>NC_142248.1:23949545-25149545 GCF_052056855.1 Sturnus vulgaris | reverse complement strand
GGGATGGGATGTTTCACACCTAGCAAGCAGGAGCAGATGGGGCTGCGGTTAAACACCACAAGGAATTAACTTGCACTGCCTCAAGGAGCACAGGACCTAGCAAGCCAGGCCCAGCTCTCGCTTCCTTGTATTCATGGCATACACTTTGCTGAGAGGTTAGCAATGCAGAGGGGGTTTCTCTTGGGGCTGTAGCTAGTCAGAGAGCTGAGATATGGCCCTTCAGTGCAAACAGACCCATAAAACTCTGCTCAAGTTGTGATTCCTCAGTCCTTTCCCAAGCCCTGCCCCCAGGCACACACTGAAATGGCCATGGTGTTTGCTGGGGGAGAAACGTGAGAAGTAGAGCTGGAGTGCTGTAAAAGATGTAAATGTTTCTGTGCTGACAGCAGCTGAGTGTCTAGGGCACAGCTTCAGAGGGGGGTGGAGAGGCACCGAGAAAGCACTTCTCTTTTGTTCTTGATCTTGGCTGCCTTAAGAGGGTTCCCAGGAAAAATAGTGAAGCTGATACACCAAAGGGAGCTCACAGCGTGTGCTTTGTCAGGTGGAGGTCGTGGGATGCCAGTGACAGAACAAAGGGTGGGGAGAAGGAAGAAGTAGGAGGGCAGGCTTGGGATAGACAGTTGTGGCCATCTCATCTCTGTGTTACATCCTCTGACTCCCCTGGTGCTGGAAAGCCATTTCATCAGTCGAGGAAGGAAGGGAAGGAATCTCTTCATCATAAAGGGGACAACAGAGCAAAGGAGTGAGTTCAATCCTGGTAAGTATTGACAAGGTGACACACACAATTGCCACAGCTGCAGTACTGCCCCATGAGAGGATGTGACTGCCTAGGAGCAACCATCACCCAGGTCTGATGCAACAGCTGAGAAAAAAACCCCATGATTCTTTTAACATAAAAGTTAGTCATCACTGAGGTCAGGTTTTCACAGGGCTGATCTCTGCCCTCTGGAGCTTAACCTTTAGGTATGACTGATAGCATTGTGAATTCCAAAAGAGCTGAGAGAAGGGAGACGAGGGAAAGGAGAAAGGGGCACTGCTTAGAGACAAGGCCATTTGCTGAGGAAACACGCTGATGTGTCTTCTTTCATCCCTGAGAGCATATACACTGATTTTGTGAAGTGTGAAGTATGAATTATCTGTACCACTGAGCAGGTAGCAGCAGAGCAAAGAGGAAGGAGATGAGGATGAAGGAAGAGGAGGGCTGGGAGGCAGGGAACTGGCAGAAAAACAAAATTACTAGGCATATGGGAAGAGGGACCCACAGGGTACATGCAGAAGCCCAAAGGCTCTGCAGAAGAAATGGCATCAACAGGATGGTAGGTGAGAGACGCTCAAGTAAGGAAGGCATAACAGCTCATAGGATCTCTCATCTCTAATCATCAGGCTTGTCCAGAAATTTACTTGTTCTGAAATATTTAATAACTCAGAGTTTTGGGTTATGAAACCAGATTCCAGCCCAAACCTGAAAAAAAGTTGTTGGTTTCAGTACTAAAACTGGGGTCACTGAGAGAAGCCAGAGAGGGTCCATTCACTGACACAGCTCATTGCTGCTTTCTTCCGGTCCGTCCCTCTGCCTGGGGTTTCGCACTGCTCCGTTCCCCTTCCTGCAGCAGGGTGGGGAGCACGCACTGCCATTCACCATCACGCTGGGGGTCGCTGCCTAATCCCAATGTCCCGGCTTGAGAAATCCCCTGCAATGACCACTGCAAGTTGTGTCCTTTGGAAGCAACCTGAAACTTCACTGCCCACCCCAAAATAAGACGAATGTGCAGAATTAGTACTGGAACTTCTTTCTTGTCTCCCCTGTAACATGCGGGAAATACCCGCTGCCCACGGCGACTGTCCCTCAACCTCTGGGATCTCCAGAGGGATCCGTTCGTGCCTGTCCAGCTCTTTCTTCAGGAGAGGCGTCAGTGCTCGGGTTCTCCGGCCCTGCGATCTGTGGCTCAGTGTGTGACCCCGCCCGGCACTGCGGTCCGTGTCTGTGAGCAGCGGGCGGGGAGGAGGTGAAGGACGCGAGCACATCACCGCGCCAGGACCGCCCGCCCGGCTCGGCTCTGAGGGGACCGCCCGCCCGGCTCGGCCGTGAGGGGACCGCCCGCCCGGCTCGGCTCTGAGGGGACCGCCCGCCCGGCTCGGCCGTGAGGGGACCGCCCGCCCGGCTCGGCTCTGAGGGGACCGCCCGCCCGGCTCGGCCGTGAGGGGACCGCCCGCCCGGCTCGGCTCTGAGGGGACCGCCCGCCCGGCTCGGCTCTGAGGGGACCGCGCGGGCTGGGCGGGCGCTGACCACACATTCGCACGGCGCCGCCAGGGGGCGATGTGCCCGCGGTCAGCGCGGCGTGCCGCCAGGGGGCGCTCCCCGGAGTGGCGCGGCAGAGGCGGTGCTGGCGGGCGGATCTCGATGGTGACGCCGCACACGGAAGCGAAGGCAGCCGCGGCCGGTCCCGGGCGGGGCTGATGCCGGGCGAGGAAAGGTGATGAATATTCATGTGAAGCGCTCGCGGGGGCGGGTTTGGCCCAGCCGGTCCGGTTCGGCGGGCGCCGATGGCGTGGGGCCGCGGCAGCGCGGGGGGCACCGGGGCCAGCGGGCGGTGAGGACGGACCGGGTTGGGCCGGGAAGTGGCGAAGGGGAGGTGGGGTGGGATCCCCGAGCTCACTGCCGGCCCCCGCGTCTCCCTCCGTTGCAGGGCTGGCTCCCGGCTGGACGGGCTGTTCCTGCGGCGGTTCCTGCGGCTCCTGGCAGTGCTCTTTCCTGGGTGGCCTTCCCCGAGCGCCCTCATGTTCCTGACGCTGCTCGGTGTCGTCTTGCTGGGTGAGCCTGGGTGGTGGGGATGGGGGACTGCACCCCACGTCTGCTCCCTGTGGTCCCCCACTTTGCCTTATCACCTCAGTCCATCAACTCCTTCCCCTGCTTGCCTTTCTCTTCCAGAGCAGCTGGTTATTTACCAGGTCGGCGTCATCCCCAGCCAGTACTATGAGGTCCTAGGGAGCAAGGACTTCTCCGGGTTCAAAACATTGACTGCCGTTGCCGTGACTCTGATCATTGTTAACTCCACGGTAAGACCAGAGCTTCACATGTCTTGGGAGAGGAAGGGAAAGCTGCTCATGACTCCTGGTATGATTCTGGTCACAAAGGATTAAAGTCTGCCCATGCTCTGGATCACTAGTACAAACTGCTAGTTTTTATTTCATTTTGAAAAAATGTTTGTTCTCACTTATCTCTCCCCATCCATCTCTTTGCCCTTGTTCCAGCTGAAAAGTTTCGACCAGTTTATCTGCAACATGATGTATGTGAACTGGAGGAAATCCCTCACTGAATACCTCCACAGCTGCTACTTCCAAGGCCAGGTCTACTACAGCCTGCACGTGCTGCGTGAGGACATCGATAACCCGTAGGCTGCCAGCAGCTTCTTTCAGTATCTTGCTTGGCTTCTCCTGGGCTGCTGCGCACCTTTTCCTGACTTATCTTTGTCTCTGGGTAGGGGCTTGAGCCCTAGAAGGTCTTGCCATCTAGGCACAAATCTAGGTACCCTCTTCTACCCTGGTGGGACCCTGTTGCTGGGAGCTCCTGTGACTGATGGTCATGATGGTTTTATGGGCAGGGTGTTTCAGTTGCAAGGAAAGTGGATGCCCATTGGAACAGGGATCTAGTGCTGCTATAAAACACCCTGTCTGCAAACTCAGTCCTTGACACTCTGTGATGTTGCTAATGGCCTAGCTGAAGTCAGCAGTGCCTTCCCTTTCCTTCATGCAGCTGGTGCATTAGAACAGTCCCAGTTCTGTTTGATTCAGAATCTGCAGCTGAGTACAGTTCAGTTGTATTTTAGTGGTTTGATAACCCATGGGAGCCACATCCAGGAAGGGCTTTGTTTTGCACTGTATGAGGACTGCATTTCCCTTTCCTGTTCCTAGGAAGGAAGTGTCAGTGGTGACCTGAAATACAAGAGAAGGAGCATTCAGTCTCCCCTTGTGGATTCCAGTCCCCACCTCCAAGAGGTCCCACCCCAGTTTGCTTTGTACACTGTCCTGCTTGCTGCAGAGCTGTTGATCTACCTGGGCTGTGCAGCAAAGGTCGAATTCCCTTCCTTACAGCTATGTGAACCTTGGCCTTCCATCCTGATGACAGGGCACTGCTGTCATAGTTGTGTACTCTGAAGAGCTAAAAATCCTATGTTAGACATCATGTGAGAAGTCACAGTATCACAAAATATTCGTAGTTGGAGTGGACCCACATGGATCATTGAATCCAACTCTTTATGTGAATAATCCACACAGAGGCTGCACACAGTGGCATTATTAGCACCATGCTTTAACCAGCTGAACTCAGTGTAGAATCTCCCTAATTCTTCCCTCTCCAGAATTTAAAGTTATTATTAAATACTAGCTGAAAAAACAGAAATCAAGGGAGAATGTTTTCCAGATAATGTGTTGTTATACCGTTGTTTTGAGACTCCAAGCTCTTCCACTGGAGTGGGCACGTCTGATATAGTCACTGCATTGGTGCCATTTCCCATGTGGATGGTAAGAGAGGAGACCATACCCAGGGTCCTGGGCAAAAATTGCTGTCTTGCAGCGACTCCTAACTTGCTGATGGTGGAAACTTCAAGAAACCGAAGCAGCTTCTGCACTTCTGCTGCCTACCCTTCCTCCTTCATTGCAGAGCAGGGTAGTTTGTGTGGCTGCTGCAAGAAAACATGCTGGGTATCTAAGGGGGAGCAGCAAGCAAGAGGAGAGGTCTCAGCTAGGGTAAAACAGCTCTACATGTTTGACAGTGGGTCATCATTATCAAGCTGTTGCACTTCCAGGTTGCTGTTGGGTTTGCTCCCACTATCATTAAATGATCATTTCTGATAGTGTTCTGCAGTGGCATGGACTTGCAAGGAGAGGTTAAAAATCCATGTCTATCACGAGGGCATGCAGCACATTGAAGGCAGAAGCTCCTGTCTTTTTCTTTGAGGGTGTGAGGGGAAGCGGAGGACAGAGGCCCCTCACCACATGATTATTCAGCTCAGGTTTATTTTTAACTAGGGAACATGTTCACATTCTGCACTGGGATGTAGGAGACAACTGGGTCAACCTGCTCTGCAGCAAAAGAGATAGCTCTCCTGGCATTTGCAGACCAAATGTGTGGGATTACTGTGGAGTATATCTCATTACACCTTGCTTCTGCTCCAACATTCAATCTTACTGTTTAGTGTGGTTTTGGTGCCACTGCAAAAATTCTCTTCATCTTGCAATTTCTTGATGAGAGTTTTTTTCCCTTCACCAGGTACTTAGAGAACAAACTAGTGCAGCAGAGACCTCCCATTATGCAGTGCAAACCAGACTGAGTGTTAAATGCATGGAGTCATCCACTTCGAAGGAATGAAAATGGCTTCTGAGTGGCATACTTGCAGCACCTAGCAGAGCATTTGAGTGGATGCTTTCATGTGTTTCATGTGTTTTCATTACATGTTACTTAATAGCTCGTAAAAAGCAATATCCTCCTATGAGACTATAGCACAATTTAAATTACAATTTTATGGGAATATTACAGTCAGAGGAAAAGGAAAAATGATGACTGTAAGGTCAGTCAGGGTGAGAACTGCCCCAGCATTAACTCCATTGCTGTTCCAGAACTGCAAAAATATTAAAAGATTAATGTCCTTTTGGTTCTATCTGTACTGAGAATAACCAGGAGTCCATCCTTGCTCTTCATTCTGAACTCCAGCATTAAGTTATGGCCTTTCCACTGGAGCTTAGCACAGCAGGCTGAAGCCCTCATCCATTTGCTCTGGACAGATGAGGTGCTGAGGAGTAAATATACTGAAATTCTTCCTAATTACCCAAGTGCAACTCCTGCTCAGCAATGGGGTATATGGGACTTGAGGGTGTGTCACCCATGTGCCTGCTGCCAGTGAGGTGAGAAGGCTTGGTGTTCTGCTTCCTGCTCTTGGGGGCTGGAGTGGGTGGAAGCACTTCCTTCTTTGCAGCAAAGGAACCAGAAGCATTCCATGCAGAGCCAAGGCATCAGCTCTTATGGGAGGGTAGCTTTGATGGAAGTGTTTGCAAATATCCAGCAACTGGTAAAGGCCCAGCCTGTGCCTAGCCTGTCCTTGTGGGTCTGATGGCATCTCAGCCCAGTACTTAAGTTTAGGGAGAGAATCAGTAGGTTTTCATAGTATGGAGTAGTTCCAGAAGAAAAGGACATTGATGCAGGGACCTTCAGCACAAGTGTTGAACAAGTGTTGTAGAAAGTGGAACAAGGGAAAAATACAAGGACCAGGGTGAAAGCAATGGCAAGAGTTGTTCTTCCTGAGTGCCATGAACGCCTTTGGGTGGGTTCTGCTGGGCCGTGAAAATGGTCTTCTGTGGGGGAGCTGCAGGTCCTTCCCAGGCAAGGTTGTTCACCTGCAGCCTGTCCTGTGTTCATGCAATGAAACAGCCCTGTTTGTGCCCTGCTAGGCATTTAGTACTGGCTCTTTCTTCTGGGCTGTAATGGTGTCAATGGCTCTTTGTGTTGAGCAGGGACCAGCGCATTAGCCAGGATGTGGAGAGGTTCTGCAGGCAGCTCAGCTCCATGGCCAGCAAGCTCGTCATCTCACCCTTCACACTGGCCTACTACACATACCAGTGCTTTCACAGGTAAGGATACATACCGGCCCTGCTTGCACACCTCTTTTCTATGTTCTTTCTTTGGAGCCTGCCACCCACGTTACAACTCCCCAGATGGATATTTGTACACATGGGTGAGTGGTCTCTGCACTCCAAAGAGAACTCTGCCTTAGGGATGCTGGGATGTGCAATGTTGGCCCCCAAACTTCTGTGAAAGCCAAGAGAGGTGACAGCTGAGGGCTCTGATTGTTTGAGCCTAATGGTGCAGGAGTGTCCTTTTGTTTGCATTATTAGCTGACTTCTCTTTCTCCTCTGCAGCACAGGCTGGCTAGGCCCAGTGAGCATCTTTGGATATTTCGTCATTGGGACGATGATTAACAAAGTGTTGATGAGCCCAATTGTGTCTAAACTTGTGCAGCAGGAAAAACTGGAGGGAGATTTCAGGTGAGTCCCAACAGAGCTGTGTTTTCACTGCCCCTTGGCAGCATCTGTGAAAGCTTCTTTTTTGTCCCCATTCAGTGCTGTGTATGTAGCTGCTTCTTTGTCTGTGACTTTCACCACTCTCAGAGAAGGCTACCTGTGCAATGGTGCCTCAAAGTCGGTGTACTGAGCCCCTGCCAACCATTCACAGCCTTGTGTCATGGCAGGCAATGCCCTTGGTTCCGTCTCACAGCCCAGTCTTTCCATATGCTCTGCAACTCACTTCCTCCCCCTCGCTTGTAGGGTTGGCTGTGTGTGTAGCAGGGGCTTTGTAGCTTTCCCTGGGGCTCAAGGCATCCAGGGACAGCAGCATAAGCTGTTGTGGCACAGGGAGCCCAGCCCAGGGCAGTTGGCTGCGGTGATTTTATATGGTGATGCTGGACTAGCAGCAAACAGTAAGCCCAAGGGCTAAGAAGACATGCACAGAGAGCAGGATATCAAACAAATGCACCACTGAGCTGGCCCTGAATGATGGCACCTCGTCTTAAGTCTTGGTCTCTGATGCCTTTCTGAGCCTGTTGAGAATTTCTGTCAAGAGATGCCTCAGATCACTGGTCTAACTTGGAAGATAAGTTTCCTCTAGGAATGGTTTTGGCTACATAATTCACTGAGCATTTGTGCACAATTACAATGTTTTCTTGGTTGTACAGGTTCAAGCACATGCAGATTCGTGTCAATGCAGAACCAGCTGCTTTCTACCGGTTAGTAGTGTTAATTTTTTTGTATCCTCAAAAGGATTGTCCCAGTTCAGAGCATCCTTGTTTTGTTCACATACCCCAAAGGAGCCCAAGTTCTGTTGCTGCAGCTTTCTATGCCTTCCACTGCAGCATCCTACAGCCCTGACACTCTGTTCTTCGCATTCTGTGCATTATCTGCTGAAATAATCCACAGCAACTAGAGACAACTATCTTTCCTTTGCCTCCCTTCTGACATCATCAGAGCCGGATACAGATTTGGTGCTGGCTTAGAGACCATTACTGATGTTTTGTCAGATCCTTGCCTGGAAGATTGCTCAAAGTCTTTTTGCATCTGGTTCTGCTGAGGACTTGTTGCATGTTCCTTCTGGACCCATCCTGCTGCTGCTTGCCTGCATGTCTTCTGTGGATGTGCTAGCTGCTACCTGGCCACTTAGCTCTGCTTTGCTCCTCTTAGTCAGTCTGTGCCTTGATCCTCTGTATGCTGCAATGGTGCTCTCAATTTGCTCAATGCCATTCACCTCAGAGCTGAGCCCAGAAGCACCTCCCCCACTTAGTGATGCCCTGAAGCCTGCTGAGCTGCTGCTTGGTTCATCAGGAAAAGAGGCATGGATTTGGTGTAGCTTGTAGCTTTGGTGTAGCTCCTTGGAGTGGCAGGATGTTGTTGTTTCTCTCTTGTCACGAGTCTGCCTTTGCCCTATATGTTGCGAAACAGCACTTCTTCCAGGAATTGTAGCACTTATTCTCTCTCCAGTCTTCCCTGCCTGTGATCTGTATTTGGCTCCTTCATGCTGTCTTGAGTGGGCATTTCACGTGTTGTCGTGCTTTCCCCACTGTGATTTGATTCAAAATCACTGATTTCATGATACCTTATATTGACAGGCATGAAACTGATTTAAGTAACCAAAATCAATCTTGGTTTGCACTGGCAAGTCTGAGTTATTTCTTTGTGCTCTGATTGATTCTTACTGGTTGATGATCATTTTTTATAATGGAAAAGATACTATAATTACATGCCCTTATTTAAGATGCAGTACTTTCCCTCTCAATTTTGATTTGTTATATTCTGTTACTAAGTAGAAAATGGAAAGTGGATTATTATACCAGAAAACAGAATGTCTTGGTTCAGTACAGTGTTTCAGTAGAAAAGCTTCATTTTGTGTGAAACTAGAATGTAGCTGAGTTGCACACAACCAGGCACTTTCATGGTATGCATCATAATTAAAAATAAAGGAATTTTTAAAAAGGTTACATTCCTAGAATCCTGCAAGAGGAGAGCATGTGGTGAGTGGCAGGTTTTGATTGCTCAGCTTCTCTAGCTTGTGATCTTGTCCTCTTAAGACTGCCTAAACATTGTTTTGGTAAAGGAAGAAACAGAAGCAGGGCACTGCCACCTTTTTACTGCTTTCGTTACTAAGCCTTTGGCAAACTTGCTTTAAAAGTGAAGTGAATGGGAGGAAAAGAGGAAACCAATACAGCAATCTCTCCTCATCTGCAACAGAATAATAGCTCTAGAACAAAAGTCCCTGGCTCCTTTCTCACCTTTAACTCCTTGTGTCCAAGCCTTTCTCATTTCCTAATACATGGAAAGCAAAGATTGTAGCTCGATAGTTATCTGAGATGTTATAAGGCAGTAAAGCCCAATTGAATTCTGACCAGGTGCATTTTTGAGAAAGAAAATGTATTTTTCTATGAACTGAGAATCTTTAGAAATGAGACCTCATAAATCTTTTTTTGGATGTTTTTGTGCTGCTTCTGGCCTTATCTTCTTGGGCCCTAGTGACTCCCCTGTTGCATAGACCATAGTGGGAGTGTGGTTTGGGTAGTGGGCACAAGCCTCTGTTGGATGTCAGGGACAATAGCTGACATGGCAGGTGGGAGTCTGAAGTGAGATGTGGAGCTCTCTCTGCATTTTGCCACCTGAGGGCAGCCCAGGCCTTGCAAAGCAGCAGGAGCTGTCACAGTTGCTTGAAGGTGGTAGTTTAGGAGATGTCTCATTGCTCTTGGCTCAGCCTGGCCACTGGGGCATCACCACTAACTTGTGTGGTGGGTGACCTGATGGAGATAGCCCTGGGAGGGGAGGAGTTGTGGAGCTGGGGTACCCGTCACAGGGGTTGCACTGCTCAGGACTTGCCTTTGTCCCATTCGTATGGAGTGGGAAATGGCAAGAGGTGCACTGAGGCTGCTGGCCATGCAGGCCACGTGGGCTGATTATCATTCCCTGGACGTTCCTCTGCTCTCTCCTTTCTGGTTCCAGCTGTGTAGCAGTGCCATCCCTCTTTTCCAACCAGGCTGTATTTGTGAACTGTGTTTGACCTTGGGTGTACATTGCTTCAGGCTAGAGCCTTGCTGATAGTGCCTGGCCTGGCTTTACCTCCTCCTGCTGCAACAGCAGCAGCCATGGGCTCTGGGAGAGATTTGTAGGACTGCCTGCTTCAGCCGGAGTTCCTTGATGATACCCTTCAGGAAGGCAGTCCTGGCTGTTCAGTTCCTGGTCAATAAAGAGCTTGTTAGTTGGAGAAAAAGGTGCCAGGCCTGTTCAAAGCTTCAGTTTTAAAGCCCATGGTCCTAGGATCTCTGTGGCATGTTGCAATCTTATTTTTACAGGGCTGGGCGAGTGGAGCACATGCGCACAGACCGGAGGCTGCAGAGCCTGCTGAAGACCCAGAGGGAGCTGATAAGCAAGGAGCTGTGGCTATACAGTGAGTGGGCAGACTGGGGGTGAATTGGGGTGTGCGGTAACTCCATTGTGGTGGTCCACACTCTGGGGAGCTCGACTGGTAGAGCAGTTGGGTGGCTGCTGTGTTTTCTTCTTCTGCCTCTTGCTGGTACACGTGAAAGCCCTGAGGGTCAACAGAGAGTGCCTCCTGAAGTGCTAAATGGGAATCCTGTTGTGTAAAATTTTCATAAAAAGGCAAAGTTATGGAGGATCCAGAATGTGGCTTTCTGTGGGGCAGGTGTTCAAAGGCCAAGAGGGAAGAGCTTGAGCTTTGGGGACTCTATATGCGGTTGGGAGCTGTAGAAACTTCTTCCCTGTAGAGCCTGTCTCTTAAGCATACTTGTCCCCTGAAAATATCCCTTCTCCCTTTTTCACTGGGTCCAGGTTTTGTCTTTAAATGACCCCTGTAAAGACAGCTCTTCTTGATCTCAGCAGCACAGTGAGTAGTGTATGGGAGGGAGAACCCTGAACAGAAGTGTCTGTGGGAATTGGGGATCTTAAGTCTTTCTGCCTGTTATGTGCTCCCAAGACACACTTCATAGCAAAACCATCTCACCCCAGAGCTTCCTTGTTGCCCTCCCCTCCTGTTTACTGTGAGTCAGTCAGGCTCCTGAAGCATAGCAACAAGCAGGCAAAGTGGTTTTTGCCCCATAGTAGTCCCTGAGCTGTGTGACTGGATGATGATTCTCTGCTCAGGGGCCTCCCCCAAAGTGCTCTTTGCTTGGCAAGTGGATTTTCACCCTGGTTCTTGTGCTATCCTGCAAAATAGGTTTTTCTGCTCAGATTCATCATAAAGGGCTGAAGCAAGAACACAGCTCTTCCTCTGACTGGGCTCAGGGTCAGCACTTGGGCTTGGCTGGAACAGAGGTTTCTACTTTAACTCACTGTTTTCTTTCAATGTGCTTGTGCCCAGTTGGGATCAACACCTTTGATTATCTGGGCAGCATCCTGAGCTACGTGGTCATTGCCATTCCCATCTTTTCTGGCGTTTACGGTGACCTGAGTCCAACAGAGCTCAGTGCCCTTGTCAGCAAGGTGAGCTAAGATGACCCCATTGTGGAGGGTGAGCAGGCACTGAGGATGGAGGTTTCATGTGGGGCTGGTGGTCCTGGGACTAGATAACCTGCAGGTTAGACTGTCCCGACTCAGGGTGTCATGGAAATGGGAGCTTGTAGCCAGCTGGTATGTGATTAACTTGGGGGTGAGAACTGTCAAGGACACATTTACGTAAGTGTTTCCTAGCTCAGACCTGTGTGTCTAAAAAGAACCAGGAGGTCCGAAAGTCTCTGGTTTTCAACAGTGCAGGTGGGGATGGGGTCTTTGCAGTGCTGTGGGTCTGGGTTATGCCCTGGGCTACTGCCTGTGGTGAGCCTGGCCACCAGTGAGGCTGAGCTGGCTTGCATTCACCTTCCTGACCTGACTCATTACTAGATACTCAAAATTGGCTTGTGATAGAGAATGCAGAGCTAAAAATAGCTAAGTGGGCACTGCAGGCTGAGACACCCTGCTCTGAGCCATATACGGTGCTGAGGCAGGGCTGGTGGCACAGATCTGTGAGACTTGGGCAAACATGCTGGGCCCCAGGCAGGCCATCAGGCACTTTTCAAACACCATCCCTGGGTGCTAGGACATGTGTCCACCTGGCAAAAACTGCTGTACTAATCAGGGAAGCCCTACTTCTTTCAAATGTGGTCACCTTCACTCCTACCACCTTGGGTGACTTCACCACTCCTCATTCATCTTGCTGAGACAGCTGATGTAGCCAAATGTGTGGACTCCTTGGCTGCCTCCTTGCAGTCACAGAATAAGAGTCTGGGCCCCGGCTCAGGACTGACCCTTACTCTGGCATGTGATTTCTCCCCAGAATGCTTTTGTTTCCATCTACCTCATTGGCTGCTTCAGCCAGCTAATAGATCTCTCCAGCACTGTGACTGATGTAGCTGGCTACACACACAGGTGAGCTTATCTGTGGGCACATCTCTGGAGGAAAGGGCAGTGCAGGACAAGACCCTGCCCATGTCTGTGCTGAAAAAAAAAAAGAAACAGTTGCTCGTGTGCAAGCGTGGGCAAGTTTGGATATTGTGAGGAGGCTGCTGAAATTGTCTCTGACTTCCATGCAACCTCTTGTGTGTCTAGGATTGGTGAACTGCAGGAGACCTTGCTGAGCCTTGGCAGAAAAAAAAATGGTAACTACTCAGAAGCCAAAACCACTTGGGATTTGGACAGGTGAGTTGCCTCAGCAACTGGCTGGCTTGCAGCTTATGTGCAAGAGTGTGGGGTTGCCATGGGATGGAGGTAGCCCTTGGTATCACAGTCTGTTGCATGCATTTGGTTGGAGCAGGCAGTGCTCTGTCAGTTGTCATTCCCAGGATGCGTGGGGCAGGGCTACTGTCACAGAGGCACAGGAGGTCGAAGGTGCCTGCGCTTTGCCAATCTCAGCATGGTCACTTACCTCTGGATCTCTCATTCTGTGTCTTGGTGGTGGCCCAGCAGCCCTTCTGGGGAGGACCCAGTGCCAAGGGACACAGCTTTCCTTCTGGAACGAGTGACACTCTCTGTACCATCCTCTGGCAAGCTGCTCATCAAGGACTTGAGCCTCAGGATCTCACAAGGAAACAGTGTGATGATTGTGGGGAACACTGGTACAGGGAAGACATCTCTCCTGAGGGTCCTCGGAGGACTCTGGGAGAGCACACGGGGTAAGGACTGCTACTTGCCTCAGCCTTCTCTTTCTCAACAAAGGCTACTCTCAGTTTGGAAGGTGGCAGTGTGGCAGTTTGTGAGGCCAGTGCCACCATGTGATGGTGAATGTGTCACTGATACACTGATTTGAGCCACCCATCTCTGTCACAGTCTTTGGCTCTCATTGCTTTGCTCCTTGTTGCAAACACACTTTTGTGGGGACTTGTTGGCTGCTTCATGGGACAGGACTACACAGGGCAGTGGGGAGTTGCTGCCTGGTACTGCAGGTGTGATGAGTGTCTGTCTCTGTGCAGGGAGCATCAGGATGCTGACCTGCTTTGGCCCCCGAGGAGTGGTGTTCCTACCACAGCGGCCCTTCTTCACTGATGGAAGCCTGCGTGAGCAGGTGAGCCCAGGGTCTGTCTTTGCTCTGGCCTCAGCTCTGCACCCAGTTGTGATCATGCCCTGCAAACCCATGGGGTGCAGACAGGCCTGCAAGAGGGAGGATGCCTGTGGCTGCTCCTTCCCTTGTGCCTGTGTTCATGCTACTGCATCTCTGGTGGACAGTGTCCAGCTCTCTCTGACATGGCTTCTTTTGCTCTGTTAAACAGGTGATCTATCCCCTGAAGGAGATCTATCCACTTTCAGGTTTGTGGAAATCCATTACAGCAATTGACCAGTGCTGTGGTATTGCCTCACTGTCCTATACTCAGTTCAGCTTCTCCACTGCTGTAACCCATCAGGAACACTCATCCATTTTGGTTTTGTTGCTCTGGTGTTCCCTAGCAGATTAGTTTGTGTTAAGGCAAATTCTCTATCCCTCCCCTTTTGTGAGGGAGCATACTCACTTCATAAGAACTTCCTATCATAGTACAATGAGGACAAGCTGGCCATGCTCTTCTTGCTATGCTACACATTGATATGATATGATATGATATGATATGATATGATATGATATGATGTGATATGATATGATATATGTTGCTATTGGGATACATCTATTTGTTTGGTATGACCTGACTTTCAGCAAGTCATGTTTGCCTTCATCTCATTTTTCATCCACCTCCATCTTTTACTGTTCGGCTTTTTTAAAATAATGTCCCAGGTGAGAATATATGGATCCTTTCTCTCCCCTGCCCTCTTCCAAAGCCAGACCACATGTGGTCTGCTGTAGCTTGGAGATGTCCAGCAGTGTTACCTGGTGCTTTCAAACACTTGGGAGTCACAGTCTTGCTGAGAGTAACTACAGCCCTTCTACTCATCTTCCAATGATGCTGACTGTACTAGCTTAAGTGTATGTTCTGCTCCACAGCTGACCCACCCTGAGGTATTTCTCTTCCCACAAAGGGTCCTTTTTCTGCCTCTTACCTGAACTCCGTTCCCATGACTCCACCACTGTGTAGTCTCAGCTCTAAGAGAGTAACTGTTGGGCAGGGCCTTGGCAGTTGAAGCCTGGATCTTTGTGTTCTGGCTGTGGCCATGAGCTGAGGCAAATCTCAGGTGTATCTGTGGAGCCCAGCTACCTCCTGGTATGGTGCTCACAGGCATGGTTAACATTTTTAAGGAAGGTCAGACTTTGGGGCTATCTCTGTCAAAGCTCAGGATCTGGTATAACTACACACTGTGCCTCAGGACATAGTCCAGTTCTTCCCTTCTGCCCCCACCAACACCTTCATGCAGCAGTGGCCACAGCACACAGTGCCTCTCCTTATGCTGTATGGCTTTCTCCCAGGGTCTGCAGATGATGAGAGGATTGTGCGATTCCTGGAGCTGGCTGGGCTGGTAAGTCACTGGCAGCACTGCTGCCTTCTTTCCTGGTGCCACCAGTGAGGGAAGAAGGGGTGATTTTTTGTGGCAGCACAGCATTATTGTGTGCTGAACTTATGTGGGGACATTGTGTGTACTTAGGACACAACTGTCTATGGGACAGAAAGGAGAGATATAGTACAACTTCAGGTCCAGTGGGGAAAGGGAGACCAGCAGAAAGAGGGTGTTATGCTCAGGGCCATAGGTTGACAGGGTTGGGGACTGTGTTCACAAGTCTGCTCTGCTCTCTGTAGACTGATTTGCTGGCAAGGGCTGGAGGACTGGATGAACAGGTGGACTGGAACTGGTAAGGGAGCTCACTGTCTGTGTGTATTTGGGTGATTTCTGAGTGGGGAACACTTCTAATCAGATGCATATTGCTGCTGGATTTATCTGTATCCATCTCTGTTCCGTGAGATATGGACACTATACAGGAGCAAAGCCTTCATGCCCCAAGAATCTATGTCAACAGTCACCAGCTGTGGTGTTCTGCAGGCAGCTGACTGTGTACAGGGTTGCAACATGGAGGGGGGCACAAGGGACAACAGGGACAGTTGTTTGCTGGTCTCCAGTATCAGAAGCCATAAGATTTTCAGCAAATGAGCTCTGTTTCTTGAGGAAGGTGTTGGATCTCGACCCTGCTGCAGGTATGACATCCTGTCCCCAGGGGAGATGCAGAGGCTCTCATTTGCCCGACTCTTCTACCTCCAACCAAAATATGCAGGTGAGTGACTGACTACAGAAGAGGGGAGAAAAGAAGACAAGATCTTTGGTGCTTAGAGAAGCTGGTACAGAGACAGCTCGTGAAATTCCTTTTGTGCTAGGAACATGCTTTGTCTTGGTCATTATTTTAGCAGCATAGCACACAGAGGATTCATTTGTGAAATGTGAAAACATTTCATTATTTGTGTGGAGGGTGGTAAATCAAGAGGCTGTATATAAGACGTTTTCTTCTTAGGGAACTGGTGATTAATGTTCATGGTCCATCTCCAATGGCACCAGAAAAAGAACTTTGTCAGCCTGCTCACCAGTTGCTATGTAAAGAAGTACATGTGTTGGGGAGTGTGGCAGCAGCTGTCGTATCTGAAGCTCATGTACATCTGTACAGTTGTGGGGGCAATATGGAAGGTTTAGCCCTGATGTGGCAAAAGAAGACAGGAAGCAGTCGAAGAAACAGTCCTGAGAGATTAGCTAATGGGGCCAATTCCTTAGGTTCTGCTGGGGGCTTGAGCTGTTGGAGTACTTGCCATGAGGGCCAGGTGGGATGTGGGTGAACAGAGGCAGTTTCGGTAGCAGGTAGCTACATGTAAGTACCTCTTTTTCCCCTGAAGCCTGTGGCACAGCTCAGTGATGTCTGGGCAGAAGGAACCTGTGGATTGCAAACTAAAAGCTGTAGAGATGATTTGAATTTATTTGCTCCAGCTCTGTAATATTTACCCTTAATAGACAGGAAGGTGCCAAAGACCATCCTACATGTTCCATGGAGGGTTTGTGCTGGAAGAGTACATTGACTGTTGTTCAGCCTGGTGCTCTGGCATGTGGTTTGCCTGGAGAAGGTTGTATCTTGACTTTTGCCATGACAGGAATGAGGCAGTGGCTGGCAGCTGTTGAGGGAGAGGAGTGAGGTGAACGGTGTGGTTTGGATTAATTCAAGTACTTGAGGGGAAGGATAGCTTTCCTAGTTGTCTGACACCTGCTATGCCAGAGTCCTTAGGTTTCTCCTCACTTGCCTTCTACAGATGCTCTTGGGGAGCTCCAGTTAATATGTGAAATGTTCTTGAGAGTTGCTCTTGCCTACAGGAGATGTCTTGTTGGGAGAGGATTTGTGGGGCTTATGACTTTTCTTTCAGTGTTAGATGAAGCCACTAGTGCCTTGACAGAAGAGGTGGAGCATGAACTGTACCGAATGTGCCTTCAGCTGGGCATGACACTGATCAGCGTGGGACACAGACCCAGCCTGGAAAAGGTGAGACAAGGAGGCAATGCTCCATGCTTCCCTCGTGGTGGTGAGGTAGAGTGAATCTCTGGCGAGCAGAGGACTAAGACTAGAGGACCTCACTGTGGGTGGACATCCCTCAATGTTGTGCTATTGAATTGCAGTTCCACAGCTGGATTTTGAAACTTCATGGGGAGGGAAGATGGGAGCTCACTCGATGTGAGAAAATGAAGCGGCTCCCCTCTGAGGAAGGACACTGAAAAACATGTCCTTGTCTGGCCAGCCAGAGAACCTGCACACGTGTGGAAGAGCTCTCAATAGCAGACATGGAGCTGCCACGTCAGCAGCTGTGTCTAACAGTGCAAGACCAGTTCTGGATTTTGCTGATAGACAAAGAGTATGCCTGAACTCATGGTGTGGAGTTCTGCCAAGAGCAGACACAATTATGCCATCCTTCTGCCAGCCTTCTGCCTCCCTGGCTCTCACGGAAGGAAGGAGCTGAGCTGCTAGGCCTCCCTGAGAGAAGATGCTGCCTCGTGGGTCTTGTAGAAACAGTAGCCAGAGAAACCTCCACTTTGTTTGGGATAGATTTGGTGTGAGGTAGAATGCAGCCTCCTTTTCTGCCCTCTGTGCCTTGCTAGGAGCGCTGCAGAACAGATTTATGTACCTTGTGGCTCTGTCAAGAATTGTTTTCCAGCAGGAGACAAGGGGAGGAGAATGCTAGCACAGAAAAGGGGCATGTCTCTGCTCTCCTTATAATACATGGCTACAAGTGAAAGGAACATTTTTGTATTAAAATCTGGGGCCAGTTTTCAAACTGTTTTTATGGAGAAGAGTCAAATATTTGTTAACCGGACTGTTGCGTGTTTTCTTTCTGGGGTTTGCTTTGGAGGAGATGCTTGTATATTGGCAGTGGTCCTGGACAAGACCATTGCTAAAGAGCAGAGCAGAGGTAGGAGTAGTATCCCTATCCAGGACTGGACATCCTGCCTGCTGCTACCTCTGCAGCTACTGCAAGGCATAAGGAACCTCAAGGAGGGGTTTCTGCCCTCTGCTTTCATGGAATGAAACAGCTTGTCTCCCCTTACTCTTCTGCCTATGGTGAGTCATGTTCTCTGTCTATATGGGTGTATGGAGACAGGTTTTGAAGGTCTCTTGTGTTGTGGAGAAGTCACGCTAAGACTGCAGTGGACGCGTGATCTGTTAATTTACTGGCCACCACTTGCTTAGTGGCTTTTCTGGATGTTTCCCTGGTTTTGCAGTGAAGGAGGAGGAGATGGCTGCTGGCAGAGCCAAGCTAGTGGCCCTTCTGTTGCTCCACAAGGTGCTTGTGTCCCTCTATGATCTGCTGCACAGCCTCATGGTCGTCCAGGGTGGTTAGGTCCCCAAGCTCATTGGCCTTGTTCTCCACAATTTTCCGTAGCACCCGACGCATAATCTTACCCGAGCGTGTCTTGGGCAGCCGGTGTGTGACCTGTGATGGGGTCAGAGTCAAGGCTGAAGGAAAGGGCTTGGCCAATCTGCCAGTGTGGGTGTTGGACCAGTTAGCTTGTGTTACCTGAACATAATCTGGAACTGCATACTTGGCGATCTTCTTTGAGATGAGCTCCTGTAGCTCAGCAGCAAGAGTCTCCTGTGTGTAGCCACTGTCCTTCTTCAGCACAACAAACACATAGGCTCCTGGCAGAAGGACCACCAGGTTACTGAGCATGGTGAATACCATGCCCCTGAGCCCCTGCCTGGACCTAGTGCCATGAGAGTCCCTCTCTGCTGGTAGCCCCAGGGGATGCTCTGTAGCCAGAACTGTACGTGCTTTTGGCCACACATAAGTACTGCTGCTGCCACTTTATGCAAAGCCTAGCTGGTCTGTGGTGCAGGTTGTGATGGCTGTGCTGAGATCCATGCTAACATGCTGTATGGTGTGGACACAGCATTGCTACCAGTGGCACTTCCCGCTGCAGTGCCATAGCCCCAGGAGATGTTTTGGGGAGGAAAGATAGCATCTTACCTTCTCCCTTGATCTCATGTGGGTAGCCAATGACAGCAGACTCTGCCACTGCCACATGGTGAGTCTGGAAGAGAACAGGGCAGGAGTTTGACTCAGTGCTTTTGGCAGTCTGGCTGCCACCTGGAGCTGCCCTGACCTGACTTGGCTGTTCCAGCCCACAATAATGCAGGGAGATAAGGAAGAGCCTCAGATGGCTTCTGCCCTTTTTCCTTCCTGCCTCAGTAGGTCTGCAAGCACTAGTCTTTTCCTCCTGCCCCTGACTGCTTTAGTTTGGATGGTTTTACCTCCCACCCACATCTCTTACCACAATATCCTCCATCTCTGCAGTGCCCAGCCGGTGTCCACTGATGCTAATGACGTCATCCAGCCGTCCTGTTAGCTGGTAGTAGCCCTCACTGGTACGATACACACCATCCCCAGTGAAGAAAAATCCTGCAGTAGCCAGAACCATGCCATAGTCACTTGGAGAGAGCATGTGAGCTGCCCAGCAGCCATACTGGGCTTTTTCCAGCATACTGGCATATTTCCCCTCCTCCTGTCTGTAGGCTTCAGGGCCCATGTACTCTGCTTCTTCCTCAACTGCTCATGGTAAATGTGCCTACCTTCCTTGTTAGTCTTCTGCGTCTGTTGGTACCTGCTCTATCATCAGGCTCCTACTCTCATTCTGCAGTGTACTGACTAATACTGTGCCTGTCTCATCACCATGTGCTGGGAGCACTTTGCTTCAGTGGAGGTGCCTGTGGTCTTGCTGCTTCTCTTTGCATTACATCAAGACACACACAGTCTTGGGCTTACTCAGTGCCTCTGGGCGAGTCACACAGGGTTTACAAGAGATGCAGCAAGGTCTGTGCTCAAGGGGACTGGGGGCAGAAAGACAAATCCACTGCCTTAAAACAATGTGTGATCCAGTGGGGAAGTTGGTGAGGGGCAGTCCTGTGATATCAGAGATGAAAGGGGAGATGAAAGGCCTCAGAACTGTGGAGGGTCTCTGGAAGAACAAAGGAGCAGTACCAGCTCTCCTGAACCCTGCCTCCATACAGAAAACCAGCAAGCAGACCCAACCATACCCAAACAAACGTGTGCAAGTGTCCTTGCACATGTTTTCCTTACCTGGATAAGGAGTCAGGTAAGTTTCCAGAAATCTCTTGTGGTCGTTGTAAATGGTTCGTGCCATACCAGGCCAGGCTTGTGAGATGCAAAGAGCTCCTGAGACATCATTTTCCAGAAGGACATTTCCCTGTAAAATAGCTACCTTTTAGTAACCATGGCTGAAGGTACTTGGGATGTTTAGCTACTGCCTGTTTAACAACCCTGTGAGGAGGGTCCTGTGTGCCTTACTTCAACAGGACAGGCTTAGTCTCTCCCAGCATATGTCTGCAACAAACTGCCTCCCGTGGTAGGATGCAAGGCCCCTCCAGGGTGACTGGCTGTCCCTGCCCTGCCTTGTCCTTCCTGGAAAGATGTGCCAGGGAGCCCAAACACAGCCTCTCTTGTCAGGACAGTGCAAGCTAGACAACAACTCAGCTTCTGCACTAGCTGGAAGAATAGCTTTCCTGTTTGTCCCTTTCCAGTAAGGAAGGTTGCTGTCTAGCAGAGATGAGCAGGAAATACATACTTACAGATTTTCACTCCCACCAGTAAGTACGCACTGCAGGTACCTGGGGGAAAGGGGGCTGAGCCAGTGCCTGGACTGCATGTTAAAAACATACCTTGTTATCCAAGAGGCAGGGCCTGATCCCAAAAAAGGGTCTCATAGCCATGCCTGGAAGGATTTCAGCTCCAGGATTAGAAGGACGGGGTGAGATACAGATGCCTCCTGTTTCTGAAGGAAAAGAAATAGTAATGCTCATCAAAGTTGGGGCAAGAGGAATGCCAAGTAGCACTGCTTGGCCAACAGTCTTTGCCCTGTCCCTTACTACGCACTGCACAGGCTGGGGCTGAGGAAGGGACTTTGCAGAAGGACAATTGTGCTCATTTAGTTCAGCAGGGATCAGTTCAGATCAAATCCCCACGTTTACCTTGGTTAGCTTTAAAGACCGTTTTTTCTCTTTAATGTTCGGGTGCTTATGAGCCTTTACATCCTTGCTCATACAAGACTCTCAGCAACAACCACTATCGCTTGACCAGCAAAGCAGCAGGTCACTCCTAAAGCCTGGGAGAGCAGAAGCTGGAGCAAGGAATCATATGCATCTCACCAGTTTGCCACCAAGTGTCCACTACTGGGCATCGTGTCTCGCCGACCACGCAGAAGTACCATTCCCACGCCTCCCTGTTGATGGGTTCCCCCACTGCAAGGGGAAAGAACAGAAATAGTACAGTCTCCTGACTCTGGGGTCTCATGTGCTGCTACTCTTGGCATTTGTGGGAAGAGGGACCATGTGATGTCCAAGGATCTGCTGTCCCAGCCCATGTTGCTGCATTTACCTGAGCCAAGCACTTTAAGAGAAGAGCGGTCATACTTCTTCACCCATTCATCGCCGTATCTCAGGAGCAGGCGGATGGCAGTGGGTGCCCCATAGAACTGGTTAATTCTTAGCCTCTCTACTGTTTCCCAGTAGCGGCCTGGATTGGAAACAGGGCCAGTAAGCATCCACACAGGTCCTCCCAGCCCAACACCAAGGCAGAGAAAGAAGAGGTGAGAGCAAAGACTCTCCAGCAGTGCCAGGGCCCTCAGTCAAGTTAATTGCATGGTGGGAAGGATGAAAGTAGTTCAGGAGCAGCAGCCCCTTTTTCTTCACATCACCCAGCTTTGCTACTGTTCCTTCTGCAGGGAGGGAGAGGGATTAACAGCTCCACCCCTGGAGAAGCAGCAGCGGCTTCCTAAGCAGAGGAAAAGACTCTTCCCCTTGCAGCTCTCTACTGGGCACAGCCCACGGGTTGCTGCTGAGGCAACAGAGCCTTTGCTGCTCATGTCCTGGCATCAAGCCGGCAGCTCCCTGCCTGCTGTGGATCTCGGTGCTGTGGAATGTCCCAGCTCCCATGAGTCACCTCACTCACCAGGGTTAGGATAGACAGGTGTGCTCTCAAAAAGGACAGTGGTACCACCATTGCAGAGGGGGCCATAGACCACATAGGTGTGTCCCGTGATCCAGCCGATGTCTGCCACACAGCCAAAGATGTCCCCGTCCTGGTAGTCGAACACATACTGAACAAGAAAAGAGATGCAGTGACTGGTTTCACCTGAGCCTGCACTGCTGGCAAAGGGCACAGCACAGAGCAGTGTATTTTCTGTCAGCCCTAATGTTACTATGTTCTTCTGTCTTCCTACCACCCCTGCAGGGACACCTTCTTCCTGCAAAGAGTTTGTTGGTTTTTTTTTAAATCAGAAAAAAAAAATTAAATAAAATTGAAGTTAAAAACCCCCAAAACTGTGAAGATGCAGGAAAGAGGCACTTAAAAAAAAATCCCCACAGGCAAATTTGCTCTTTTCCAATGGAGAGAGATACAGCCTTTCTTTCCTTTTGCTGGTATGTAGACAAGGCTGATCCAAGTATCCTGTAGCATCTAAACAGAACCTTCTGGGTAAGAAAGGTGCCTCTGTACTTATGTGACCATGTGGAAGGAGAGGAGTTGTAGGCAAGGGCGAAGTGGTAGAGGACTCCATGGGCCTCCTTTAGGCACTGCTGGACTCCAGATGGACAGTAAACACTCAAAACCCCCTGAGCTCAGCAAAGGGCCCAGCACAAAAACAGTGAGGCAGCAAACAGAGGGATCATATGATGCCTTGGCCCAGAGCAACCCCAGCCTGCCCACAAGAGTTGGAATCCCTCCATCTCAGCTGGGTGAGCGCAGTGCTGTGCCTGCAGGCAAAAAGCTAAACAAACTCTTCTTCCCACTGCCCCATTTATTCCTCATGAGACCCTTGGCTGCAAGGCTGAAACATGAAGGAACAATGACTACCCTGTGCAGATCAGAGATGAGTGTTGTCATATTGGCAGCAACACAACCGGCTTCCAAAAGCACTCTTCTTCATTTCATTTACTCAGTGCCAGGAAAGCTTCCTAGGGGCCATTCTCCCACCAGCCTATCACTTCTTGCTGTCTCCTCTGATTTCTGTGGTTTCAGACCTGCTCATTTCTTCCTGCAGCTCCCTGCTGACTTTCATCTGGGGACTCCAGGGCCTCAAGCTCAGAGTAGTATGTATTTGGGAAACCCTTCTATGGTGCACTACCTGTAGCCAGATGTGGTCTGCTGGGGCCTGGAGGGCATCCCAGAGGCTTTGCACTGGATAAATATGAGCTCATAATGCAACAAGGAGCATGTGTCTTCCCTGCACTGCCTATGAACTGCTGGCTCATGAGCACTTTGTGGCTGGGGGATCCATTACCTTGTGTGTAAGAGCGGCAAACAGCAAGTAACCAGCTTGGGAATGAACCAAGCCTTTGGGTTTGCCAGTACTGCCTGACGTGTAGAGAAGAAACAACATGTCTTCACTGTCCATGACAGCAGGCTCGCAGCATGCATCCTCCTTCATCATCTCCTGCAGGAAAGAGCACAGCAGTTCTCTCAGGGTCTCATAGCCTCCCCTGTGTTGTGCCCACACCTGCTTGTGCATCTCTCGCTCCTGAGTCTCCCTCCCTTCTGAGCACCTGTGCCACCCTGCTCCCCACAAACATCCTCCAGAAGAAATGCATAGCAGGGAGCACAACTTCATGAAGCACAACTTCACCTGTTCAGAAGTTGTGCTCCACGCTGGCAGCCTTGCCACCCTGTGTGCTGTGGATAAAAGGCACATGCCGGGTCTGCCAGCAGACCCATGTGTGACAGTGTAGTGACAGTCCAAGACTGGATTCACAAAGTAGTAGCCATGTCTTGTGTGTTTCTAGGTCCCTGTCCACCCTGCTATGTGCTCTGGCTTGCACTGTTTGCCCTTGACAGTACAGGGCTGGTAGTATGGGAACACACACCAGTTGTCCATTCTAATGGCTACTGGGACTGTCCTGAACTTGTGTGCAGCTCTGACTGCTACTGCTGTGGGACAATGTCCCCAAATTCTGTCAATGCCAGCAAAACTGCCATGGCCAGGCAAGATCCTCTCTCCACCCAGTGTCCCTGCACCAACAGCAAGCACTTGGCCCAGGAGAAGTGGCAAAATCACTGGGCAGCCTCTCACCTCCTCCAGGGGCACATCTAAAGCTGTCATGGGAACCTTGCTGCTGGTCCTCATAGAAACCAGAACCCGTTTCACTCCAGGGCACTGCTTCACAGCCTGGTCCACTGTCTTCTTTAGCTCAATAATCTTGCCACCTCTTAGCCCCTGGTTCACTGTAATCACCGTCTCTGACTGGGCTGCAGAAGACAGAAGAGCCACATAAGCAACTCTGCCCCTCTCCATCAGTCACAGAGCAGACCTTTCACCTCTCTCTCTGTCTCCCAGCCCATAGTATTCATGTCTTTCATTTAGCAAAAACAGCAGCTTTGCATCTTTGCATTTCCCATTCATTTCTGCCTGTGTTGTATCCCCTTACAGGAGGCATTGTATCCAAGTCTTTCAGTCCCATGGATTGTGGACACACACATTTAGAGAGCTAGGGAATTACAGCTTGGAAATTCTTTTCAGGCCTGGATTTCTCCTGACTCTCAGGTCCATTTCCAGGCTGACAAGCTGACTACACCTTCAGTTAGGGAGGAAGTCTCCCAGGGTGATAATATGGTGAAAAACAGTGGAATTCATAATAAAGATTAACACCTGGTGTCTTTCCCGTGGGATACATCCTGAGGTACTGTCCCAAGGATGTGTTTCCCAACAATGAGTTATTGTCCTGTCCTAGCTGCACGTAACACATTTTAAATACGGGTATTTATTTATTGTCCGTACAATAAAGTTGGCCTTTTTTTCCCCAAAGAGGTCCGCGTGTGTTGCTGTCCTTTCTCTCTCTTTGCAGCGCAGTAACCACATGGATGAAAGAGAAAATCTGTTCATCCTATGGGCTGGAAGGTATTTAGTGAGCTCATGCCATTTATTTGGTTGCTAGTACCCGCTCCATGACTATACATTATTTCAGAAGATAGCCTCAGAGAGCCCAGGGAGTCTCACCCAAAAAACCTTTGCCATCCACACAACCTTGAGCCCACCTGAGCTGCTGAACCAAAAAGCTCAGCACTGTCCCCCAAGGGAAATAAGTCGCTGTTACCCTCTTATGCCTCTTACCATCCCGGATCCTGTCAGCGAGAGACTCTGCACTGAAGCCAGCAAACACCACAGCATGCACAGCCCCGATGCGGGCACAGGCCAGCATGCTAGCCACTGCCAGTGGGCACGGGGGCATGTAGATTGTCACCCTGTCACCCTGCTTCACCCCTTGCCTTTTCAAGGTATTTCCCAGGCGGCATGTCAGCTCCAGCAGTTCCCTGCCCAAAGAAGCAATGACATCGTTAGAGACTTTCTTGCAGATCATACCTGCATAAGATAGGGGCCTCAGAATCACAACGACAGAGCTTATATCCCTGCATACCCTAACCCTCCTCACTCTGAAGGAGCATGGGAGAGCTGTAAAAATCAGTGGGAAGGGAAGCAAAGAAGAGAGTCTCTAACATCGACCGCTATTTATGGAAAAAATATAAATTAGAATGATTTCGTATAACAACAGCCACTGGCAATTCCTCTGGCTCAGCAAACCCACAACACCTCAGCTGTCATTTCTCAATGACAGCCTGCACATTTCTTACCAACCTGTACAACCAGTGTGACCCACTGCCCTGCACAGTTGGAGGCTATATGTGAGAAGTTAAGATACCTTTCCCCAAAACAGGGGGGCTTTAGCTTTAGCTTTGCTAAAGCGGAGGTCAAGCAAGAACAACAGCTGTAGGAAAGCAGTGCGCAGAAAGATGCCTCTCCCAAGAAGCGTCCCTCCCAGAAACCTCAGCTTGGCTGTCAGTGAGTCATTTTATGGAAGGGCTCTCCATCCATGGGGATTGGCAGGGGTGGCTGTTCATATTTGTCATGTGAGGCCTGAAGTCAGAGAGGACAGAGGGACTTGTTTGGTGTGCAGAGGGATTTAAGTGAATTCTGTGGCAGTGACTCAGAGAGAGGCAATTTAAGCTGGAAGGTGGGAGGCCCCAGACCAACCTTGCAGGGCTGGACAGGCAGCCCCCCCAGAGAGCCAAATCCAGCAGTACTGCTGACATGAGGACGAGCATGGGATTTCTTAACACTTTTGCAGCTATCAATTTGCCTTTCTTGCAGACCACTTACCCAGAAGTTTAGATAATGGGAACCTGAGTGGGAAGGCATGTGTGTGGCTTTCCTGTGTGTCTTACCTAGCATTGCAGTGCTGCCCCAAATGGTTTATATCTGCCTCCTCAGCTGGGCAGGGACTCCTCAGGGCTCAGAAGATTTAATCAGGGGGTAGGTTGAAGTTTCAGATCAGCACAAGCAAGCCAAGAGCTACCATACTGTAGTGTGTGAAGGGATGCTGCATTCCCTCACATGACAGACATCAGCAGATCAGCCCTGTGCAGTGTTCATGCATGCTACAATATTCCTCTCATGCGGAAAGGTAATTACTGACCTGTATGTCACCCGTACCTCCTCTCCAGGTTCATCCTTCTCCCAGATTAAGGCCACTTTATCTGGAGCTACATGGACATGACGGTCCAGACAATTCACTGGAAAGGAAAACCCAGTGTCATTGACAGAGTAACCCTCAGTACGTCTTACCTCTCATAAAGTCAGCACTGGCAGCCCCATTTTCAGGTCAAAGTCAGGGCTGTATGTGTCTTCTCATCATTAGCCTTGGATAACCTTTGTGGATACCAGCCAGATCACAAGCACCATCCCATGCCTGTTATGCTCCTCACCACTCCAATACCTGCCAATCCCCACTATCAGCTTCCTCCTTAACTGCAACCTCATGCACTCCAGAGCAGAAAACGCCTTAAGTCCCTTTGGAGGTCACACCTCCCTCGGAGCGCTGGCAAACATTAACTAAGCCTTCACTCCTCCCAGCACTGCCTTGCAGCTGCCTCCGGGCTGAACTAGGGCAGTTTTTAGTGGCGGAGCTCCTAAATAACAAATGTAGGACAAAGGGAAGCTCTGCACTGGAAGGCTGCAGAGTGCACTTGTCCAAGATGGAAAAGAGCCAGTCCCTGGCTTTCCAGGGACATTGTAAGCTGAGGCTTTGGCTGGAGTTCTTCCATGTAAAGTTCCCCACATTGCTGGCAGCTTTAGTAGTTTCCTCACAAGCCTTGCTCCACTCTCTGTTTTCCTTAAACCTGCTAAAGTCATGGGATGATGCAGCAGCTCCAGACTGCATACCAACTTTTTTCTCCTGACCATTTGTAGTCTTCCAGGAGAGAAAGAAATGCATATAAAAGGAGAAAGAGTAAGATGTCAATTCCCAAAGGCAAATAACTCTTGCTCTCTTTCCCAAATAGATTACGTAAGATCTGATTTTCTCAGAGGTCTGTCTCGTATTTTGAACACAGGGACCAACAGCACAGTGAGCAGGACACAGTGTCACCACGCCCAGTGTCTTCCCCTGATAGCCCCCCTAAGGCAATCGCCCCAGTCCACAGAAGAGCCTCCCACTACAGTGGTGACAGTATGGCTCATATCTCCGGTATTTTGCTTTCTGCAGATACATCTTGCCTTCACTGAGCAAGAATAACCTAGAGCAACCCTGCCTTCTGAATGCACAGGGTTCAGTATTACTGCCTGTGGTCCTGCAGGACAGACCTACTGTACTGCTGTGGGATCCATGGGTGCTGAGGGAGAGCAACCCAGCTCCCAGCACACACCAATCCAGCTGCAACCTTTTCGATGAAATCCAGTTCCTTCCTTAGGGCCAGCCACAACCTCACACTACAGCCACTGCAGGACCAACTGGACCTTTTGGGGATCCCCCTCTCTCCAGACCTTTAATTCTGTGCTCTTCCAATACATTCCCAGAGCTGAAGTCACACACATAGAAGCACCTGCAGGTAATTGGTAGGATCCCATGTCCATCTCCTTCCTTACCTGTCACATTTAGCTGCCCACCCAGGAACCAGGAGATTCTGCCCTGGCACAAGTCACAGTCCTGGACAGAGTGGAAGGGGGTGATCCAAGTGAGCCGGCTCCTTCCTAGTGCTCCCCAGAAGATGTCACTCTGCTCCACTGACACCTTGTATAAATCTTGGTGGTCCTTGGGTCTGGGGAAGGCGACGGCTTCAGGCATGTAGGCAGTGAGAGGCCTGTGGCTCCAGGATCTGGCAGCCACCAGCCCAGAGGGGCATCTGGGAGCCTGAGAAAGAGCTCTGAAGCAGCAGGTCCTGGCCAGCAGCCTGGCCATCACCTGCCTCTCACTGAGGAGATAGATGCCTGCAGCCCTCACAGCTGCTCAGGACACCTGGCCCAGGCAAGACTTTGGCCCCTGTGTTAGGTGGGGCTATGTTGTCCTGAGCTGACTGGACACAAAGCAGCTTTTTCACACAGGGAGCCCGGGCACCCCTTCTGCCCTGCCTTGTTCTTCTCCTCCTCTCTTCCAGAGGACTATGGGAAAAAAGAAATTCAATCACCGTAAGGGAGGGGAAAGGGGTGGGCTGTAAAAATATTTGACTGAAAATAACCTTCACGCTAATCTGAGTCCTGATAGCAGTTCTTGAATAGGAGCCAGGTTAAACGTGTGCCTGAGCTCTCCTCAGTTGCCAAGGTGCCTGGGCCAGGCTCCAACAGCCCGTTCCTTCTCTCCTAGGGCTGCACTGCATCCCCAGACCCCTCTGTTTCATCCCCACTCACCTCCCTCACACCTTTGTTTATTAATCACCATCCCCTCCCTTGCTGCATCACCCCCACTGCATCCCCCAGCCCTCTGCTGGCCACAAAGTCATCTTGGGGCAGGTCCCTATAAATCTTAGGACCACCCCCATGCTAGTCATGAGTGATGGGACTATCCCCTTCCCAGAATTAATGCCCTAGGCTGTGGTGGGCCAGGGAAATTTCTCACTTGGCTGTCAGCTGCAGGAGGGGAATATTGCACCCCAATCAACCTTACTGCTGGGTGGCTGTCAGAGCTGTGCCCTCTGGCAGGCTGGGCTGGGCTCTATGCCTCCTCCCAAGCACTACAGACTGGCTGTAACACCAGCTGGGCCGAGAGCACTCAATGAGGCCATGGTGGAGCAGCTGGAGGTGGTTTGGCATGAAGCACTGCAGTCCATCTCACGCTGAGACCTCCCACCACCCACTGTAGCAGAACTCAGCTGCCTCCCTGCTTCCAAACAGGGGGTTTTTTCTGCCTTCTTTTCCTTCAGGCCCTATACAGGTAGTTTTTTTTAGGTAGAATTTGGAGGATTCCTTCATGTCATTGAGCAAATTCCCTTCTCTTCCTAGGGGGCACAAGAGAAGAGCAGAAAAAGGCTCTCCCTGCAAGTAGGGTTGTTCCAGCCAGGCACACCTAAGGAATCAACAGTAGAGATGACAGGGTTAGTAGATCTCCTCTTTGCTCTTCAAAGTGCAACACCACTCCCAATCCATGGAGCTGGTATATTTGGTGAACAGGCTGGACACCAGTGTGGGAGTCAGGCACTAGTTCCCATCAGGTGCACTCATCCTAGACCACACACCTGTTTTGTGTCAAAGCCACCCCGAGCTTGGTGGGAACCTACAAGGGCACTGCCCCCCTGGGGAAGCATAGTCCTTTGGGCTTACACAAACTTAGGCCCAAGGAGCCTCATTGTTCCCCAAGTCTCTTATTTCTTACGCACACCTGCTCTGCTCCAGTATTTTTCCTGTCCCTGGAAGGCATTGTGTTTTTCCACCAGACCATTTACAGATTCTTAGCAAGGCAGGTAACTCCTTACCTGGTGTCGTGGTTTAAGGAAGTCCGGTTTTCAGTTGGGGAAGTCCAGGGGCCACAGGCTTAGGGACCTGTCCGAGCCAATCACAGGCTAGTTTTGAAGAGCCAGTCAGCTGGCTAGTTTTGAAGAGCCAGTCAGCTGGCTAGTTTTGAAGAGCCAGTCAGCTGGCTAGTTTTGAAGAGCCAATCACAGGCTAGTTTTGAAGATTGACACCCGGTTAAACCACTTAAAAGAGTTGAATACACCTCTGTGGAAAAGCATATTTAAAAATGAACAAAGGCCAGGAAAAGCTCTCTTGGCTTCCGGCCTTTGAACAGGTAACTGGTTGGGCTCTGCTGTGGCCCTCGCTCCGTCCTGATAAACCTGCCAGGCCCCATCCTGGTGGGGTGGCTGAGGCCTCTTTCCAGTGGAGCCTGCCAGTCCTTTTTTGCTGGGCCATGCCACTGGAGCCATCCCAATGCCGAGAGCAACCCCGTGGCTGAACGGCCCCATGGTCAGTGCTGGGGTTGGCCCCAAGGCTAGGAGTGGCAGGGGCCAGGAGTGATCACCGCCATCCTGGACCAGGAGCGGTCACATGGCCAGGACTGTGCGGCCGAAATCAGCGCGACCGGGACAGCGGTGCGCAGCTGTGGCTGTCTCAGCATGGCTCACAATGAACTTTGTTTAGCTGCTTTTAGCCAGCCACGCTGTGGACAGAAAGACAAAAATGGTGGCAGCAGCATTTCTTGTTTCCAGTGCTCCACATGAAGAAAAGTGCTGAGTGGAGCTGGCGGTCAGCACGGCTCACATGGTGCCAGCAGTGAGAGGCATGGCAAGTGATTTCCTTGATCCATTTCCTGGATGAGACCAACCTTTCAGTGCTGCAGAACTCTATAAAAACTGTTTCAATTGGTAAAGCTTGAGAACAAATGAACCTACGAACATCAATTCTCTTCCAAATCAGGAAAAGGAAAGGGTGAAGACACATAGAGACGACAGCATGGGACACTGAGGTGTCTTCCCAGTAAAGAAGGAGTCAAATCTCAAATGGGAGGGGATTGAGGAAATGCCTTAATCTTGGGCTGAAATTCTTTTGTAAGGCTATAGTGAAGGCTGTTTGATATATCAGATTATAATTCATGGGACGCATTGGAGTGTGTAGGGTTTTAACTACAGCCATGAGCAGAGGCACCAGTGTTGAAGTAAGCAGATGTTGAAGTAGCTGTGATCCTATGAGAATCTTGAATAGAGAGAGATGAGAAACCTTGCCCCAGGAACAGAAAGAAGAAAACCTCTGTTCCCAGAGATGGATGAAAAGAACTTTTGCTTTTATGCTAGAACAGCTCATCCTTAAAATAGTACCCCATAAGTTGACATGACCCATGAATGCAGCTGTAGGAAGGCTGCAAGAGATGGGAGGGACTTCACAATTGCAGATTTCTGGGTGGCTGCTATTAACGGAAATTAAAAGCCACGAGAGAACTGTTTCTTGTGGAGAAGTCTCCATGGCATGGCAAGAGAGACTCCTCTCCCTAAGAGAACTGAAGACAGACTATTTTAGAGGTGGTAAACTAACTGAAAGTCACAGGTTTTGTCTCTTCATGTTGTCAGTGCGAAAGAAAAGAGGTTGTGGGACACAGAGAAGTGTTCTGAACATTTATTCTGATTTTCTTATTATTTTTAATTCTGTTAATAAAGTTTTTTAATACTCTTTAAAGTTTTAAGCCTGTTTTGTTCTCCTCCTAATCCATGTCTTACAGCAGGAAATGAATAAATAATTCTAGTGGGTACATTGGCATTTGGCCAGCACTAAATCCACTACACCTGGTAACCCAGAATAGGCTTCCATTGCTCTCGAATTGGAGCTCACCTTGCTGGGAATCCCGTGGGTGCCCTTCACTCTCAACCAGTTTCCCTGCACTTGCTGTATCTGGCTGCTACCTCAGCTCTTCAGGCCAATATGGCCCTGTATGGAAGGGGGCTTACACCAGGTCTGTGGGCCAGAAAGAGTTAATGGATAAGGTTTACTTCTGAAAGGAATTTTACCAAGGCCATTGGTATGGAGACAGAGAAGAGAAGAAGGAGAAGATAAGCAAGAAAAAACCTGCAGCTGGGAAAAGTATTTTTAGAAAAGTTTTGTGAAAAACAGAGGTGGAGATGATTTTATACTAATGAATGTTATATTGATCTATTGTAACCAATGATTAAAGTGTAAACTTTGTAGAGTGTATAAAAGCATGCTGTTGTAATAAACGGATTTTAGCCTTTTGAAATGTAGTGCCTCCTTTTGTATGTTACATCTGCCCCAACAGCAACATCCCTGCAGCCTGTTTGTGGCAGAGGCTGAGCCTGCCTGTCCAACTCTCTTAACACCAGGGCACATGTGATATGGGATGACCCAACGCACCAGGGCTGCTCTCGATGCTGAAGTGATTTTTCTCTCACCAGTTGTACGCTGTAACTTCTGCTCCAAGTACAAGCATACCGCTTTCGGTTTTGTATTTCACTGCAGAGAGAGATCCAAGTCCCATCTCCTCCATGCCTCAATGGGGAGCAAAGTGCAGACCTCTGGGCTGCTTTGGATCTCTCACCTTTTTCTGGCTACAGCATGACATCCAACTCCTTCTCAGCTTTGGCTGAACTCGCCCTCCTTGAACATTGGTGACTGGACTCGTACACAGTATTCCTGTTTAGTTTTATTCTTCTTCATATCTTTACAGAAAATGGCACATAAATCACAGATGCTGGATGACTAGAAGTTGTTACAGCTCCATATCTCAAACACCTCAATACTGAATTATTTTCTCACTGTATATACATTATTTACACTCCATGGGCTATCATCTAACACGTCAAACAATCAGGGGACAAAGACAAACAGGGGTTGGATGACTGGGCTTAACCCTTTGATGGAAGAAAAACAGTAGCTCTGGGGAAAGGGTGCTCACAGCTGAAAGCAGGACAGAAAGGGTCACCTGGAAGTCACTGTCCTACGGCTTTTGGAGGGGGAATAATGCTTTACTGGGATGGGAAGGTGATGGTACCATGGAGTAAGTTTGGCTGTGTGGGTCTGCATGTGCTCCTATGGGATGTATGTACACGTTACAGGGTGTATCAGGGTGGATGTGCATGGCTGTCATTCCCTTTAACACTCAGAGGGTGAGCTGGACAAATTTAATTCAATAAATACATTAGGTGGATGTTGTTGTCTCACCTGGAATAATGTATTCAATAAATAAATTCACCATTCATCCTCTCTTGCAGGGGTGTAGGGTTTTGGTGTTTAGGGCAGAGTCAGACCCAACTGCCCAGCCCTGCGGGAGCCAGTGAAATGGGCTTGGGGTCAGCTCAGGGTACGAGGTGGGACCAGGGTGTTGTGCCTGTGGGCTGAACCTGCCTCTCCCTGCCAAAGAGAGGCAAAACATAACTGCTCTTAAGCTGCAGTCCCTTCCCAGCAGACCTCAGTGCTGGGCAGGGAGAGATGGGTAGAAGGTGCAAACCACATTAGATGGATGGTCATCATTTCATGCAAGCACTGCCATGGGCTTGTCCTGCTACAGCCTGGGCCACAGGCAGAGGTGATGGCCAGCAGAAGGTGGCATGTCTGCCTGGGGCACAGTGGGACAGGCTGCAAGGGGAAGGGGCCTGGGCAGCACTGGGCAGAGATGTGTACCAAGGAGAGGCATGGCAGCGGGGAACAAGCTTGCTTCAGGATGGCAAATGGGCTTTGGGGCCGCAGCAGAAGGAGAAAGCCCCAGAGCCAGTCATGAGGCTGAAAGGACCAGAGCCTTAGTGTCATTGGTAGCAGTGATGATGTGACACTTCCCGGTCCCCCAAAAGGAAGGGGTGGGGGGAAAGGAAGACCTGGTGGGGTGGAGGAGTGAGGGGCAGGGGTGTGCTCAAAGGGAGCAGGCAGTGGGCACCCCTACCAGGCAGCCCCAAACACAGAGACCGGGGCCCCTTTCCCTGGCAGGGGGTGCTGGGGACACCTAGCAGTCCAAGGGGGAGCGTCATCCCCAGAGGACACAGTGTCTGTCAGGGCTTCTGCCACCTCTCTTCCCCTTAGATCAACTTCTCCTCCTTCTGCGATGAGTTCAACTTCTCCGTCTGTCTCTCATCCTCTGTCACTGCCGCCTCCTCCCCTGTCTCCGGCTTCCTGCCTGGGGTTGGGGTGTCCCCGGCAATGGTCCCCAGGACTTTGGTGCTGTGCTCCTGAGCTTTGGCCCTGAGGGCAGCAATGCTGTTTTCTCTCAGTTCCTCCTGGGAAATGGTGGTTTTGGGATCAGGACCCCTTTCTTCTTTGTCACCTTTGTCAAGCTTGGGCAGGGCCTGGCGCTCCACCTCTGTCTTCCTCCCCGCCTCAGCCGCTGCCTCCAGAGACTTTTTGTGCATCCCTAAAAAGAATTGTTGGTATTCGGGTTTAGAAAAGCGCCTGGGCATGGGAAAGCCATCTTGAACTGAAAACAGCAAAGATAAAGAGAGGCCAGAATTAAGGAAAAGCAGAAACCCTCACTTCACACAGCAGTCACAGCGAGCCACTCGCTCTGGCCCCCGCACGAGGGCAGCCCAGGCAAGGCAGCTGCCTGCTGGGGCAGCCCAGCATCTGTGGATGGTGGCTGGTCCCAAAGGTCTATATTTACTCCCCTTCATTTCTCTCTGTGAACCTGAAGCTAGCTTGTTCCTCCATGGAGATGAGGGTCTCAGCAGCATGATTGCCTGAGCTTCACCGGGGCTGGAGAGGGAGATCCCTCATTAGGAGGGATGTTTCTATTTCTATATCAAACCACAACCACCCTTCTGCCTCTCTCCATTCACACAGACAGAAGGACAGGACAGCCCATTGTCCAGATGCCAGACACTAGTTTTGGGTCAGAACCAGCCTGGAAGGTCAGAAAGAGGGAAGCAAAGAGCAGGAGTGTGACAGGGTAGCTGCTAGCTCCATGTCTGCGCAGAAAACAAAGTGAAACTTGGGCAAAGATGGAGCCTTTGGGAGTCCTAGCACCCCATCCAGCAACACAGGGCTAGAAGAATAAGACTGGGATGGCCTCCTGCCTTGGGCAAGGATTGGAGCCCCTGCTCCAGAGCTGGGCATGAAGGATGCTTGTGCTATGGGAAGTGAAGGTTAGCACCAGCCTGAGCATGTGGGCAAATTTGTGTGCCAGCCAGATTCTGCAGGTCACGATCCAAGGTCCAGCAGGAACTTGGCATGAGTGCTCAAACCCTATTGACAAGGGTTGTTGATGTATGGAGACATCGAGGGCGGCAGGATGGTGGGACCTTGCCCTGCTGCCCTTCACCTATTTTCAACATGACTCTGATTTCTTTCTTGCATCCCCCTGTCTTTACCCACTTGCCATCCCCCATGAAGTTAGGTGCTCTCTTACCCAGGAGCCAAGGGGCACAGGACTCCATGATGCCATCCTTGGCAGACTTGAGGATGGATTCAGGCAGCGGGATGGAGTGACGCACCATGGCACCGTAGAGCCCGTACTCAGCCATCACACTGCTCCTGCCCCAGCACTTCTCCCTCTTCCGCCATTTGGCCCGCCGGTTCTGGAACCAAACCTGGAGCAGGTGACAAGGAGGGACATGGTTTTTGTGCATGCAGAAGGCATGCCAGACCCCTTCCCACAGGGGAACATGCATGCACTTCTGCAGCACGATGAAAGCATATGGGTGGATGTTTATCCCAAAGGCAATACAACCTCTTCCCCCATGCAACAGACACTGGGTATCTCTCCCTCCCTCCCTTAAGGGAGTGGTGAAGACCAAGTGTGAAAGCAGGTCCCATCCCTCTCAACAGGATGTAATTAATTTGCCATTGCAACGTCTTTTTTCTAGTGGCTTTTGGCTCTCGTGCCTGGGATTTTCTTTTATTATTTGCTGTGTGTCTGAGCAGCGGTACAGGGCTGCAGGCAGCAGTGCCTGCAGGGAGGGCTGGGATGGGGGCGGATGCTCGAAAGAAGGGGGAAGCTGCTCTGTGCGCTTTGCCCTGAATTCCCAGTTTGAAAAACCCCTCATCTTCTCAGAAAATTGGCAGAATAATCTCTGAGCTGTGACCTGGGGGGCAGTGAGCAGAGAGGCGGGCAGCAATGGCAGGGAGGGGGTGATACTCACAGAAATCTATTAGTGCTCTCTCTCCAATTTCCATTCCTCTTGTCTCCCTCGCCCTCCTCCCTCCCCGGCTCCCCTCCCTTCCCCCCGAGCAGAGGCATCAGCTTTAGATGAAAAATTGCTTGAGGTCTATTCAGAAGGAGGCAAAGGAAGAGTCAGCCCCAGGGGCAGCCCAGGCCTGATTGAAAAATAAGTTAATTTCAGTTTGAATCGATGGGCCTCAGGCACTGAAATATCACGGGAAATTAAAGCAGCTGGTCCCCAGGGAACCACGCCATTGACCTGCGCTAATTAATGCCATGGAGTTACCAGGCCCCTCTCCGAGAGGCAGTCCCTCCCTCCCCGTGGACACCCCAAACACCTCCTCATTTAACTAATTAGACTCACAGAAAATTGGGTGTTAATTTGTTTAGGATTTTTTTTCTTTTCTATTTTTTTCCCTCCCTGTCCCGGAAAGTACACGGCAGAATGGAAATGAATGTCGGGGTCTCGATGGCAGATGGATGCTCGGGGTCACTCCGCAATCTTCTCCGACTTGATTGCTTGATTAGGTCGTTAGCACATTAAAAAAAAAAATTGCTTGCCGTCTGGCGCTGGCCTGATGAGTGGGATGAGGCGGGAATCGCCTGGGTAATTTATCTTTTTATACTGCAAAGAATTTGATTTCAATCTGCAGATATATGGAGGTGCCTTTGACACCTGTTTAACATTACAGAGCTGACAGCTTAACCCTCTCTTGTCTCCACTACTCGTAGCTCTGGGGGAGCTCAAGTGGGGAGCACTGGGGGTCTGTGCCAGTCCCCCAGCTCTGCCATGGGGACCATACGACTGATGCCACAGAGTGACGTCCTGGTCTCAGGTAGCAAGGCAATAAAGGTGGGTGACTTGCTAGCACTGATGACAGCCATGTTGGCCATTCCCAGGAGCACAGCCAGCCTGCTCCCCCAGACAGCTCTGTGAAATGGCTGGGGTGCTGGCCCCACTGCCTGTGATCCCAGCTTCTCCCAGCAGAAGACACTCTGTGCATGTCAGAGAGGATTTTACCAGGCAAAGGAAGGAGGCTGCTTCACCACTTGGCACCTCCTCTGCATGATAAACAGTCTGATTTACACTTTCATACTGCCAATCTGTAACCCCTGGACCACGGTGGTTGTAAATCCTGCAGGGCCTAAGCAAAGACCCTCAGGAATGCAGAGCTTCCTCTCTTTGCCTTCTCCTCCATGCCTGTGTGAAAAATGGGTTTGCTTGGCTGTGCAGTCAGCAGGATGCTGGCAGAGGGTCTCACTCCAGGTCATGCAATCCTCCCATTCCCAGAGGACAGGGTGCAGAGCTGCAGGTGCCTCTTTACTGATGCTTTTACCACTTTCCCTTTCTCTTCCTTCCTGCCTCGATGCCCCTATCATATTCCCACGTACCTCATGCTCCTTCCTTTTCCCTGACTGGGTCTCAGCCTGCCCCAGCACTGCCCACTGTCACTAAACCTGCTACCCTGGAGCATCTCCTTTTTCATGGCAGTGTTACACAAATACTGGAGGCAGCAGAAGCTTTGCCAGCTGGCAGCCCAATTTTGACTAGAGCTGGTAGAAAATCTTCAATCAAAAAATGCTGATTCAATCACACAAGAAAAACTGTGTCCAGCCAGTGGAAGTATAATCAAAATTATCTACAGCTTTCTTCTGAATGCTGTACTTTAATCTCAGCTGCCTAAGACATGCAAAATCTATGCTTTAAAGCCAAATGAGAAAATCAAAATTACTTCAACATCTCCATAAGATCATTCTGAGATTTCCAAAACAAATTTTTTGTCATTTGATGGGAATTTCCTCTTGGTTTTGATTAGGAAAAACTGAAAGTTTGAAATCCCAGAATGTTTAGCAGAACAGAAATCAGGAAGACTGACCATCTTGCTTTAATACCAGGAACCATATCTTCATCTGAGGCATGAAATTAAGTGAAACCAATGGTGCTCAGTACTGAGTATTGCTGGGATCAGATCCCAGTCAAGCATTTCTGTCACAAGCTCATTCTGAAGAACATTGAGTAAAGAGCTCCAGCATGGCACTGGCAGCCCTCATGCCATTTCAGATCAGCAAGATTGTCCCTTGTGTCCTGTTTCCATGATTTTGTCCTCATTCAGATGGCTCCATTAGTGGGGCTTCCATTTACAAGAAGATCTCAGTGATTTCTTCAAATTTATCAATGTGTTGCCAAAATTTTCACATGCCTTGATTCTGAGTTGAATTACATGGTGATTTTAGTAATTCAGATGTATTTTCACCTGTGTTGGTACATCAGTCACAACATCCAAATATGCAGTTATTTATTATTGGCACCTCACTTTCCTGGGAGAGGGTTTCACCCTTACACTTTACTCACCTTATGCATCTCTTGTGGTTTTGGTATTCTTTGGCTGCTTACTGTCCTTGCTTGGAGATATCTACTCTACAGCTTCCTCTGACTCTGTAAGATTTGATCTGCTTCAAACAATGTCTAGGCCTGTCCACATTTCCTCTTGCCCCTTCCCACCCTGTGGATTGGCTCAGCTTTGTGAAATGCTTTACTGACATTGCTCTGTACCGTGCACCTTCCTTCTCACTCGTTTTCATCCGGTTGCACAGCCCAGGATATGGTGTAAAGATTGTTTCTGCTTCCACGTCTCAGGGGCAGTGCTGAAACCTCCTGATTAATTTTAGACTGAAGCGTGTCACATGTTTCTGCAAAGCTGTCCTGATGTGATGTGCAGAAGTGTCTTTTGGACCAATGTGTTACACCTCAAGAAGTTTCACACTTCTTTATTTTCACAGAAACATCCTTTGTGAAACCTGGAAACCTGGTACCAGGAAGTCTATCCTCCAAAAATGGGCAATGGAGAAAAGTGGACAGGTTTTCCTTGCAATATTGCAAAGCCTTATAAATGGAAATGTTTCTAACTTTAATCGTCACCTAATTCTCACCTCCAGTGCCCACTGCCCAAAGCAATAAAAGTTCAGGCACTCTGTACTTAACTACAGGTTTGCAAGGGTTTTGGAATGGGAGTTTTGGAGTCAAGACTGGCAAGGATAATCTCGACAGTTTCCTCCTCTGAATCACAAATGACAACTGATACTTATTCAGATTATTGATGATACAGAAGAGCAAATTGTAGGAGGAGAAATCTCTCATTTTGCAAGGGGATGCGAGACTTGACACATCCTTGTTATCCACATTCATCATATTAGTTTGTTTACCTAATCAGTGCCTGAAACATTGTCTGCTAAAGAGAGAAATCTCCCTGAGGCTGGCCATAATTCAGAAATCTGAATTAGCAAAAGGATATTTTAAAACATCTGTGGAGTTCCTGTGTATCGTTTCTGTTTTGTTTCCACCTAAAATTTTCCACTGGTAACACTCATTTTCTTGGCAGCTACTTTCCAAACTAGGGTTCGATGACGGGAGAATTTATATTGGAATCTTTTTCTTATTAATAAAAAAAAAAAATATTTTTCATGCCCAAGAATTCCTCATCTATTAAAGGAAAATTCCAGGCTTGATAATGGTGAAATTTTGCTTCACCAAATCTCTCATCCTGCCTTTGATAAAGCATTCCAACAGGGGCATTTCAAGGAGCGAGGTTTATGGAACCCAAGCCGGTCCCAGCCCAGAGCAGCAAGAGCTGAGTGTCCACTAGATGGCCACAGGCAGATACACGTCCCCATTGCGGACACACCGACACGGACACACGGACTCTCCAGCACATGCGTTTGCCAGGCTGCAGGGAGCAGCTGCGCACAGCTGTTGGCAAAACAGCACCTAAAGCAAGGGGCAAAATCCCGAGATCCCCAGAATCACGCTGAGACCAACTCCCCGGCACATGGACAGGCGGGTGGATGTTCTTTGTCTGTCTTTCTCCCACTTGAAGCACTTTATGGGGTCGAGCTGCAGATCAGACAACACCTCGAGCTGCCCTCCACGTCCAGGGCCCAGTTGCCATCTCAGTACTCAGTTTCTCCTGACAACTACACTTCCCCCTTTCTCTCTCCTCCCTCTCCAACCCAAGACTTAATGCCAGTGGTCAAAATGAAAACCTCCTCTGGAAAAACAGTGATGTCCTCGTCCTCATATCAGATAAGACCTGTGGCCCTGGCTGGGTTCAATCTGAAGATGTGAACACTGCAAAGAATGGCCTCATATCTTGCTTGGAGCATATCCACGAGTACTGGGGCTGTATAACAGACTGCAATGAGAGCAGGAGGTCTGACTGTGCCCTGGGTCTTCCTCAAATCCCTCAGTTTTAGCAATCACTACAGGAAAGCTTCCTGACTGCTGGTGGAGACTGCACCACTTGTGTAAGCCTGGAAACAGTTTATTGCTGTCTTTTCAAATGTAACATCAAGGTTATTGGTACTGTTTATGGTGACATCACTTTCTATGGCTGGTGTAAAGTGGTTATGAAGTTAAATGAGAGCAGTAAAGGTTGCGCATGGGCTGCATGGCTGATCGCAGGACTCATCATCCCTCTTCTTGCTAATACTGGAACTCACTGTAGAAAGAGCAATTCCTGTACACAACATAGCAAGAGTCCTTCCTGATAATAGCGGGAGTTCTGTCCGACCCACTTGGCTAACAGGTCCAACCAGAGAATACCAGATGAGCTGTGAGACAGTCCTCATCCCTCTTGTGTGAAGACATGATGGTGCATCCAAGCTTGGATCTCCTCTAAACTAAGAGTAACAGGGCACTCATTGAATACGGGCTTAATCAGCACCCAGCAAAAATGTACGATATTGCCATGCCAGCAGTCCTGCAGGCTAGGACTGTCTCTGAATCCTGCTCTTAAAACCACTGCATGGGGCAAGAATAACTATTATTTTTATCCGACTTATGCAACGAAAGCTATAAAATTCCATTTGACCAGGAAACGTGTTAAACTGTGTTCCCTTGGTAAATCTGGGGTTTTCACCTGGCCTTGTGCGGCAACATGATTTTTCAATTCTTGTAAGCGTTCAAAAGCAAAGAGCTTCCTTTCCTGCAGGGATCCCATCTTCCCCAAAGAAAAACAAGTGCACACACGATGTGCAGGCTCAGTATAGTGAGATCAGTGGTTCAGCACGCACTCAGCCTGTGCATCACATCTGCACAGCAAATGCATCTCTGAGACACTGACTTCACCGTGGCCACACCGTGATTCCTGACCAGTGGCTTAGCTGGCACTAGAGTATAGACTTCCATATGCTGGGACCTGGCAAATCAAAAACCCAATTCCTCTTTTCCTAACATGCAGAGTGAAAAACATCAGGGTCATAGATGCATGATAGTCACAAGAAAGCTGACAAGAGTGCAGTCATCATCCTAATCCACAGAAACCCAGGGAGACATCTGTCATTGTCACAAATGGTGATAGTGCACATCCATCCTTTTGGCAATCACAGTACCTGACTCCATTAACCAAGCTGCTATCCTGCCTGAATTATTTAATTTTGTCTTCTTTTCCCTCACTAACACTGCTCTGAAGGTCCTCTAGCAAACAGGAGACCTTAGCATAGATCTTCATAAACATCTGTATGTAATGCACTGATGTATGTAATGTAATCATGCAGAGACACATCACATTACTACTTTCATGCTAGAGAAGGTGAGTCAGGACAGTCAGAGGAGAAATATCACATCCCCTTCATGATCCAATTCAATGGGCCCTGAAATCAGGCCAAGAGATTCCAGCATTCCTCTGAGGCTGTGGATCACTGCCTGTGCTCTGGGACTGCCCCCTGCATGCCAGCATCAGCTCCATGATGCCCTACCCTTCATCAGTAGACACTGAGCAAAGATCAAAAGTGTTCTCTGACCTTCTCCAGAAAAAAAACATAGGCACCAGAGGCTGTGCAGCAGCAAGAGATGGTGTCTGCAGTACTACTGGTGCCCACTGTTCCCTGAGATAAGGCTCAAGCACACCCCTACATGCATGTAGTTGTCAATTAGACACTGAGCCTTGATCTCAGTCATGGTCATCATAAGCTGAAGAAGTAGATCCAGTCAAATAACAAACTGTAGTTGTTGTAGTGACAGTCATGGGGCACTGAGAGTTGGAAGGCTGGCAGTGAAGGGACCCAGAGATATCAGAAAGATGTGATGGACATAAAGCAAGTTGTCTTGGAATGGAGATCACAGGCACATGTGGCTGTGAGCAGTGTCTGGCACAGGTATGTATCATTCATATTCACATGGATGGGATGGCTAGATCCTTCCAAGAAGTTTTTTCTCAATGACCCTCACAGTTCATCCCTCTCTCAGGGTAAGCCAAGCAGAGTCTTTAGAAAGGAAAGAGTAGCACAATGAGAAGGTATTTTGCCATGTAGGTCCCAAAGCTGCAGGTGAACCAGGGCTTCCCAGAGGCATGGTTGGGCAGCCTGTCTGTGCTGGCCTGCCTGAACAGCACAGGTACCATCTAACCCTGCCTGGCAAGGTGCTGCTGTTTATCCACATTGGAGCGGCTCAGCTACAACAGCTAGGCACGAGTCAGTCACGAGGTTATTTCTAGACCAGGAAGGGGACATAACCCCTATGCTTATGAGGGTGCAACATCCATGGCATGAACATTTATACAACTCACAGAAATGTGACCAGTTACAAGCCATGCTTGGCTACAATTTTGAAGAGAAAGCTGCAGCTGAAAGGTCTAATAGCAACGTGGCAGCCATAGTTTCAGCTCTGCCTTTGCTCAGACATTTGGGAGCCTACCAGACACCCGCTGAGAGAGAAAGTAGGGAGCAAAGTGTACTTCTCACACCAGGCAGGTCCTAAACTGAACACCTCTTGCTGCTGCTCCCAGGACAGTAATGCTCAGGGTAGACAGAAGAGCACCTAATACTTTTTCACAGCCTCCAATAATGTGCCCTCTGGAAGGCATCTTTGTTCTAAGATACTGTAGAAAGAGTTTGTTTCTACAGACTATTACAGAAACAAGTCCAGCTCAGTTCCTCTTTTCTCTTCCACAGAAGGACCTGCTGGCCTCATGCACGTGGAGATTGAGGTTCTTGGTGTGTCTGCTGAGGACTGGACTGCTCTACAATGCCTGGGCAAAACCTGGCTCACAGAACACCCACAGAGAAGTGCAAGGTAAAGGGGAGCAGGTTTGTGCTTCCAGAGAAGAATCAGAAGAACTTGTTGAGATCTATCAGGGTAAAAGAAAAACACTACAAAGAGAAATAGATCCATTAAGAAATAAAGGGGAGAGTAAATTAACTGAGTGTCTTAAGTGCCTGTGTTATTGAACTGTTAGAAAAATCTCTATTCAAAGTCAGGAAAGGAGGAAAACTTTGTAATAAAAGGTCATTAAAGGAAAACATGAACACAACCATCAGCTGTTCCCTCTGCCAGGTGTCATAAGGCTGGAGAGGAATTAAATACTGAAATTGCTGGGATGACTATTTTTTAAAAATCAGCAGTGAAAATCTGCAGTGGTATCAGAAGAGATACCACTGTTAAGAATCATCATTAAGTGAAGAAGTGAATACAAGTGTTCCCAGCACAGGGATTTGGTACAGTATTTCCAGAAGAGCTAAAGTGATCGAGGAACTGCAATGCCTAAGCTAACTCAGAGACATGTTAGATCTTAAACTACTGTTGTTAAGAAAATGGGGGGATGAATGCAGGGAAGAGTTGTCACAGCATCGTGCCTGCAGAGCCATTCCTCATTCTCTTGGACATGATGGGGAAAGCCTTTGCCAAGGCACTCCACAGAAATGGGCTTCAGCATGTTTTGTTGCCCACCCGTCTTTCTTCTCACAGGGAGCTTGTGTGACCCGATGCTTGAAGGTGTCAGATCCTTGCTGATCGTGTCTCCAAACCATGGAGAGAACAAGCAGAGTCACTGTAAAGAGACTTGTTTCCCTCCCAATACTGTGGAAACGCACATCAAATTCCTGGGACAGCCATAAACATCTTTCAAGAACAGAGCAAAAGGCAAGAATAGGCAAGTTTGGTTTTATTTGTTTTTCTGTCCCATTTAGAGAATTGATCAGTGGCTAAAGCAACTCAGGGACTGAACATAGAGGGATAAAGCAGTGCCTGGATAAAGAAAATATTCATATCTCTACACCTCCACCTCTGCACTAAAATGACCTTTTAAAACTGCACCTAAGAGCCCCAGCTGTAGCAGGATAAAATCCCTAAGATAAGCAGGCAATGTGCATGGTCTAGCATCAATCAGGACAGTCCCCACTTCAATAAGCTGAAGGGTCATTCCCAGCCCTCTATTTTCCTTCTTTTCTCCTGCCACATTTTCTATCCAAAAGTATGTAGAGTAAGACTTCTCAGACAGGAATCCCTTTGGAAAGACTTGCCTGGGCCCCTGCTCTTGCCCATCATCCAGCCCCTCTGTTTGCAGCTCTAGTAATTAACTTGTAAACGAAGTTCTAGCACATGGGCTGAAAACAGGCCATAGATAAAGGGTAATGACAACAATCCATTAGAGAAAGGGCCAAATTAAACAACTCTTAATTGAAAAATGGAAATGAATATGAATTTAGATTAACTAAACAAGCATGTTATTGAAGAGGCAGAAAAGTGGATGAACTCCTAAAATACCAATTAAAGACATGGAGGCAGAGATGCACCATATGCCATGAGAAAAACTCATAATAATATTTTCAGTCAGCCACTAAGTTTGATTAGTTTTATTACTCTCACTTGTATACTTCCTACATTTCTAGAAGCATGGGGGAAGTTTATGACACTTATCTGGTGTCACACAGTCATGGCTTGCCCCAGTGCTCACAAATTATTGGCAAAGGTAGCCAGCACTAGCTGCTCAATTCTATTTCATTATTAACTGCTTGCAGTGCTCTTAAAACATTTATATTTTGAAATTAGTGGCTCACACAACAGCAACACTTTTGGCTTGTCCTTCACCTTGGTAATCTACCTCCAATAACCCTAACCACTCTGGTAATTTCCTTCCAGCTACATGAATGTGCTGTTTAGAGACACCAGTTGGAACCCATTGGCAGTGTGCCTCATGCTGGCCTTTCTCTGTTCTATGTGTGAGAGTCACCCAAAATTTTAACAAGAGCAGACAGGTCCTCACTTCTTAGAGTAATAGTGATAAGCTTAGAAAATCCAACAGCACCACTTTCTGCAGCACTAAGTAATGCTTTGGCAGCCATTCCAGGCACACATTCAGGAAAGGTCACTAACTGCATGGAGCAATCACAGCATTCCATACTTACACCATGGGATTCAGACTGCACCTCAGCACTCTGCAGCAAGTAGGAAAAGCTGGCAAGAGAGGGAGAAGGCAGGGCTGCTAAAGCTGCATAAAACAAATTATTCCTTCATGGTTTCTATCATGTTTCTTAAGGGGACTCCGTGCCTTCACTCCTGAGCTCACACTCGGTGCAGTACAGGTTTCTCAGGCCCTGTCAAATTATGTTCATCTCTAAACAGAGACGCGTTTTGCAAAACTGAAGCAAGGTAAGCCTCTGTCCTTGCAAAATACCCTTGGTGCTTACTTCCCTCTAAATGATTACTCCTCTGATTCCTCCATCCCTGTTCAACTCCTAAAGGGCTTCACAGTTATACTGAAATGTGTTAATCTGATAGCCAAACCAATACTTTTTCAGTTAAAGATTTAGTTGACCTTGGTTTTTTTTTAGCCAGAATTGGCCTCTTAGCTGCCTGACAAAGCTTGCTGGGTGCACAGACAATCCCCACTCCACACACAGCGCCAGCCTTTTCTTGGGATTCCTTTTGCTTATGTGAGCAATTTTATTTGTCCCAAAATTTGTCATCCAGTAATTACCATACAATCTTTTAACAACAAGAACTGACAATTTTTAGCAGCTTTATTACCTTTTAAAATTGATTACTTCTCTTTAAAGGTGACTCTCATGTCCTTACAATGGGATCAGGATCTTATTTTTTTGAAATACTGATTAATCAATTTTTTGATCAGTAGGAGACATACTTTAAGGACAAGCATACACAATCATTTCAATAATCCCCAAATCAAGCTCTTACTGAACTTTAACATTGTAACTACTCAGTTTAAACTTTGGAACTGTTACGTATTAATAAATTCAATAGGGACAACTTATATAAAATCTACTCATTACACTTATGAGATTTGTTACAAGAAATAGTGATTTAAGTCAGATGTTGCAGTATTTGTCAGCCTCAGGACATTTTTAATACTTCATAATGTTTATTAAGGATGTACTTCCCCACAGGAATCTACTTACCTCTCTTGGATTTTACAGAACAGTCTGGATTTATTCCAATACTGGCACTTCAACTCCTATGAATATTCTTTCAAATACATTGATTAATGTGGTCTTTTTCAAATATCTTGCAAAATGGCTACAATGACATCTGATCTGATTTGTGCGTAGTATCTCACTATGAAAAAAATTATTTTCCCATGCCACCCAATGGGAGGATGCTTATTTTACTTCCAGGAGCAGCCAGCTCAGTGTGGGAGTAAGACATACACAGTGTGTGTCTGCCTTGGAAAAAAACCCACACTTTCATCTTCTCTTTAAAGGGAGGTTTGAATATTTTTTCTTGTATTCAATGTTCTCTTAAACCAGTAACTTGCTTGGCCTCTGATGGCTATTTGTAGTGTTCTGCTGAAGGCTTTACCTGCAAACAGTTCCTATATATCATTCTTTCAATTGCCTTCTTTGAATTTCACTTTCACATCAAATTTCATAGGTGATTTACTTTCTCTTTGACTAATACCTCCTGAGAAATAATTCCATGATTGAAAATAAGGGGTAGATATCAGTCTTAGGTGAGGATCCAATGGGAAACCATATGAAATGCTGTAGAAGTCCACAACATGTGATGCTTACAACAGTATTAGAAAACACTTTCCTTAATGACCTACAAGAGGGAGAGAGCATTGCTGAAAGATGAGAGAAACCACAAGCAACAATGAAAATGCAAAACTATAGAGCTCCCTCAGGCAGCTAGAAACTTGTGCAAGGAAAAAAACGCAATGATGTAAAATTATAAATATTATGAAGATGGGAGTAAAGATTCATTGTAAGTTGTCTCTTCCAAGGGGCATTAAATGATGCTAAAAGATTCAAAGCAAGATTTACTGCACTCAGGCTGTTCTGCTGCAGAACTTCTTGCCATGGGATATTAAGATATTTATTTACATGCATTCAAAATCCCAGGAGGCTGCCAGAGTACTCAGTATCTCCTGAGTACTACTCAGTAGATAGCTGCCCTGTGTAGCATACACCTCTTGCCACTCTCAGAACTAGTAGGGCTGTTATTATGCTTGTTAGCCAAAGTTACCAAATTCCATATGACACCCAGAACACTGAAGGGAAAATCCTGAGCATAAAACAAAATATGTCTAAAAGAAATTTGAAGTGACTGAATTAGATAAATAGAAATAAATAAAGGAGCAAGCAAACCAGTGCTAATCCAAGACTATTTCTGCAAGGGACCACAATTCCAGCTGAGCTGGTGTGATGCAGCTGTAGGTATGTGGTCCCTTATCTCCAGGAAAGCTGACAGACAGGATGGGCTTCATGTAAGAACAACCACATGATTAAGAGATGAGCATGTGATTTATGAAGGATGATTTAAGGAAAGATACTTGCAACTTGCTTAAGCAATGATGAAAACCACAAGTGACAGCCAGGAGAAGAAATATCTTAGATTTATTTAAAGAGCGTGAACTTTATAACCGGCGGAAAGAATTAGGCTCATAACAAAAAGATCCAAAGTTGAAAAGGAATAGGAGGTAAACTATAATAAAATAGGAGGTAAGTAGTATGATCAAAGTTGGGAATCACCTTGCCATGGCTTGTCACACACAAAAAATACGGACAAGGAAATTTCATAGAATGTGTGGTAAGGGACAACCTACTGCTGATTAATTGGAAAGAACAGTGGTGCTCAGGACTCCTGTGTGAGCCTGATGCTCACCCTGGCAAGGTGCTGAACAGATGCTACAGAAATTCTGTTGTTTCTCATTATTTCCCCTTTCATGATCAGCAAAACTGTTATTCACAATCAGTTTTTCTGGAATACAACGCCATTAGTTACACCTGATGTTCAGAACAGCCATACATCGGGGTGCTTCTGCTGTCCAAGTCTAATTTGATCTCAGGAGCAGAAGGGTCCCGGTAAGGAGCCCTCCTAGGTTTAAAAGCTGCAATACAGGAAGAGTAAGCAGTTGTTCATTAGCCAGCTGCAAAATGACAGGGCAGGCAAGTCAGTGACAGCTAAGATGCTTTACCTGCTATTTCATTTTTAAATCAGTTCAAACACTCAGCACTAGAAGGGTGCTCCAGGTGCTGAAGCCATGCAAGCTGTGTCAGCTCTACCCTGTCTGCCACAACATCTCACTCCACCTCACACAGAGTGAATGCTCTCAGCTCTAGCCAGAGAAATGGAGCCTCAGGAATTCAACATACACTGTGCCACTAGATGAACCTCTTCCTTGAAAAGGTCTTTTGTGGGAAATCAAAGGATCTTCTTTCCAGCCCAGCACCAAATGGTGGCTGTAGGCAACAATAAACTCCCAACAGTCGACCCTCTCTTGACCTGATGTCCTACAGGATCACATGTGGAAAAGTGACCATCCATCCACTTCACTCTTTCTGAAGGCAAAGCATCAGGGCTTGTTTCTCAGGGCAAAATCCTAATGCATCAGGCAGAATTTGAGATGATGGGCCATTATTTCTGAAGGCTGGTGGAAATTCTGTTAGCACACAGGTTATCTACAAGCTGTTAGATCAGCAGGAGTCCTGCCAAGTCAATAGGATAAGAAGCACGAGTTGCTTATATAAAGATGTCATTTTTGATTGAGCACAAGCATAAGGGTGGTGAGTGGGGCTCAGGACCGAGGGAAAAAAGGCTACACTTCTGTTTTGGAGGATCTTCCTGTCCCTGCATGGGGTCATACCTCAGCAGCTTCCAGCATCAGTGTTATCCTGCCTTCTGAGCTACATTCCAAACACATAAGAGAGCAGCCTCCTGGGCCATCTCTTCAGCAAAGAAAGAGCAAAAGCTCAAGACACGTCTTGGTGAGTGCTGGGCATGCATGAGGGATAAACAGAAGGAGGAACCAGGGAAACCAGGGCCCTCCCAACACCTCATGGCACAAAGGACAATGTCTCTTGTAGAAACCATGCATCAGTCACAGAGGCCAGCCACTGCCACTGTGTGGAGAGCCAGGACAGTTAAACTTCCAGTCAGACCAGAACTCCACCTGCTCAAGGCTTGGCCATTACAATCCTGTGCCTTGTGTAAAAACCTGATGGGAGCAATCCATGGGGTAAAGTGAGGTGACAGAAGCTGCTGGAGCCCACCCTTGTGAATATGATATTATCTCTGTCCAGTGTGCATCCCACACTGTAAACAGCAGCTGTTCATTCTTTCCCAGCTTTCTGGCTGTAATGCATGGCAAAGGCTGGTCCTGGCCCAGCCCTGCAGCTCAGGCTGCTCCTTCCTGCTGGAGGATTCACCATACAACAGTGATATTCCACACCTCCTCACAGTAGCATGACAGGACTGACATACAGCTAAAACCTCAATGTTAAAAGCTATTAACTTAATAAAATTTAACAGATTAACGGGAAAAAAACTTTATCCCCAGAAGCTTTCAGGGAAACATCAGTTGAGGAGGTAAATACAATCAAAGTACAGACATGGTACAAAGATGTCACTGGGACTCACCCATCATTCCTACGCTGCATCCTACCCACAGCTGTACCAGCTGCCCACGCCATCCCTCTGCATCCTTCTGTGGCCAAAGGAGCAGAGATGAGCTCCTTCCCTTCAGCAATGCCCACTCAGACATGGTTTCTGGGAGGCTCTCTTTTTGCTTTTACCAAGACCTTGAAACGCTGTCATCTTTTTTTGTAGGCCTGTTGCCCTTCTCTGATTTAGGATTCTCTGCTATACACTCCTCAAATCACTGGTACAACACAGCATGCACAGCACATGTCGGCATACAAACACCAAATACAAATCTGCCAAGAATATCTGATCTGTCTGACTACCAATCAAAAGCAGAGAGTGGACAGCCTGGGAAAGTTTATTTAGAAAAATGTCAGCCTTCCCATGCTGCTAGCTTTTCTTCGTGGAGGGATGAACATGGCTGGGAGCAGCACAATAAGGGGGTCCAAGAGATATGATTACCTGTATCCTGTCTTCTGGCAACTCTGTTTTCATGGCCAACATCTCTCTAGCATATACGTCAGGATAGTGAGCCTCATTGAAGGCCTTTTCCAGCTCCTCCAGTTGATAGGATGTGAAGATTGTCCTGAGGGGAGTAAAACTCTTTGATCAAAACACAAGAAGCAGCAAAGATGATGAAGAGTCAGAGAAATGGACACTGAAAACAGTGAAACCTGGGTAACCAACTAATACATAGCTCTTCCCCACCTACTGTGTTTCTGTGCACAAAAGGTCAAGTGCCAGGGTGAAAGGAGAACCAGAAAATGCCAGAAGACAGCATTTTTAACAGTTACAAATCACCTTCCCTTTCAGGGACTTGCCTCTGGAGACAGTGCCTCCCCAGCAGCGAGCACCCGCAGTGATGGCAGCTGATCTTAGGCTCTGCTGCCTCTTGTGAGGATCATCACACTGAGATGAAGCATGTCCTCTCAGCACCTCGTCTGCAGAGATGCTGAGCCCTTTCCCAGCTGCTGGTCCTTAGCCTCGTCAATCTCCACGAGCAAATAATTCTTCATCTTGAGTCTCAGCCTTTGGACAAATTCTCCAAATGTTTTCTCCACCCTAACCCACCACTTTTCACCAGTTATTCCCCATGAGAGTCAGGACCAGCTCCCTTCCTCTGCCTTTACCCCGGCTGCTTCCACTCCAATATCCCGTTAGCTGTTCCCTGCCACTTTGCATTACCCCATTATCCTTTAGAAATCCTCCTGCACCACCCTGGGCAGGCAGCAGCCCAACCCTCCTCCACGCAGCCAGTTCTCAGTTTGGGACAACCAAATTGAAAAATCAGCAGCTGGAAAGCCGAGACAGATGAAAGCCCTTCTCTAGCAGATGGATGAGAAGTCTCGGAACACTTCCACTCCCTGAGGGTTAAAACTCCCACTCTTCAACTCCTCCAGTACAGAAAGCACAATTTCTGATAAAAGGTAACAATACTGCAATGGCAAAAAAACCCTAAACAACAAAGAAAAAACCCAACCAAACAAAAACCAAACCAAAAAGCAACAAAAAAGCCAAAGCAAACAAAAAACCTCAACCAAAAAATCAAACCAAAATAAAATAACCCTCAACCCAACAACGAATTGCAGCTCTTGTGCAAAGTAAATGTATAAATTTACCATCAATCTAAGAAATATGTATTTCCCAGAAGGAAAGAGGAAATAGAGTCTTTTTCAAAAATACACTCAAATTTCAGAAAAGCCTTTCAGTTTCAGAGAGCATAAACAGAAAATATCAGAAATATCCTCCCGTACACAGAATTAAAAAGATTCCACCAGATGGATAATATTACTAACAAAAGCAGCATGCAAATGCAAGGAACCTGCCTGCAATCAGACCCTTCCTTAAATTCACTCTTAAATCCATTCTCTTTTCAAACAGTTTTTCTTCAACTCTGACAAATCTGTGAACTCTAGGGACAGCAGAGGCACACTGAATCATGTATTTTCTCTCTCTGGGACTACAGGAAAAATTATTCCAATTTTGATCCCGTTTAGATTTCAATCATTCCCCTCCATCTTCCTCCGACAAGAGCGCAGAAGCCTGTCCAGGCTCACCGGCGGGAGGGTTTTGCCGATATTCAGCTGAAGTTTTCCCTTATTAGCTCATGCCTGGGTAGTCCCTGTCCCTTTTGCAATTCACAATCCACTGCCCCTTTTGCTGTTTCTGTCCTGCAGATATTTGCAGGCTATTGGTCAGTCATCTTCCAGCTCTTCTTTGGTACAATCAGAAGTCTTAACTGTTTAGCACGGAATATACAACCTACAGCCAAATGCTGTAGGTCTGTTTCTGTCTAGAACTAAAAACAAAACAAATCTGAATTTCATTTCCTATCTCTCATCCAGATCAGGACCTGTACACCAGTCCCAGCTGTGTTATCACCCAGCCTTGTCTGAGGTGTAAAGAAAATGAACTTGTAACTTACTCCAGAGCACCTAAACTGGGAACATTTGCCTGGAGAGGGGACCCGGGTTTGGAAACGACCCCTCCAGACCGAGCCTCCTGTTGCACACATAATAGGATGTCTCCTGGGATAGTCGGTCTCCTTCCACCCTGCATCCTGCTAAGCTTTCACTGGAGCATCTTTTAATCCACCTTTCCTGCATCGTGGCAGGATTGATTTAATTATTCCTAAATCACCCTCAGTGGATGGTGTTTAGCCTTCCTTTGTCCTGGCGCTTTGGCCACAGCAACGCCAGAACCCAGCAAAGGATTTTTCGTTTCAGTTTATAAAGCACAAACAAACCAACTCCATTTTAACTGTGGGAGAAGTCAGGCAAAGTCTATTACCCTGACCGTGAAGTGGACCTTCGTTTCCTTAAACAGTTTCCCAGCCTTCTTCAGCTTCTTTACAGGCTGTCTCCTTGATTCCCAACTATTTAATCTGTTGGCAGAATATTTATTTCTACGTAACAAAATATTTAAATTATTGATAGGAATTCTGCCTTGCTGACAGCCAATATTAAGATTATTGTATGTGAAGCTGGAAACCGCTTTTATTATTTCTGACAGGTTGATGATTTTCCCTTCCAAACTCTCATGATCCGCGTTCCACCGCAGCTCATGGGCTGCTCAGGATTGCGAGTAGGGATACCTGGATCCGCAGCCAGAAAAAATTAAATAAAATTACACTTGTGGTCGAATCCTCCACTCCCTATAGGCACGTCCCCATATCCGATTTATTTTGGACGGGGAGAAAGAATAAAGGCTTCTCCCCGTTGGAGAAGCCGCAGGGGCGCCGCCGGGGCGCTCCGGCGGCCGGTGCCGGGAAGAATATTTTGCTCCAGGCCGGAGCGAGTCGTCCCCTCCGGGGCGGCGGAGCTCGCCGGTGACCGGTTCCCTGGGGACTGAGGAGACTGAGGGGAGCGGGCGGGGTGGCCGCCGCTGTCTTACCTGTGCCGCCTCTTCTTTCGTTTCTTGCTCTGATTTAGGGAGGATTTGGACATTTTTCGGTCGCTGGAGGAGACATCCTCGGAATCTGCGGAAAGACAGGCAGCGGCTGTGGGTTGGGGCTCGCTCCACGCCAGAGTCCTCCCGGGTAGGGCCAGGCCCGCCGGCTCCGCTCCCTCCGCCGGCTCTGGCCGAAGATTTCGTTGCGATCGCGCCGCGGACGGGGCCCGACGCCGGCCGCTCCCTCCAGCGCGGCCCCAGCGCCGCTCCCGATCCAGTGCGGGCAGCTTGGGGCTATGCGCCTCAGGCAGGGAAGGTTCCGGGCCGGGACCGGGCTCTAGCTCTCGCCTCTCTCCATCAGAGTCGTTTGCTGAGGCTGCTGTTGCCTCGCTGCTAAAACGCAGAGCCCCGTGAGCTCAACCAAACCGTAGGAAAATGGGAAAGCTGCAGCCCCATCTCCGCGGCCGGGCAACCGCGACCGCCTGCCCCAGCCCGGGGATCCCGGACTGCGCCGCAGAACACCGGAGCGGGGAGGGAGAAATTGAGGTTTATGGAGCTAAAAAAAGAGCCCCGGGAGGAGCTGGTGCCTATCCGCGGCCCCCGGCTCCCCAGGGATGCCACGGCCCCTGGGGTGTTAAGGGCAGGACGCCGCCGCCTTTGCCCCGAAGGAGCAGCCGGGGGACGGATCAGGGACCCGTATTTCGATGCGCGCTCCGGTTCCACTCCTGCCCGCGGCGCCGCGCCACCGGCCCGGCCCCGGCCTCGGCCCGTGCTGCTCGGCTGGCCGTGTTGCAGGCAGGGGCGACGGGCACGGCCCGGGACGGGCGCCGATGCCAGAGGGAGGCCGGGGATTGACCTGGAGCCAGGGTCCGGTGCTGCTGCCTGCCAGGCGGACCCGAAGCGGCCGCGGAACGGGGCCTGCAGACAGAGTTGTGGGAGGCTGCTGCCGTCTAGGAAAAGGATGCCGAAAGACCCCTAATTCTCTGGCAACGACACGGGGTCGTAGGGGCCGCTCCGACGGGGCTCTGCGCATCCCTAGGTCGGGCGCCCGGGGCCACGCCATCAGACCACGGCCGCAGCCCCGGACGGGAGAAAATACGATCCCGCTCGCCCTTCTCCTCCTTCTCGGGATCGAAACGAAATCTCCCTTCCTCCACCGAGCAAGCGGCCTCCCGCCGGGACACCGGGTGCGGGCGGCTGCTGGGTGCGGGCGGAGGCGCTGGTGGGGCGCGGCGGGTCCCCGGGGGCCGGGGACGTGCCTACCTGAGCTGGCCGTCTGGCTGCTGTCCAGCTGCCCGGGGGCCCGGGCCAGGGGCTGCAGGTGGACGCTCTGGGGGTCGGAGAGCACCTCTAGGAAGGTGGGCTGGGTGTAAAAGCCGGGGATGCCGCTGGCCCCCAGCAGCCCCATGCCCACGCCGCCCACCCCGGCGGGACTGAGTACGGAACGGGCTGCCAGCAGGTGCCCGGCGGGCAGAGAGTCCAGGGCGGCCCGAGGGTGCGACGGCGGCTCCTTGTTCAAGCCCAGGATCTCCTGGATGCCGAAGCCGGTGCAGCGGGGAGGGGTGGGCCCAGAGTTGGACTTGACCCCAGCCGCGGGGGGCGGCGGAGGCAGTGGCGGAGCGGCGGGGGCGGCGGCCGCGCCGTCGGGCTTGGGCTTGCCGGGCAGGCTGGGGGCCAGCGCCGCGCCCGCTTTGCCCGTCATGCTGCGGCCAGCGGTCCCTGGTGCCCGCTCCGGGAATGCCTGGGAGCCCCCGGCTCAGGCCCCTTTTATCCGCCCAGCCGGGAGCCCGAGCGGGGTCAGAGCCGCGCAGCCAATCACAGGGGCCAGCCGCGATTAGGGATGCCAAAAAGCCGGCACCGGCGACGGCGGGGCCGCTGCTCGGCGGGCTGGGGCCGGTGCCCGCCAGCGGACTGGGGCTGCCGCCCGCCCCTGCGCAAAGAAGGGCCGGCCCGGCCCCGCAGGCCCCGGCCCCGCTTCGCCTCCAGCCGTGCTGGGGAGGTGGGGTTAGGAAGGGAGGGAGGGAGGGATGGAGGCATCCCTGCTTTCATAAACACGCACGGCGTGGGGCACCGGCCCTGGAGGAGAGATGCGCAAGGCTTACGTGAAGGGAAACCACGGGCTCTCTGGCTTTCTTGCTCATCCCATATTCTGAGATAAATACAAAGTCAGAAGAGAAATTAGGGACCTCGGAGATAAGCTAAGAATTAAAACTGAACAGTGTTCCTTAAAAATACAGAGCTGAAAGCTTTGCACGTTGGAGAAGCATTCAGCTTCATGCCATCAGAGAAGGTGAAACAGTTGCTTGGACTCTCTAGACCCACGCCCAAGAGCAGGGTTTCTGAACCACACAGTTCCTCATTAACTTGCCTTTTATCATCTGTGGGCAAGATAGCCCACACCTCATTCCTGCCAGCATTACCCCAACCACAGACATTAAACTAAGAGAAAGCCCAAGACTTCCCGTTTCACTCCACCTGAGGCAAGAGCTCCACTAGCCCACGTATGATAGCAGTCAGCAGTCTGCTCATGGGGCCGGTTAATAAGCAGAATACCAAACTGGGGCTGGGACTGTAGCTCCAGATCAGCATGAAAAGTTCATCTTCTGCCTCAGCTTCGAGGAGAAGCAGCTCCGTATTCCTCTCTTCTCTGCTTTGCAGGCCTCTGGTGGGGTTCATCAGGCTAAATGGCTCCAGTCTTCCCATGAAGGGGAACCTGTCCCCAGAAGAAAGCTGTCCAGGAGGTCTCTGGAGAAGACTCTCCATTGCCAGGTGCATAATGAAACAAGGGCAGGGGACTGTTGCCGAAATTTGTGCTCTCTGTCCAGGCCACAAGTGTTTTGGACTCCCCAAAGGGCATGTCCTGCATACTTTGGAAATCCTGGTTTAGAGTCTTGGCCAGCCAAAGAATTGGGGCTGCTGCAGATGCCGAAAATCATGCCTTCCCTGAGCAAACCAAGGGCACCTCCACTGTGATGGCAGGACTGCTGAGACTGTCTCATGTTAGAGCAGCAAGGTAGTCTTATTCCCAGCCATTATGTTAAAGAAACTCCTGTCTCCACAGAGATGGAAATGGTTCACAAGAAGCGAATGAAGACTTCCAGGACACTGGAGTGGCCAGCTGTTTTCTAACAGACAGGAAGCTGGGAGCAAAATTTGTTAGGAATCATCAGAGCAGGCCTGCCCTATCTCACTGCACCTGAGCAAGGCAAGCAGAGCAGTTGTGGGCAGTATCCAGACTCAGCCTTCAGTCCAGACCACCAGACAAGTTGATGGGGATGAGGCAGCTCCAAGTTCTGGTGATGAAATCAAGTCCCTGAGTGGGGGTCCAGATCAGTAGGTACATGGCCTGGTACAGGCATGTAGCTCAGACAGAGCCAGAAATGAGACCCTCAGTTAAAAAGCAGCTGCCAAGCAGAGGAGAGAGGAGCCTCTGCTGAGGGTCCCTCCAGGTCTTTCCTAACAACTGCCTGTACCAGTGAGCTGACCTTGAGCAGCCAGCTTTGATCCTAGAGGGTGGAGGTGTTGCACTACACGCCTTGTCAGGGACATATGAGACAATACTACCACCTCAAACTTTGGTTGTGTCTTGTCTGCATTAACCAATACTTGGTTTGACATCTGTCCCACCCCATTAGGGCTTCCCAGGTATGGTATGCAATTTCCTTCCCCAGCATTCAACCTGGAGATACACAAGCTGTGCCTCAGCATGACAGGGTCTGTTAGGGTAAAAATTCAAGCTATCATTTTGCCAATAAATCATTCAGAACTTTATTATGATTTCTCTAATTCTCAAGTTCTCCAGAAACAGTTCCTCCCCAAACATCTCTGAATCAGAACAACATTGTGTGGATTATGTGGCCACAAGATGCAGTCTTCTGTAGAACTAAACCCACCAGGTCTAAAGCCCTCTGAAATGTTGTAAGTACCTCTGTTTGGTACCAGCATCAGTGTGAGGAGGTGCACACTGTTGTTCTGCCTAAAGAACTGCCCAGAGCTCACACAGGGTGTGGATATGCATGGGTGGTGCTTCTCAACTTGAGTCCATATTCTGGCAGCTCTTTGTGCACCACTATTTTTCTCTTTTTCCTTCAGACCCAGCTCTGCATCCCTGACGAAGGACAGGTACAAGGATGTGGGTTATTTGGGTTTTCTAGCTCAAGCTAAACACAGAGCCCAGTTTGACAAGCCCATCAGAGTTTATCAGCCTGAGGTCCACTCCACAGCGTGTGTCACCTTTATCATTTTTACCCTCCTTGACGGTGATTAGAAGTAGTTCATACAAAGTTAATGCTCTGACCACTGTCAGGGTATAAAGGTATAGACATAGGGGCTTTGTTGATATATACTGGAGTTTCTTATATAGTAATACTTACTTGTATTTCAATACCTCTCTAACAAATTTCTCGCAACATTTTCACCCTGTCGTGACCAGAAGAAATTCTGGCTTTATTTGAGCTTTCCTCAGCTACATGACTCAGATGGTTTCCTGGGGAGAGAAACATTAGAAACCTTGAATTCTCTCACATTTTTCTGATCCAGCTCATCCTTTTTCTTCTTCCTTAGTTCATCTGTCTTATCTTTGGGGCTGAACTTTTCCACTTCTCCTATTTGCAAATCTGTCCTTCATCCAGGCACACGTATTGGGCTGACTTGGTTCTTTCTTCAGTCTTAGCTTTACTTCAGCCTTCTCCTGTGTCCATGGACAACTTGAATCCCAGTAGAAGCAATTTTTGTTGTTAACCCCTTAGTCTCTAAAGGAGTGTTATTTCTCCTCCATTTCTATTACAGAACCATGGAATTGTTGTCTCTGTCAGCACTGGGTTCAAAGCTGTCTTTGTCTAGACAGACCTCAGTGGATAAAAGTGCCTTACAAAAAAGATGGAGGGTAACTTTTTACATGATGGACAGGGAGAGGACAAGGGGGAATGGTTTTAAATTGAATGAGGAGAGATTTGGATTAGATGCTAGGAAGAAATTCTTTACTCAGGGGGTGGTGAGGCACTGAACAGGTTGCCCAGAGAAGTTGTGGATGCCCCATCCTTGGAAGTGTCCAAAGCCAGGCTGGAGAGGCTTTGAAGCCCCTGATCTAGTGGGTGATATCCGTGCTCATAGCAGAGGAGTTGGAACTAAGTGATCTTTAAGGTCCCTTTTGACCCAAAACATTCTATGATTCTCTGATGATCCAAACACCTAATCTCCCTGTGCTCTTCCATCTCCTCTACAATGGCTTTTGGGTTTTTTCCAGCACTATATCAGTTATCTTGGTCTCCTCTGCAGTGGAAGTACATGCAGCTCCTGCCTGTCTCCTTTCAAAACTTATATATGGAAAATACTTTGAATAAAAGTCTCTCTTAGTATGTTTTTATTTTAGCTGTATTCTTAAACTTTGGAGAGCACTGGTGATCTACTGAAGTCACAGTCACTGGACATTTTTACATTATCCTTCCACCATATGTTGCACTGTAGATGGATATAAAACATGATAATGCTAATACGACAAGAAGAGACACTTGCTGTATTAATCAAAACTGCTGAGACACGAAGACTGACCAGAGCTACCTGCTTACAGATCTTGTAAATTCTGTCTATCATATAAAGTCTTCAAATCAAGGCTGAAAGTTTTTAAGAGATTATCTATAACTCATCCAGAAGATATTGACCTGATGCAGAAATTATTTGGTTTTGTAGCCTATTTTATCTCGAAGTTCAGGCTAGAAGGTTGTAATGTTTACTTCAGGCCTTAAAATCTTGAACTCCATGGAGCTCATCGTGTCTGATAGGGATGTTTTATCTATATAAAAGCCTTCCCATATAAGAAGCTTCTGATGTCAAGTGTCCTATTGAACATATCTTTTTCTTTACATGTCAGTCTATTGATCTCTAAATAATCAAAGATACAAAGTACATGATGACAGGAGATTATGGCACCTGTCATGCCCATGGCCAAATGCTCCCAGCTGGCAGCTGCTGGCTGAGTTACTGCAGCCCTGAGCAGACCTCTCTGTTTCCGCCTGCTCTGAATCATCTTGGTAGTTTTGAGCTGCTTCTCTTAACCCCTGGGTAAAATCATCCTACTGAAGACAGCAGGACCTTGGTCACCAACGTTTAACAGAGTTGGGATTCCACTTTGCTTAGCACTTCTGACATTTTCCTTTTCTTCCATTGTACCTCTCTTTCTCTCCTGACACAGATTCATCCATATTTCTCATATTTTCTCTCTAGCTGAGCACCTCCATTCATGCCACATGGAACATCCAGCTGCTAGGAGTCAAACATGCTGCACCCAGGCAGTTCCTCTGGCAAGGTCAGAGTAACTCAGGATACCTTTCCTCTGGCACCTTTCAGCTTGAGGCCTTGGGCAGCTCTGCTCTGCTCTGCCTAGGGCAAGGAGCTAAACAAAACCTTTTATGCATGGGGCTGCTGAGCAGTTAAGGGCTGGATATCAAAACTTCCTGTTAGCTGAATATATCAGTAACTTCCAGTTGCCTGAAAATCAGAGGAGAAAAGTTTAACCCTTTGTGCCAGTCTGGAGTGGGTGCTGCATGTCAGTGTCCCATCACATCTGGTTCACTTCCTCTCTCTGGGCAGTGCTGGATGGAGCAACACCAGAGGTTTATTGCCACTCTTTTCCAACTCTGAAAACAGAAGAGAATATTATTCAATGGATAAATGTTTATATCTCCTTTTTGAAGAAGCTTGCTTTTTATAGCAAGCTAGACCCATATGTAGACATGCTTTTAACTCTCCTGGAGCAACTGAACTTATTTTTGTTCAACCAGTTTCAAGAGTTCTTGTGTTAATTCATTAGCAAGTAACAGAGCAGCAAGACATGACCTTTACCATATGGACTAAAGTCTGTTCAGAAGATATAATTTTAAAGTCAGCTAAAATGTGGCATAGGAAAGTAATGATGTTTGACCTGGACATCCTAAATGAAGCTGCCATAAATGTATATAAAGATTTGCTTGATTCACCATGAATGCTGGCCACCTCATTACCATTTCATTATAATATTGGTTTTGGCTGAGATGTCCTGCTCACTTCTAAATAATGCTTTGGCACATGAATACTTCAGGTAAATTACATATTGTATCAAAGGAGTTTGTCTGATGCATTTTGATTTAACTATATTAGATGTTCCCTTTTCTTGGTTTGTGAGGAAGAGGAAATTTGGGAATCAATTTGATGTCCTTTCCATCATCAGATAATAAAATTCTCTGCCTTGTTTAAAGAAAAGTATGTGTTTGTGTTAGGGGGAAACTCCAGGGAGATCTCCTTTTACTACAAGGTAAGGAGTCTCTAAGGAAAATAAATATATAGGAAAATATTACTAGATTCAGCTTCTGCCCATAGGTGAGTACCTGTCCTGGGGACAATATACAAGATAAAGAGTCTAAAGCAGCTTTTTAGACAGTCCATAGCCTGGGTTGCACTCTGCTCTGCCTGTTCTGCATCCTGAGCTTCAGGACGGGTCTGGGCTGATTGGTGAGGGACAGCAGAAAAATAATGAGATACCTAGAAAGCATAAATTTCTTTGGTCTACAGAGAAGATGACTGGAGTGAGATGCCAACAACTCTTCAAATACATTTAAAAAAATGTAGCGGTGGTGGTCTTCCAAAATTGTCCACTGAGTCTACTGAGCATAGTGGATAGACCAGAAGCATTATGGCAAATGGCTTTGTCTGTAGCAAGGCAGTAGGAGAAACTCTTTAACAGTTAGGAAAGTGTTAGGACAGGATGCTGATGCTCTTTAGGGCAGGCATTAGGACAGAATGCCTATTTTGGAGAAACTTCACTGGGTAGGTTTAAGGACAGGTTACACACATCTCACATGATTGGTTTGTGTATGGTGGATCCTACTTATAGCTGGGGAAGGCCTAGAGGGCCTGCCAAGGTCCTTGTGAGCTGAAATTGCTGTCTGTACAAATAAGAAGCCAAGATGCCAAGAACATCAGTCGTTCCACTGCCATTCAGAAGACAGAAATCTTCTGGCGAAGTCTAACAATCAAATTTGGGAAGACAAGTGGCTTTTTCCCCAAAGGAAGCAATCTTGTTTTCCAGATCCTAATCATCAACTAAAGAAAAAATTGTTTTGCCTATAAAATTGCATCAATAATCTTAAGACTGCAAAGTGAACCTAAAAGGATGCTAGGGAATCAAAGTAGCCTGAAGCTCTGATGCTGTAAAGAGCTGCTCTTACTCATGCCACATATTGCTAGTGAGGACACTTCTAATTTCATTGTTTTGCCTCCTCTCTTTGGAACCATGTTTGCATTTCATGCATGGAAGGAGAAGTCTGAGCAGGTAAAGGTGTGTTCTATCGATTTACCAGATGTCTTTCATGAAGTTGGTTGTGAGGGAACTCTGTGTCTTCCTGGTTTTGGCAAACGTGCTTGCCTATAACCCATTGCAAATGGCACCTTGCCTGTGAGTGTGCCCTGGGCTGTATTTTGGAAGCATTCCAGTGGGATTTTTCCTCCAGTGCACCCACAGATTGGTTTGGGTTTTCAAAAGTGGGCACACAGACAATCTCAAAGTGATAACAAGGTAGTAAAACCAGCTACAACATTCTTCACCACATTGGTGCCCATGGGGATATGTGAGGAGGCAGGATGCTGCAGCAGCCCCCACTCAGCACCCATCAGCAGCTGGGGTGCTGCCCTGGCCCACATCCATGCCCTTGCTATGGGGGCCTGACCCTCCTGCAGGTCCAGAACACAGGTTGTGCCTGGAAGCTGCTTCCCATGAGCAGGGTGTGAAGCTGTGGGAAAGGAAGGGGCACAGTGACTGGAATGCTGGATCTGTGCAGGCACGGGGCTTGGGAAGGCAGCAGTGCTGATAAGTTTTCTCTCTGCCTTGCCCCACTCCTTTTCAGCTTCTCAGGTAGAAGGAAAGGAAACTCACAGCTCCCAGACCTCTGCACGGGGCTCTGTGCTCAAACACCACTCAGGTGCAGCTCCTCCTGGCAAGCTCATTTTCCAGGTCCCAGAGGTGATTTTGCCCCAGCTGGGTGAGCTCCCTAGAGACTCCTGTCCTCAACAGAGTGCTCCCATGGACAGACATCACCCAGGTCCAGGCTGGGCACCCTGTCCTGCCCAGCATGAACTTGGTGCCACTGGGAGCTGCCACAACGTTTTACAAACCCTGGGGCACAGGGGAATCCACAGAAACATCCTGGGCATGTGACATCAGCTGGGGAAGGAATGCTGCAGCCAGAAGCAATTGTTTGGAGGCTGTGGATTGGTGCAACTTCTGCTGCGCATGGGTTTGGGCCATTGCAGGATATGGGTAAAGACTACCTCAGAGAGATGGGGTCAGGAACAGAACTTCTTCCCCACAGATACTCAGGACCACACCCTGCCTTCCCCCGTGTCCTGAGAGGCTGCATAAACCCATGCATACCAAGAAGGGCCAAGACCATCCAGTGGCCTCCTTACTCAGAACCCTTTTAGGAGTGATTTTAATTCGTGTAAATGAGTATTTTTAATTTGTTATACTGGCCTTTATCTCTATTACCATCTCATTTGCTTTTAAACCTAGTTTTGCCATCCTGACTGAATTCCATTTGATGCATTAGGAGTAATTCTCTTCCCAAAGGGTTAGACATTTTCTCTCCACATAAAAGTCGCTTATTTTGGATAAAGAGACGATTAGATTTATCTTTAATATTTTAATGGCAGCCAGGATTATTGGGTGGGCAGCCCCGGTTTCGGTTGTTGTTGGGGGATTAGACTCTAATAAACTCTTCAGATTGGGATTTTTTTTCTGTTTTTCACAAAGTACTTGTATTTATTTTAAAAATTCACTTCTTTTTTAGTCATAAATTCCATTTGCTGTTTCCTATTAGTATTAAATCAAGTTGATTAAATTCATAGTGACTATTTGCACATATATCTTTTTAATTTTAACATCCACAACATAAAATCTTTAATGGTGCAATTTGAAATACCTGCAACATACATTGCTGTTGCTGTTTAAAATAGATGGAAATGAGGATCCAGAGGGAAGGGAGAGAAGAAGGGATGGAGAGATGGACAGACGGATGTTAAAAAGGGGGTGAGCTGACTATCCCCATCACGTGTAATACGAAAGATTTGGGGGTTGATAAGGTATAGAATTTTTGAGAAAGCTCCCTCTCCTCAAAATAACCAGCATCCTCTTGGTGAGCAAAAAGAGTGCAGCCTGCCCAGGGTGGCAAATTCAGCTCACCTCACTACCCTTCCAGTGTCAGGAGCCAGGCAGCCCCTGGAAGCTGGCATTTGCTCAGAGCAGATGCCTGCGGGGCCAGTGGGGTGCAAACCCAAGAAGTGAGTGCCCCTCACCCTCGGGGCTCCGCACCCTGCCTCGGCTGTTACGGATCCTAGTTTAGGCTAATCGTAAACTTGGTAATAGAATAAAATGTCAGCAAAGTAGAAATCAATAAGTGTTAATGCTCCAGGACTTTCACTGCTGGGCTCCCCTCTCGGGCTCCCCCCTCCCGCCCCATCCTGTCCCTTTGATTTCAGTTCCTTCTCTAATCCCCACCTCATCAGCTCCGGGAAGGGCTGATCTGCAGCAGAAAATCCCTCATTCGGGGCAAAATCAGCTTAATTTGCAGCAATTTGTAGCAGGTCTTTGCTGGGATTTGAGTCTCAAAATTATTCCGCGGGTGGGGGCCGGAGCCCCTTGCAATATGGGCAGAGATTTCCCCGCTCCTCCGTTGGCAGAGATTTGTCTGGGCAGTAATTACAGGGGGGCGCAGCCCGGCCCCCGCCCGCCGCGGCGCTGCGCCCTCCGCCCGCGGGGCCTGGCACCGGGCGGGCGGCCGAACGCGCACCGCCCGGATTAGCAGCATTAGCAGCCAGCGCCGAGCAACAATTAATCATTTGCTGGTAAATACAAGCGGGAGCCTCCCCCGGCTGGCGGGGAGGGAAGGGGAGAAGGGGGTGGCAGTCCTGGCCTGCAATAGAGCAGTAAGGAAAGGGAAGGGAAGGGCTGGGGAGGGATGGAGACGCCCGGGGACCTTGTGGCCTCGGGACAGGAGATCAGAGCAGGCAACTTTCCTTCCGCTAATGCCGCTAATTACAGGCGGCAGCTCTGCCGCCGGCCGCGGAGCCTCCCGGGCACGGGGACCCCCGGTTCCCCCCCCAGCCGGGTCCCGTCGTTCCGGGCGAGCGCCTTCCCGCGGGGGCAACCCCGGCCGAGCCCGCCGGGGCCGCGCCAGCGCCGGGGCCGCTTCGCACGGCGGGGTATGGAGTGCCCAAATGCACCGCCCCAGTAATCCCGGAGGATGGGTGCTCGATGGGGAACTCATTTGGAGCGTGGCTTGGTTTGCAGGAGAGGGAAAACCAGAGCGGGGTGGGGGCAGCCGCTGTCACGGTGCGTTTGGGTGCCGGGCTAGCGCTTCACTTGGCACCCCGTCACTTTCTCGGTAAAAAATTAGCTTGAGGTGGAATCGGAATTACACGTGTTAAATGAATTAAAAGCTGACTAATTAGTGGTTCTGACAAATTCAATGGGGAATCATCCACTGCCAGAGAAATGTTGAAGATGTGTTGTCTAGAGATCAGTTCTTGGTCCATACCGTGCAATATCTTTGTGGTGACTCAAGAAAATACGAAATCAATGCCGGTAATGATTTCTACTTGACATAAAAATTGGTGGAGTGATAAATAATGATGGGAGTAGGTCAGTTATACCGAGCAATCTGGATCACTTGGCAGGCTCTGCTCATTTGAACAATATGTGATTTTAATATAGCCAAATGCAAGACTATATATCTCAGAACAGAAAATGAAGGTCACGGGCTGCTGTCATGGGAAGGAAGCAGTGGCTCTGAGGAGGATGGAGGAGATGTGACACATAATAAAAACTAAGCATGGATTTTTGGTGTAATCTGCTCTATCAGAGCTACGCCGTTTCTGGATCTAGAAAATGTTACCTAGCAGGATGAGGGTGGTCTTGGCATCTCAAGACTATAACAGATTCATACTGTGCCCACTTCTGGTGTCTACATTTTCAATAAAAAACACCAAAGAACTGGAAATTACTCAGATAAGAACTTCATGAACAACCCATTAGTTAGGAGAGATATTTTCAGAGGTTGGAAGGTTCTTTAACTTATTAGCAAAGGCATAACAGGATTTAGCACTAGAAGGTCAAGCTAACTAATTCATAATTAATTTAATTAAATATAAGTATTAATATAAGGCCTGAATTTTTCACAGTGAGGATAATTAGTAGAGTAGGCAAGACATTTTTAAAACAGCTTCTTGTTGAAAAAAAAAACTTCTTTGGATGGAAGTGTTTGGGCTTTTGACAGAAAAATATGTAGCTGCTTACAGAAATCCCTAGGGCAATGTATTTTGAAACAGTTTGTTTTACAAAATTGTTCTGAAATGTATTTTCTGATGTTAATTTATGCATTTTCATTTTATATTATTCTACTACTATCGCATTATAGCATGAAAAATCATTTAAATCTATTTTCATTTTAATTTTCAAACTGTTAAGTACATTTGCTACATAGTACTGGGTAAATACTAAATGAACGGAAAATCCTTTTGTTATAACATAGCAGAGAATCTTTATACTGCCAAAAGTGTGAATTATTTCATGTGCCATGAAGTTTCGGATGACCTTAACGATTTTAAAATATAAAATAGGAATCACTATCTCCATTGTCAATCACAGTGTCTATATACTGCAGGCACTGTTTGCTGTCAGGTCTTGCTGATGACCTGTAAGACTAGTTAAATAAAAAGGAATCAGTTGCAAAACCAGCATTTTAAAATTAAAACATTAATTCTCCGTGGAGGGAAATACTTCAAAATGCTAGAATTTCCCACAGTAAGAGAGAACCTGATTTACAGCCATGTCTAATATTCCAGCATTAAAACTGTTTACCTGAAGAATGCTCTTTCCCACTTAGACCTTCTGAAATACATGCTCCAGCACAGACAAACCTTGCAGCCTTGGCTCAGGTCAGACTTGGTGACTAATGAGTCTGTCCACATTCAATGTAGTTTTTGGATCCAGGTTGCTCTCTGGATGCAAAGGTTCTGGTCGCCTCAGTTGTTGCTCTCTGCTGCACAGGGGTCACAGAAGGCTCAACCTGGTGTCCTTGCAGAGGAAACAGGATTGGAAGATGCTCCAGTTGCTAATGGCTCCTCGCTGTGGACAAGAGTTAAGCCAAAGAAATTGCCCCAAACATCTACAGAGGAGGCACCAAGTCTTCAGCACCAACTGTTTTTAGTGCCTCCCAGCATGACCTAATAAATTAATAACCTGCAGGGCACTTAGAGCATGAAATGTCTAAAAAAAATTCCATGGAGCCACCACTGAATGCAGTAATGAGGAATCAGAGTGAAGGGATGGAGTCAAAAGGTTCCCCTGTCCCCTGGTTGGATCGAAACAGGTGACATTCCCAAGCCAGGAGTTGGACTGTGGTAATCCTTGTCGGTCCCTGCCAACCCAGGGCATTCTGTAGCTCTGTGAAGCTGGGGCTGTGTGGAGGCTCAGTGTGACCCCACGCCACCCTTGCTGCCATGTAAAGGAGGAGCGCTGTGCTCTGGCTGCCCAGGCATCTGCCAGCAGGTGTCACACCACTTTGACTGGAACCACTGGAGTCCCATCGTCCCTTTGCTTCCCCCTTAATGAACCAAAGGAGAGAGGAGGCAAAATGAGCCCAGGGTGCCCTTGTTTCTTTGGAGTCTGGGATATCTCAACTTTGGGCTGCTCGGGATAGGTCCATTTTTTATGAAAACTCCTGGGCCTCTTTCTCATCTTGCATCCTTGCATATTTACCAATGTGCATTCCATTTTGTTGGAAGACTTGTCCTGTTCTGTTGCAAAATAGCCTCTGTTTAGCAACACGTCTCTGCCTTCATCCTTGTATGGAGCTGAGCAGCCCACCTTCAGATCAGCGTGGGTTCCTGAAAATGCCACAGTCTCACTCCACAGACGCTATACAATTGAACTTAGATGACTTTTAAGAGCATTTTGACAGTCTGGGATGAGAGAAGCCTCTATCATTGCTGCTGCTTTTGTGTGGTATAGCACGGGCAAAGCTGGCTCTCAGCCACCTGCCAGGGTTTGGTTTGTGTAGCAGAGGTGGAGCCCAGGGAAATGAGCAATCCATGTTTGTTAGATGGGAGCAGGTTAAAGAGATAAGGAAGCACTTGAAACTGAACTAAGGTGTTGACAGGCCCTGGAAAGAAAGCAGTGCTTGCTGCCCAGGGATGACACTGGGCAAAGCCAATGGCACAGGGTGGTGCCACTGCCCCTCATGGGTGACATGCAGGAGCATCACCTGGAGAAGATCATGCACTCTGGGTGGTCTGCAGAGGCCATTTGGCTTTGGTGTGCTAAAGCCCACTGTCATCTGATAAAGTTATGGGAGGACTGGACTGCAGTGCTCCTGGTCCCTCTGCTCATGCCATGGTACTGCCCTTTGTTTTCAGACTCCAAACAAAACCTGGACTAAAAAATGAAACTAAACATTGCAATTTGTTCTTAGAGTTGTTGTAAATGCACATCCTTTTCCTGAAGGTCTCCATAACAATAATCAAGAAAACCAACTTCAAACTAAGGCTGCTCTGGAGGATAATGAACACTGGAAAACTGATGCCAAAACCCTGATGGAAACAATGCAAAAAGAGAGAGAATAAAAAGGTAACGTGTTAAGGGTTTGATCATGCTTCCAGTTTATACATCCTCTAACATAAATCTAAAACTGGGAAAATTAACAATAAAGAAACATTTCAGTAATCCCTTTAAATCTCTGCAACAGAAATACCAAAACGCAAAATGTTTTCATGTAGGCTTTACAGATGGATGTATGAAACAGAATAAAACACTTTTTTCAAACTGGAAATCATTAATCTACCTTCAGTAACTATGGCTTGTCTTGAATTAACCTAGGAGACAGATTTTCTACCTCTCCTCACATTATCATATTGAATAATACTCATAGAAGCCAATTGAACTACTTGTGAGTAAAATGTTACTCAAAAAAATAAGACTATCAAAGCCAAATCATGTGTAAATAATATCCTTCAAAGTCTGCTGAAAACGTCCTCTAGCCACAGAGCAATAACATTTTAATTATCAAAATATAAAAATGCTCACTGCAAAAGCCCAGGAGTCCAAAGTTTTTGAATTAAGTCCATAAAAAAAAAAATTATGTTAAAAATTGTAGAAGGCTTTAAATAATGCATTAAATTTCTTTTTGTTTTTTCTGCAATAAAATGGCTCTAGTTTGTGTTTTCAAACCTTTTGCACCAGCAGTGGTTTTTAATAAAAGCTGAAATTTTTTGTACTCTCTTGATTCTTAGAGGTCTTTGTGGAAAGCACAAATATAGAGAGATGCAAGGCAGCATTGTAACATTTAGCAACAATCCAGAAATTACAGTTAATGAAGAATTTTAGTTGCAGTGACCTGTAAACAAGACGTTACCTTAACTAGCTTTTGATCATTTTCCTTTGGAACTGGTGGTCCATTCTGGAGTTACCAACTAAACAGGGAATAAATACTGTGTGCTTCCAGCACTTACACAAACTAGCTTACCATAATAAACCTTCATAAATATTTTTGAAGGTTAGGGTGGTGTTTCCGCAGAAAAAAACAAGAGAATTTACCCAAACTGCGTGTTACTGGAATGACAAAGTAAATATTTTCATTTTCATTTGTGCTAATGAAAGGGATTGAATGACTGGGTACTCAAAACTTCACACATTTTGTAGTAATTAATTTCTACTGGTTTTGAATTGGTTGAGGTTTTTTGATGCTAACATTCTCAAAATTTATTTTGGGAAACATTTGCTGGTTCTTGGGGAAGCTGTAGCTTTAACTACATGCTTTATGTCTACAAATACTCTTCTATTTTAAAGAAATAAAAGGTGCTGTAGAGAGTAAAATAACTACAAACTACCATCACAGTGGCATCAGTGAGCTCATCAAAATGGTCTGTGTATTATTACATCATGTAGGTTTGCTCTCTGGGCCTTAGACCTTGAGTCCCTCTAATTTCTGCTCCACCTTGGTAAAGCCAACCAACTGCAGATGGCTTAGTGCTTAAAAAAGGCAAAAGGTGCTGCTGTGAGCACTGCTCTTAAGGGAGAGCAGAGCTTTTAATTCAGAAAAACTGCATTCACATAGCAAACCAAGACATTGGAAGTATTAAATATCTGGTATCTTAGAACAGTGAATATATCTGTTTTCAGCTTCCTTTCTCTTGTAAGAGTGTGTCTGTAAGCAATATCCCTAATCATCACTGTCCATGTCTGACAAGCCCTATTTTGAACTAGTGGGGAAATTTGACTCAGGCTGTTACTGGCTGATAGTTTCCAAACCATGTTATGAAATTACCTGAAATAAATTGTCCACTAACATCAGCAAATGATTTTTTTTTCTTGTTCTAATTTACAAGAGGAATAAAAATAAACTAAAACTAGTTTTTAGTTATTCAGCTTCATGTACAGTGAATGGTGGAGGTTTGGACCAGAAGTCTCACTGACATAGGTGGGTGGCAGCTAGGAGGGAGGGAGGGAGGGAGCTCTGTTAGACGGGGTGGGAGATCCCCATGGAGCATTCAGATAAAAAGGTGCTGTATTTTTATCTCCAAATTTTTCTGCCTCCGGTACTAAGTGTAGCACTATCTCAGCCTGGTTCTGGGGGTGTTCTGGCTGCATGCTTGGGAGAGGAGAAAATTCCACTGGAAAAAACCCATGGCAAGTTTCCTGCAGAAGTCTGGGTGCTCTTTTTCAGAAGAGACACCACAGGGACTCAGGGACTTGCTGCTGATTCTTCCTGGTGCAAGAGGAGGAGCAGAGCCTTTATGCTGCTTATGATATTAAAACATCCGGGACAATGTAGAAATTGCTCTGCATGACTCCAAAAGACAAAAAGAGGGGAACCTTTAAAGAGCCTTCCTTATGAACCCAGGGGAAAAGCAGTGATTCCAGAAATGTTTAAAAGAAAAGTGAGAGTATAAAGACACCATCATTAACATGGCTTGAAAGACAGGATGTTAATGCAGCTGAAAGCTATTGCTGGTTGGATCTGCCAGGACATCCCCAGCTACACGGGTGTATCAGCAGCCGGAGGGGCTTTGGCTCCGTTGACGTAGGTAGCTATAATCAGGAGGAGAAAGTGGAGAGAAGGCACGGGAGGGATGGAGACCAAAAAACAAAAAGGAAAGAGCGGGGGGAGAGAGAGAGAGAGAGAGAGGAAAGAAAGGACAGAGGGAAAAGGGAAAAGGAGAAAGATAGAAAATGTGGGGGGAGAAGAAGAGAAATGGGAATGGAGAGCAAGCGAGACTGTATTTCTATAATTACTGTGGATTGGCTCGGATTAAGGGCAACTAGCTATCTCTTGGTTTTTGCTTTTTATATAACAACTAATCTCCTTCTAATCAGTTATTATTAAATTATATTCAATTTTTAATTCATTCACAGATCATTGGTGGCACAATTCGGACATCTGGACAGATAATTGAATAGAGATAATTTATGTAAATGAGGAACAGTTGTGTACAGAGGTGGGGGAGGGGAGATTTCAGCTCTCAAGGCCGCTGACCTAATGAGGACTCTCCAAATGCTGCCCTTGCATTCTGGGAGGACTCAGGTGTAAGGGAGGATGCTAGGAATATTTGGGTACTGTGTGTTGGGTATTCACACACATACAAGAGGCCATCAAGCCTGACCTGTCTCACTTTACCTGAGGAATCAATCTGTATTGAGCATCATTTCTCCAAAGGCTGAAAACCGTGGCCAAATCAGCACCTGGAGGTGTCCTTTGCCTCCCACGGAAAGATTGTTCCTAACCCAGATCTCTTCGTGATTTACAGAGTGATATCCCAGAGCTACACTGACCTCACCATAGGGTGAGGCAGCAGTGAAGGAGCTGCTCCAACTCAGAACACAAGCTTGTGCAGGTCTGACTGGAACCCTGGAGGCTATTTCTTACTCCTCAAAAATGCCTCCTTGCTCTTTGATAGACATGGTCTAATCTTTCATTGCTTGTCCTGAACTCTGAATTTTGGAATCGGGAAAAACTTATGTAGGTAGACTTCAAAGAGAGGTTCTGTGATCGAAGGCAGTAACCACGTACCACAGAGGAACTGGCCTAAAGCACTGTGGTAGCAGCAGTGTGAAAGAACAGCCCCAAGATTCTGGCTTATTGTCATCTATATGGGAACTGTCAGAATGAGCAAATGCAGAAACTGAGACAAATACTGTCCAGAGAGAGAACACAATGTGGCAGCGGGGTACATCAGATCCAGCATGAACACCTATAGGGCAGGGAGTCTTTTTGGGCATATTCCCACTGTAGCCAGAGGACTCTGATCAATAGGCTCAGTAGAGCCTAGGACAAGGTTTATCTTACCTTGATACAGGTAAGATAAACTCGATTAGGGGAATTGCATTTCTATTGACTTTATTGATGAGATAGATACTGACTAGAGAAGTAGCCCAGGACTAGCTCAGGTGTGGGCATCTCAAGTTAAGCAAGATGGATCCCACTATAAGGGAAGAGAGGCATTACTTTGCTTTTGCAGTAGTGGAACAACAGCACAACTTCATATTCCTCTGCCTCAGAACAAGGGAAGATTAAAATGAAGTTCTTGTTCTGGGCTGTGGTTATATTACTTTTCTACAACATTTGGATGCCACAGACCTGTGTGCTGAAGAAAAGAAGCATGATAGATAAATTTATCTTCCAAAGGGGGGAAGAATGCTAAACTCAATTGCTATAGCAAAAATCTAATTTCCATCACTCTATCATAACAGGAGGAATTTTGCTGTGCATACTGAATTGTCTTAATATTATGGAACTGTTGGAGGAAGGGAACACCACAGATGCATTCAGTGTGTGGGAAGACTACTCACAAGATTTGTTTGTCAAAGTAAATTCAGGTCAAATTGCCAAGAATACAATGCAAATGAAATTAAACCAGTCCAAGTGACCTTCTTGCCCAGTGTCAGAAATACACTGGGCTTTGTTCAGCTCTGCAGGGTTTTTTTGTTGATTAAAAAATTGCCTTTTCAGGTCGGTTCTTGAGGCTCTAATTAGCAAAATGTGAAATTGCCACTTGAAGAATTATTGTGAATTTTTTCAGATAGGAGTTATCAGTGATAATAAGAATGCAGCCATATGATTGACTGCAACCACAAGGTTGGGACAAAAGTTCTCAGCAAGGAGGGTTTAAATCGGCCCTTCTTCAAGTCTTCATAACGAATGAAGAAAGGTGACCGAGGTGTGTATTAATGCCATTTGCAGGATACTGAGTTGGGAGAATTTATGCCCATGAGCAGAAGAAAATCAGAGTGCTGCAGCATGCAGCATGGTGGGAGCCAACTCAGCAAAGTGTTAAAAGGAAAAAATCCCAGAGCCAAAAAGTGTGCCTCAGAGACAGACAGTAGGACAGTGAGAACAGCTGGGCATAATAGTTTGGTATGATTGCAATGTACATTTGCAATATGACAAAGCTCTAAAAAGGATTGAGACAGCTCCACATTCAGAAATATGACTTTGTGAAGTAGCCTATTAATGTTGTATTTCTCCAATGTTAAAATTCAAATTTTCTGTGTAGTTTTGCAATTTTGTTTTTTAAGGAAATACTGATAAATGGAATAGAGCATAGAAAAGAGGAAAGAAAATGCCTGGGAACTTGTGGTTTTGGTCTGTGAGCCATGCAGAGATGTGTCTGACTTAAGTGATAACTGCAGAGTAATAGGAATCCCTCAGCTACCAGAAAGGTACAGAATCTGATGAGGAAGACAGATTTGGGCTAGCACCAGGAAGAGGAGTACTAGTAACTAAGTGAAAGGCAGATCACAGGTCACCTATGCACAGGATAAAGGTGAGCATTGAGAGGGAATGGATGGTGTTAAACTGTAGACATTTCCCCTGAGTAACTGGGAGGACTGTGGGAGCCCTGTCATGGAAATATTTAATAGATTAGATGCTTTCACTCTCACACATTTGCCCTCTTACTGGTGTTAGCCACCACTGCCAGATAAAGGAGCTGTGCAATGCTGCTGACTCCTTGCATCCTGTGAAGGACAAATATAAATCCCAGTGAAGGCAGGAAACTCCTACACAATGTATCATGTCCCATCCCAAGCTCTTTGACACGTTTTCCTGAAATCTTCTGCACACTCTGTCTTTTCTGATGCTGACTTCCCTTAAGTATGCTGGGGGCTGCTACATGTCTTAAGGTTTCAAACCAGTTTTCCTTATTAAACTAGTTTGGTGATATAGTCTGTTAAGAAGGGACTATTGTATTTGCTTGTTTAATAATATTTTATAATATTAAGCCCTCTTTTCTGTTATGGTGGAAAAGCTTCATAAGAGAGGGAGCACTGCTGTATGTCCTAAACTTATCCAGTCTGGGGTAGTGTATTTCCTTTGCAAACTTATTCAGTAGCCAAACGTCATTGACATTTATCTCCATTTCATCTCTAGTGTCCCTCACTTCATCATGGACTTAGGCCACTGCATTTTCCCAAAGGAGCAGGTGAGCTGTGATGAAAATGCAGACTCAGACGTAATTGACTCTGAGAGAGCTTTGAAGACCAGAGCTAATATCCTGGCTTGGCAGACAATGCAACATGAGAATCAGCAATGTCTAGAACACAATGGTGAGCTGCTCGTATTGACTCAAAGATGGATCCTGAGAATGTGTCCACCTTTAATCCCAGATATAGTGGATATAAGTCCAAGGCCCATCTGGCCAAGGGACCATTATCCTCTCGTGGTCTGTCTCTGATCTCAAATGAAAAGGTTTGTGCTCTTCAGACAGACAAGTGTGTGTGTGGAACATCAAGTGTGATACAAGTGTATGATACAAGCATCCTGCTTTGTATCAGCAATAGTGTGTCCAGCAGGATCAGGGCAGTGATTGTCTCCCTGTTCTTGGCACTGGAGAAGCCATACCTTGGATCTTGTATTCAGTTCTGGGCCCCTCACTACAAGAAATACATTGAGGTGCTGGAGCATATCCAGAGAAGGGCAGTGGAGCTGGTAAAGGGTCTGGAGACCAGGACCTGTGAGGAGCATCTGAGAGAGCTGGGATTGTTTAGTCTGAGGAAAAAGGGGCTCAGGAGGGAAGTTATTCCCCTACAGCTACCTGAAAGGAAGGTGTAGCCAGGTGAGGTTCAGTCTCTTCTACCAAGTAACAAGAAATAGGACAAGGGAAAATGGTCCCAAGTTGTGCCAGGGGAGGTTTAGATGGGGTATTAGAAAAAATTTCTTCATGGAAAGGGCTGCCAAGTACTGGAACAGTCTGCCTAGAGAAGTGGTTGAGTATACCCCTGGAGGTATTTATAAGACAAGTAGATGTGGGGTTTAGGGGCATGGTTTAGTTCTGGGTAAGTGATTGGACTCAATGATATTAAAGGTCTTTTCCAACCTAAATGGTCCTATATTTCTATTCTGTTATTAAGAATGCATGGGGTCAAGGAAAGAAGATGATGGAGGACAATCTTACAGACTGAAAATAGCTGGGAATAGAGAGAAAGGGTAAAGGAAAATTTTCCAGCCTTTACTTGAGATTCCATTACTTGTGGTGGATACTCATGCCAACCTCATACATTTACAACCTCCCTAGATTTCCCCAAGGAAATGCTGCAGAAATAGATATTTCTATTAAGGTATATAGACAGTTTATTTTAAGTCTTCAAGGCATCACTTGATTTAGTTTTCCTAGCAGGGAGGAGCAGTACCAGCAGTCACGTTGGTTATCTGGTGGTGATAGGGAAGCAGATGCTCACACCAGTCTTCTAACTCTCACAGCAATACTCCATCAATCATGGGCTCACATGACAGTGATCTGGGTGGCACACCCCTGCCCTTTTCCTTTAGCCAGACCCCAGAAAATGGTAAGGGCCAGTACTTTGTTGACCTCCAGAGTTCGGTCAGCTCTTGGGTTTCCATCATTTTTCAGGTCTCCATCCTGTCATCATTCCTGGTTAGTAAAAACACAGTGGAGTGTGGGTAAGGAGAGCAGTGATGTGTTCAGTGAATCAGTGTCACTTCCTTATGCCTCATCTCTCTCTGTGTACTTGCATCTCAAACACTGCTGAAGGTTAGATGGTGGATGTCAAATGAGGAGATGGATTGCTAGAAAACTAGGACTAGTGGGAACGCAGAGAAGCTGTCTCTTTGTCCCTTCTGCCCTGTGCCATGACCAGTTATACCCATCGCATTCTTGACAGAGGGACAAGCATCTAAGTAATCTCTTCCAGTGTCTCCCTTGGAGTCTGTTTCACTCCCCCTGCTAATTTTTCTTAATTTTGCTCCTAATGTCTCACACAGACCTTTCCTATTACAATTTCCTGTGCTATGGGCAAAGAGGGCAGCTTTTTGCCTTCTTCCTATACAGCTTTCATGCCTGGGGATTTTCTTTTATCCCCCTCTCTGTCTCCCCTCTTCAAGTTACACAGCACCACTTCTTTCAGGTTTTCCTTGCAGGACATGTGTCAGATCTGTGATCATTCTCATTGCCCTCCATTAGGCACTCTCCAATGAGTCCACTTAAAAAGGCAATTCCACAACTGGGCTCAATACACCAACTAAAGTCTCACCAATGCTGAATACAAGGAAAGGTAATTTCCAGAGCTCTTGACAGTTGTAGTCTTATCCATTCTTTACAGTAGGAGGTTTGATTTATCTGCAACACTATACTATTTTTGACAGTGCTTGTAATCCCTTCTAACCCCTACTGCTTTTTTGGAAGAATTGCTGCATAACAAGTTGTTTTCTAACCCCTGTTTATGCATTTCATTCTTTCTGCATCACTGAGATTCTTTGCATGGTTTCTTACTGATTTGCATCTACGTTTTTTCAACTACTTTCTGAAATTGCCAAGATGATTTTGAATGCTAAGTCTGTCCTTCGGTGTACTTAAAGTGACTTCCAGGTCTGTGTCTTCCTGATGTGCACACTCCCTCTTTTGTCATCCATGTTGTTAATTCATCCAGTGAGCAGAACCAGACCCAGAACAGATCTTCATGGAGCTATTCTCAATACATCTTTTATTTTGATAGTAAACCACTGAGGACTATTCACTGAGCACAGTTTTTCAACTAATTTTTCATCTATCTAATGTTAGTTTCTGCTAATTTATATTTCTCTAGTTTACTTATAAGGATAGCTTTTGAAATGGAGCCTAAACAGTTTATAGAAGTAAAGATACTCAACCTCTTCTGTTCCTTCTTTGTCTACAAAACCTGTTGCCTTGCTACAGCAAGAAATTAGATTGACTGAAAGGGATGATCCTTGACAAATTCACACTGAAAACAATTGATTACTTCATTTTAGCCTTTGATATTTAGAGATAACTAGGTAATTTATTCCAGAATTTTAATGGGAAAGGGAATTAAGCTGATTGGTCTATAATTACCCATCGCCCTTTCCTTCACTTCTGTAAGAGCAATGCCTGTGATTTTCCTGTACTCCACTACATCTCTACAGGTTCTGGAAGATAGCCTCTACTGACTCTGAGACTGCTGTAGCCAAATTTCTAAGCAGCTTCAATGAAGCTCGTTATGCCAAATAAATCTGAATGCATCTAACTCAATAACATTACCTCTCCCATACACTTGTCTTATTCTATGCCAAGATTTTACTTCTTTATCACTGTTATTAGTTTCTCTAATATTGTCCTTTGTCAATAATTTTCACTCCCTGTTGAGCAGAGATCCAATATTTTGCTTAGTCTTCCTCTTGGTACTAATGAATTTACAGAATGATTTCTTGTTCCCTTTGATTATCCTGCTACTTACAAAGTTATTTTATGCTTGGCCTTTTTGATTATATTCCTACTTGCCTCTGCTGCTCTTCTGTGCTCATCTTTTGTGCACCAAGCTATTGCTTATCTTCTGCACCCTTCCTTCACAGGTGTGAGGTCAATGGCAAATTTGTGAACCAGCCAGGTTGGTTTATTTTTTTTCCCTATTTTGTGATACGATAGCCCCTCCTGGAGCAGAGGAGGATCAGGGGCTCAGAGAAATAAGGCTGGTGTATCATGAGTTTGCTGCAGTTAAAGAAGAAGGTTAAAGGGCAGCTTGTAGATTGACAATTGGATTAGGAGATCCAGAGGCAGGGAAATGCAGAAGACCCCTCTTTCCCACAGTTGTATTTGTTGTAACAGCAATTATTTTGAACATTATTAAAGATCATAACCACAGCTCTAATGACATTTATGTAGAGGCAGTGAGGCTGCATCCTTGAATTCTGCAGTGAGATGTTAGCCTGCTTCTCCAGCCTGCTGGTTGATCTGATCCCCAGCTCACTAACAGTGAGGGCAGGTTGAGGAGGGGTAGGAGACAACAGTGCTGTGCTGCAGGGAGGCCCTGCACTGCAAGATACCCAGGGACAATGGCACAGCCTTGGTGTGCCCTCACAGTGGGGCCTTGTCACCTCTCACTATGCCACCACCAAGCCCCCACGTACAGCACCAAACCTTCCTCCAGCATCCCACCTTGACAAAGCCAGAGGCTGAGTGCATGGGTAGAGGGCGAGGTCCTCCTCAGCGCCCTGTCACATCACCTTGCTAATGCTAGCCTATGCCCGTGTCTTCTCCAGAATACCAGTGTCAGTGTCCTGGCCCCTTTATACTCCCCGTTTTGCCTTGACAACAGGTGCTCCTCCTGCTGCTGCCCTGGGCTCTATGCAGACAGCTCCCCTCCCTGTGCTCCTCATTAACACCCCTCCTAACCGGCAGGAGCAGACACCACCAGCAGATCCTTTCCCCTCCAATCCCCTCCCCTTCCCTTCCATAATCTATCTAAATATTAAAATGAGTTTGTCCCTGATTTACATGCGTAAGAAGGGATGTAATAATGAGGACGTAGATTAGAAGATTTAGCACAATCGTTTGTGTAGATTGTGTCCCATCAAAGGGCAGCTCTGACAAGCCGAGATTAAGGAGCAAACAGCTGCCGCTGGAATTCAGTCCATTTGTTTGTTTGCTGTTTTCTCTCTTGACTCCAGCAAACAGTCTCATTAACATGCAAGTGATTTGCCCCTTAAGCCTTTTCCTGTTTATTATTGGGGGAGTTGCTGACAAGGGCTTTGTAGAGTCTCTGGCCCAGTTCTGAGAGATCGACATGCAAATCAAGATTAAAATGGGAAGTAATTAAAAACAAAGAAGGGGCCACGACACCTTGGTCCCCTCTTTCCTTTGAGGGATCTTAAAGTTAAGGCACTGGGAAAAAGGTGAGCGGTGAGGGGAAATGGAGCACTGTCCACCAGGACTGTGTGGCCCTGGCTGGCCCCTCTTGGTTGTGGTGAGCTCTCCCTTTCTCCTGCTCTCCTCCACTCCCTCTACCTCCCCCTCCTCAAAATGTCTGTCTGTTAAACTCATTTGCAGCCTTTGTTTCAGTGGCCTCGTTTGGCAGCACCTTCCATATGGTTCCTGCTTGCTGCCCACCACAGCCTCAGCACACTGGGCAGCACATCCTGGACCCACTGCTGCCCTCATGGGCACAGCCCCTGGCCCAGGGCCATCTGTGCCCTCTGCCCCCTTAGCAGTGGTGTCCCCATCCAGCATCATGAACCTACAAACACAACTTGCAGCTTTTCAGCAAGTGGGTGAGGGACTGACACATGCAGGGATTATGTAGCAGCCACGCTGATAGGCACTGACAGTGATGCAAAGGGTCTCCTGAATACATAGAGGGTCTCCTGAAGCCACCTGGGTTGTGAAGGCTAGCTCAGGTCACTGGAGCAACACTGGGGACAAGCCAGCACAGTGTGTCTTTCAGTAGCACTCAGACTCAGCTGGTGAACACTGCTGGTTCCAGCACAGGGGCTGTGACAGTGTGCTCATCTGCTGGCTCCCCAAGTCCAGTCCCTGTCCACACCCTGTCCAAATCCACCTCCCCAAGTCCAAGTCCACACCCTGTCTACAGCTGTCTAGGGATGACAACTGTGAGGAACAGCACACAGGATTTCTTGGGCTGAGAGAGAGAGAGAGACTGTCACATAAATCTCCTGCAAAGCAAGCAGCCCTTTCTCTTCATTTATCAGAGCACTTGCTCTGTCCCTTGCAAGACAAGTAAAAATATAATGAAGCCTAGAAACTTGCTCTGGGAAGCAGCCACGGTTATTCAGTGCGTGTCTACACAGACAAGCAGGGACAGATGTGGCTTTCTCTGCCTGGCAGCTGACTCCTGCCTGGCAGCATGGAGCTGTGCTGGAGCATCTCCACACCCAGCCTCTTGTCTTGGTCACCCTCAAGAATCCTGGCTTGGGCACAGCTGCAGACTTGCACGTATTTGTGTGTGCATACCCTCAGTGCCAGGATAAAGCTGTTCACCAGATCTGACACAGAGCAGTTCTGAAATTTGTGACTTTCCTTCGTGCTTTTCTTAAATCCTGATGTTGACAGGCTGCTGTGCACCTTTCCATGGGGCCCAGGGCAAGCAGGAGCTGAGGAAAGGCAGCCTGCTTGAGGCTAGCCCAAAACTCTTGGCCTTGGTTTCTGGCTGTTATTTTCAGTGGTTACCCAGATGTTACTGAAGTTGGTTTCATGCATGGCCAGGAAGAGACTGTAACACTATAGATCTGTGACTGCAGACTGTGTTGTAATGAACACATGTAGGAGAATCAGGATGTTTAAAACACTTATGCATGCTCTAAGTACTTTCTAACCCGAGTCTTTTATTTTTGTAATCATGGAGTAGAGCTGCACAGAGGGATTGGTGAGGAAGATCTCACTCTCCACCTTGCTCCACCTAGCTGCTGGGGAGTTCTGTTTGCCTGCAGCTCATGTCACCAGCCATGACACCATCATGCAGTGCATCCCTTCCAACCCGGTCCTCCTAAATGTGCTGATGGACACCAAAGAGTGTGGCTTCAGCCAAAGGAAGACACATGATGGAGAAAGGGGTCTGGGAAAAAACACTCATAAATGAGGGAAACGAGGATATTGGAGTGGTTCCTGGTTCCCAAAAAAAGAAGATTTCCCCCAGAAGCATCTAGTGATCACCTAGAGATGGCAAGTGCAGGAGAAGCTCTGGAAAACAGTGGCCTTGACAAGGGGACAGAGGGGCCACTGAGTCCCCCAGCATCTCATGGCTCTTGCATTAGGTGTGCAGAGGGGTCCCTGCCCAAGCCTCCTGCTGCAATAATAAGCACTTGACTGAGAATAGGGCAGGCAGAAAAAAAAAAAAAGGGGGCTTCATGGGCTCGGCTGCAGCGTGTGCCACCATGTGAGCTGGGAAGGTGGGGGAGTCTCTAATCCCTCGGGGTCAGGCCAGCTGCCAGGATCCAGCTCGTTCCCCAGCATGGCAACTCCACAGCTTCTCTCACACCCTTTGCAGGGCAGAGGCTGGCTGCCTGCAACCTCTCTTCTTGGGGCTTGTGTTCCAAGTAGCTGCAGGCACAGGAATGCCAAGTTTTATGTACACCTTCTTTTGGGAGGTCCAGGAAGCTTTTGTGACCTGGATAGACACTTAGCAGGCTCCAGGGGGAAGGTTGCATTGCCTAACTTGTCCCTATAATTGCTGGTGGTTTCATGCACCAACTTTGCCAGACCTGTGCTGGGCTGCTGATTTTCCTCTCTGTCAGGAAAAAGAAGTATAAAATTATATTTATGGACATAATAGGGATTTTTAATCAAAGCCACTCCAATGCTGGAGTGGCTCTCTTCAAAGCCAAGATATTCAACTTGCCCTCTACTGCATCCTTCTTTCAACTATGATTATTTTTGCATTACTATTGCTATTATGTCATAAATTGACGTCTTGTGTTCCTGTTTGTTATCTGGGGATTCTGCTCTAATCTTGACAATCGCTAATGCAGTGTAAATCCAGCGCGCTGGGTGATAATCTGGCTACATAAAAAAAAAAAAAAAAGAGGACTTTCTAGGCATAATCAAAACCTTTCACTTTAATATTGAGCACAATACTTTTACTATGAAATTGCATTTTCCCGAGCTCTTCTTCTCTACAGCTCAGAAGGATACCGTGCTCTCTTTGCCTCTAGATAAAGCAGGTGCTCAGTGGGATTTAGTGGGCAGGGTGCAGCATCTGGTCCCCGGCCCAGTGGAGAGCAGTTTGCGTCCTGTGCTCCAGTGACATCCAAAAGTTGGCAGGAGCCCTGCTCCTTCCCTGGCCCCGGCGGGGAATGCCTCCCCTTCGCCAAACAGACCTCTGGAGGATGGATGGGGACTTTCTTGGATTGCGTTAATTCCACACAGAAAGTAATTCAGTATGACTCATTTCTTATAGGTAGTAATTAGTGCCTGTTGAAACCCTGTTTTCCACCCAGATGTCCCTCCATGCCATTAAGTTGCTGTGCTCAGATCTGAGGAAGACCTGGGTCAGGGATCGGGGCGTGTGTTTCAGTCCCTTTCTCAGAGGGACATGAGAAAGGCATGAGCGCAGAAAGCACAGCAAGGCAGGGAGAGAAAATGCGTGGGGCGGGATGGTACGGATACTTCGCAAGAAGAAACGGCCCCCCAAACCCAGGCCACGGCTCTTTGCAGGCCCGGGCCCCGGGCAGCACGGGGGCTGCCCCACGCCGGCAGGGCGGGAGCGCCGCTGCCCCTCGGGGCCCTGTCCTGTCCTGTCCGCGCTGCCATCACGGCGGGCCGGGGCCGGGGCCGGGGCCGGGGCCGGGGCCGGGACGCCCGCGAGCGGGGCGGGCGCCCGGGTGTCGGTGGCGCGGCGTCCGGGAATGCGCCGCTGATCCTAAACAAGTTTGCCAGCCATGCTTTTCTCATGGCTCCCGCACAATGGCCCGTTTTCTGCCCACCTGCCGATTATGCTTAATTAGGCGAGGAGTTGATTAATTTGAGGTAATTGACAGCTAATTACAGGGCTGAGGGCTCATTAACTTGACGTCCTGTCTGAGGGAATCAGCTGGAGGGGGTCAGGTGATGTGCAGCTCCCCTCTGGTGCCCGCTTGCCGCCCACTCACCTGGGCGGCCCAGGGTGGGGACAAGTGAGGCTGCCCTGTGGGAGATGGGATGGCGGGGCCGTGGCCGCAGGGCGTCGGGAGGACAAACACCCCAGAGGGGACTCAGCGTGAGGGATGCTGCAGGGCAGGAGGGCTCCCTGTGGGGCTAAAGCAGGGGGAGAGGAGTTTGGAGGCTGGTGATGGGCTGGGAGCTCAAGGACAATAAGCCAAGCATGCAGGCAGGAAGGGAGAGAGATGTGCGTGGGATGAAGGCTCCCAAGGCTGCAGCTCCCTGTAGGCTGTGGCAGCAATCCTCCACCATGTCCATGGCCCCAGCAGGGTGTCCAGGGCGATGGAGGGATGCCACAGGTCCATCATTTCAGCAGGAGTCCACAGCAGCTGCCAGCAGGCTGGAAGCACCCATGCTTGCTGTACTGCAGGACATCATTAATCACTTCATGTTTGCATCATACTACTACTGATTGAAAAAAGGGAATATTTTTTCAGTAAGACTTTTCTCAGTTGCTCTTTGGTGCGTGCAAATAACAGGATAGCAAGAGAGCTGTTTGCCTAACATCCTATTGATCTCCCTCAATGGAAAATTCAGGCATGTCCTCTGGATTTACAAATGTATCCTTATCTCATTTTTGTAGAACTGGCAGGATCCCAGCAGAGAGAGGCTAAGTGACACAACCAAGGTTACATTGAAAATCTACACTGGTTCCAGCTTTTCGAGCCCTATACCCTGGGCCTTGACCATAAAACCATCTTCACCATTTTCAGCAAGCACAAGGCAGGTTACTTGAAGATGACTGCCAGATGTCTTATGGCAGCTCACAGATCTGGGATATTCCTGGCAATACTGAGGAGAGGGGCAGAGGATGCCTTTTTAAAAGACTGCCACCTAATTATGTCAGAGAGGATGCGGCTGGATAAATGTACTTGAAAGGTCACAAAGGTTTGCGATGGCTTCTTGTTGCTGTGGGAGGGCTCACCACCCTTCCTTAGACTCCATCTCATCTTCAGGAAGTCTTGCCCCAGGCATCATGGATGTAGTGCCTGGTTAGTAAGCTTGGATCAGGATTCAGTGGTAAGCCAATACAGAAAGTGGCTGAGAGGAGGACTGAGCAGTAAGCCATGCTGGTGAGCAGAATGACCACAGGGCACAGTAATAGCTGGACTGTTCGGGCAGACACAGGTTTCATTCATACCAAGGTATTTTGCACTGCTATGGGCAGTGGAGACTTGGATAACAGAAACTGAAGGAATGGGATCTCCTGGCAAAATTGCACACAACTCTTCTGGTGAAGAATCTAAGAAAACATCGTAAATCACAGTTTGACTTTACCACTGGGGCTCTTCAGCCAGAGGAAGCTGCATTGCAATTGTAACCTTCTCAGACACTTCCCTTCGCACACTGGCATCATTCCTCTGCCTCTGGCTCCTCTGAAAGTGCTATGCCATCCTCACATTCTTGGTGTGATCACAAGGGATGAAAAATACAGGTGTCTCATCTGCATATTGCTAGCAGTGGCTTTTAGAGACCTGACTAAACAACTTGGTTTGATATTCTGTTGTTACATTCCACAGCTAACTTGTACACTGCCCTTTATCCCTTTGAAATAATGTTTCATTTTCAATCTCTCTTGTTTAAATTTCATGGAGTTGGGTAAAGCTGACTGTTCTCTGTGGAAATCATTATTTAATACCTTTCTCCTATTTGTTGTTCCTTCTTTCTACCCTAAACACACCTGGCCTGGGTGATGATTCATGGTACAGAGGCCAAATGGACCCATGTGACAAATAAATTTTGCTCACTTGCTTAGAACCTTTCCCGTGTCTGTCTCTTTCAGGAGAAGGTGTCCATAATTTAAGTTGCATTTGAGAGGAGAACACCCCAACAACTTTTATAGTGGCATTTATCATTTAGAACCTGGGAGAGGAGTTATTTGGAGGAGCCCAGACAGGTAGTTTCCTCTTTTTCTCCCTAAATCCATTGTTGAAATTGGCTAAACCTTGGCCATTTCTCATTTTGACTATTACAAGGCTGTTGCCTTGTAGTGTAAATACAAAGGCTGTACATTGGTGCAATAATATTAAGCATTAGGCTTAGCACTGGGTTACCTCCTCATGAATTTCTTCCTCTTTTCTGTGTTGACACAGGTTTCAAAGAGTGATGAAGGAATCTCATAAACAGGGATACATTTAACCATATACATTTTCTGTGAGCTCATGTAGCGTTATCATCAGCTTACGGATGGAGTGCTAGGATGGAGGCAGATTAAGTGGTTGCCCCCATTTAACAGGATGTCTGAGGTAGATCCAGATAGGAAAAATGTATTCTGCACGTTTTAATTCACTGAACCTTCAGACCTCTTTCTTGCTGTTGAAAGCCTCACCCACCAAATGCCACAGTGTCATGCTGAGTTCCTTTCAGAAGAAGGAATGTTTCATAGGGTCCATAACTCTTCTGAGGTCTAAGCTTTAAGAGAACTGCCTTTTTGGTACTGATTATTTGCCTGAATTCCCAAGAAATATCTGGAAGCCAGAAGTCCCACATACCATCCCTGGAAGTATTACAAAAGCATGTAGATGTGGTGCTTAGGGATATGGTGGCAGACCTGTCAGAGTTACCTTAATGGTTGGATTCAGTCTTAGAGGTCTTTTCCAACGTTCATGATTCTGTGATAACTGAGTCAGGAGCTCCTTCTGTCTGTAAGGAAATTGCTGAGCCCAGTCTTAGGGGGCTAGTTCTAGTAGCAGGAAATTCTACACAGTTCTAAAGCTCTGGGTAAGCAGTAACAGATCTGATCTTTGAGGAAGTGGTAAGTAGACTAGGATTGTCATACTGATGTAAGAATCAGGATATCATAGGATCATTTATTTGAGAGGTGTTTCCTCAGAGAAATCCATCCTATAACAGTATATTGTGACTTGGGCTGATGTCATTTCAGCCAGGGAGACTGGTTTTTTATATATAACAAGCTATTGGTATTTAAATACAGGTCACTTGTACATCCATAATTCCATTAAATTTAGGCAAACTCCTTTCTGTACTAAGTCTGTGGATGCTGGAGAAAAAAAAAATTGGAAAAGTGTGTAATACCAGTAGTTTGTTTTACAGTAGTAAAAGTGCAAGTAATCCCTACACAAACTAGACATAAGCTTTACAGGTAAGTTAGCAGAATGGAAACTATTGCTGTGATCAATGACAGGGTAACCTGTTAGAATTTAATTTACTTTTTATCTCAGAAGTTTTGGCTTTGGAATTGTCTTGTTCTTGGGAATCCAAAAGAGGAGGAAGTCTTAGCAAATTGTTTGTCTGAGGGAGGCAAGACTACCATTTTGGAAAGCAATCTGGACTTTCAGCAGGTTGGAGTGTTTTAGAAAGCTGATTACCTGAGCAGTGGCAAGGATGCCGTTGCTGATACCTGGGCCAGCACAAGATGCTGCAGCAGTCATTTGTGTCACTGGATGAGAACTGTGCTCAGATGGCAACCACAGTTTGTTCCTTGGTAGCCTTTCTGTTGCTTTCCTCTTTGGATATAGCTCAGGTATTTCAAGGAGGAAGAGCATTAGATGTAAAACACTAAGATTTTCTTGACTACATCTGTTCTTCTCTGATCTGGCAGATACAAGCAGTTGTTCAGCACTAACATCCCTGCACCACGTGTCCATCCACAAAGGCCTACCTCATAACTGCATTTGCAGCTGAAGCTGTGTCTGAATCTGTCCACACCACCTTCTGTAATCAGTGACTTCTAAAAGAGAGACCTGCCGATTCTCCAGTTTCTCCATTTAATTTGGGTACCTCTGCAGCATGAGATAATACAACACGCTGAGAGGACTGCTCTGAACCTGAGGAGTGGGAATGCCTGGAGGGAGAGCTTCTGATTTTTCTGAAATATTTCCAGCTTTTCTTCATACCTAAGAATTTCTTCTGTAACATATGGAGGGAGTGGCCCCCCAAAATAAGCTCTTTCTATTGAGTGTGGCTCCAGAAACATTTTTTTTCACATACACAGAGCCTGCATGAAGTAGCTCAAAATTATGATGCCAACATCAGAAGCTTGATGAAACGTTGCTTTAAAATCCATGTCATAACTGCTATGTATATGCCCCTGTTTGTACATCTTTCTATTGGGACCTACTCTGCAAGGCTGGATGACAACTCTCCCAAAGCAATTATAAGGCTGAATTTTAAGTCATGATCCTGCTAAACAGTGTCAAAAACTAACAAATATCCATAGCCCATGTTTACACCAAGCAGGTCAACCTCCAGTTCTGAAGTTCAAAGAAAGTTATTTTTCTGGTGCTTCCTATGTAAGTGACATAACTCCCAGTCACCAGAAAACCAGCTTGTATTTTCAGCTTAAATGAGACCTCAGGATCAAAGTTCTACAGTTCCAACCCAAATGCAGTACACGATGTACAAATTTCTGATCCACATACTTAACTTCATGTGCCTGAGAAGCCAGTTAGCAGAAGAGTGTACACAGCTGCACAGACGTTTTATATAATTTCAAACATCTTTCACCTTGAAGGGCTGCTAAGTAACTATTCTCTATCAGTATCTGCATTTCAGAAGAGAAGATACCTGATCGATTGCCTTGCTCAGGAGTAAGAGGGTTACTGTAATTATCTTGTTTGCAAGAAAAATAAGAACATTTATCTCATTTTAAGTTAGCAGAAGGAATAGAAATTGTGAAATTTATCATTAGCACAAATGTATTTTTATTTTGCTGATGAATAAATGTTGAATGCCTGACCTTGGTGCTAGTATTGTTCCCATTATTTCTGTAGGAATTTTATATTAAATTTTCCTTTAAATGTTGGAATTTTTCAAGACATTTGACCAACCCAAATAAAAACAAACCACCTTATGTGTCCTGCATTTTAACATTTTGAGGTGAGAGAACCAAAAGCGGTCAGTTTCCATGCTGTAAAAAATAAAGATTATTTTTGAACATTTAGCTTAGATGACGCTATGTTCATGCACAGCAGTGCTGATCTGTTGCAAACTTGTTTTGAATTAAATTGGAGAGTCCCAAGGGGGATCTTATATCTAATTTGTTTGAAGTTGCTGCAAGGCAGTGTGAACCACAAGGATGAAAGAGAAGGAAACCTTTCTCTTTTTAGATCAGGAGGTCACTGGGAGTATTAGTCTCCTAGAGTGCCCCAGAGCTGTTGGTCACCTTGAAAAAAGTAAAAGACCAAGTGAGTTCCTCTTTCCTAGAATCCATCTCTCTGTACCTCCAAGTAAGGACCAAAAGTTCAGAGTGAAGAAGGCACTTTGGCAAACATGGGACTGGCATGGGGGTATTGGATGAATTGCAGTCCAACAGCACAAGTCAGGCACAAGCATCAAAAGGTTTGACCCTGACTTCTGACTAAGGCACTGACAGTACCTCCTGTAGACCTGGAAAAGTGACTCTGAGAAAAGAAGTACAGGGACAGCTGATTCTGAGTATCTACCCATACCTTCTCCCAGCTAAAGGTATTTTGAAGTTATGTAAGTGCAAGACATGAGAAGACATCAGATACTTAGCCCTTGAAAGTACAGACTGTTTACTTGGTATAGCTCCAAGCTGGGATTTATAACCAGCCTGGTAGGACAGCTTCTCAGAATTTATAGGGGCTGACTACTTAGGCATTATTTTGATGACCAGTCTTCAATCCAGTGCTGACACAAAATTAATTTACTGTTCTGATAATATAGTGTTCATTTTGTTAGCTTCCCCCAATAATACTTATAGGTTACATATGTATACAAATATGGATGTAGCTTATTTGGATGCTATTTTTATTTAATCTTAGGTTAAGATTTTTATGGACATTATAATAAAACCATGTACAAATGCCCTCTTGATATTTACTCAGTAGGCAATAACAATTGACCAGAATGGATATTGCCAGGCAATAAGTGAACTGGATTCACTTAAGAAGTCCATGATTTCACACGTTTGTTTCACTGACAGCACATTTGGCTCATCAGCTCTGTAACACCCTGCCTGTACACTCAAGTTTTCAGGACAAAAGAGACATCTATCCACTTGCTGCAAGGAAAATGACAAATATTACTTTTTTTGTCACAGACAATAATTTTGTTATGTTACAAAAACTAGGAAGCTGACTAGGGGAAAGGAATTGTGCTATTAATCATTAAAACAAAACAAACAAAGCAAATTTGGAGTTCCCAGGAATATCTATAGCCAGTAAAACAAAAGAATTTTTTTAAAATGGGGGGAAAATTGCTAACCACTCAGAGATAAGAAAACAAGCATTTGTACTAGGGATTTCTAAAGAACAAATTGTGCTGGAGAAACCTGATTGCTTTTTAAAATAGAATTACAAAATTAGTGGATGATGGGAACACGATGGATTTGATACATTTGGATTTTAGTGAAGACTTGATACATAAATCCTACTCAAAATTAATGCAAATGGGTTTGGCTACACCACTAGATGGAATGAAAAATTGGCTGGAGACCCACAAATAAAGGATAACGATGCATTAAAAGGTATTGTGTTAGCAGGAGAGATCTCCCTCCCAGAGATCAGCAGTCAGCTCTGTCCTATTTAGCACCTCTTGACATGACACCTTCTGCCTGAAAATCAGGAAATTTTGTTAAGAGAGTGAAATACGGAAGGACATGAGGGATAGAGCAGCTGAAAATAAAATGGCCTGCCAGTAAAAATACAAGTATTGTCCAAACCACAGTGTAGAGTCACAAGGAGGTCCCTAGAAAACACCAGATGAGAATAACTGCAACAGGAACCAATGAGATAAGAATTAGCTCTGTAGCACAGCAGAAAAACAGCTGAAGTGTTTGAGTAACAGAGCTACAATTCACCCCAGAAGGCTTTTGCAGTATTTTTGTCCCATAAATGCTTTCAGTGAGGTTCCAGGCAGGTTTGGATGGTGTAGCTGGTAGGGCAGCTCCTGGAATCTCTTTTGTTGCATGCTGGAGACAAAACTGCTGTAAGAGAATTTTCTCCCCAGAAACAAGCAGTGTGGATACAGTGAAGTCAGCCTGATTTGGGAGGAGGGCTTTAAACAGATCCTTGTTCATTTTTTAAAAATTATAAAACCAGGGAAGGAAATGGCAATAAAGCAAATTAAATGTATTAACACAGACATAAATCCCCATTTTCCTAATGTTTTCCCATTCTCTATCACTCACTCTGTCCATTTGCAATTTCAGCTATTAATCATCTAATCTTAGCATCCATCCACAGGTGTACATGGGTGTCCCAATGACTTTTGAACTTGTAGGCTAATTTCAGACAATTTTCCAAGTAGGCAATGCATATCTGTACATTTCAGTACATTTTATTACATTTATTGTCTAAGAAAGAAATCCAATGTGTCAGCATACCTCCTGTAAGGTATCAGAGAATCCACACATGATGCAGTCTTGAGAGACACATCCACAAGGAAAACCACACTTCCCTTGGCTGGTGCCACTGCTCATGAAACTTACTATTTTCTGTGACCTCCTTCTTGCTGGAAACCACCACCTCTTCCTATTTTTGATTTTTTCATTATTTTTCTTCTTATATTGCATTTATAACAGTCTGCCTCCAGTCTGTCTCCTTCACTCCTTTGCATTTGCTCCAACCTCCTGCCCATGCCTTGCTGTCTTTCAAAATGTACTTTTTTACCTATCTTGGTCTCCTGTCCTCTAAGTTCCTGTTTCTCAGTCCCTAATTCTTCTCACTTACCTGTATTTTTCTTTCAGTCTTCCATATCACTTTATTTCCACAGTCCTCTCCCACCAAAATAACTTGCTAATAATATTTTGATACTTGCTAATAAAATCCCTGTAAACTTTACCCAGATGCATACACAAATGGGGTACACTAATATCTATTGCAGCAAATTTCTCCCTTTCCAAATTATTGAAGTGAATGAGAGAAATTATCTCTCTTTTGTTAGAAAAAATAGTTATAAGCCCCCTAAAGAGCTGAAGTGATCATTTTAATGTTCTGTGTGAAGGCAGGATCAGATCCACAGATCATCAGAGCAATAGCAAGATTTTCAACATGGTTAAATTAGGAAAATTACATTTTTCCTGCATGGGTTTGTCAGCAAACATTTGGACTGAACAAGTATGGAATTACATGAAATCTGCAAAGTAGCACTTACACCCTCTGTGCCTGAGTGTAAAAGGCTCAGCAAGGTCAGAGTAAGTGTTCTACATCAGTGAAGATGTTTTATTATTTGCAGGGTCTCCATAATCCTCATAGCTCTCTCCTAAATATGTGCGTACACCATACACACTGTGGCAGTTAACAGTGCTGTGAAAAAGCTTAATTTTTAGAGTTCTATTTTTAAATTCTCAAACCTTTAACACTGCATAAAGTCACTCAAAAATTAAATTCATAGAATAGTTCTTAGAGGTCTTTAAAAAAAAACAATTAAAATGTCTGGTATTGCATCGTAATTTATTGTTATTTAAATTTCTTATGCCTGTTGGTTGCTTAAGCATTTGCATTTCTATTTCTTTCTTTACTTTAAAGCCCACATCTATTTAATGAAACAACAAACCAGATGGGAAGCAGTGGAAGGGCAACTCGACTGTGGCTAAGAAGTTACTGGGTTTGAACTGTGCCAGATTACCTCTAACAAGACTTTACATCTTGATGTCTCCTTTTCTTCTTCCATCTTTTTACTGTTTCATCTTCTCATAACCTCTCAGGAGGACAGAAACGTTCACCTAATTATGTGTTTTCCCTGATGCAGAGCACAATAGAGTTTTGATGCTTGCTGAGGTCACCATGAATTCAATGACTTTAGTAGTGCAGTTGAGAACTCAAACTGCTGAAGAGATGTCCTCCAAACACCACTCCCGCCCACAGGCCAGGTACCATACTCCTTACCTTCATGTTACATGAATGCCAGGAGGTCTTGATGAAAGCCACAAGATGCCATTGCACCCTTTCCCTCCATCTGCATATTTTCTTGAGTACTGTTAATCTGTATGATGGATGTTCTTTATCAGAATGCCATCCTCAAAAAGACACAAAACCAATACTTTTTAATGCTCAGTGGATCCTTATTTGCATTTGGAAGTCAGAAATTTGACATTATATTATCCATACAGCAAGATGGCAGGCCAGTCAAATAGAGGTGTTAAAAGCAAGGACACCAATACTTCCTTGGGCAAAGAAACAGAGATAAATTGGAAAAACCAGCAGTGTGTCTTTTCTCCTGGTGCCTGCCAGTAAAGCCCAATCTCTTGAGGAAGGCCTGACATGGGAAGTGTCACAATCTTTACACAAGGAGGCGACTTGACTCCTGAGCTTCCACAGGGCAAAAATGGAGATGGGTGTGATGGCCTTTTGTTTTCTTCCAGTGATTTGTGACTCCTCCTTAGACCAAGACTGAAGTGGCCACATGGTGTAACTAGGCAGTTGTTTTTTCCTTTTCAGAAACTGTTCTGCTGTGACACCAGAAAGCAGTGCAGACATGGGCTTCACTGAGCATCCACGAGAGAGCCTCAGCTCAGGTAGAGTGTTCAGACCTTTGTCTCTGCCTCTTTCTATTTGTGAGGCAGCATAAAAGCTGCCAGCTCACTGGGGTAAGGCAGGAGCAATAAAGCTTTTCTCCTTTCCTTCTGGGTTTTAGTAAGAGGATTATACATCTCCTCCTTCTAGAATAAACCTCTTTGCAGAGAAGATACTTCTCAAGCCCTCTTTGGAGATCAGGCTCCTAAGATCAATACTCCTAAGATTCAAGCCATCACAGCAGCCAGTAGGAAATGAACCCCAGTAAAAAGGGAAAGGCTTTTATAGCTCTGCAGGACTGCAGGGCTTGGACATAGGGTACACACTGCCATGGCAAAAGGATCCTTGTTTGGTTCACAGCTATTGGAGACAGAAAAAACAAGGAGGCACAAGCACAAGTCAGAGTTCAAGCTCCATCCAAGATGACAGGAGACTGTTGCCAGAGACTTGGAAGCACGCAAACCCTCCTGCTGGAACAGCTTCACCACCAGAGGAAAAAAACCCAAGAAACTAAAGAGGGAACCTCTTGCAACTTTAACCCTTGACAAAGGATGTCTGAGAACAGTACCCAAGCATGTCTGAGTGCATGAAATGAGTACATTGTTAAAAGAGAGAAAGCAAATCAAAAGGTTTAAGACATGGTTATATGTTTTACTATTTAGCCCAAAGCTTTAGAATGATCATAACATCCAAATCAAACTTAATCACTAATACATTCCCATAACTTTGGAAACATCAACCAGCAATTAACTTGTGCAAGTTACCCTGTTTATAAAACACCTATGTGTTAAAATGAAAGTCTGTGTGACGAGTTAATAAAACTACTTACTTCCACTTCCTCAGCACACACTATTCTTCCCTTCTGCTGAGGCCATCTCAACTGCTGTGACACTACAGACCTGTTCTGGCTCCTGCTTCATCTTCTGTCTCTCTCTATTCCCTCTGTAGTAGGTCACTGACTGCTGTCACTCTCTCACTGTAGTAGTTTCAGGTTAATGGCATGAAAGCACACATTTTGGTTTTAGCATTTTCTATGGCTCCTTTGGTCATAATCTTCACCTACATTAACTTTTGTGCATCGTTTCAATGTTGCCTAACTGCCTTTTGGAGCAAAACAATCATCCTGATTTGTACGTACATCTTGCTTTTCACCTCAGACCACAAGCATCCCATCTTCAACACACAGAGGAATAGTCAGATTCACCTCCATGTCATCTCTCATTTTTTCCAGCTTTCCCTTTCCTGGCCACACGGAGAGCTGTGATGATCATAACAACTCACAGGATATTTCTTTCTTGATGGCACCTGGAGGTCCTGGCAATTCCTCAGCTCTCTCCTTGCTACCCACTTTCCAGGGGCAAAAGCTGACACATTGTCCTCTATGTGAAGGGTCACCGGGGAGAAAGGACTGCTGGAGCTGGACCTGCTGCTACTGCAGCACTGTGTCCTTTCCATCCCTCTGATGACCATTTTACTTGTTCTGCACTTCTGGACGGCTGATGGATGCATCACACATAACTCCCTTTCTGCTTGTACACACAGTGTTTGCCTGGCTTGCCCAGCGAGATGGTTCGGTTTTGGAAGCACCAGGTGCAGCTGCTGGGACCGCTGGTTGGAGAAACATTTGCCTCCTGAGCCCGTTAATTAGCACAGTAACGGTAACTGTGCTCCATTAGCCAACCCATGTGGTCAAGTCCCCTCTCCGTCCACCAACCTTGCCCTTAATGAGAGCTGGAAGAGGGACACTCACAAAACACTGCCTCAGAATAATATTCGGCTTTGTCCACGCCGGTAACGAGAGCTGACAGGATCACTACGTCCATTTCTCTTCTAATTAGCACACTTCCAGCTCGGCCTGAGCCAGCAGCCAGAGAAAAGCGATCGGACAACCGTACCGAATCACAAACACAAAGAGGCCCATTCCCCGTAATTAGGTGAGACAATCCCTCAGTCTTTTCTCGGCTGGAGCTTGCCGGTAAGACTCTCGCTGTTTTGGTAAGTCCCAGCAACACAAGTTACACGTCTCCCCAGGACACTAATAAGCCCCTAATTGTCTTCCGCTTCACACGGCTCGTACCATAGGTCTGACTTGGGGGAATTCTTCTAACGAGCGGCAGCCAGCACTCCCTGCGCCGCAGACGGACAGGGAGCCGCCTCCCGGGCACCGGCAGGAGAAGGGGGACGGGGAGAAACAGCCAGAAAAGCAATCCAGGCGCTGGGGCCCAGCTACGTGGCACGGGGCCAGGAGCTGGGCATCAGCCACACGGCACTGGGGACATGGGCCTTCTCCATCCTTTCTCCATCTCCACCGTCCACTTCCATGCCGGGATCCTGAATTCAGCTCTCTAGACTGTCTTATCCTCTGTCGTCTCCAGCGGTACACAGGTACTTGCACTTCCACACAGAAAAGCACCACCAAAACCAAATGTCTGACTGCAAAGATTTGCCTCCAGTGTCTGCTAAGGCTTGCTGCGAGCTGCCCTTAGAGAAATGCTGCAGCTGGCATGGGTTTTTCTCCAGTGAGGCCTTGCCATGAGTCTGCCCCATAGTTAGGCACAGTTCAGTGTGTAAACAAGATCCCATCAGTTCTCATGTAAAAGAACACGGGCTGGGTATCAAGGACAGGTTTCTAAAGATTCTCACAAAATTATTAAAAGCATGAGTTGTGAGGTGGGTAGGAGACCCTAGCTCAAGGTCTCCTATCAAAACAAGGCAAAGAAAGACACATAGTCCCTCTAATTTTCAACCTGACACTTTCTTCAGAAAGCATCATCAACCAAATATTTTTCAGCAAAACATTTTCCCTAATTTTTGATTACAAGCTCATATTGAGCAAAATACCACTGCTGATCCTACTAAGGATACTTGTGGCCTGCAGATCCATTTGCCTTCTATGCAGTTGATTACAAACTGATCCCTTCTGCAAATCAGGGCTCACCCTGATTTCTCCCACAACGGGCCTCAACAGAAGCAATTTGTCCCATTTTTACATGTGCTATTTTGCCTTCAGTGTGCAAAGCAGGAGGAAAAACCTAAGACAGGGTGACAAGCTGATCCATACAGAGTACAAGAGAAAGACAGGTGCCATTGCTTTCTCTGAAAGGCAATTTGAGGTAATATATATACATATATATAGTATATGCATATAGTATATACATATATAACTATATATAACTAAAGAGTTACTTTAATATAGAGAGAGGAAAACAAACTGAAAGCCATAATACCAGGCAGCCTGAGCATCTGTGCCCACTTGGGTTGCTCTTGGCCCTCATTCTCATGTAGCTGGTAAGCTCTCTTCCTGCCTTTTCATACATAGCCTGCTGTATTTTGGGCTATCGTAAAAGATGGCAAGTGGCAAATGGCTGCTTCAAATTTAGCTTAAAATTCTGTGATTAGGAAGAAAATTCTATGATAAGGAGCCTGCAATTTTTGAGAGGGAAATCTTCCCTCACATATAAGTGTCTGCAAGCACAAAATTTAATTACCCTATATTATTACGCCTACTCATCAGCTATGGGCCACAGAGCCAGCCTTTCAAGTGATACAGAACCAAGTCAAGTACTTTGTCCTCACAGAGATCTGGTCAATAAATAAGGTGCAAGGTCATTCTTATTACCCATTTTTTCTACTAGCAATTAAGTAAAGGCTTTCAAGCTCAGCCCTCTTCCTCTTTTCTGTTCCTTGCTGAGGTGTCTATAACAGAGACAGGCAGGGAGCATTCTGGCTTCACTGGTCACTGATCTGTATTATAGGAATCAGCAGGCAGGGCAGAGGTCAACCACACAAACCCAACAAGAAAACGCCTATTCTGTACACTCATCAGCTGCCTGGAGTCAGTCATCCTCCTCAAAGAGACACAACGGAAAAGGTCAAGTCTAAAAACCAGCAGTTTCAGTGGATGATGAAGTCAAGATGTGAAGGGACCCTGCCATGCTGAAAATCCAGCACAATCTAAATAAAATTGGCATTGTTGCACATATTGTATGCAGAATGTGGATTACACTCTATAACAACTGGATCAGTCTGGATCTCTGGCTACTTAACCTTTTAACTATCTTTATGTGGACTTTACGATTGGCCACAATGATTTGAGTTCAGAATATTGCATTTCACATCCTTCTGAACAAAATTCAAAGCACTGATGTAAAGACTGGCTTGCAGAAATAACATGTCTTTAGAATAGGTTTGATTCCAAGAAGCACTGCATTATGTAGAAACAAAAAGATTCAGTCTTTTTCCTTTCCCTACCCTTAATTTTGTCTCTCTTTTTAGATTTTTTTTTCTTGCCTTCTAAAAATACCAAGGTGCATCTCTTATCAGGGAATGTACGTTTGGCATCACATATGCAACACCTTTTGGATGTATCTGGCACCGTGGCTGATGTATATGCTGGGATGTGCACGTAGGGTGAGGACTTTGGTATTTTTGTGGTGGGAAGGTTTTGCTATAGTGGTAACAGAAATATGTTTACAAGATTTGCATTTGTTCTTCTAATAATTTTTATCCAGCTCAGAGTTGTTGCTCCATGGGAAGTTCCTGTCCAACTGTAATGCTCCTGGGCTGAAGATACAGAGACAACCTTCTAGAAAATTGTCTTTCAATGAATTATCATCTTCTACTACAGATTATTTAATGACTTGTTCAAAAGTGTCAGTATAGACTGGCACATGAAGATGGGGGTACAACACTGAGAGGATTATTTTCATGCTCTATCAAGTTTGTATGCCATGTTCAGATAGTTCACTTAATGATGTGACACGTTTTCTCACTACAAGTACCCTTATTGCCTGAGGTTCTTACTTAGGAGAAACTCAAACGTGAAGAAGCTTGAAGTTCTACACAAGAGATTGTACCTCTGGTGTTTTTGAATCACTGCTGGTTCCAGGGGAGCGCATGCATCACTTTCTGCAACAGTAATTTGCAAGTGGTCTTTTTCTTTTGATTATATATATCTAACAATTTATATTAGTTTAGAAGTACTACAGAAATGTTTATGAGAAGTTACTGAACTTTTGAGAGGCCAGGATTTCAGACCATGTGACAAAGACAAAATTTACCATTTTCACACACTGCATAGGCTGATGATGGAATTGCCAGGTGTCAATTCATCAGCACGAACTGGTTGGCATCACTGTTACTGTGATTTGGAAAAATCCTTGTTTGCCCAGTACTAGTTACTGTAGGTGAAGTGGATGAGATCAGCTGCAAATCTAGCTGATGATCCTCCTCTTAGAGATACTCAAGATTTAGGCCCCGATGCTGTGAAAGAAAACAGCAGAGTAACAAAATACAAGCTGCAATTAGGACGTACACACTTCACAGTATGTTTGCACTAAGAGTACTCTGCAATTGGTTATGTCTGCTCAGGCTGTAATAGAAGACAGACAACCGAACACTGAACACAAGCAAGGTGAACATAACCACGGAACAAAAACATAGTAGAACCTGAAAAAATCACGAGTAGTGCACAAAGAGCAAAGAAGAAAAAATCCAAACAACTGTTCCTGACAATAAAAGAAATGAAAGGTTCAAAACGGAATTATCAGGTAAGCAGATTTAAAACAACTTCCTTCCCCCCGTTTTTTGTTTATTTTTTTTGTTTTTAATTTTTTAACCTTTCTTTGTCTAACTGAATTATGGAACTCACTATCCTGGGGCATTTTTCAGGTCAGAAGTACAGACAAATTAGGACTAAGACAAATTTATGGAGGGTAGGGTCTACTATGGACCAGATTCAACTAAAACAGATTGCTGGATGCTGTATAACTTACCCTAATGCAAAATCACTGTGTAAGCCTTTTGTTTATATCCTTCCCTATCCTTCTACAACTGTTCATAAGCAAAGAGAAGATTACAGATAAGACTGGCTTGTGATTTAACTTGTAATAGCACCTTACATTTTTACGTAACATAAAAATCAGTAAATCCAGAATAAGGTTCCAACATTACCTCCAAAACAGATTAGTCAATTTTCACTAATCTGTCATTTCTAGGTGTCTTTTTGAGGGAAATATTAATCAAAGTTGAGAACTGTGAGTTACAGGACTATTACAAAATTGTTGATTTTGTAATGGGAAAACACTCAGTTAAATGGAGTATCATGTTATTCAACTGCCAGTGCACATAGACTTTTATTTTGATAATGATTTACATAATAAACAAGAATTTCTCCTCAGTTGGATTAGACAGCAAAGCATTTGATAGTCTAAAACTGAAGTGAATAGCCTTTATAACTGAATGTGTGTTTCACTGGCATTTAAAAGAAACCAAATAAATACTGAGTTTACTTCCAAGAAACTCACAGTAACATCTAATATACCAAAACATTAAAACACTTTATAAAACAATGCATCAGCTTGATTAATATTACCAAATCTTGATTTTCTTACACTCTTTATTCCCATCAGTAACAAAAAGTCACTCGGATTTTCTTGTATAGATAGATAACTGCATGGATGTCAGGAAGGATAGCACTGAAGGAAAAATAGGGTTCAAAAGGGTATGAAAACTCTTAGTAGCATTTGGATATTGGCAAATATTTATTTACTGATGGGAACGGAACATCCTCAGGTCAAACCCTGAGGTGGTGTCATGCAGATAAGTGAAGAAGAGCCTGAGGAATAGTATTGCCTAAGTGGCCAAGCAAAAGCTTTTGCATCTCAGAGGGCTATTTTGGAAACCCAGACAAACCTCTGAGATTTGCATTTGCATATTATTAAACCAAAAAGCAATAACAGACAGAAAAAAAAAATTGACTAACACACAAAAATACATATAAATATTGCCAATAAAAAATAACATCATTGACTCATCTCTACAGATGATAAGTACAAAATCAAAAAATATCACAATTCTAAAGCATATGTTAATGGCTGCCCTATAGAAGATGATTACTATGTATAATAAATGGAGATTTTTTAAATTTTTTTTTTAAACATATGTATGTTACTAAAAACTATCTAAAGTTTGAAATTTCTTACTGCACATATCATAAAATACACATATACTTCCAGGACAAGCTTTCATATATTTTCCTATATCCTCCTTTCAGATCTCAATTCCTTAATGTGTTCGACCAAGAAACCTCTATAAAATGCACAAACTAATACTGGTGATACAGATTAAGTATTCTATTATGTCATATACGTGTTCATATATTACATATATAGTATACAAACTTAAATTTGCATTCCAAATCTATAATTCAATGCTTAAAGCTATATCAACATCAGTTTGCACCATTGGGTTTTCTTCTGCTCCTGAACTACCACTTGCAGATTCTCTTCTCATTCATCTGTCTTAATTCTCATGTTCTCAAGAGATGGAGCTCATGTTAAGCTCAGCCTGCATAAACTGTGAAGGATAGAAATAACTCTCTTAAGTCTTAAATCAGGCTCCTGATATTTCTAAATTTGTGCAGGGTCTTTTCAAGTTGTACGATTTAACTACTTAAACTTAGTTAACCTGAGCTGTCCAAAGCAAGCCTAATTCTGACTGGCAATAACCAAAACCACAGACTGCAAACCAAAGGGTCACCAGCAATTCAGTAAAACTCAGAAGTCTATTTGATAAAAAAAAAAATATTTCCCTCTTTATTGCACATGCACCCAAAAAGAGTCTCATCTCTCTGCAAAGCCAGAAAAATGCAGTGCTGTAAGGACAGCCTGTTACATGTACTATTTCCAAATAATTTCTCCTCTCGTATGTGACTACAGCCTGAGAAATTATGAGTTTTGAAAAGCCTGCATGGTAAAAGTAACATTATGTTAAGTTATGTTTCAAAATTATGTTGTATACTAAAAAAGAACATATTTACTAATGATTAAAATGTTGTTTTCTAGGAAAGAAAAAGTGGATGGAATGAAAAAAATTATTCTCTTAAATAAAACAAAAAGTCTGAACGTGCTCTATATCTCTTCCAAGGGGTGAATACATAAAAGCGCATGAACAGAAGAAAAAGGCATTAAACTGTAATCACAATGTTCTGAAAAGGACCAGTTCACAAAAGTTTCTATCTTAAAAATTCTGGTTTTGCAGGAAAGTAAAATTTTGAGGTGCTGGTTTATAAGCAATTAAAAATACCACAAAACATTATTTTCAGAAATACTGAGATCTTGTATTGGCAGACCATCTTCACAATGTGGCTAACAGTCCTGTTGTCACTTCTTGGAGTGATAACTGAAAACATTACCATCTTTCAACTTTGTAACTCCTTCCAGTTTCTGGCCCTGCAAGAAGCGAAAAACTGCAGACGACTGACAAAGCTGTTTCTTTGTGTACTGGCCAAAACTTCTGTGAGGACATCTTCCTTGAGACACAGTAATGCTTCTTACTTACTCCTGTGATCCCTTAGTTTCAATTCCACTTAGAGAACCACTTAGGGGTGAAGCTTCTGGCACACTGATGGTCTGGAGGTCTTCCTCGGATCACCAGCTGTGCTTCTCTGAAGGCAGTGAGCAACGGGAATCTAATGCAGAGACTGCACTCAGCTTCTACACTAAATGCATATGCTCCTGCTGAGCCAGCACTCTTAGTGAATCCACACCCCAAACTATGCTCAAATCCTTCAGCACAGACCTCACACACAGGAAATCAATGCATCTAAGAAAAAAAGACACACAAAAGGGTCAAGGCCTCATGATGGACACTGGCCAGTGTCAGATCTGCTGTGTACCTCAAACAGGCTGCCCCTGAGAGCAGCTGAATAAGGACACTGACTGTTCACTTTGAGCTGCTGATTGAAACAGGTGACTGTCACAGCATGCCAGGGCCAAGTCCTCCTGTTGGACATCCTATGGTCAGATGAAGTCCAAACTCCAGTGCAACCAAGTGCAGTCCTTGTGACCTGTGCACATTGTACGTTTCCCCCATAAAGACGAGCTGTGGAAGCAAAAAGAGATGTCTGCTTCTGAAGGTCTAGAGCAAGAGCTTTGTTCTTCTTAGACTTTCTGGGCTTCATCTGGATCTGCAGTACATAAAATGACCGAGTTGGGGTATTTTCATCCAAATGCTAGATGCAGCTACTTTTTGGGTTTCTCTAGGATGTTCAGGAATTTCCCTCGAGTCATTTCTCTAGCTGAAATCACAAGGGAGAAAAAAAGAAATCAGTATTTTTTAAAAAGCCAAGAAACTCAAACAGTTGTATAATTTGTAAAATTGTATAACATATTTTAACCATAGGATAAGAAATTCATTTAGACTGTGCTTGTACCAAAACTAAGAATTATATTATTTATCTATTAAAGTGGAAAATAAATAGAACTGCATTTCAGCTTGAATTCCTGACATGCTACAAATGCAGGCAGGGTCTGGAATCTTCTAAACTCAGCAATAATTCCCACAGGCTGTCTCATTACATACAATCTATGCTTTCTATTCCTACTGCATTATGCTCTTGCAGCACCTCCTTTTCTCTGTACTATCCATCTCTGAATGGTGCAATCCAAATCTCTATCACTCTATCTCAGCACAATTGTTCCTGTATGTTATAATCTGTCAGAGATTATGGAACTCTCTCTGTTTCAGGATTATTGGTCCCTGGATGATGTGGTCTTCAACAGAAATTAGGCAGCATTTTCTCTCTCTCAGCAGTGTCAGTCCCTGGATGCTGTAATATAATGGGGTTTATATTCCTTCAATGCCGTTCATCTATGGATAGGGTAATAAAAGTAAAGTTTATAGAGCTTTGGTCTTCGCTTTCTCTCTGCGTTGTCAGTCCTTCGATGTTTAATACAGCAAGGCAAGGCTTATATGTCTCTCTCTCACTCTCAGTACCATCAATCTCTGGCAGAATACTACAGCAGGGTTTACACAGCCACTTTTCTGCATGAGACATTTCTGACTTGAGAACCTGTAAGCTCACAAGCTGGCAGAGCAGCCCTCATACTATTCTTGTCTTGCAATAACAATAACATGCATCAAAGACAACACCATTAGCAAATGAGGCCTGGAGAAAGACAATCTTCCCACTGGTGTCCCTCCATTTATTTTCAATAAAAGAGTAAGCTTTGTGCTGGACTAGCAGGCACCAAAACATGGAGGGCTTTATTCACAGGAATGCTGAAAGCATGCATGTTTCCCACACCTAGCCTCAAAGACAGTCTAGAAGGAGATAGGAATTAATTTTCTGTTTTATCCATTCAATTCCTGACTTGTCTACTGAGACAAACATCAGAAATTAAAATTAGCATAAAAACTGGAGATAGGTTTGTTGATGTTGGGTTTTCTTTTGACATTATTGATTATCTGTCAGAACAGAACTAAAATGTAATAAAAATGTTCAGCTTACAATACTCAGTGTGCACTCAGATAAAGACATTTTGTTATCGTTTACGTAAAAGTTAGAATTTGTGTCTTGAAGCCTCTCCTTTAAATTATTACATTCTAATTTGTTTACACAAAATTTTATCATGAGGTATTGTCATCAGCAAAATCCCTTTAAAATAATTAATTGTATGTAAAAGTATATAAAATACTGAGACTTGTAGGCTGCAAAGTCCACTGATCCTGAGTGGAACAAGCTTCAGACTGGCTGCAGGTTCAAGCAGATCACTGCACTATTTTCTTGCCTCATGCCTCAACTCCCAGGTGAGTTCTATCACCTGGGATCCTGCTTCTGATTCACAGCATGAACTACCAGAAAAGTACTCATTTTTACCTCTGCCTCCCCAGCCCCAAGATAACCTGTATGCTTTAAGTGCTGCTGAAGTGACACAGGGATAGAAGGTGCTGCAGAACAACAGAGCAGATAGGCATTTTGTCAGGAACTAAGTTGTTACGCACAAAGAACATGACTAAATAAAACTGAAAGCTTTTTAAATTTCAGCTTGGATGAGATTCTTAGTACTTAGTTCTTTGACACCTCCCTGCCTTGCTCCAACAACAGCGCTCGGTTTTAAAACATTCTTAAAGAGAAAAGCACGTAAACTGAACTGTAGTTGATAAAGTGGAAAGTTTTCCAGAGTGCAAGTCCCATACAGGAGATATACGGATGCATGACAATTCTGTTTCCCCAAAGAGGGCTGCACCCCATAAATCAGGCAGAGAGCATAGACTCCTTCTGTGTGCTGAGTGAAATTACTGTGGGTTGGAGGTTGCTCCAAGAGCACGTGCCTGCCTGTTCACTTGTCATCGAAGATGTTAACATTTCTGATTAATTCACAGACCTCTCATTTTATTCTTCATTCCTTTATCCTTGCTATCCTGTTCTGCTGCAGCTTAAAGATTCTTACCGACCTGCTACAATAATCACTACCCGCTTCCCCCCCCAACCTGGTGAAATTGTTTAGTGATGCCAACCGCGCTTTTAATTTGCAAGACATCAGACACAGAGGTAATTTATACCAACATCTGTTCATTTCTGACTTCTGAAACAAACTCGCACATGCTGCTACAAAATCCCATTAGGAGCAGGAGACAGCCTTCTGCTATTCTGTATTCCTCATCTCCTCACAGACTCAGGCTTGTAGCAGGGCTTTATTTTTAAAGATATGATGCCAAACTGAGAAAGAAAAAGGACCTTTAATCTTTGTATAGATATAAAAATGGCCGGGAAGTAACATCCTCATTTGACCGAAAAACCACAGCCAAGCTAAGGGCAAGTTTCCACAAGCATTAACAATCTTGTCTTCCCTGCTTCAGCTACTTCCCTTATCTGCCCAAGAACCACAGTTCAATATATTCCTGGTAATCACAGGCCAAATTTTTATTGCAAGGTACTGCGTTCAAACACAAGGCTATTCCTTCACCTTTGTTTCTTTTTAATCTGCGCTGGAGTATGATTTGATGGATTTTGCACAGTAAAAGGCTCTAATATTAAACTGACTTCTCTGCTCAGTATTGCTTCTGAGAAATGAATTCTTAATAATAGGAATATAATTTCCATTGGGGTCTTATGGAGCTTGCTGGAGTGAGGGAAGAGCTTGTGAATGAAGAAACCATCACCCACATTCCAAATACGATTGCAAGCTAAGGGAGATGGTAAAACCAGCTTTAAGCAACTACCCAAGGGACCAGCAGAAGCCATTTGAATAGTAGATAGAGGTGGATTTTTTAATTAAAAGGTTGGACAAAACTATAGTGAAAACCTCAGGGATTTTTTCTTTACAATGGTAGTTTAAACCATGGACTTCAAGGGAAGAGAGGGTCTGAGCACAGGTTTCATTGTACCAGCAGCCACACACTACAGAGGCTGCACAGCACAAAACAGAAACATGAATCTGCATGACGAGTCACGATTTACAACCTGGCCAACACTGTGCATCTACTACAACAGAAAAATCAACAATGGATACCATTGCAATAGCTTAGATGCAAATTAGCCTCACCTACTCGGGAGAAGGAAGACACTGAACTCCACAGAAAAAAAACACTTTAAGTTGATATCAGCATGGGTTGCTCCAGAAGTAGTGTTTGAATAAACTCCTTCAGATAAATGTATTGAAAAATGGTATCAGGCCATTATAATTAACAGAGAATGCTGTACTGTAGGAATTTATTTTGCTGCCTGGCAAGATCTGCCAAGCAGATCTCAAGAACAGGTATTGGATAGGAAAGGCTGGGGCTGAAAGGAGGAGGAGACATTTCTACTTGATAAGGGAGCAGAATAAGGTTTAATATAATCTCCTCTTTAGAACTTCAATCCCTCAATCCCACATTTAGCCTTGTTGCCTCAGGCGCCGTTTTTACTACAATTGTCCCCAAACTGCCTCTCCGCAGTAAATTTTGTGGTTGCTGGTTGAAAAGATTCAGTAGTACAGATTGATTTCCTACAAGTGAGGAGATGAGGGATTACCAAAAGCAGTCCTGGTTAACAGGATTGGATGCAGAATCTCCTGCTAGAGCAGCCCACTCTGCCAGTGCTTTGCATCCTTTCACTATGACATATGGGTTTCATTACACAAAGATTTTCCTGATTTTAACTTGGAGGCGATTACATTGGAAACTCAGAGCTATCTTTACATCTGTAGCAATTTAAAGGTTAAGTAACTTTTAATCAAATGACAAAGACTCATAATGTTTTTTCCTCGATTGAAAATGAAAACTGCTGTTCCGGATATTCCTTCCACTGACAATTTAATTAGAAAAAAACACTGCACTGGAGATTGGGGTCCAGCCTGATTGCTCCCCATAAAAAGCCTTCTCACACGTATGACAGCACAGGACATACTGTGTCATAAGGTCTGGATAGCCAGGAAATAATGGAAGGATTTACTGCTTTAAAATCAGCAAGGAAAACAGTGATTTATACTTACATAAGCAACTTTCATCCAGGAGAATCCCTAAGCAACTCACGTACATACACACTTTTTAAACATAATATACACTTAAATATATCCACAACGCACTTGAGGATAAAGTCTATGTAAAAGATATACGTGACAAACTGTATTTATCACACATCCATCTTGAACATTACACCTTCACTGCTTACTACTTCTGGGCTTATCTAAAAATCTCGAAACAAAGCTTGCAAGTATATCTTCAATTTATAGATACTTTAATATGAAGCACTTCTTCGCTTCTCTTCCAGATGTACAACTTATGGGACAAATTTGACTGTGATTCCTCTCTGACCTGAAAATACAGCCTTGCTGAAATCTAAAAGTCTTGCTACTAATAAAACCCAGAAATACAATTAATGTTTTTAGCTCTGAAGTGTCTTGCAGTATCACATTTTGAATGCCGCATTCTTGCCTCCAAAAAGGCTATTTTAGGCACTGCTATGCTTTGTTAGCTTATCAGTTATTCTTCTTCTTCAGTAGTATTTATGGTATCTAAAGAACCTGTTTTTCAGCATGGAAGGATTCCTCTAAAGTACTAATCATGCACTCTGAAAATACTGCTGTGTCCTTGGACTACATAGAAAACAAAACTAGAAAGGTTTATTTCTGAAGCACTGTCAATGCAAATTACCATTTTATGGCAAAGAATATGAATAGCAGAAAGACAGCCTAACAGTTCTCTGATTTTTAACCTTCTATCACAAGAGTCTGTTTCATCAGAAATGATTTCTTACATGCTGAGATACAATGTTAGGATAAGAAGACACAATGATTCTTTTTCTTAGTTGTCCGGGCATAAAAAAGGCCTAGAGGAATCTGCTTGTGAGCCACTGTGGGAGTTTTGCTTGACTGAACTTGTGAAAGCCAATTACAAAGTCTCACCTTTTTGTTGGGCTCAATTAATATTGCATATGGAAGGAAAATAAAAAATAAGTCAGGGCATGAGGGTTGATGGCAAAAAGGTAATTTAAAATAAGCACAAATATTTAAGATTGATATTATTATGGAACAGCCCTCAAAGAGGTAAACGACAGACAAGACCAAGAGAATATTATTACCCAGACAACATAATCTGAACTTCTGTCAGAGAGAGAGAAGCTGGTCCCTGGAGATCTATCTCAAACCAGACCTCCAAAAACCTATCACCACCTGGCACCAGCTCACACCTCTTTCTTCACAGAAAGAGCTTCAATTACTCTGCTACTGCTGTCTACTTCCTAATATAAGTGTCAAATGAGCTGCTAGTTGAAGACTGTAGGCCTTTGACAAATACTTACCAGTGAATGCTACCCCAAGCTCAATTTCAGAGAGCTGAACTGCCATCTCAGGAGACCAGTGGCTAGTGAAAACAAGGTCAGTCACCTTCACTGGAGGCACAACTGGCACATGCAGACACTCCAAGCTGTGCTTCAGGAACTGTTACACTGACACTGAAGACCACTGCAGTCACCTAACACTCCTGAAACACATTCCTCAGGGAAGACAACAGAACCAGCGTAAACCCCCAGCTGGAACCAGCCTGCATTACCATGACATCTCTCAGTAATCTGTATCAAAGCACTTGCAAAGTTTATCAAGCCTTACCATATTCTTGAAACATACAGTGATTTAATTCCCACCTTATATATGGGGTCACAGCCTCAGCACAGACTGTTGTGCTTTCACCCCAGCCAGCAACCAAGCTGCATGCAGCCATTTGCTCACTCCCTCACCAGAAGAATCAGGGAGAGGATCAGAAGGGAAAAAGCTGGGAAATCTGGGGGTCAAGATAAAGAGAGTTTAACAGAAAAAGCAACGCAAACAAGAAATTGATTCACTGCTTCCCATGGCAGGCAGGTGTTCAGCCATCTCCAGGAGAGCAGGGCCCATAACACATAATGATGACTTGGGAAGACAAACACCACCACTCTGAACATTCCTTCCCTCCTCCTTTTCTCCCCCAGTTTATATACTGAGCACAATGTCACGTGGTCTAGAATATCCCTTTGGTCAGTTTGGATCACCTGTCCCAGCTGTGTCTCCTCCCAACCTTCCATGTACCTCAAGCCTCTTGGCCTTGAGGTGGCGGAACACAGAGCAGGAAAGGCCTTGGCTCTGCTCACCAATAACAAAACCATCTCTCTATTATCAAACTGTGTTCAGCACAAATCCAGAACACAGGCCCATGCCAGCCACCGTGAAGAAAATTAACTCTTCCCCAGCCAAAACCAGCACAAGATGTATGCAAAAGGATTCGGCAGCTGTGCTAGAATTCAGGCTCTGAAAGATGAGCTGTCAAGTCTTGTTGCAGCATTTTTAAATAATAACACCTCCTTGGTCCAAAACATCAGCATCCTTCCCTTGGTGAATGAGACAGCAAAATGTGCCCTTATGTCAGCTTTACTTCAAAGTCTGGCATGGCTTTTTTTGAAATGCTAGAGAAAGTGAAAGCTTGCACAAAGCCAGGCTGTGAATCGGAGCAGGTCAGCACATGGACTGCTCCTCCCAGTATGCTATGAGAACAGTCCTCTCTGACAGAGAACTGGTAAATAGCTGAGACTGATAAAGTTTTAAGCCATTGAAACAGTTTAGTGAATGTTAGCTAGAGCCTTAAGAATTGTAATCAAATACTCAATGCTTTCCTGAATTATGAAATCCTCACGTGACCTCTTTCCACCTTGTTTTTCTCCACACATAGTACTCATGTTTTATCTTATACCTGATAAGAGATCTCAGAGATCGTTCAGGATTATCCAGTGATAACAGATCTGCAGCAGATTAATAAATCCTCAAAAATGTTATTGTTGCTATCAATAAATACTAAAATTATATCTGCTCTAAGAAAAATTAGATTCCTTCCCTGCAGAATAATTTACCCTGTTCTCCTAACCAGATTTCCCTACCTTAAAAGGAAGTTACCATTCTGGTTGCATTCAGTTTCAAACTGTGATGTCCACAGAGATTTGAATGCCAAAACTACACACAGTATTCATTCACATACAGATGGGCAAAGTCAGTCAATGAAAACGCTCAAAGCAAGGGGCAAAGACAAGCCCTGCCAATGACCAGGGAGCTACTAAACTTATGTTCCAGGCCACAGATACTAGGATGTGCAGGCATTTTGTCCTGGGTGACCCTGGTATTACAGTAAATTCTTACAGTACCTCCCAATTCTATGAGCAGCCAGTATCTTGTAGGGCCAAAGATCTGATCCCTTTGACCCCCAAAGCAGGGAAAGAGTTACATCTTCTCTCGGCAAAGCCAATAAAAACCTCTTGATTATAATTTAGATAAGAGCCACTGGATTGAATAATAATGTCTGAAACTCCCCTGGCTGTTTCACCTTGAGACGTCCATCACTGGGTTAAACATGATGCTAATTGCATTTGGATTGATTAATTTCTCTCACTCCTGTCTATTCGAATAATGCTTAACAAAATAATCACAGCACCCAGAGCCAAATCTTCTCCGTCAAAGGAATGAAGCCATCAGAACCAGCAGAGATGAAAGAAATGAAGATGACCCGTAATTACTGCTACGGTGATATCATTACCATATTACAGAAAATGAGTGTACGTGGGGGGAGCGGGGGCTGCGATTATTATTTATTTTTTAATGGAACCTCACATCCTAAGAATACAGATCCAAAACAGTGAGTGGAGCATACAGAAATACAGAACTAAAAAATTATTGTGCATTAAATTGCAAAATACAGTGAACACTAGGACTCTTGATACATCAAGCATCCTGTACTGTGAGCTGCTGTTTATTCACTTCACTATTTTTTCATTGCAATAATATTTTGTGTATGACTAGCACAGAGATTTAAGATGCCTCTCTTCCCAAAAAGATCCTTAAGGGTCTGCAGCAGAACTTAGCCATAACCTTGATGCTAAAGTCATTCTTTTTTATTATTATTAGAAGTCATCTTATTTTCAATGCTGGCATTCAGATTTTTAAAACCACAAGATCTAATTTGATGCTCAAAGAAAAGCTATTATGCAAGAAATTTTTATTCTTCAATGCTGATTCCTCTCTGAAGGCATCTATAAACTGCATCCCTAGCCACAGTAGACCACTTTCAACCATTCAGTATGCTGGTTCTGTAAAGATATCAAATGTATCAAGTCTGGAAGAATTTAAAGCAGGATTTAAAAAAAAAACAAAACCAAAAAACCCCAAACAACCAAACTCACAACCCTAACATGCAAACGGAAGGCCTTCTGCTCCCTTTATTCTCCAAAATACATTCCCAAAGCCCCTATCATTTGAGAAACAAATAGCTTGGCAATTGTGTGAGATCTACAGACACCTGTGCACTGCAATTCTAATTGTGGTTTATACACTTCACTTCTCTCCATGCTCCTTATGTCTGCCCCTTAGTCCCAGACCAAAGACAAAAAAAAAAAAACTACACCCAACTAGCAGCTTAAAATATTTATTCTGGAATAAAGCCAACGTGAAATACACAAGAAAATTTTGCACGCCAAAAATGTCAAGACCTAAGACCAGGCACTGACTCATGAAGCTAATTAAACACAGAAAAATTATTTTCAAGTATTTTTTAAGGCTGAAATTAAAATAAATGAGTTACACTTCTAGTATTAAAAGCAGTAAGAAAAGCAATTTTGCATCGAAGTTGAGGGTATTTTCAAACATACCTGAAAGGTACTTTACCAGCATAAGTTATCGCTGGAACAGCTACAACTTGGGAGAGCTCTGACCATCAGATCCCAGAGATTATCACACCTAAACAGCAGTCTAGGGCCATGCTTTTACAAGAAGCACTCTAATGGGCCTTTTTCTATTTGCTTGTACCAAAAGGAAAGTAATCTTTTCCTGGCTTCTAACACCTGCAGTGGATCAAGAGTTCTTGATAATTCAGATTTTCTCACCACAAGATCTTAAGGAAGAATCTTCTTTCTCAAAGAACATGCATAAATGAGATCAAAACTGCTTGCTCAAGAGCTCTCAGGCATAAAAAAAGAAGCTCAGCAAAGAGGTCTTGCTGAACATGCACACGGAGCCAGGTATGAAAGGTTTCTGGAGGTGAATGGATCCTTCTCAGAAGGAATGGAGGCAGAAGTGCTGTCCACAGTCCCACAGCACAGTGCACCACAATACAATGTCCCTGCCTGTGCTGGGGAACATGTATTTACTGCTGGGAGCAAAGCAGGTGAACCCTGAGAGTAACAATTTTTTCAGGTTTTATCAGTGGCCAGGGCATGGAGGCCATGGCCAAATCTAAGCCCAGGAGCCAACAGAAACAAAGGGATTAAGAGTTATTAGGAGCAGAGAGAATTACATATTTACAGTACAGTTACTGAAAAATAATCGTGTAATGATTATGTAAGTCCCTATATTCCTTTTGGCTAATAATGCTGGGATACAAGCTGTATGGTTATGCAAGCCAGGGCACACAAATCCAATCAGAAGACATCAAGGCTTGTTTACAGAGAGGCTTGCAGCACTGGATCAAGAATGGTACAGCTTCCTTGACCTCCAAAAGGTAGAAACTAGCCCTTGTCAATAGGTTAGCTAATGGCCTGAACTGTGAAGAAGAACTGAATTTTTAAATTTAACTTCTGTCAGCAAACTTAATGGAAAGAGATATCTAGATCAAAGAAGTTCATAATACGGTAGCCTGTACTTATTTGTCCAGAAGTATGTCTTTACTTTAAAGAGCAGACTAAATCTTTAAAATGTTTTCTAATCCCAAGATTCCTTATTGAAACATTTTTCTGTTTAGATGACTGCAGCCCTTGATAGAGCAACACATTATCAGTATTGAAGGTCTGTATGAAAAGAAGATTCATAGGTTTTGACTGAAAAATACTATTTGATTTACACATGAATTAAACTAAGATTCCTTTTGCAATTAGTATGAAACAACACATTACGTAGAAGACTTCCAAACTTTCCAAAAATCCAAGGAAAAATTTTGTATGGCCAAATATATGCAAATGACTGAAATCTCAGTGTTCTGAGGTCAGTCTCAGGTGTTGTTAAAACAGAATTATGGAAGAACAGCAATATGCAGTTTGTGGGCTGCAGAAGAAAACCTTCACAACTGCCTCTTTCATTTTATTCTTTCCTTTGCGTGAATCAAAGGTACTTCATGTAATAATTACCTTTATCCCTATCCTGATCCTTCCCACTATATTCACTGCTTGCTTTATTCCAGCATTTTAAGGTATAGTTATATTATTTAAGTTATTTTACCCTGACAGGTTTCATGTGTTCTGCCCACTACAATACTCTTCTGGCAGCAACACCCTGAGCTGATGAATATCTGAGAGACCAGAAGAGGATTCAAGAAATTGAAAACCATCTTTACCAACTCCAAGCTGGTCACAAGACATCAGAGAAAATGCACTTATTTAGAAATGTTACAGATTTTACAGCATCCAAATGTTAGTAGAATCAAGTTCGAATGAATAGGGAAAAGATGTTATTACTCAAAGAATCTATGACTAATGCTAATCTGACCTATTGATAAAAAAATTGTAATACCACTCAAGGCTATATAGAATGGGTATTAAAATAGCAACAATTTAGGCTCTGCTACAATTATTACAATTTAGCTGTTAATGAGCTTAAAGGCAACTAGGCAAGGCTCAACTGTGAAAGCAGATGTGAAAGATATACCAAAAAATACCCTCCTAGACCCACAAGGAAATGTGAGAATATTTTTCTTAAACATCCTTATGCTTCTAGTATTTTGAAGAGTTTTGAAGTACTCAAAGTATTTTGAGTTTTGAAGAAAATATTAAGAATCCAAGAAATACAGAGGGTATTGGAGTCTGCAGATACCTCCTTAGAGTAGAGGCCAGAAGAAATCCAGTTTTTTGCAACCCAGATATAAAACCAAAACAAACAAAAATCATTATTTTTCGCTCCAGAAGGTCTACTGCGAGTAGCCCAGTAAGCTTTGGTACTCATCTGCTTCCAAAAATCCCTTCATGTTTATTTAGTCATGCATACCACTGGTCTGAGGCCACGTCTACCATTAGGTATTTCTCCTATGAAAGCTGAATGCAGCAACACTGCTATCTTTTAATGAGCACAGAATTGCCTTTCATCCATTAGTAGAAGAAAGAACAGAGGCACTGCAGCAGAGCAGAGAGCAAACCTTCTACAAGACAGGAAAGCAAAAGGCAGTGCCTCTGCTTTTCCATGAAGACAGCCATGAAGAGTCCATAGATTTGGTGATTTGAAACACTGCTCTGAGGGTTGAGGGGCACTGAAGAAACTTTGGAAGTCAGAACTCTGAAGACTCCATGATCCAGTGACAATGGAACTATCAGATGTTAAAAAGGTACAGCAGAGTAGAACAGGTATAATAAAATGAGCATACAAGGTAAAAGTGCTTAGTGAAGAAAATTTAACCTATCAGAAGAAAACAGATCAAATAAGGTATAAAGTACCAGATCATATGAGGAAAATTGTACAGAATCAAAGATTCATTCTGATTTGACAGAACCTTGGCAGGTCTCCAGTTAATGTTCTGTTAAGCACAGACAGAGTGCTCAAGGCTTTATCCAGTCAAGCCAGAAAAACATCCATAGATGGAGACTGCACAACCTCTCTTGACAATCCTTCCAATACTTGATTGCTCCATGCTGGAAAAGTTTTCTCTTGATTCCAGCCAGAAACATTCTTGCATCAATTTCTTTATTTAATGTCTCCTGTTCTCCCACACCTGACTCCATCTTCTCAAACAACCTCCCTGCACATTCTAGCAGGCAGCTATCAGGTCCCTGTGAGGTCACCTCTTCTCCATGCTGAATGAGCCCCACTCCCTTGGCCTCTGTCACAGGGCAAGAGCTCCAGCCCCTGATCATCTTGATGGCCCTCCACTGAACTCACTCCAGTTTACCAATGTCTTCTTCATTCTGGGGCATGGAGGACACCACTGGATGTGGCATTATAGATGCAGATGCATCACTTCCCTGGATCTTCTGGCCATGTTTCAATCAACAGGTGTATATGCAATCCCACATTCCTTTCCCATATACAACTTACTTGATGTATTCCTTTTCAATGCTGTTTCTTTGCCTTTAACCCTCTACCTACCCACTGCTTTGCTTAATGTTCCATGAAACCCAAGCACCATAGGCAAGAATGAGGGCTTTTATGCCCTGAGACAGGGAAGGAACTGCTTGCTCCTTTCAGTTTTATATGCATACATTAATAAGCATAAATTGTAAACTTTTTTTTTTTAATTAATGTGCTCTTTATTTTCAAGTAAGCCAGATATTAGACATGAAAATCTTGGGGCAACCCAGAAAACTATCTGCTGAAAACCAAATGAGAGCTTGGCCTGCTACCCAGAAACATCCATCACCCAGCCCTTTTCTGCTGGGATTTGTGTTGAATGACGTCCTCTGCAGGTTAACAATTAGTTTTTAGCATAAGAGTCCTGTGTCATCATCATCATCTCCCCAGGAGACCAAAACAGGCTGAGTGATTTTTAGATTATATGGTCCAAAAAGGCACAGGCTCCTGACTCTCAGTGTGCTTGTGCCATGCAGGCCACCTGCTCTGTGGAGCCGCCACCAGGGACACCTTCAAAAAGGTTTAATAATGATCTTTTCTCTAGAGATGTAACTCAGAGCATGCTCAGAATTTACATTCTACACCACTGACCAAAATCTTGTCTATAAAATCCTATATATAAATAGGATCTATGACTAGATGCTAAAAGGGATTGTAGAAATGTTATTTCCTATTAAACAAGAATCTGTGTGTTCTGTAGTCATAAAACCTGTAAATGAGCACAGGAATTGATAGAGCAAGGCAGATCAGTAATCTACCCAGTCAGATATCCTATCTGACTGCACCCAAGATCAGAAGCATCACAGGAAAAGATAAATTAGGGAGCCACATTATGAAGACATATGGAATAATTGTTAAGGAAAGATTCTTCCTCTTCTTAAGTGCTTGTTTTATATCCTGAAGCAGCTGATATTTCCTACTTAATTTTAGATTTTTTTCTGCTCTAACTAAAAATGTTCTCATCGTCCATTTAATTGCCTGATTCCTTTTCAATTGCTGCTAAGTACTTGCAGTAAAAAAAAAAAAAAAAATCCCAGTGTGGCAGAAAGTCCCACATCAAATAATTCATTATGTAAAAGGCATTTATTTTTGCTAATTTTAATCTGACTAGCTTCCATTACTTGTTTTCTGATTTTTCTCCCCTCTCATTTTTTTCAGAGTTGGGAGTCAATAGGAATTTTCAATTTATCTTCTCAATTGAAGAGATGTAAAAAAACCTGCACTACCTTTCAAAATCAAAGAGATCCTCTTCCCCCCCTCACATTCTCATAAAGAAAATTCTTGATCTATAAGCAGCTCTCTAGAAGTAAATATCTCAAATTATTCCTACCAAAATACTGCCTGAAGTGACAGAGCATCCAAAGTTACAAAATAGAGAATGAGACTTATTTCCTTCCAGAGAAAAGATTATTAAACCTTATGCAGAAATACAGGGTGTAAAGCATAAACAATTATTAAATTCAAACAGAAGAGGTGGGAGATAGTATTTGCTGTGACTTGTGGATTCACTCAAACCTGAAGACATACAGGAGAGGAACCATCTGCTCAGCTTCACCTTGCTGGGAACCTGGCTATTCTGGACCTGACTGTTTTGGATGATCCCAGGAGCTCAAGAGGTTTGAGGGGCACATGCAAAACATGATTAAATCCTGCCACATTCATCAACTGTGCACAAACCCCAATTACTTTTAGTAAATTCTCCAGCAAGTTCAGACAGATCTGTCAAGACAATTCTGACAAACAGCAAGTTTTTCATCCAGAAACACAAAAGTCATGTAAAAACCCACAACATACAGAATATCAGAACAACAACAAAAAAAATGATAAGAAAGAGAAATGGAGAATGGTCTGATACAGTAGTGAAGTATGTGTAGAAGTGTATCGAGATCTTGATCACAGCCAAAATATGGAGCTCATCTTTGTGAGTGGAACAGGATTTGATAAGATCAGAATAAAGAATTCTGAGGTATAATATAAAAACTTGGATAAGCACTGTGTGGATATCTAGAAAAGGTTTTATTCCCTAAGTGTTATATCAAAAATGGAAGAAGATTTAGATTATGGCTTGGATGCTTGGACTAACTGGAGAGTCAAACATTATACTTGGTCACATGGTGAAATGAGCAACAGAACAGCAGTCATCGAAAAAGAGATCACAGACAATTGGTTTGGCACTGGAGGAGGAGTAAAAAGCTCCAGTTTCAACAAGTATTCAAGTCCCTCAGATATAAGATAAATGAAGGGGCTGCTAGGAAGCATTTTTAATCCCATAGGTTCTAGAAAGGTAGCAATGTTCATTAGCTCCCACTGTGCTCTGAATACTCTGAAATACGTATGTTGATAACTTACAGTCACAATATAGAACAAAGTACTATTATTATTAAGTATTAAAAGTATTAACACACACATGTCATTATAGAGACAGTAGTGAGCATACTGGGAATGTTTTGGTTTCCATTAACTTAGAGCTGCATTCAGACATGGTTTTCTATTTGTTTTCCAAACTATCATCTGCTTCCACATCTTATTATTTGTTTCAGAAATAATAAATAAAGCTATGCTACATCGTACTGACTCATGCATTCACACTAACTCTACAAGATAGCTGTGTTTCATGCACATACATTTTATAATATTTTTCAAATTATCTGGCTTCTTAGGAGTAATAAAACACTACTTTGTATGAGCACTGTAGTGCTTGTACAGAAATTATATTATCAGAATTACTTACTGAAAAGAGAATAAAGACTTTTAAACAGTACTGAAAAGACAGGAAACAAAGATAAAGTGCTACAGAACTGATAATACTCTTCATTCATAGTACAGATTTTTCACTTCTCAGTTTCATTGCCATAACCACATACAATTTGCATCACTACAATACATCTACATCCCACTTTCCTCATAATTTAATTGGAAACTAGGTGATACCAACTCTAAAAATCATCAACATTCACAATTTCTCCTCCTCTCATTGACACACATGCAAAGGGCCTATAAACTCCTATTGTCACCAGCCTAAGACATGCCCTTCACTGGGACAGATGTTGCCACTGGCTTAAAGAACTTGTGCCCTTTATGGGAATCCAGCAGCAGGTCTTTTGTTTTATCCAGCAGGCAGGAGCCACTCAAAATCCTCATCAGGAAGTGATCTGCAGCTATGCACCAAAGTGAAGAGTCCAGCTTGTAGGATTCTGGATTTCATTTAAGGCAGTGCTTAGCAAGAAGAGAGACTAGCAGGTACATTTTCAATGCCATCTGCTGGATAAGATAGACAACTCTAATAAAGGCAAACACTTGCTGTTTTCCATCTATCATACCATTTCCATCATCTCATACCAACAGCTCCCTCTTCCTTGTACCTTACCTAAACAAAGATCAAATTTGAAGTTGTCTTAATAAGCACATCTTATTCCCCACTCTCTTAATGCATCCAAGAAAGCAAAGAAGCCAATATTTATGAACATGTTTGAATGTATAAAAATGACTGCACTCCAGCTGAGAATTCAGGGGGTTCTTACAGAGAAAAACATCTTAAAATAGATTTGATGAGAAGAGGTTGATGCCTGTGCTGCAAAACATATTCCTGCCCTGCATTAATCTCCCATTCTAGAAGATCTAATACTTCTTTCTGAAGAGAGCAATGAAAACGTCTCAACATAAGAAGGTTTTTTCCTCTTGCCTGAAGAGTATTTTTCCCATTGGAAAGACCAACAATGGAAACGTTCACTCAGCTAAATGCGTAGAAACAGACCTGTATTTCACAATAAAATGGAACAGACAACTGATCTAAAGAGACTGATAAATTCTACTCCTAGACAAGTCCAACACCAGATATCCTAGGATTTGAGAACAGGTATTTATTAATTCAGAGTGAATAAAGTGTTGGCTTGATTTTGAACAATTTTCTGATTTTTGTGAATTATGACATATTATGGACAATCAAATTGCAAAGCTTCACTAAATGTGTCTCAACTGTTCACAGAAATCACCGACAATATGGTTATCTGCAATTTCCCATAAAAGACATCTGAACACACTCCCCTTGTGATTGTGTAACCAAAGAACTTCTGAAGACTCTGGTAAAATGACTCTCTTGCTCTATTATGCCATTTAGACAGCCTATTGGATCACCTAAATTGAGTAAAAAAAGAGGGATTGGCATGAAATGAGGTCTGGCACGAGGTTGATATAACTCATGTAGGAGATGCAGGAACAGATTGCACTCCTAGGTCCTCAAATACAAAAATCGTACTTGCTGACGTGAAAAAACAACAATTGTTAATAAACAGATATTCTACTCTTCAACACTCCATATGGTAGTCTGATGGATTAAACACCAGCAGAGTGTTGATCACTCTAAAAGCTCATATTGAGATGATCTGGAAAATCTGTCTATCTACAATTTACGAATTCTGGTTAATTTAATTAAAATGTTGCATCACTAAGTGCCTTAATATGGAAAGACATAAGCTTGTGAGGTTCCTGGCACATGCTTGCCTTCAGAAGAAGCTACAGAACAAATTAGCAAGAGTCTCCTTTTAAATTTGGCATATACAAAGGAAGGAAGACTCTTGAGCTGGAAAATTAGTCTAAGAGTATACACAGGAAGAAGAGGGCAAAAAAATGTCAAAAATAGGCAGAAGGATAGGTCATAGAATAAAGCTAAGGAATGCTCGTAGCATAAGAAATGATATAGGCTGTCAAGGTACAGGTGGCTTCTTTGAAAGAGGCCAGCTAAGGTTAAAGATAACTAGATGTCCTACAAATAGCAGACTGAGAACTGGAGAGAGAGGGGTGGGATTCAGGAAAGGAACTGTCTCCTTGCAAGGAGAACAAAGCCCAGGAAGTCCCAAGAAAGAAGCCCATGATTGACATGCTTGGCCAAAAGTAAACTCAGTGGTGTAATCTCCCCTTACCAAAGGAGGCTTGAGATCTGGCTTCTTCAATTGAGCTCCAGCACATACATAATCAATTACTGCAGTTTAGCTAAGGGGTGGTACCTGTTCATTTTCAATTTGGTGACAACACCATGAAAGAGAATCTTTCAGGCAAAGCCAGCTTACAAAGTTTTTTTTCTTCCTAGAAGCATGGCTGGATGAAAGAATAGCAATATTCCCAATGCAAAACATCTATCACAAAAGTGAGGAAAGTGCTAGGACGTGAAAGCAGATGATAGTTTGGAAAACAAATAGAAAACCGTGTCTGAATGCAGCTCTAAGTTAATGGAACCAAAACATTCTCAGTATGCTCACTACTGTCTCTGGAACATGTCTGTGTTAATACTTTTTTATATTTAATAATATCTAGTGCTCTTCTTAAACTAAAAATGAAGATGCTGAGTTCAGTTCTTAGTAGTTAAAGCTAAGGATGCAGCATCAAGGGTTTTCTGGGAACAACTGCTAATATTTGAGAGAAGTCTGAATAAAGGGAAGTGGTGTTACCAGGGAGATGCTGTGGAAGAACAGACAGAAATCTCCATGTTACTATTGTCTCAGTTCACTGTAATTCAGTGTCTTGGGGTTTCCTCCTAACTTGCATTAAACCGAGACATTCAGCAAAGCACAAAACCTTTTTTCTCTCTTTCCATTTTCAAAACTATCTAGACTAATGAAAAAAAATACTAGATGGAAGAAACAGTAGTTATCTCTAGGATAATATTGGTTTAGGCTAATTTCTTGTTCCAAATCATTACATGGAAACAATTTTGGATTTTGTTCTGTAGAATGATCATCTTACTTGGAAAAAGTAGTAGTCTCTCCAGTATGGCAACTGGTCCTCTACTTGTGCAGGCAGATGAGGCTCTGCCTGCAAAACCCAAGATCTGTTGACTTTCTGCAACAGACAATAGGGTATGTGAGATTGTGAAGAAAGCCTGTTTGTGTTCTGTCTAGCATAGTATTATAAAGAAAGACCCCTTGAATGCCACTTCAGCTGTGTTTCTACAAGTCACTGTGTGACAAAAAAGAATATTGACCTTTTACAATGCACACCCATACATGAATCTTTCCCATAAGAGTAGAATTCAGAAAAATTGATCTGGAGTAAATAAAAAACAAGGCCATGTGCTTAGAAAATAAAAACCATTTATAAAAAGTTTGATCACATTTATATCTCCATGCTTCCTCTAGACTACTCCAACTACTTTTCAGAACATGCAACTCAGTGTGTCAGAGCCAAAGTTAATTATTTCCATATTCAAATACAAGAGTACTGATCTGCTATACTATTATAAGAGCCAATAAAAAGTGCCAAAGACAGAACGCAAGGTGGGAAAATAACCTTCCTTCCCCTAAGTCTTCACTGCTTCAGAGAGACCAAGCAGGCTGGTTTCAAAACAAGAGCAAGTAAAATAACCAAACAAAAGCAGGTCTGAAAGGTGAGCAAACCCCACAAGCCACAGAGTCATTATTACTGTGTCGACAGCACACTTGTTAAAAATGTATATTTTAATTTTCTGTATTGCTTAAAGGTCCCAATTTGCCCAGGGATCTAGCTAAGCTGCCATTTTCTACCACGACACAGTCTAATCTTTATTTAATGGATTTAGCATCTATCTTCACTAGAGTGGTCTCTAAGGGGAAGGGGAGGGGAGTATGAAGGGGCATGAAGAGATGATCAGGGCCCCCCTCTCCTTCATCCATCCGGCACTCATGTTTGTGTTCAAAATTCAATTACCTCCTTATTGATACTTCACAGAGATATTTAAGCTGCAAACATGAAGCCCTGATTTCCCAGGGGGCCATGCCCCTCTCTATTTCACTGCTCTGCTTCCCCCAGGGTGAATTCCTGAGGCGTCCATATTAATAGGTAATCAGTCACAATTCATTTATTAAACAGCTAGCAAGGTTTATCAGCCTGCCCTGATTAGCCGGAAGAAGCCACTGAATTCCTAATTTATTTATGGAAATATAAGTGTCTTTTTGAATTCCATTCATGAAAGACAGGGGTGCTGTGGGTCTGGCACACTGAATTCTAACAGGGAAGCACGAGGCAACCTGGACACTGAGGACTTTGCAACTTTAGCCTGGTAAATGCACTGTGGTGACCCCAGCACAACCGAGAGATTTACACCAGAACCTCAGACAAGGATTCACAAGCCAACTCTTCAGAGCAGGCATTGCCACCCATTGCAACTAGAGAATGACTATCCACTGATGGCTCAGTGTGTGGAATGGCTGAAAAAAGTTCACTAAACAGAGCCATCAGTGCAACAAAACTAGGCCAAAATAATAAAGAAAAAAAGATGCATTTTCAAAAGTTTGAATAAAACATTAAGACCAGAGCTCAAAACAACTGTCAGGTAACATTAATATATGCATTTACACAGAAAGTTCAGCTTTTTGAAAACTGCATACTGTTACAACCTTTACATTATTTCTGCTATAATAATTTCAACTAAACTGTTTTTAAAATAGGACACCACTACTGTACATTCAAACTCAGACACAGAAAGTCAGTGATGCTGCTGACTACCAAAAAGTTAAAATGGCTAAAAACAATTTAAGAAGTAATTTCTCTATTTTTTAAAAAAGAGATATGGAGTACTCAATAAAAAACAGACCTTGAAGTGAAAAGACTTATACATGCACTGGATACAACTTAAGGCTGTTAGAATACAGCTTCATATAATATAAAGCTTATATACATGGGCCTCTGAAGGTTCAAGGTTACCACTGGTGAAAAACTTTTTTTATCTCTGTCAGCTGTATAGTGATCTCCAAAACTCCTATGCACCTGAATTTTACTCACCAGAGCTACTTAATCAGAAAACAACTAGGAATAGAAGACTATAGAAAATGTTTATTTCCTTTTTCTTCTCAATACAAATTTGTACTAAGTAACTTTCAATGTGTCCCCCTCTGCCTTTGGTCACTTTCCTGAATAGCACTACAGGGAAGTAAACATAGGTAAACACAGCAAATATAGGAATTGTATTTTCAAATGCTCTGAATGAGGTGGATGTCCTTCACACAGATGTAATGGCAAATAGGGTATTTTTGAATAATACTTACCTAAAATATTTAATCTCAAAATTAACAGGATTTAACAATATACAGTGTTATATGAAATATAGATAGAGGCATGTTTAAACATATTGAGAGCGTTTCTGTTAACACTAATTCTGAGACACTGTTATGAGACATTTTGTTTAGCAACTTCAGTATTCTGATCATGCTATTAATTGACTACAAAAGTATTCAAAACTAACAAGTCTAAGCATAAAGAGGATACAGATGCCACTCCACAATACTGTATCTCACAAAAAATTATTTCAGTTCAATCACAATTACTTGAAAATATATTTCAAAAAACATTCCAAAATCTTATATAGTTTAAAACCAGCTACGCCCATATCCTCTGAATTTACAAGACACAAGCTCAACAGTTACACAAAAATTGCAGTAGTGCATTAAAACATAAAATCACCACTTCAACTGAACTAGTACAACCCATAAACTTAAATACAAAATATATTATTTCCTCTCAAATTACAGTGGTTAGACATGAAAAGATGGAGTACATGCAATAAATACATCCAAAATGCTAGGAGGACTGAATGTTTGAATTCATCTACAACCAGAACTTGTATGTTGCAGGTGTCTGAAGTCAAGGATGGCATGGGGAAACTAATCCTGGAAGAAGCATCTTTTTACTGCCTGAAAAAGTAATCAATAGCTGAATTGTTATTAGTTTGTGTTTTCCGCAAGTAAGAGTGATTCAGTGTATTTTTCCTACCATGAAAAGTAGTTCCTAGAAGAAGGAAAAAGACACAGAATTTACATGAAAGATTTCTCAATATCTCTGCTCCACTGTATAAGGAGGATTTTCATGCTGGCACAAGATGCAGACACCACAAGATTTTACAACAGACCCAAACATCTAATCAAGTTGTGGCTCTCAACAGCCAGTTTCTGCAGCCCTCATTGCTTGGGGAACTGCAAATGCTACCAATGAAAATTAAACAACCTCTTGCTTTCCTGAGTCTACCCATACTTCACCTTTTCCCCCTTCAGCAGTAAATTCACAAGGGTGATTTTAAACAAGGGCTTTGCAGAATACACAAGACAGAACTCACCACAGAGCAGGTAGAATAGGACACGTGCATGTTTTCACTGGGAAGCTTGTTATTTTCACTCCCTCAATATGTAAGCTCCTTATCATGCAGAACACTGCAGCACTATCCATAGCAGACATCTAACCCATGATGCCCAAAGGTGCTGCAAAATGTAAGCTGCAATCATGTTGCAGTTATTTCTAGTCTAGACAGATGTTATTTCTAGCCTTGCAGTTTTCACAGATGTTACTCCTAGTTATTTCTGTTTTCACTGCTTTCAAAACACAACTGAGTGAAAGCAATGTAACACTGCCACATACACAGGAAAAACCCCTAAAAAACTGTAACAGAACAGAATTTACTATTACAACAGAGAGCACAACATTAGAATCTTTAACTGCTTGACTGATTTTCAAACTAACCAGTTTAAAGTCCATTTTAATGCAACCAAGTCTGATATAGATAGCCAGTCAAAACCAGCATGCCACTGCCCATCCATCAAGCAGAACTGGAATTCATGTCCCTGTATAATACCCAAAGGGTTTTAAAATAAAACCAGAAGTATTACCAGAAGGTACTCCTTCCTTTCTAATGCCTTGATAGAACTTGAGGACAAGCACCTATTACTCTGCTGAAAATTACTCTTCATACTTTTATCCTGTCCCATCTTGTCCTCCATCTTATACGTTTATTTCCAATTCTCCTGAAACAATGTCCATATACTTTTAAGGCTACTACAGTAACAAACTGCATGATTACAGTGCAGCCTGGGATGATTACCTTCTCTCTTTCTTGTACAGTCAGTGCCAGCAACATCATACTCTTACTGACTTAACAAGGAACGTCACAACACAAAAATTACTTCCTACACTACTTAAATGCTGTAACTTAAGTGACAGGTATTTACAGGCAGAGTACAACACAGTTCAGAATAAAAATTAGACCCTTTAATTGACACTGGAGAAAATTAGATTCTCATTGCATATGCTATATTTTGCTGATGACAATGAGGTTAGCATTTGCAAAAAAAGTGTTATGAGTTCCTTAACGACCAGCAGGTTATTAAGACCTTTGTCATATAAGACATTAGAAACGTGACATTTCCAACAGCAGAGAGCCCTCTAGAGCTACCACTCTAGATAACAGTTCAGCAACTTTCCAGAAGAAGGGCACCAATGCTGCTTAACGCAACACCTGGGCTCTTCAGATTCCCCTGCAGCTACTGACCAAACCCGATTTTACCTGGTTCAGTAGAACAGATATCAAACCCCACAGTGAGAAAACAGAAGTCACATTTAAATTTGAAGAACATGGGAGCTAATATTTATTGTATTGCCAGTAAACTTGGAAAACTTTAAAATGTAGTAATAGGTTTGGGGGAAGTTGTGCAAAGACTTAGAGATACTTCTTTATAATACATGTGTATGTAAAAAATCACCAAATACCTGAAAAGCAAAATTTTACATGACCATGCATTTTGACACCAAATAATTGTCACTTTGTGAAGTTTAAACAATATGTGGATATATTCCTTACAGCACAAAGAGCTCTCCATATGAAATTGCCTTATCAATGTAGAATAATTTCTACACAGAAAATATATTCTGCTGAACTCATTATAATAAAGTTTACAAGCTTTCAGTAAAACAGCACTCAAAACAACACATAAATGAAATCTACTTAATAAATTATTAGATGTCTTTCAATTACCTCCATGCTTGCACTTGTTCTGTAGCAACCAATCAGTACAATTACATGACAAACTGAAAATCTCTTCTTGCACAGCATGGAGTTTCCTATTCCCACCTCCTCAATTACAGTACAAGTTGTAAGATAAATTGCAAGAAAATAACTAAACTATATCCTTTAGCTTTACTGTCAAGACTTACAACTGTGAAAAGCAGTAAGCACAACTTTATTATCTCCTCATTGTGACAAAAGATAGCAAGAATAAATTCACCCATTTTCTCAGAACCAAAACCCATTGAGGCATACAATTTTGGGACTAACAAACTAATTACAGCACATCAACAATAGGTTTGGGTCCACATTTTAAGAGCCTAAGTCAAGCACTTAAAAGTTATAAGCTCAGCTTTCTGCAGGATAATTCATCAGACTTAATTATGATACAAGTTTGCAGTGTGCTTAGGGAACAACAATCTCTTCGACACTTTAAAGAACCCACAAACAGCTTCAAACACGCTTTCATGGGCAAGTATAAAGTAATGTTTTATTACTAAAATAAATTTCTAAGAGCCAACACTTCACTGGATGGGGGAGGTGAAGAACAAACTTGCAGTGAGCATAATGAGAAGAGGTAGTATGTCTACTCTGCTGGCAAGAGCATCAAGCTTCCTTTTTTGATCTCCAGCTAGAACTCAAAAAGCCACAGCAAAACCTTCCTGAAGAGACAAAGGCAATTCAAATTATCTCAGCATCCTAACAAATTCACGTTAAGATGCTGGAAGTCAGGAGTACAGTATTCCATTGGGGCTATTTCTATCTCAGGCCCACTGCTATATTCAACAATGCACTTCTAAATGAGAAAATTTTCAGAACAAAAATCACTCTGTTTTACATAAATAGGTTACTCCTCTGCCCAGAACTCCCAAAATCTCATGGCCATAAACTCCAGTCATATTGGGACACATGGATAAGCTATGTTTTTACAAGATTTTTATTCTATCTTACATTCAGTTGCCTAAGAAAATGCAAATAGCTGTCATTGCTTCCATGCTATTAACAGTAGCAATCCTTTGCTATTCTTAAATATAGTTATTGTCATCTTTAGATATATTGTCTTAAGTCTCAAGTACAATCTTTTTGCATCAAGATGACAAGGCTTAGACATAAAAGGTACATTCAGGTGTAATCTGTTGTACATGCCTGTTCAGACACCGAGCAGGTCCCCACCAAGACTAAGGGGAGCAAGAACACCCAGCCATCCTCCCTGGAAACATGTCAGCACAGTAACTGCATGTGTACACTAAGGGTCATAGCAGAGTCCTCAGCTCCTCCTCCCCATCCTCTTAAAATGTGTATTACTGCAGGATATGTATGAGAACTAGTTATGAAAGTCAAGCAATTAAAAAGCATTTCTGAGGTATTCATGGGACTGTACCAGCCACAAGTGCCTGACAGCTCTGCGTGTGTGAAAGTCCCTGGAGAGCCATCACACTTCAATTACTATCACTAACATTAGTCATTATCAGGCTGGCTTCAGTCCCTGGGGAAGGCAGCTCCTGATGACAATATCCAGCCTCTTCTTGTAAAACAATTCATTAGGCAAAGCGGAACAGCTGGGGCAGCCACGTGGATGTCTGCAGAGTGGCCCCCCCACCGGGACCTCCAGCCCCCCTTTTCCTTTTGGACACAGGCAGCCACCGCCCCCACGACAGCTGTAAAAGCCTCTGGGGACACCTCAGGTTTAATCAGTGCTCCTTATACTCAGGGGAAGCATTTGATTGCAAACTTAAACTAATGGCACTCAGAAGGTTACAACAATCATCAGATAAGAGGCTTGAGGGCATTTTTGTCTTGTTCTAATGCTCGCAAGTTAATGAGGCAATAAGAGACAGATACTATCAGACTTGGTCTAGCAACATTGTACAGACAGGATGTTCAAAGCTGCATTTACTGCGGATTCAAGAGGTAAGGTGGCAAGTTCGGTATTGATCTTACAGAAGACTCCATGCTCAGAACGACTGAAACCACTCAATAAAGTGACAAAATGCTTGGCAAATTTTCACAGTTTTGTATGCATTATCACTGGATCCAAAATGGAGGAAACTGAAGAGGAATATAGCAAATGAAACAGGTAAATAATCGCTAGCATTAGAATGGATATAGACTAATAATTTCTAACCTTTATGCTGCTTGCAAATAGAAATCCTTTTATATATACAATGTCTGGAAATGGCTGAGAATAGCCTCACTTTTCTTAGTTACCCTGCTTGAGGTGAAGCAGCACTTGATACTGGGATCTGTTTTATTATCATAATCTCATTTTACTTCTGGTGATTGATACAATATTCTAATGATACCTTTCTGTGGCATATAATAGCAGCAAGAAGGGGGAAACAACAAATAGCAGCACGCAGCAAAGGACATTTAACAATAAATGTTTTATATGCTGTTTTTAAAAAATCGTTATTTTTCCAATGCCTTGCAAAACCAGGTTAACATGAACTTCACCTTACAGCAGGGGAGATAGGAAAGGGCATGTAAGAAAGCAAATAAACGAACCAAGTAGAAGAGGGTTAGTACCAGAAACTGAGCCAAGTCTCCAAAGTCACTCTAGTGAGATTTTTCACTAGGATCAGCTGCTGCTCTGCAAATAGGTCCAGCAGCCCATACTGTGGAAGAAAATTCCTTCTTCACTCCTGCCAGAAGCCAAATTTACAGGAAAACATTTCAGACAGAGATGGCACAGGAATAATCTTTCCAAATACTCTGCAAATACAGAGTTAAGTGTTCTAGTACCACAGAAGTGGAAAGTTTTAATTGAATAAAGGCATTGACAGCAAAAGATGTTTAAATAATAAATACAGACCAGCAGTAAAGGTTCAAGAGTCCCTGCTAGAATGACTCCTGAGATTTGTTTGGCATTTTTGTGTTTTTAAATGATAATGGAAAAATGCACATAACCTTATGTTTGATCAAACTTTTCCCCATCCTCAATTTCTCCACTGACAGTAGTCTACAACTTATCCTGTCAGGATGAGAGTAGCAAAAAATAGGCTTCTGACAGTATAATGTAAGAACATTTTGTTTGTAGTCATGTTTCTTTCTGTGCCAAGCATGTGGCAGGTAGAAATGCTTTAATGTGACAGCCCATTCCTTTACTTTTGTGGCTAAAAGCTCTTCAGTCAAGCCCCATTGACCCTCTACTTGTCTAGACAGACGAGGGTAGTTTCACTATTCAATTCAGCCAAGACACACAAGAACCTCTGTGTATGCTGAGGGCCATTCTCCTACTCTGCCTTAAGAATTGTACTGAATGGACTGTTTCTCCCTATGCAAAAAAATGGGCTCACACTGCACAGACTTGTAATCAACTCTGTTGATGGAAGTATTTGCAAGCTCCTTCATCATCCCTCCAAAGCCTAAAAGCCATCACTGTGATACAGGAATTCTCAGGTTTTCTGTTCCCAATCAGCTGTTCCCATAGAGGCAAACCATAAAGTTGTACATGCCTAAAAGCTCATAAGCCGAACTGTTTGGTGCTGTGGGGAATGCAGGCTTCAAATGCACTTCTAGTTCTAGAAGGAGATCTTAGATCAGACAAACATGGAGGCACTGCATGATCAGGGTTACAAAGGCTCAGGAGGTCTCCTGGTCAAAGTAGGGTCAATTATGAGGTCAGATCATGCTGCTTAAAGCTTTATTATAATAGTCAGGTCTGGAAAACCTCCAAGAACAGAGAATGCAGAACTGGTGACTGCACAATGTGTTCCACTACTTGACTGACCAGTGCTAGTATTCCAGATGTCTTTGCAAAGCACAAATTGGTACTTTGAGCAGCATACCAAAACTCCTGCAGAAGTTAATGGTGATGAATCAGATGACTGATTTTACAGTCTTCAGAGCAGTTTAGTCAGTTAGAGAGCAGTTGGTTTTCCGATTAATCAGATTTTCTTCCCCATTAACACAGAAAAGGCTCCCTTTTCTTAACCACAAGAAGAATCTATATCAACCTTCACTCTATCAACATAAATTCAAAAAGTCTCTCCCAGAAAGGATCAAATCATTGCAGAATTTCTTCCTACTATTGAACAAATACGAGACAAAGGGAACTTTCAGAAGGGTATAAAGAAATGTTTTGTGGGGGTTTTTTTACTGGCTTGGTGGCTTTATTTTATTGTTCTTGTTTGTTGGTATTTGTTGTCCTGGGTTTCTTTTTGATGGAGGCAGAGATGTTGATTCTGTCTTGTTTTAATAAAGAAAGTAATACATCCTGGCTGAAGTGCCTTTCAGAGATAACCTTTGTTATAACAAAATCAGATTCACAAACTAGGTACGGGCATGTAGAAAAAATGAGGAAGAGGACAAGAGGAAAGGAAAAAAAACCCATTTCAATAAAGATCTGGTTAAAAGCATCTCATCAACTCAGCTTTTATTTAGAATTTAGCTGTTGCACTGAGCATCACTCACTTCAACAGCAGTTACCTGCCAGCTTTTGGGCCACTCAGCATGTGGTCCTTATATATACAGCTCTGGAAACTCGGTTATCAGAGCTAGATGGGATGCTGTCTACCACTGGAAAAACTCCTTGTTGTATTTCTAACTTCAGGCTCCAGAATTAACCATGCAATGGCAGGTGTCATTTTAGCATTTCTAACACTTCTACACCTAACCACATTTTAAAGCTATCTATGCAATCAGAGAGTGTACATTGTTTATGCTAATCCCCCTTTGGTAAGCAGCGTCCATCAGAATTAGAAAAATGCAATCAACTGCATTTGGGAGTCTCAATGGATACCTGACATAATGGAAATTTGAGGTTTTACAGTCACTTTGGATATTTGAAGGTTAAATAATTACCTTATTATGAAAAAAAGTATTAAGTCACAGACAAAAAATTCCAACCCAAACGGCAGATTCTAACAAAAGAAGTTTCCACACAGGCAAGTATCTACAACGGGCATCAAACAGAAAATACAAGCACAGAGAAACTGCAGATGTTTGAACTTCTAACACATATAGGAGAGTTTTAGAGATTTTTTTTTTTTCCTTTTCTCAAACTTCACAAGTATACACCTCCTGCAGCAATCAGAATCATCAGTGCCTGGGGACTATGATGATGCATTAGTACTCACCATCAGTGTCCACCATAGCATCTTTCCCTAAGAGTAAGGGAAAGACAAGAAGATGAAGATGCAGAAATTTCTTGAAACTTACAAAAATATTCATTCTACTTTACCAGCAGAGAACACCCTAAGGATCCATGCAGTATTTCTTTCCATATATGACAGTTACCTAGATACAGCATTTGTTTTATGGTTAGAATGCACTATTTATGCATATGGGTAGGATCACATCTGATACCATCAGTATACTGTCTCTCCCGGATTTTGTATTTAAGAATAACCTGAACCTGCCTCCTTTTTTTTTTTTTTTTCTGCACACAGAGGGCAACTCAAATATACACACATTTATTTAAAAAAAAACAATAGCAGCCATGGTCCAAACTCAATTTCCATCCTCACCATTGCAACCTAATCTCCTGGCACGTTAATGCAAATCAAAGTGAACACTTCTCTGACACTGGTAGCAAAGCATGTTCCTCTCCCAAGAGAGACCTGTAAAACAGGACAGTCACTGACAGCAGTACAATTACTGACACAGATACAGACTTTATGGACATGTTTATCTCTGCTGTAAATCCACACTCTCTCTCCACTCCGATTCACAAGTCATAAAGAAATTGCAGATAATGAAAAAGTTGGAGAAATTTACAGCGTGTCGGAAACCTCAGACAGCCAGAAGAAATTAAAGAGCTGACTGGGGATAAATCACACAGGTACAATTAAAACTTCCTATGCCTCCTTCACTTCTAAACTGGGGCACAAGCCAATGGAGATGATGAAAAGTTGAGGTCATGACTCCTCTGACTGTAATAATTTCTTAACCACCTACATGTCAGAATTAGCCAATTCACAGATCATGTATGAATGGCAATTTCAAACTGGCATTCTGATGTCTCACTCTTCCAACAGGAGGTGCCCCAGAAAAAGCCTGCCTGTAAATAAGCCACCCAGCAAACAGTATAAGGAAAGGTGATTTCCTTGCCCCCTGTAGATGCGGAGTATCTCTTACCACAGTGATGTGCATTAAAATGAAGCAGTAGATCTACAGTGTGGGAGGGGAGCGTGAAAAGAATCGGGAGAAAGGCCAAGGTTTCACATGGAAATCATAGCACCTTGGATATTGTGATGACAAGCCATATAAACATCTTAACAGATAATTTAAGTACTCTTTTCACCTCTCTGAAACAATCAAATAAGGCCCAAGAATTACTATAAATGTAAACTGAACACAGTCTCCCTATTTTTCCTACTGAAAAACTAAGCCAACCATTTCAGCTGACTGTGAGCTCCTGAAATTCTCTGTGTTCATGTCCTAACCCAAAAATGAACCATCCAAAATGTGACACATTCCAAGGGAGAAGTCTACTAAATCTGCTACGTAACTCCTCAAGCTAACTTGTATTACAGAAATCCAGTGTCCAAAGAGCATAATTTTGTTGTCCAGATGTAAAACTCTGCCTTCGAGCTTTGAAGCACATGAAGTATACTGTTTCACATAAAGTCCTTGCCAAACTCAGTACTAAATAAAATAAGTGAGAAATATGCTTTCAGGCAAAACTGAAATATTATGAAGATTCATTCAGCAAGGCAGGGAATGCAGAAAACTAACCAGGAAAAGAAATATATAGTTGCTACAAAGAAAATTCTAAGCACAGCAGGAATAACTGAAGCACACACACCTCAAACTGCTTCTTCTTATGCAGGACAGTTCACCTTTCAAGTAAACAAACTGTGTATTTTGTTTAAGAACATAACAAGCACTAGACTTGGCAGATATTGTTCTCTTACAAGCCCAACATACTTAGAACAATGTAGGTGATCTAAAATATATTTTCTTCCATCATATTTCAGATTAATACAGGCACATAAGTGCTAGAAGCACAGTACTTCTGGAGATGGCAGCTTTTAACAAAAAAAAAAAGCGAGCATCCTCCTCACTCTTTTGTCAGCAGTCAAGATGGTAAAAACACTGCTGTATCTTCATAATAACTGCCACTGAAACTGCTGTGGGATGTAGATTCAAATCCCATGCTACTCTTTCACTTTATTTTCTTCTTGCCTCTCCAAAAAGGCAGTTCTGTTCTCCAGCTCCACCACAACACTTTAGATCGTCTTACTTCCCCAAGAAAATAGGGAAAGAGCTCATGTTATAGAAAGAGCCTGCTCTTCTACACAGTTCCAAAACATCATTTTGACTAATAATAAATAAGAGCCCAATTCACTTTTCCATGCAACTCTCCAGACTACAGAGTGGACATACAGCTTTTACTAAAATGGACCAACAAGAGATTTCAGAAGATGTCATAAAACATTAAAGCACCCTTTACTTACACATCTGTTCATATGTTGGTTTCCTACAAATATAAGAAACTGAAACATTTTGTTGCAGACAACTATACATACACACCAGAAAGAGCACCAGGCAACTGTAAAGCAGAAGTGAGGCCACGTTCACAGATGTAAAGTAAGGCTTCTGAGCTTAAAACACCTCTGTGTTGCCAGGACTAAAGAAAAAGTGGTTATGATCAGAAAATATTTTTATCTGATGAAATACATCATTGATAGAAGCCTGTTTGGGTACAAAGGCCAGGTGTTTTGCATGGAGCCTAAAAAGGCTGCATGTTCATGCTACATGGAGACAACCCTAGGCAAGCCAATCCATTACACAAAAGGAAAATGATATTTCAGTAAAAGGATACATTTTCTTCCCTAATTTCCCTTTTTTTAATTCTAATTCGGCAACTTTATATTTACACAGTTCAAGTGTAGCAACTGTAATGCCCTGCCTCACAGTTTAATAGGTAACTTCAGTCCACCAAAGATGGATCCCAATTTAAACATGTCCTACCTATGATCAGCATCAAAATGAGGTAAAAAAAATAAACACCATCCAAAACTCAATGACAAGAGTAGCCTGCAAGGATCACTGGCAGAGCTAAAGGTGTATGTTTAAAAATGCTACAGTTAAATCCTGATGAACCACTCTGCCCCTCCAAACCTACAGAAAGAGCTGAACTTGCAGGCAAGAGATCACAACAGACATGAATGAAAAATGAAAAACTGAAGACTACTAATCTAAGGAAAAAGTGGTGATCTGTACATAGCTTGGAATTCAGAAGGACTCCTTTATGATTTTCCAGAAATTTCAGAGGCTGCTGAAGTTGCAGAGGACTACAATTCAAAACCAAGGACAGCTTAACTCAAGAGCAAGGTAGTTGTTCCTCATTCATGAGCCCATCCATCTCTCGCTGTCTCTGGAAGAGTCCCTCCATTACAGGGAACCTCAGAGATTTCTGGTAGTTGCTTAACTACCAGGCTGTTTAGCTATTACTAAAATAAATAAACAAAAACATCCATTGTCAAAAGGTCCTTCCAACCCACCACCCTGACCGACATGCCAATGGCAAACATCTATAGAAGAGTGTAAGTGCAGGGAGGCACACAGCTGTACCTGCAAAGTAATCTCTGCATCTCCAAGATGTCCAAGCCACTGGGGACTCCTCAGCAGTCAGACATCCCAGAAGGATTTATCTTCCAATCATTTTTCTCATTACTGAGTGAAAAACTCCATGTCCACAAGCTCCAGTGGTGATGTGCTCTGCTCTTCAATGAACAAGTATCTCCTCATGTCTATCCCAACACAATCTTTTATTCTCTCTGGCTCCCATACTATGAGAAACAGTGAGGAGCCATTCCCTACTCACGCCTTCTCTGCATGAATGTTTTACAGATCTCTTTCACATACTACATCAGCTGTTTCTCTCCAGGGCAAAAAATCTTAAGTCATTTACTTATTCTTCATATTAAAGAAAACGATTACTGATTGACTAAACTTGGACTGGCTTTGCCTTTATCAGTCTGGTGCTACAAGACAACCAACCTTTTGCTGTTCACCTGCAATCTCCCAGGTCATCAAGGTCTAATGAGCGGGCCCTTGATCAAACAGCTCTTCTACTGCACCTCTTTTTTAAAAAATTTGCTTGAACATATATGGAAAAGAAATCAAAGTTACAAAGACAATAGAAGAAAAGTTGCTAGAACCTAGGGAAAGTCAGGGTGCACAAAACCATGGGAAACTATAAATAAGGAGACTTGTTGAGCATGTTTGGGAACTGTCTCTCTGCTCTTGAAAAAGTATGAGGATTGGAAATACAGTCATTCCTAATTTTACACCAAGAACATCACAAACTACCTTCAACTCCAAATAAAAATTTAATCTAACACAAGAGATTAGACTAGCAAAATCGCTGACAGGGAAATTATAAATTATATTCATATCTGCTTGGTCAGTTATCCCACATTTTCTAATATTTAAGGCACACACAGCACCAAGGCACCATTACCTTCACAAAGATATGAGGCTTAAGAAGAACAGGCTTTGCAGGAATTCTTGCACTGACAGTATCACTGGAGGTGTACTGTGATACCATAGTGGCCAGATGACCATGCTGGCATCAGTGAGATTTTATAAACATAGCTGTGTTACCAGCTATCTGTATTTACATTTCAGGCCCTCTGAACCAGTATAGCAGGTGTTACCTGAAAAATATCAGAGATTCACAGGGAAACAACAGGAGGCCTTCAAAAAGCCACTGGACAACCACATTCCTTCAGTATCAGAGTGCTTTTCCCATTCTCCCATCCTACATATCTGTTACTCTCATACATAAGTTTTTTTCTGAAGTTTGGTAAAAAACAAACTTTTAGGTTTTTGTAAGAAAAACATTTTTCTCTGTGTATGTAGTTCTCAGATCCATCTCTCTGTACACATATATCCCAAAGGATGACAGGGCATATTTTTAAATGCCTGGACTTCTCAGAGTTGCCAGTTCATGAAACCAAGACTTCAAAATTCTTCTGAAGTCGACTTTGACTCAGATGCCCCAAAAGGTGCAATGGGTCATACAGTGGAAAAACAGAGTTTCCAATCTAAATTTGCAGTTATCTACATTAAGTGTTCTGAAACTTGCTGTTTTGTGGGCTACAAACATTGAGTCAGGGTCTGTGGATGGGTTCCCAGATAAAGAACTATTCCCCTCTTGCTCACCACATTAGCTGGGGACTGCTCATTCTGCAGTGCTCACTACTCCACTCCAAGCAAAGCCTGCAAGTGGAAAAATTCAGAGACACAAAGGGGAGGAAAAAGTTCCTAACAGGGCTTTTGTATCTTTTTTCCCCCAAATTCAGAAATGAGACTCACTGCGTGGCAGCAGCTCACATTCAGAAGAGCTACTATGCCTCCCAAAGTCACCCTAACTGTATGAACAACTAAAAGTCAGTATATTCATTGAGCCCAATTCCTTCTCCCTTAAAATACCCACATTAACAGGAACGGTAAAATGGACACAAAGCAGGACTTCCAATACTGAAAATTGTTTTGATTATTCTTACCAGTAAAATACTTAATTAACAGAAGGAAAACAGAAGCTGTAATGTCAGAAGGTTGGACTTCATGATCTTGGAGGTCTTTTCCAGCCTAAATGTTTCTGTGATTCTAAGAACCAAAGCAGAAAGAGAAAAGCAGCCACAGGCAAAATGATGAGGTAGAATTTTACAGAGCTTAGAAAGCAGAAAAGGAAACACAAGCTGAAACCTCAGAAGTGCCGAAAAGTAATTTATTTTTAAGAATTTAGTGATACAAGGACCTGAGCCTGGAAGCTTCTAGAGAACTCCATAATCACCTTTTAACAAAGAATAAATACACAAAAAAGACCCAAGCCTGTTTCCTAAACAGGAAAGTAAAAAAAAAATAATTTAAATGGTTCATGCTACAAAAATCCTGCTTTATTCAAGGAAAGCTATACTTTGACATGAATCCTGTGCAAAGGAAGGGAAGAATATTCTGCAAGGAATATTCTGAGCAAGAATCCACCTATTAGCATGGCAGAAAGAAAGCAGAAGAATAAGCTGGAAAAAAAAGCTAAAGTATATGTTGACAAATTAAATTGATTCACAGAAGCCATGGGGCAGTCAACAAACTAGCCAGGGTTACAGAAAGTAAAGGTAACCCTATGGGAAAAAGAGAGGAGAAAGTTACTTGTAGAGAAAGAAAATCTGTGCAAAGCACGCAACTAAAAGAGGAACTGAGAAATCCATGGCCAAAAAGTTAGGGACAGCTGGAATCATAGATAATAAAAATGTGGAATTCAGATAACAGTATTCAACTGTTTCTAGGTGAAAGCCATCCAGATGTCCCATCAAGATGGACAAAACATTCAATACATCAATTCCAAACCTGTCAAGAAAGCGCACTTATATGGACAAAATACCAAGAGAGGACTTCTGCGGGAGGCCTCATGCTGCCATCTAGAGGAGACTGGTCAGTGGTGGGCTTTGTCCTGCTTTGGACAGCCAGCTTCAATGAACAGCCAAGTCAAGAGAGGACTGGTAAACTTCAGTACAGAGATATAACCAAATACAACACACCTGAGACAAAACCCCAAGTCCCTTAACTTTTATGAATACATCTCTTGGATTTTCTTCGTGTTCTCTCACTAATCTAAGTCCATAAGAAAAAATAACCTAAAGGCAGTAATTAGGAAAAACAGTCCCGAGCAGCTTCTGTTCAAATTCCGCAACTAATTTTTGGTTAAAATTTTCCAAAGATAAGTGTATATTACGACATGCAAAGTATTCAATGGATTACAGTGTAAAGGAAAACTGCTTTCGGTGACAAGAAGTTACAAGCATGGAAACCCTTCATAAAGCTTGCAAATTCAAGACTTAAGTTAAAACTGTTGAGCCTCACATATTTCAGTTTTCACTCACTTTGTCTTCTTTATGTATGCACTTGTTCTCTGTAAAAATAAATGGAAACACATGCAACAAGTATTGCACGTGCAATAAGGAAACAAATGCCTCCCTAGCTTTACTGCAACTCAGGCTCTGCTAAAGTCCATTTAGCAGAACAACACTGTCAGATATCAGAGCCTACAACTTAACTGAGAAAGCCAATCATCGGCCAATCTTTGCATTTGACTCAGTTTTACGCTGTTATACTTTAACTTCTACTCTACCAAATGCTTTACACAGTCTTAACAGCTGCTAGCACTGATAAATAAACTTGAAGTATGTTGAAACAAGCTTAATGATTTGTTATGAAGAATGCATTAGGCTATCCTAGGTTTGCAGTCAGAAAGGCTCTAAAGGTTTAGTACTGCTGTCTTACCCACTGAAAGGAAGGTGAAAGACTTGAAACTTTTAGTGCTTTGTGTAGCCCAAGAGTAATTGTAACCAAGGTCTATGCTGGAGCATAACTAAACAGAAAAAAAGAAATGTGTCACTATGTATGGGTAGCATTAAAAACAACTCCACAATACTCTTGGAATTCTCAAAGCTGAATCAAACTGTTGACAAGAGTCTTAAATGAGACAATGAAAGGAGCTCTTTCTTCACAAAACCACAGTAAGAGTTGGCTGTTTGCAATTGGGATGAAGGTCATCTTTATTACTCAATGACATCACTTCCTGCCACAATGGACTGTAAGAAAAAATAACAGCTACAGAAGCAGAAAACAGTATGAACAACAAAGTGACAGGAGAATCCTATACACAGCTGCAAGTTTTACTGTGGAGGTAGTGCATGAAATTTGAGAGAAATACTGCCACAAGTATTCTGAGAAATACCTTTAGTATCTGAGTGGGAAATTAAGCAAAGTGACCTGATTTATGTAAGACAATGTTAACTCAGGAACAGAAGTCTCTGTGCCACTGGGTAACACCAGACTGACATACATGTTTTCCCACATGCAGGTAGGCTGTAAATTGGAGATGTAAGCTCATTCTTTCATCCTGTTGCAGGAGGTCACTGTCAAACACTTGCCAAATCTGCCAACACACTTTTCCAGCTACAAATGTACAAGCACATGCTTTAGTGGAAAGATTTGCAATGCAGTCAGTCACATCTATGTCCAGCACTTACATTCATCCAGTCCCAGCTGATAAGCCAGGTTCTGCAGGCCACGAACTTTTTCCATCAGGTTAGCTGTAGTGAGGCTCCCCAGTTCTTAAGAAGAGAGAAAAAGGTGAATTTTAACACTGTCTGTAGTACTCCAGTAGCAGTTTACCTGCTTAGTACTTCACAGAGGACTTGCAAGCCATATTTCTTTCAAGCCAGGATCTTTTTCAATGAACAATATATGTTCAAAATTCAAGCTGACTCCATTCTTAATTTTAACGTAAGGAGAAAGACAGCCATGACTCTAGTTCAATGCTTTAATCCACCACCATTGCAAAGAGTAATTTGACCCATACTTTTGGAAGTTCTTTAAGTTCACATTGCAACATGAACAAGCTATATAAAAGTATGCAAGGGAATGGACTTCTTTTACATTAACAACGTGAGTTCAAGTTTCCCGGAGAAAGTCAGAGTTAATTAATCTCACTTTCACTTTGTAGCCATGACATGTCACTGTGATACCATCACACATCACCATCTGCAATTCACGAGGCAGAGCACGCTGAAGGATGTTTACTGCAAACTAACAGCTGCAACATGAAGCAAGTGCACATGCTAGCTAATCCTTCTGAAACTTGCTCGTACAGCCTCACCATTGCATTGGAGCTCCTGGATGAGTGAGGGAACACACACACACACACAGAGCATCTCTGAGCAAGTCAATCAACAAGATTAAGCTACTCACCAACTGATAAGCTGAGACCCTCCAAAAAATTAATCCTACTTCTCAAAATGTAGGAGACGCTCACTATACTTATACAGTGATAAAAATGGCTAAGGGAGGTGACTGAAATATACACAGTATTACACTGCTTGTTTTGAAAAATCAGCCTGCCACTGACATCTGGATGGGCTCCTGGAAATAACTGGTTTCATGAAAATGTCCATCATTAGCAAGATAAAGACTTCTGAGTCAGAGATTCTGCAAATATGATGACTAGAGATCTTAGGCCATAGGGCCACCACCAAAACATTTAAAGAACAAGTGTTTTAAGCCTCTTAAATAAGTACTGAATTCCCATCTGCTTTGGCAACCTCAATTCCTGCCCAGAATATTCATACTCACCCTTCAACATATCAATATCATCATTTTCTAATTCAGCCATCCACTTAGGAGGAGAACTTGTAATGGGCTGTTTTGAAAAAAAATAGAAGTTCACATTCAGAGAAGTCCATTTTCAGAATTATACCATGAAGTATGATCTGTATTGAAAACTAGTTACACCGACAGCAAAAATATGAGAGTGTGTCCCATTGAAATACTTTTATGTTTAATCTTGTTTTTTCCTGGACATTTTAGAATCTTAAATGGCATACTACCATGAACAAGCCAAAAATCAGTACGAAAAATAGGGTCTTCTGAAGTTTAAAACCCTTTATTTCTTCCAAAGTGTAATTCTCATACACAGTAAACTGCACACGGTATAAAAAAAGAAGCTCATATATAAGATACATTAAAACCAAAAGGCGTATTGTAACATATACTGGAGTTATCATTGAGACACGGTTCATAGGAGATGTAAAGCCCGCAAGAGACCCTGCAGATCTACCATCACACGGAAGGAGGAAACGCGAAAGGCAAAGCAGCGCTCACTCACGCTTTTGAAGGAGGCGGCGAACTCGGCAACCCCGGGCACTGGGAAGAGAAAGCGGAGGTTGGCGGGGGGTGAGCGCCTCTGCGGGCGGCACCGCCACCCCGCCCGGCCCCGGCGGCCCCGGCCCGGCCCGTGCAGCCGCCCCAAGGAGGTCCGGCCCCGGCCGGGCTCTCCCCACCCCACCCCGAGCTGTCACCCTCGGGGCAGCGGGCCCGCCGCACTTACGCTGCTCAGGCCACAGGTCCGGGGAGGCGCGGTCTAGCTTCTCGAAGCTCAGCAGCGAGGCCTCCAGGTCGGCGCCTGCAACAGAGAGGGGTTGAGGGGAGTTGGGGCGGGGAGCGGCGCGGGGGCGCGGCGGTGCCGCCCGGCCCTCCCGCCTCACCGTCCGCGGGAGCCGCCATGGCGCGCGCCTCACGTGACTGCCCGCGGCCGAGCGGGAGAGGAAAACAAACCCCGCCCCCGAGCCCCACGTGCCGCTCTCGCGGCCGCCGCGGGGCGGCGCTGGGCCGGGCGGGGCCGGGCCGTGACGCTCGGAGGGCGGCTCGGCCCCCTCTGCCAATCCACGGCCCGGAACGGGGGGCGGGGGCCAAGGGGGGCGTGGCCGGAGCGGCTGCCGGCGGCGATTGGCAGAGGGCGGCGCGAGGGCGGGGCCCGAGGCGGGGCGGGGCGGGGGGCGCCGTCGGGGGCCGCGGAGCAGCGACCCTGGGTCGGGATGGCGGCGGCGGCGGCGGCGCGCGGGGCGTGGGGCGGGCGGCGCCGCGTGGCGCTCAGGGTGAGGCGGCCGCTCCCGGCCCGCGGCGGCTCCCGCGGCTCGGGGGGCGCAGAGGGTCGCGGCTGACCTGGCCCCGGGACCGCGCGGGGGGTCGGTCCGGGAGGGGAGCAGGCGAAGTGGGGTCGGAGGGAGGTGCTGCCTGACCCGCCCTGAGGTGGTTTGTGCTTCCCCCCGTCCAGCTGCCGCGGAGAGCCGGTGCCCCCTGGATCACCTCAGTCGCCGCGCCCTTCTCTTCCTCGGTGGTGAGTGCCCGTCCGAGCCGGTGGGCGGGGGAGGGAGGGAGGTGCGGAGAGCCCCGAGCGCCGCCGCCGCTGCCCGCTGGACACTTCCCTCGGGTCTGTTCTGCTAAGGCCGTTCCCGCCGGTTCGGCTGGAACCCCGATGGGTCCGGGTGAGTCCGGTGGAACAAACATCGGCACTGCTCCCCGTGCTTGACGGGAGGGACGGAAAAAAGTTCTGTGTCCGATTTGTCAGACTCCGGAGCCGAGTGGTGGCCGCTGTCACCTCGCGTTACTCCGGGTGGCTCTGGACTGGCTTCATGCATCTGTTTGCGACAGAGGGAGGATCTGGTTTCCTTCGGACCGTATCGAACAGCTTTAGTTGTTGTACTGCCTTTTTTCCTCCACTGTCCATGGCTGCACACTTCCGAACTCGAAACCAGGGTCCCACAAATAGTTTTCTTTACTACCGTCCATGTTTCCACAGCAGGGGCATTCTCTACAGAAAAAACAAAAAAGGTGGCAATCTTACAGAAAAAGTGCAATTAATTTTAATTCAGCATTTCGTGGCTTGCTTTAAAATATTTTTGTTTCGTGTTCAATTTCTGAGATACTCTTTTTAAGCAACTTGAAAAAAACATGAACTCCATTGCATTGAGGTCTGTGTGGGTCATAAAGCACTGGAATTTGTAGCTCCATTGCAGAGACATGGCACTGAGGCTAATGGTGATTGATAGCCATAGGAGTTTGTCATTCTTTAGACCAGCAGTTTTTCTGACAGTCAGGAACTTCGGTCAAGGCACTCAGATTTCCTGTACTTCCTTCCAGGTTCTAGAGGAGATTGTGTTTTCGTAGGCACAGACTTCTGCCTCTCTTCCTCAAATTTTTTTTCTTTCATTGTCATCCTGTTTTCACTGTCATTACTTATCCACCTAATACCATTTATGTTCCTGATTCTTCCTCCGATCTCTTTTTCTTCATTACACTTTGGATAGTGTCCAAGTCCTCATCTCCCTTTCATAATTCCACATCATAATTTCTTCAGTTTTCTGATATATTTGGGTTTATATATACCTGTTCTGTTGATCTGTCCCCTTTCTGTTATTCATACAGAAGATCAATTTCCCCTTTCTCTTACCTGTTCTCCCCAAGTCATGGATTTGTGTCATGATTAACTGGTTCTTGTTTTCTCCTAGTTTTCTCCTTACCTCCCAATGTCAACTCCTCTTTTCTAGTTTCTTAATTTATACAGTCACAATTTGTTTTCCTGCATGGTACGCTTTTATTGCCTATCTAATGCTAACTACAGGTTTTACCTCTGCTTTCTGTTCTGTTCAATGTTTGCCTGAACTCCTTATTACAAACTTTCCTTGCCCCTCCTCTTCATCTGAGTGGGAAAGTTTCTGTTTTCTGTGCTGCCAGCCAGGACAGTCCACAGATGCAGGTTCCTTGCTTTTAGTTGCAGGACCGAGTGAGGGGTGGGGAAAGTCCAATTTTCTGCCTAAAGCTATGAACTGGAAAGACGAACCTGCTTAGTGGCTTGATGGGAAGGAGGCACATGGGACAGTGGTACAGTCTGCACTGGGTTCATGGAATTCCCATGAGTGAATTATTAACTGTTTCCTCTGAACAGTTCACACATAAATTCACAATTTATGAGTTGCAGTTTTTCAGTTTTTTATTAAATAGATAGAAATAATTCTGAACATAAGCAGAGCAATGTATTTTTTCTATAACTGCTCTTAGAAAGAATTTTGGCCATTTTGGTGTCAAGTGGGAGAAAAATGGGGCAGAGAGCAGTTAGCTGGGTCTTGCTGTGAAGGCTGGATCTAGACTCTGTAGTGGTGCACATAGCAGTAAATGATGAAGGCTTGCATGTAATATGGCACACTGGTATTTAGGCATGTTGAGACAAAAATAACTCACTGTCCAGTGTTTTGACCTCCACAGCCAACAACCAAACTCTTCATTGATGGGAAGTTCATTGAGTCCAAAACTACTGAATGGATTGATATCCACAACCCGGTAAGTGAAATGGTCTCAGCTTATATAAACAGTGATCAGTGTGAAACAAAGGTCTGTGCCTCTCTTCAGGGATATGGCAGAAGAAAAACATACTTATATTTCTTGAGAAAGGTTTAGACATGGAGCTTAAGGTAGACTACAGCCTCTCAGTTTCCTTTTCACATCAAATGTCAGTCTGAGAAAAGTTACTATCTCCCTTACCTCCCTCACATAGTAAGCCCCTGATCTCCAGAAAGGAAGTTTAAACTCTGGTTATATTTTTTTTTTCATGGAAGGGCTCTTTGATAAGTATGTCAAATTTCTGAATGGTGTCCTTCACCCTGTATATGAAATCAACTGGGTGCGATTTGATGCTAGCTGAATGTGAAGTACTCTCAGAGTAAAAAGGTGAAAAATCCTCACAGCTGAAGCTCCTCTCCTTTCAGAGAGCTTCTATCTGTGACCCACAACGATCACAGAGAAGTTAGAAGTTGGATGCTATGCAGTGCAAAATAGATAAGTAGCACTTATATTGTCTACGTACTCCACCAAAGACAAATGGAAATGAGGTTGCACTCAGAATTCTGACCCTCCTGGCCTCCCCAGTAAGCATTTAGCAGTTTCTAAATCTTCTCTGTAAAGCTCTATTTTCCTTTGCTTTGTGGAAATGATCAGAGCTGCAAGCCATGTTCATGAAGCTCATTTGGTCTCTATGCAGCAACCGGTGTTCTTGATTAATTTTCTTCCTCTTGTTTTGAGTAGTTTCTCTTTTAGTGATATATCTGAAATTTTTGTCATGTCAAAGCAGATCTAATTTTTAAGAGAACATTCGAAGGAGGTTAAACTGGCAACGAGCTTGAAGTTAAAATACTGTAGGGCTACGGTTGCATGTAAATATAGTACTTTGGCCTGAGGTATAGGTAAGCTAACATCACTGGCAATTGCACAGTTATGTATTGCTTTTCCCAAAGGAATATTGCCTCATTTAATGTGCAAGAGGGACAGCCAGATGAACCATGGATGGAGAGGGAAAAGACTACAGCCCACAGAAACTTTTGCCTTATACTCTCTAGAAGTTTCAAGATAGACAAATCAGTTCAACTCCAGCTTGGAAATCAGCACTGCATTTGCAGTTTTCTGAGTGCCTAATTTGAGGTATTTGGAGTTTTCAGATTTTCAGAATTACTCCAGTTGTAGCCCAGGCCTTTTGTGTGCAATCAAGGAAAGCATCTCCTTTGTGCTCTGCCCTCAGAAACACAACTCCTTGTAGAACAAGAATATTAGATGTGTGCTGTGAAAGGATTCTTGAATGGTTGGTGGGGACAGATGGGAAAAGTTGAGTTTTGATGCAATTTGTTTTCTCTTTCAGGCCACAAATGAGGTGGTTGGTCGTGTACCGAAAGCCACACCCAGTGAGATGGAGGCAGCTGTGGCTTCCTGCAAAAAGGCTTTTTGGAACTGGTCAGAAACATCTGTTTTGAGTCGCCAGCAAATCTTTCTGCGTTATCAACAGCTCATCAAAGACAATCTGGTGAGACGCCATGGCTGTGTGTGATGGCTATGGCTGAATGCATTGCAGCTGATTTTAGGAACTAAATTGAGAGACTTGGGTTTACAGAGTTCTTGATGAGGTGTTGCCATGATCAAGCCAACTGAGACAGTCGAGAGAAAAACAATTCCCATCAAATGGTAACAGAGAGGCAGCACTTCTTAGGGAATATTACTCTGAATTTGTCCCTTTACCAAGAGACCGCAGAAGGAGCTTTGAGCCTTGATGGAACATGCCAGTTGATGAAGACAAGTATGTTAATATGTTTTTGGGCTTCTCTAATTGCTTTTATGGTGTGTCTGTGGTGTCATACCTGAAAGCATTAGAGTACAAGCCATCCTAGGATGATCTTTTCTAAAACGTCACTTATGTGGGTTATTGGTTTCTTGTCTACAAGGAGCAAATCAGTCAGTGTAGGTTTTTCTGGGTTCTGTTCAGTCTATTCATTGTCATATTCAACTCTGTTAATTCTGTCCTATCCTTGCACTCTATTTCATGGGTGGGCACTTTTCTAACACTCATAAACTTTGTGTTTTCTGTTTCCAGAAAGAAATTTCCAAACTCATCACCTTTGAGCAAGGGAAGACCCTGGCTGATGCTGAGGGAGATGTTTTCCGAGGCCTCCGTAAGCTGCTGGCTCCTCCTGTTAAAAAAGGGGGCTGTGAACCCACAGGGAGGGATGAGGTCTCCTGAGCAACTGATGGCTCTGTACATGTTGCTCCCTTTATAGCCTCCAACTCAAAGAGAAGTGTCAATTGTAACTCTAAGATGAAGAGTTTTCTTAGACAGAATATCTTTAAATAACTTCCAAGTTGTTAGAGCTTTTTCTAGGAGTGACTGCAGATTACTAAAAAAGATAAAAACTTCTCACCTGTGCTCAGATATCTAAGGTTGAGTCCCAGGTACTCAGTTTTGTACTGGGGCTGTTGTGTCTGTGCTCCTATCACAGTGATGTGTAGTGTGGTCAAGAGAGAATCCATTCATAATTTGTTCACAATGCTTGGCAGAGAGATTTTCTGGAGCACAATGAGTTTTAAGTTGTAGGAGAAGAGGCTGGAAGAAAGAGGTGGATCAAGGCAGTAGTGAAAAGGGAGTTTGGGAACTCATTGTTAACAGATCATCCAGCAGTGTATTGTCCTTTCTGCCGCAGAGGTGGTTGAACATGCTTGCAGTGTGACATCCCTCATCCTTGGAGAGACCATGCCCTCCATCACTAAAGACATGGACACTTACACCTACCGCCTGCCTCTGGGTGTGTGTGCTGGAATTGCACCATTCAACTTCCCAGCCATGATTCCTCTTTGGATGTTCCCCATGGCTATGGTTTGTGGAAACACCTTCTTGATGAAACCATCTGAGCGTGTACCAGGAGCACTGATGTTCCTTGCCAAGCTGTTTCAGGATGCTGGTGCCCCCGATGGGACTCTGAATATTATCCATGGACAACATGAAGGTAATAACAATAACAACCCTTCCTGGGAGATGATGAGTGCCTGTGTTGTGATGTGTGCTCAGTGGGAGGGACCAGTTGGAGAGTCTGAGACTGCTGCTGTTAGATAGGTTTGGCCAGGTGCTTCAGCTCTGTTGATGAAGCTGAAAGTTGAGTGGGAGATTCTCTGTCACCTTGCACCAGATCTTTCAGGAGATACAGTGAACAAAATTTTGGGGATTTGGGTCAGAGTTCTTAAGGCATGTAAGTGCTCAAATTGTATTTAGCAACCTAAACTGCAGCTGAAATAAGTAGATAAATCATCTTGGTTTCGCAAGGAAGCCTGAACAAGAATTAAATGCCTCACTGACTATACAGTGGATGCCAGTATCCTGGCTCCTAACATGCTATTTCTTATAGGACACAAGTAGCTTCAGGACACGATGATACAAATAGAGAACAGTAACTTCACTTTGGCATTGCTCAGACACCCTGGGAGGTGCTCAAAGCATGAAGAGATGTAAGAGAGCCAGGAGTATGGAGAAAGGGTAGGAGTATGTGTGCTAAGAAGTGAGTGAAAAGTTGCACAGCCAGGCTTTCAGGGAACTTAGATGTAGGAAACAGAGGCAAGAATTTTGATAAGAAAGATACATAGATTTAGCGCTGTGGGGATGGGAATGGAGGGAAGCATTTGTGCACCACAGTTATAATGTATTATTTCCTATTTGAAGCTGTGAATTTCATTTGTGACCATCCGGATATCAGAGCAATCAGCTTTGTGGGATCTAATCAGGCTGGCGAGTACATCTATGAGAGAGGATCCCGGAATGGCAAGAGAGTCCAGGCCAACATGGTAATGTCTCTGAACAGAGCACACTTTAGCACATAGGCTACCTCTCCTGTTAAGAGACACCACACCACTCAGCAGCAGAAGCTGACTGTGCTGCTGATAGCTAAGTGATAAGGCTGCTCTCTTGCCAGCCTGTTGGTAGCAGAATCATAGCTACTATAAGAAGTCATTGCCAGAGGGCTAGAGAAGAAACAATCTGGGGTGCTTAATAATGGGAGACTGTGTGTTGTTTTTCAGGGAGCCAAGAACCATGGTGTGGTGATGCCTGATGCCAATAAAGAAAACACCTTGAACCAGCTGGTTGGAGCTGCTTTTGGAGCAGCTGGCCAACGCTGCATGGCCCTGTCTACAGCAATTCTAGTAGGAGAAGCTCAGAAATGGCTGCCAGAGCTTGTGGACAGAGCCAAAAATCTACGAGTAAATGCAGGTACAGACTGAGATAATTTTTACAAGGTACTTCACTTCTGTACAACCATAGCTTTTTAGGTCAGCTTATCTGCCATACCATGTTGTCACCCTTGGAGCTATTGGCACCACAGGTTTGATGTGCAGGGGTAGGAGCTAGCAGATTGTCTGGACTGGGAAACCCAGCCCTACTTGGAGGTAGGAATGTGTTTTCAGCTGGCTGGTGGGACTGTGATGCAATGTTTACAGGATCAGTCTTGTTTTAACTGGAGATTTGAGGTTAAATCCTATGTTTAACTCATATCTGCCATTTATATAGCAACCTCATTTCAACAGTAAACATGCAGTAAAAGAAGAAAAATGGAAACAAGTACTTTGGAAAAGCTAGACTGTTATTAATTCTAGGGGAATTATGTTTTGTTTATATTCAATAAAGTGCTGCAAAGGGGAAAAGTTTCCTTCCTGAGAATAATATGTTATTGAATTTTGGCTTCCTGGTGTTTCCTTGTTGATTATGAGAGCTGCAGGCTATTGCTCCTGTTCCTCAATGTCTCAAATCTTTGTTCTGTGTCTCAGAAACATCACGATTTTCAGATTTTTCCTTCTAGTGTAGTTATCTCCACAACAGATGCCTATGAAAAGGACATTGTCAGAGTTAATTGTCTCTGCCTCTTCACAGGAGACCAGCCTGGAGCAGATCTTGGGCCACTAATCAGTCCCCAGGCTAAGGAACGGGTTTGCAGTCTGATTGAGAAAGGAGTAAAAGAAGGTGCCAGCCTTCTCCTGGATGGACGTAATGTCAAAGTGAAGGGTTATGAAAATGGCAATTTTGTTGGACCAACGATCCTTGCCAAAGTCAAGGTAAGATGACCAAAACCAGTGCTTGTAAATGTATATTGCAGGGTCAGCTGAAAAATGGGTTAGCCAAATCAGTCAGTAATCAATGATCACCAGGTAGAAAGGCCATAAATGGCTCAGCTTTCCCTCGTACAGTGTCAATGAAATACTCATTGTAATGCAGGCAGTAAAAGCAGAGAGCACTCTGGACATGAAAAGGGTGCCTTCTTTAATGAAGATAATGATAATGATAATAATGAAGATAATGATAATGATAGAGGACAGGGCACGGGAAATGGTAGAGAGGTAAGGAGGACTGAAGGATGGCCTGGTCATGCAGTATGATCAGTCCTAGGAATATTGTGAGTACTAACAGCATGTGTGTTTCTTATATCCTATTCACTACGATATTTTTATTATATCCTTCATAGAAGTTGCTTTTTCTGCTCTTTGTATTGGCAGCCAAACATGACTTGCTACAAGGAGGAAATCTTTGGGCCGGTCCTAGTGGTGCTGGAAGCAGACACTTTGGATGATGCCATTGAGATGGTGAACAATAACCCCTATGGGAATGGAACTGCAATCTTCACCACCAATGGGGCCACAGCTCGGAAATATTCTCACTTAGTAGATGTGGGGCAGGTATGTTCTAGCTAGGATTGTTGCTTTTATCCTTCACCATTTACAGTGGGTAACCAGCTGTAATCACTGTCCTCTCAGCCAGCAGTACCCAGCCTCAGATATAAGGAAACAAAATGTAGAAGCCTCTGGAAAGTGCTCTGCAATCTGCTTCTTGTGACTAATGGCATCTTTCCTTTGGTGTAGGTGGGAGTCAACGTTCCAATCCCCGTGCCTCTGCCCATGTTCTCTTTCACCGGCTCTCGTGCTTCTTTCAGAGGGGACACTAATTTCTATGGCAAACAGGTAACTTTCTGATTCAGAGTACTCTATTGGGTTGAGTTGTGATAAATCATGGTATAAATGGCAATGGGGAGATGGTCATCAGACCTCATTAGTGAGGAGACCTTGAAGCCATTTCAACCAGGAAAACTGAAAACCAGCCAGTGATCACCATAAAGCATGTCACAATTATAGATAGCCCCCTCCTCTTTTTTTTTCCTTAAGTAAAAAAATGCAAGTCTTTTTAGGAGATTTGAGAAGGGAGAAATAACTAGCAAGCTTTCTCATACAATCAGAATCTTAGTGAAACTGATAAAAAGAATAGGCTGACAATAGTTTTCTCAGAAGAAAACTCAATCCTGTTTGCATAAAGCAAAAACTGTTTGACATACCACTAGTGTATGACCTGAGGAATTCATAAGGCCAAATATCTGATCTGTGGATCTCTCTTTTCCTCCAGGGAGTGCAGTTCTATACACAGCTGAAAACTATCATTTCTCAATGGAAAGAAGAAGATGCCACCATTGCCAAGCCTGCTGTAGTTATGCCAACCATGGGAAACTAAACCAGCCTTTGCAGATGCTGTTCCTGGTGCTCTTCTGTGCTGCACTGTCCAGCTTTGTCCTGACTATCACCCTTTACTTGGGAATGAATAGAAAGCTCCTTTGTTCCAAGGATCTGTTACTGTGCAGATCGGGTGCACTCATGTGACTCACGGTCTGGATTTTCTGTTGCTGTCAGTGTTTTTTTTGGTTAGCTGAGCTAATTTTTTCCCTACAACCTATCAAAGACTAAACAACCTTATCTAACTGAAAGGGCAGCCACTGAGATTGGTCTTAATTTGTGTTTCTTTCCAGACCCCATGAACTTGAACATTACTCTGGTTTTCACTTCAGTATCTTTAGCCTTAGTGATTCACTCCTGGCTACAGCTTGTAGCAGGTTTATTTACCTCTTTATCTTGCATATTAAGATTCTGAGTTCACCTTACTCAAAGATGAGTACTCATTTTGAGTGACATAACTGGGACATCTTGGGTGTCTCATAGAAGTGACTTTACATATTATGAAGACAACAAGTTGTCAGTCTTTACATGTCAAGCAGTTTCCAAAACATTGGGAAATAGCTTTGTACGGATTTTTGAGGAAGGCATATTTGATTTCTTGTGTGAGGATGAAAGAAATTTCTCTTTGGTACAGTGACCTTCACTGTGCCTCTGACAGCTTGAAAACTGTTCCTGTTCTGTCTGGGGCTTGTATGCTCAAGCTTGCCAGCAATTCCATTATACCTGAAAATTGTTAGGTGCCTTTTCACTGTGCTAATGGATACAAGCCTACACGTTATGTTACGCTATTTCCTGTAACATAATGAAACTGTGGAAGCAGAAACATAATCATGAATATGTATCTTTGTGTCACATCATGTGCATCTGAATAAAATGGAGTGTAAATAGAGAAGTCAGTAGGAAGAAAGAACACATTTTTAAATCACAAAGCAGCCAGGCCTTGTCTGTTGGTTTCCTGTCCTGATTGTAGCTGTATTTCTTGTGTTGATCGATTGACTCCTTGTCACATTTGCTCAAACACAGTCGTGTACTCTTGGGACTGCAAGTTCCTATTGCTAGAGAAGAGTAAGTCTTGGTATATACAATCTCGTTTTAAGAATCTCTGCATTTGAAGTTGGAGAACCTATATTTTTATTTCTGGTTCCTGAAAGATTATGCAGCCATGAAGGATCTGCAGGGATCTCACTCAAACACCCATGGAAAATAATATACTTCTAATGATTGTAACCATTACTTGTGCTAATTAAACAATCTGAATGTGAACACTTTTTATCCTGCCTTCTAGTAAAGATGCATTGTAACTGACAGCTCTATATTAGTGCAATTGCTGTGCATAATGTTTGTATCTTGTTTTTTTCCTCTGCTATACGCTAGAGGGAAATTCTCACCTTGCAATTTGATTACAAATTAAAAACATGCTAATGTATTTCTGCACACTGTGACTGTTCCTTGGTAAGACCCTATATAGGTGTGATGTTGATTTTAATCCCCTCTTCACAGGAGATGGTCTGCAACTCCTGTAACCCATGTATACATCTTCCTTTTACAGCATTTCAGGGACTTCTGTACCAGTTTCCTCACAGAGCATTTCAAGGAATGCCTTATTTTTGTTTCCATGTACACATAATTTGATTACAGAACCTCTTAAGCTTCATGAAAATAGCTTTACTACAAAATGAAAATACATCTTCACCAAGTTATGCCAACACTTTATACACAAGGTTCTAACCACTAGTCCAAATGCTGGTGCTTTGTACAGGGTCTTGCAAGCTCCTGGCTTGGGAAAGAAAGAGGTCTTTAAGAAGGAGAAAAATAAGTATATTTCAGATGGATTTCAGACACAGAGTCAAAGCAGCAGACAGGGGATCTAGAATTGACAGCCTTACTTCGAAGCTAACGTTCAGTATAAAAAGTGCAGATGAGTTGCTAATTGCTGGCTGCTGTTCATGGAAAGCGTATAGCTGCCTTACCTGGTCTAGACTGTTGGCATCCGAGTGTGTGGAAGGATCACTGCAGAAGAGGATGAATCTGATAATGTGGCCTGCTGTGTAAGAAATATTAGGCTGGGAGAAGTATTTTCTGTGTTGCAAAGGTAAAATATTCTAGGTAAGTCACTATTAAGATATTGGAATTCACTCAAACACCTAGGAAAGACATACCAATTAACAGCCTCTAATACTGTCATTTACTTTCAAATGCCTTAATTTTCTCCCTAATCAGCACTGCTATTTTGACTTGGCTGTTGTCCTATTAAAACCCATTTCCTTTAGAAATTCTAAAATTTGTCTTCTCCTGTAACAAAAGCAGTCCATTATCAAGGTTACCTGCTCCCTGAGGAATTGCAGGACTATTCCTGCATTTTGTCCAGGTATCTTCTACAAAGATCTGTATGATCTTTTAATTTCTGTGCAAACATCTTTTCTAATCCACATTTCCAACAGCATTTTTATGCAGATAGTTTTAAAGAATTGTACTAGAAATCTTATGTGTTCCTTTTTTAATAATGAACTGCCTTTTTCAGATCAAGCTGCAGATGCTATTTGATCGTGATTTACCTGTCTCATCTCATTGCTGTTACTGCTTTCCACTCATCTGCATATTCTGTTTTTATTTCATATCTGACATATATTTAATATTTAATATATTAAAATAAGCTAATAATGTATCTCCTACATTATACAAAAGTATAGTCTAAAGTATCTCATAAATTTCTTTAGACTATTAAAATACAAGTTCATAGTCAACTCTTTGAATATTATTAAAAACATTTTCTTTAGAAGGCACTGAAATCTAGATTCTGAAAACTATTTAATATGCATAAGTCCAAAAATTGTTTTAAAATGGCTTAACCACCTCTGAGAATTGTGCCCTGTGACTTCCACTCCTAGAGGGTTTTTTCCTGTCTGTGTCAAGAAAAAGGCTCCAATCCACTTCCACGTCCATTTTGGAAAGTGACAGCCTGCCTTTCCAAAGAAGTATCTCACATCTTTCTATATCTTTATATATAAATGTCTCCAGGGCTCCTGCTTATGAACTTTATCTGGTAATTTGATGTCTGAGTATTACATTTTGGCTTGTGTGCTTGACTGCCTCACATCTGACAAGCTGTGCATGCCAGAACTCCACCTTACCTATTCCTCCAGAGTAAGCTGACATGCTTGTGTGTTATAATTAGCAATAAAGTTGTATCTGAGTTGGTATCTGAAAATCAGGCATATGGGTCTTCATCACAGTCTCTGATGAGAGGACTGAATGCAACATCAGCTGCATAGACTTTGCCTTTTTAATCAAAACTCAATGTGCTAGCTGAAAATGCATCTCCTTGTATGATCATGGACTTTCACATGAGCATCCTCCAGAAAACATAAACCTGCTTTTCGGTAAGAGAAGGCTTTAGGGGGTCATGAGATTTTTTTTCCACGAGAACTGAGTCTCAATGACTGCTGCTGAAAGATCAAAAAAACAACAAATTTTAAAATTAATAAAATATTCCTCACTTTTGTCACACATCCATGTGCATATAGATACACTACTACAGATCTTATGTCCCAATTCACAGCTTATAATATATTTAATGCTGCTTAAACTTTGAATTTCTAGCTTAGGCCATATTTTAGGTATCTCTAAAGTCATGCTCCCACATTTCTTTGCAGACAGCAATGAACCATAGAATAAGTAAACTTTTCCTAACCTGGCTGCGGATATTTGTACATTTTAATACTGGGAAGTTTGCTTTACAATACTCTTATAAGGAAATATACCTGGGGAATGCTACTGTCATAATAGACATTATTTACTTGTTTGGTAAAGATGGATAGAGATCCATTAATGACTGAACAAAATAAATCCCACTGCACTGAGCAAAGTTAATTCTCCTGACTTCTTTTCTTGACTTTAGCAGTACCAAAATTTATTTCCACTTGTTTATCTTTTGATACAATACATAAAGATCTATCAGTATAGTCTAGTGCATGTACGAAATCAGTATACAGTCTACCAACTTTTTCAAAAAGTTAAAGTACCTCACACCAAGCCACACAACTAGATTCTTATGTTAGATTCAGAACTTACTGGAATCCCATGACTTGGAGTGACCAGCCCAGTTCAGTATCCACCTACTGAAGAAACAAAAGATTACCATGGATTTTCCCCATTCATTTGGAGAAAAAACAATCACAAAACAGGGGTTTTTTCTCATGTCAACTTACTGATATTCTGTTTTTCAAAATCTTTTTTTCACTGAAAAACATGGAAAAGATCAATGTATTTGAAGAAAATTTCAAAGGCATATCATTCATGGATTCAGTATGTGTAAAACAGGTTTAAAATTCTAGCTCTGCATTGCTCTTATTCAGATTTTTATAACACATACATTTAAAAAATAAATGTAAGCACACAGTATTGTGTTTTCAACTTCTAAATCTATGGCTCTCTAAACTAAATAGAACAAATCCAATTACTTCTGTTCTGTTAGTGGTTATAAATACTGGGAATGGGAGGACTTGTACAAACATGTATTAGTTTCAAATACATTGTCTTCTCCTTGTCTCTCCTGTTCATATGTAAAAGGGTCAACACATAATTTTCTCTCTCAATTCCAGTCTCCACCTTCTCCTTCTCCAGGGTAAAAGATTTCTTAGACCTCAATTACAAATTTCACCCCAGGTTTTTCAGGGAGTGTTTCTGCTGTATCATTTTTGAGATAACCTGAACAAAGCATTCCAACTGACTGTGTGTCACCGAGTTATTCAGTAGCCAATCCATACTAAACAAACATTTTTTCTGGGGTATAGGATGATATTGATCTCTCACCAAGGATGTGTGCAAGCTTCAGCTACAGGGGACCTTAACTCTATGGCTCAAAATCCAAGTGCTCAGACACTGCTGCAGTTGGTAGGTACAGATGTCTAGCATGAGGTAGGAGACCTGCAATCCTGGCTACTACAGCATGTGTGGCTCTAATTTAATTTAAACTGCATCCTAACAGAAGTTCTGACATACTTTTAAATCTAAGATTTAATTTTATTCACTATAAAATGTAATCCTGTCAATCAGTACTGCACTGCAGGTGATCCTGTTTTCAATATGTCAGTGTCTGTTTCATGTAATGACTTTATTTTTAGACTATTAGAAAGCTTGAGGAAAACAGTCTTGGAAGCACAATGCAAAGCAGAGGCTTCTGAGATATGGAAAACCAATGGAAAACAGACTGGATTTGCCATCTACTATTTCTGTACGTTTCTGTTAAAATGAGCAGTGATACAGTAAACAGTTAGCACCTTAATTGTAATTTTTTTAGGCTTCACTTTTTTTAGCTCACTGGAATGAGTAAAAAGCAAAAGAGCAATGCCAGAAAAAGCAATGCCTATAAAACAAAAAAGAAGCAACAACAATTATATAAAACGAAACTACAGAAGCACATCTGTACTGCAAGCTCTCTGTCAAATTCCACAGGACATAGCAGAATATGCAAAGAACTCTTTTGAGTGTACCTTTAACCCATAGAAATAAAGACCAAAAAGTGATATCCCAGTCGTAATTAGGTTCCCACAATTACTAATTTATAGGATACTTCAATTCATACAGTTATTCTCACTACAGAATTCCAAATCCAAACAATATTACCATGCAAAGGATTTCTAGGTATCTGCCTAGCAAGATGGACACTAGTTTTCAATGTTTCCATACCAGTAGCATTTATGTGCTTCCTCTAGGTCTCTGGGAATATTATTTGTGCTATTTCTGTTGCCTTTGAATGTTTTGATTTGGGGAAATTGTTTCTTCACTGCACATGCCTCCATATTTTTTGTTATAGGCAGTTTGGGCCTTTTTCTTTTGATGCTTTCTACTGGATATGATGTCCTGATTCACATTACAGAGCATCTATATAGAACCTTTCCACCTCAGTCCTCTCATTTAAGATATTCGGGGCTATGTTCTTCACTCAGTCCATCTCTCAATCCTTCATTTCTAGTAGTTGCTGCAGTTTTTTAATCACCATACTTGAGTGACTTTCTCAATCACTCTCAGATTTTCTGGTCATGTGCCATAAGGCCATTTCCAGTGTTTCCACTTTATATTGCAGATGTGTGCTCTGTGCTACTGATGATGGTGCAGCGCTGAAGAAGTTTACAAAAGGAGAAAAAATGACAGATACAGAAAGAAAATTTGCCATCTGGAAAAAGGTCCAAGTAAGATCTTTTATACTAGATAGGCTGAAAGCAAGCACTGGCACATGAGCAAGGAAATAGTGTCCTACCAAGTGACCTCATCAGTTTCTGGGGATTTGTTATTCAACAAAGAGGATGTTAAAATAATTGAATTTTCGTTTCCATTTTCAGTTTCCATTTTCAGTTTCTGTTTCTAACTGGAAAAGGGGTTTGCTTGGTATGTGGACATAGAAAAGCAGGAATAGTGGTAAAGCGAAAGAATCTGTGATGGAGCAAATGGGAGCCACAGCATAGGGCTTCTCTTGCACTGCGTTCTGAGTGGAGTTTGGCTCCGTTTTCTCTGAAATCTCCTCCAAACAGCCGAACCCAGCAGATTCCCTCCCAGCTTTCTCTTTCTTCGAGCTGACCCAGCGCTTCAGCCTCTCCTTGTCCATCCCGTGCTGACGGCCCCGACCCGTTCGCTCCGGTGCTCAGCCGCCCCTCGCCGAGGAGCGGGGCGAGATCGGCGCGGGGGTTCGTCCCGGGGGCCGGACCCGCCGCGCGCCTTCCCGCCCGCAGGGGGCGCTGTCGCCCCACACGGCCCCGCCGGGCCGGGCGCTGCCTGCGGGGAGCTCTCGCCGTCCCGCCCGCGCCCGTTAGCGGCGGCAGCGCCGTGCCCGCCGCGGGGAGCGGTGCCGCCGACGGCTGCGCGCCGGGAGCGCCGTCCGGGGCCCGGCGGGGGTGACGCTCGTTCCCGCGGGGGCCGGACGGCGCGCGCCCGCCACGCGCAACTCCCGCGACGGGCGGTGCGTCACGCGGGCGGGCCGTGACGCGGCGCGCGGGGCCGGCGGGATGCGGCGCCGCGAGCGGCCGGTGAGCGCGCGCAGCCGGCGGGGGCGGGGGGAGGGGCGCGGCAGCGTCCGCGCGCTGCCATGGACACCGCGCGCCCGCAGCGCCCCCCCCACTCCGGTGCCAACGGCGCCGGGATCGGGAGCGCGCGCGGGGCGGCCGCCGTCCCGCCGCTGCCGGGCGGGGTGAGCCCCCCCCGGCCGTGCTCGCTGCCGCGCCCCGGGGGGGCGCTCCGCTGGGCGCGAGCCCGGGCGGGCGGCGGGAGACGGCGAAAGCTGCGCCCGCGTCTCCGTTACTCCCAGGGGCGGGCGGGAGGACGCCCCGTCCCGGTCGAGCGATAGATAGCGCGGGCCGGCCGGTGAGGAGGGGACGGGCGTTTCTGCGGGCGTTCCTGGCCAGCGCCACCGGTGCCGGCTCCGGAAAGAACAGCGGAGTCCCGGGCCGCGCTGCCCCGCGCCGCCGGGGCACAGGGAGGACCGCGGAGGCTTTTGCCAGGGGAGAGGAGAGGAGAGGAAGGTAGGGAGGGTTTAGGGGAGAGGAAAGGAAGGTAGGGAAGGCTTTGAGGCGTGTGCAGGGCGAGGGTTGAGGCGGCAGCCGTGGGAAGTGGAGCAGGCAGGACGCGCTGGCGCCGGGATGCGCAGCAGGGACGGAGCCAAGAGCCCAGCGCCGGCCCCAGGGCATTCCCGGGAGCGGCTGCGGGAGGCAGCGCCGGAGCGCTCCCGCCTGGCACGGCAGCAAAAGCCCTCAGCGCCCCAAGCCTGTCGCAGCCAAGGTCTGTTTTCCAGGAATAGCGGCTGTCCCAGGAAAAGGTGCTGTTACAGCCCCGCAGGTGTGCGCGGTCGCCGCTCTGAAAGGTGCCCGCACCGCAGGGTAGCGGTTTCCTGGAAAAGCTGCCTCGGTCTAATTAAAGAGGAAAACCGAAAACGCGCTTGGCCAGAAATGTGAATAAGCAAATAATGTGTATTTGGAGCCTCAGTATGGGGGCAGAAAGATTAAAACTTCTGATAACGCATGTTTGTGAGTTGGTTCTACATTTTTCCCCCTGGAGTTTAAAGCTCTAGAGTCAGAATTTTACCGAAAATATATGTGCTCAAAGAATACTCTGCCATTATTTTTATGAAAATACTGGGAAGTTCTGCCTTTGAATTCGGTTATTCCTTCTATTGTGTCTTCTAAACAGTGTCCTTTAAAGCAGCTTAAGTTTTTCTCAAAACAATCCAAGAAAGCTATTTTTTTAATAGATAAAAATAAGTCCAGAAAAAAATGTAATCCCTTTTTTTTTTCCCTGGAATAAAAAAAGGTTTAAAAGTATTTATTTAGTCATGAGTGTTAAGTGTTAAACCTCTCATCTGGGAAATAGATTTTGTGACCATAAGAGCTGCTCATCTGGAAAATAGATTTTGTTACTGTTTGAGCACAGAAGATTTTCCATTCTGAATGATTTCTGTTGTGCTTTAGCATGGAAGAATATTAATTGAATTATGTAATTTTATTTGTTTCCTAAATCAGTTTTTTTTGTAAAATATTTACCTGTATTTGTATCATTAATATTTATTACTATTTTTGAATATTTTTGTGTATCTCCAATATTTCCCAGTATTGTTAGGAAACAGAAGGGAAATTCTTGTATCTCTGATACACTGCTTCTCCCTCCCTTCGGTTCACCTTCCTTTTTACAGGGAAATGCTTCTGTTGTGTAGTTTTTGTTTCGTGTGTTATTTTGTTAGAAATAGTCCAGTATTGAATATTTATTTTCTTGAAAATTACCAGTGTTTCTGTATATGGTGAGCTCTAAGTAAGGTTGTGTTCTGCTGTCTTAAGGTTAGTTATTATTATGGTAGAGTTTTTACTTTTGTTGTTTAAGGACGCTTTGGTTGGGGTTTTTGTTTTGTGGAATTGTGTTGGGATTTTTTTTCCTTCCTGTTCATGCTTTCAGTCTTGGGAGTCTCTATACAACATCCCAGTGTTTTTGGATCATACAATTTGCATAGCTCCTAAATTTTTATATTGGAGGTACTTCAGCTTTTTCATTTAGTACCTAAAATCTGTGGTGTACAGATGACATTTACACATGTTTCTCTGCATTGGGAAATGAGCGTTCTGTCCTGTTTTGCTGGCTCAGGCCTCAGGGATGCTGAGGTCAACTGTAGTGCTTGTGTAAATGTTTTACTAACACGATCTCAAGTTAACTTTGAACTTCTTGAAATTCATCCTGTGTAGTTACATAAGTTTCACTGCTTGTATTGAGTAATGATAAACTCAAATTTGAATAAAACAACTCAATTGATATTTGATGTGTCTTCATGACCTCATAATTTGCCTGATGCACAGTCCACTCCTGTTAGCTGACAGCGAAGGTGAAGCAGTGCAGGCACAGTGTCTCTTGCCGTCGTGCTCTCAAGGTGGTTTTCATTAGGAATTCCTGGAGTGGAGCAGCTGTTGCTTCCATCCTGCTTCAGGTGTGTGCCTAGCGTGCTAATGATCAGTGCTGATTATTGCTGCTCCTTCTGAAGGACAGTAACTCAGCCTCCTGATGGGGAACTGTAGGCTTTACCTCGCTGAACTGCTTGATTGCATGAATGAGCTTGTGCTTACATTACAAATACTCCGTTTTGTCTTTTCACCTTTCTGTTTGTTGTTCATTTTCTCCACCCTGTTGTATTCTGATACCAGTTAGGACTTTAAGTTGTTTGAGAGGAACTGTTTTGAAACTATTTTTCCCTCTCAGTAGTTTTGCTCTTGTCTATTTCTACCCTGAATTTTTCTTTCATACTTTTGATTTCTTCCCAAATTACTTTTTCCATTTCTGTTATGATGCTCTGATGATTTTTCTCTCTTGTCTCTGATTTCTTACTCTGATCTGTTTTCATTCTTCTTATGGACATTGTTTTGCTAGTGTGCTTGATTAAATGGACTTCAGCAGTCATTGAAGGGGCTCAGTGTGCATTTTTCATTCTTCATGACAGAGAAGAAAAATAAAATCCCAGGGTGATTGGTTGTGAATTTGTTGTTCTATGGGGTTTTATTTGTCATTAGAAGTATAAAAGGGAAAAGAAAAAAGTCCGAGGAAATATAGAAAACAGAAAGTGTGATATGGTGGTGGATGTCTGAGAAAGGATAGAGAAGCTTTGTGAGGGTATTTCATGTGAGACTAAGGATTTGGCAAGGAAAGTATGAGTTAATGATGGCAGTTGCTCAGATATTTTCGGATCATCAGAGATTCTGAGGCTTACATAACTGTCACATGTGCTGTTTGTAATAGGACCCTGGAGTTTGTTCTTAAGATAGGTGCTTGGGTTGTGTTTGTGATAGTTCATTAAACAAAATCCTTATGTTGCATGAGAATAAGATCACCTCTTTGAACCTGCTGGAAGGTGGCTCTCACTAATGCACCTTATATTCTGTTAAAACAGTGCAGCTGCTTGGATTTTCACTGGCCCTCCTTGCTGTAATGAAGTAAACCTGGGTAATGCCAGCTGAATCTTAGTACAAATCCATAGCTACAAAACTGCCAAACTGTTTGGCACTTCTCATCAAGTCTCTTCAGGAGAACACTTTGTTACAGAACTATGTATTTACTCTTTTCCACATAAAACGTGGATACTTTAGAAATTACTGCAATTGGAGTTGCTCTGTCACAGACACTGGCCAGGGCTGTTGTCTGCTAGTGGAATTGCAGTCAGTTCTTCTCAGTGTGCTTCTAAGGCAGAGAGGATGAGGAGTCTGTGCTTCTGCCTATATCTCTCTGCATTTGTTAGGAACAGGAGGATAAAAAGAAAGGTCTCAGCAGGCAGGTGAGGTTACCCATCTGCAGTGGGCTGTGCACTGTGCTGGCTCTAGACACAGCAGAACGCTGGAGTGAGTTAGAGAGATGCCTGATGAATGTGACATTTTTTGCTGGAAACGGGTAAAAGTTAATCTCCCTTCGCTGCAACTGGGGACAAAGGTGAAGGATGGAAATAATAAAAGTCTTACAAGGGCTGAATCTGGGATAAAAGGCAGTGGAGCATATGTGAGCTCTTTGGGTGTGGGAGAAAGGTGTGTGGAAATAGAGGCTATAGCAGACTCACATGGAAAGGAAAGGAGAGGGTTTAGGAATGAATACGTGTAGGATAGAGACAGCAAGTAAAGATTTCAAGAGAATGAACAGGGCGGAGCAGATTGCTAAAACACAGTCAAATGTAAGAATAAGCAGTGGGCAGGGGCCTTGGGCAGAGCTGATGAGCAGCCATATAAAGTAGAATACTCAGTGCTGTGGGTGGATGGATGTGTTACCAAATGTCTGGAAAGTGATAAGGAGCTGTTTGCACCTTCTGTATGCTGAGTGCTCTGTGTGTAGGTTGGTGCAGGCAATACTGCATATGGTGGGACATTTGGCCACATGCTCTTTTCTGCTTTTAAAAATGCCTATATATTCTCCTCCTTTTTACCTGGGCACCACATGATTTCTGTGCCCATGTCTTTTATTAGCATTTCTCAGGAAAAATACATACAGAGGGATAGGTGTGAAAGGGAGATGTAGATGTATCTTGATATCCAATAGTGTGTAACACAGCTTTGGGGCTTTGACTTGTGAAACTGTTGTAAGAAACTTTGTAAGCAACCTGAGTGTTTGGGGAAACTGTTTTAGGTTTGTGAGAGTGTGTGGGTTTTGCTGTGATTTTTTGTTGTTATTTATAATTCCAAAAATAAAAACCAAAATAAAAAGACAGAAAAGAAAAATATTAAAAAATACTGAGGCAGAGCTCAGGTGCTCTTCAGCCCTTCTTGTGCAGCACAGGCTTTTCTCAGAGATGGGGATGCTGCTGGAAGGATATGCCTTTATTTTCTCTGTGTGCTAATCTCTCCTAGCAGCTGTTCTTAGCCTGAGATGAAATTCTCTTTGTTTGTGACCCTGAATAACACTTGTGTTCTGCCACAGCATCTCAAGTGTGTAAACGTTAAAGTGGCTCTGCCCAGAGTTCCCCGGGGCAATATTTCTTTTCAGATAATATTTGGACTTTTGGGAGGTTCTGGAGACAGACTCTGAATGTTGAAAATCTGCAAGACAAATAAGAGAAGGAAATCGTCTAAAAGTCAAAACTAGAAATACTCTATCTCTTCTGCACTTGGGAAAGGGAGAAACCTTTATTCTGAAAGAACAAATCAGTTAGATGTAGTTGTAGCACCAAGTGCAATAAAACAACTCATTTATTTTCTTTTTTAACAGAATTTTAAAGGAGAGAGCTCTTGGTAATTTCCATTCCTTCTTTTTTTTTTTTTTTTTTTAAACTCTTCAGGACCTTCTGCAGCTCTGTGATTGCTGATACGTGCTTAACAGCCTCAAGGGGTCCTGGCAAGATGGCATCTTCCAGACTTCCCATCCTTATAGCATTGGCATTTTCCACTTTGCCCTTTGTTCTTTCACATTCAAACAGGGTAATGTGGTTTCAGGAGTTCTTTCCACCTAATACGTGCCCTATAAATGCCAAAGCAAACACTTTTTACGGCATCATGTTTGACGCAGGAAGCACTGGAACCCGTATTCATATTTACACCTTTGTGCAGAAGAGCCCAGGTAAGACCCTCATGTATGTTGACTTAGGTTCCAAATTCTCAAAACAGTTTTGTTTTTTGCCAGCTCAGCATTTGGGGGCAGTTGAAGATTTCTACAGTTTGTCCTTCAAATGGTGTTCCTGCAGGTGTTTATTGTCCATTTGTCATGGTGTTTTGCTGTGTAAATACCTTTTTTTGTAGGTCTTTTGAGTCTCAGAGATTTAATTCTGGATATACTGGAGAATTCCAAATTTTCAAACATTTTCGTCTATGCAGCTGTTTAAAAGGAATATTTCATTGAGATGAAAAGATACTTATGCTGGTTTTGTCAGGTTGCATGTTACCTTAAATTTTATTAAGAGATACTTGAATTCTGCATATGTTTATGTCATATTTTGTAGCAAATTAAAACCTGTAAATTAGAGAGTTATTAAGTACTGAAGGTCTGAGCCATTTCCAGGAGAGGTGTGCTGAGATGCACCACACTCCAGTGTATCTGCTGCTCACACAATGCAGAGGTGCCCAATTTTGACTGCACAGGATTTTGGTGTGACAGGATTCAGGAGGATGAATCAGCTTGGGTACAGTGAGGCAGCAGGTTTGCAAGGGTTGAAGGCTGGTTGCTGGGACATAGTACTTATCTGTCTGTGCATGACTTCATCCATAGTCTGGAAGGAATGGTACAAGGTCCAGTTCTGTTTGACTCAGCCTGGCTTGTAATACACAATACTCAGGAATAGCTTCTACACCCAAAGTGCTCTGGGAGCAGTGGGCAAACTTGTTTGGCTTCTCAGCCAAGTACTTGGGCACAGTCAGCTCTGTTCTATCTGAGCTGGATGAATCACCCAAGGATAAGTGGAAGTTGATTGTGTGTGTCTTAATATGCACTAGTATTTCACAATTAGCTTAAGGACAGAAAGGGAAAGAAATTTTATTAAGAATAGGCAACGGTTGTGTGTGGAGGGAGCAGAAGATATTCAAAAAAGTCTCCCTGCATCCTCAGAACAAGCTCCTTGGAAAACCATAGCTTAGAGATCAGAAATGGCTTGTGAAATGACGAATGCAAAAGGAATTTAGCTTCCCCCCCTTGGAAGACCCTCTTATCTATCTTCAATATTAGTGGTTCATTCTCTTTTCGTATCCATAGGCCAGCTTTGAATGTAAAATCCCTCAGGGATTGGTTAAAAGTAGAATTCCCTTGGTAATTGGTGCAAACTGTAAAACCCTCAAAAGATATAAAAGCCCCTGTAAAACAACAGCCGTTGGTATATGCTAGATAGGATGCCTTCATAGAATAAACTATGGATTTGTGCCTTTCTGCATATGCTGATTCTTTTCCCCGCTGGTCTGAGAGCTCACCACGAGCCAGAATTCTATCTGGGCAAGGCTCGGGAAAGTGCTCCGTCACTGAGGGCTGCAGAAGCAGTCTCAGGGATCCCAAAAGGACCCCAAAAACCCCACCAGTGACAGTTGTGCTGCATTATTTTAACTTACTGTAGTTCACAAATGCTAAATGAACATCCTTTTAATTATAACAACAAGTTATTTATAAATTTTGTGAATTTGGAGGGTACAAGGGCAAGTGTCTGCTAAATATGTTCCTGAAGAGAAGGAGCAAGGCTTGTTTTAGGAGAGGTATAATCTTGTTTGCAAGGAGAATCAAGGATAGTCAATTTACAGTCACTTTACAGTCATTTTGGAAATAAAAGAATAAGATTTAAGTTGTTGACTGTATCATGTAATGTTTTGTTTGTTTGCAGAAAAACTTCCAGAGGTGGAAGGGGAAATCTTTGAGTCTGTGAAGCCAGGTCTGTCTGCATATGCTGATCAGCCTGAAAAGGTAAGATTGCCCTTCATTCCCTGGGAGTTGGTCGTGCTTCTGTTACATCATTTAAATTCTACCAAGCATTTCAAGTAGTACTGATTGCAACTGCAAAAAGTCAAGAAGAAATGCACAAGTTCTGCTGCTGTCTCTCTAAACCTGTTCCTCTGCTTTTGTGATTTAAGTTCTACACGGTGAAATAGGAGCTGGTATTTTACACATTTCATCAGTGGAACAGTAGCTTAATTAATTGCTTAAATGTTTATATAACTAGACCATACGCCTTTGAGAATTTCAAAGGCAAAGTGATTTTTGTCTCTAGCAGCATCCAGTGTTTATTTCCCCTATAGCTACCCCAAATATGAGTAACGAATAATTCTCTCTGTTCTGAAGTAAGCTGCCACTTTCCAGACTCCCTGTGCTGACAGCAAATCCTTTCACAAACTAAAGGAGGTGCCAGAGAAATGACAGATTAGATACACTATCTTGTGTGCTTTAGCAGCCTTGAAGTTGGGGGCTAGCATTATGGGCGTTTCAGATTTCTCATTTTCCTCAGTTGGATTCCATGCTACAGGAATTTGAGTGTGACACTTTATGGAAGAGTGAATGGATTTGGGATTTTTAAAAAACTTTTATATGATCACCTACGATTCCAGTAAATCTTGTTTGTTCAGTAGGAGAGGAGAACTCACCCCGAAAGAAATTTCTAGGGATTTCACAAGAGAATGTTTATTGCTAATGCCAAACTAATTGTTAGAGCAGTGGAAATAATTGAGACAGCAGTGGTCTGTACCTTGTGTGGTAATCATTGCACAGCTGGCATTTTAATTACAATATTTGCTATGGATACATTTGGAATTCTTATGTTGCATTTAGTGAAATCTATGGGTATTTTCCCTTGCTTTGGTAGCCTCAGTCAGTAATTGCACCATTTAGTTTCATGATACTGCAAGATGTTTAGGTTTGTCAGGTAATTGGTTCCCTCACCTCCCTCCATCCTTTCCAAAAAATACCTTCCACAAACAATGATATTTATCTTCCCTAAAATATATTTATGAATACACCTTTTCTTTCCAGTACAGATGTTCCGTTTAATGTTCTAATGAGATGTTTGGCATGATTTTTCTACTTATCTTGGGTGTGGGTATCTTCTGCTATTGAATACTGTTCTCACAAGTTTTGAGGGGAAGCTGAGAGGCCTATTCTCGGACAGCCTGTAGGAGGAAACCATATGAAAAACATATTTTTCCTTTTAGGGTGCTGAAACTGTCAAAACATTGCTGGACATGGCCATAGATGCTGTGCCACCACATCTCTGGAAAAAGACCCCAGTAGTGTTAAAAGCCACAGCTGGACTTCGCTTGCTGTCAGAGGAGAAAGCTCAGGCTCTTCTTTCAGAGGTAATACTAAGTTGGTTTGGATTCACTAGTATTGCTCTCCCTGATTAATCTTTTTTTTTTTTTCCATTCAATTCTCTATTCTGTTTACCATAAGAAAATTAAACTATGAAAAGAGTTTATGTGTAATCCCACGATAGCATGAAACTCGCAGAATATCTTATCTGGTCCTGAAATCCTCTGTCTGGCTGTGGTGGAAGGCATGGAGAGAGACCTACAACACTACTTTATTTCCTAGCCCCTACTCCACACACTTTTCTTATTTTCTACTTCTGTATAAAACAAAACTTTGTCACCCTCAGAGCAGAACAAGACTCTGAACACCAAGAAATGCAATCACTATTTCTTTCCTCAGGTGAAAGAAGTCTTCGAGGAATCACCATTCCTTGTTCCAGAGGACAGTGTTGGCATCATGGATGGATCTCATGAAGGTATGCTTTAGGAGGGGTAAAAAGTAAAAGCAAAGAGAAATGGGGAAAAGAGAGATATCTTAGGAACATGAGAGGGAACTAGAAATGGTCCTTAAACTAAGGAGAAAAAAATAAAAGGTTTCTGGCCCTGTTTGAAACAATGCAATCCTGCCTTCCTGAGGTGGTGTTCATTACTTGGTCACCTGTTCGGCTACAAATGCAGATACACAAAGAGACGTCCCAGGTTTCAGAACAAAACTTTGTCTCAACAATAAATACTGTCTGATGCAGTCTGCCCGACTGGAGGCTGCTCTTGGGAACTGGTGCAAAAGAGATGGTGTCCACCTCTGAAAGGCTACATGACAATATAGCAAGCTTGGAAGCTTATGGAAAGTGCCTTGTAAATTCTGCAATACCCGCGTTAAAAATAACCTATTATGTGCAGCTCATCTATTTTCAATCTAAAATTGGGAGGATTGTGACTATTAGAGGAGAATAAAGGATAATTGGCAAGTGTTAAGAATAGATAACTAAATAATAAAATAATAAGTTTAAAAATATTCTGTTGGGAAAAATAAAGCTAGTAAAGTAGCAAGGAAATACCATAAAATACAAGAAAAGGTGAAATATGTTCATATACATTCAAATATGTAGGTTTGGAGTGAAGAATGATTTTGCAGTGCAGAAAAAAACCACTGCAACATTCTGGCTACATATCCAGACATATTGCCTCAGAGAACAGACAGGTGATAATCATCTGTATGGGTGCCTGATGAAAAGAGCTATCCTGTCATGTTCAGTTTAGAACACTTCCTTATGGCAAATAAATTGCCACTCTGGAAGGTGCTGAAGGAAAGCAAGAAGAATTATCACAGGGCTTAAACAGCTAATAAATGGAGAAAGATTAAAGAACAAAATCTCTCCACAAGGGCCAAGAGAAAAGGAGAAGTATTCTTCTGTCTTTAAGTATTTGATAAGTGTGGTGCAGTGCATAGTTTGTCACTCTGGATTAATGGGTGAATTGTACAGTACAGAGAACTGTTGTATTGACAGGGGGCAGGACCAGGGAGGCATAATAGAGGAGCACAGAGTAGCCTGCCAAGTTCATTTAAAATCCCTACCTCTTCTACTGTCACATGTTTACCTATGTTTGCGTGAGAATCGTGCCAGTGTCAAGCAAGCCACTGGAGTCAAAAGAGCTGTTTGTGTTTTACTGATTGCTGCTCTGTCTGTAGAGTAATTATAGAAACCTCAAGATTAAAACACAGGGTGGTGTGAATGCAGTTTTCAGATTAGGAATTGAAATGCTGTACTGCAAAAACAGGCCTAAGGAAATTTGTGCATTTGTCAGTTCATTACTTCTTTGTATGTTTGGATAATAGATATGATTTGTGTATGCTGCACTTGCATGCATATTACAAAGTCCTACCTATTTCAGCTCAAGAGACTTGTGTGAATCAATAATGCATCACATAATGTGATTATGAGTTTGAATTAATCTCTGAAGTCTGGGGTGGTCAGGTTAAGTTAGTAATGACTTTCAGGTAAATAAATAACATGCAGAGGGCTCGTAACAGTGGGGAGGAGATTGGTGAAGTATTCAGTGGTGACTTTTTTCTTTCTTTTTTTTCACTCCTTGCAGGAATTTTAGCCTGGATCACTGTGAACTTTTTGACAGGTAGTTAATTCTATGTAACTACTCTCTAAGCTTGACTTGAGTCTCTTCTGTGGAAGTGATCACCCTAAGTTCCTCTGCCTTGGCCATGCTTTTTCTTTCTGCTCTGTCAGCAGTGCTAAAGCAGTGGATTGTCTTGGGCAGACTGTTTTCCAGAGTCTGTAGTAAGAAGGAGACATCTTAACCTCAAAGGTGCCAGAATTTGCTCAGATCTTGGAGGCACTGGCTAGCTGGTTTCCCTAACGTGCTTTGGGAGTGGTACTGCTAAAGTGGGAAACAAGTGTTCTTCATCCCAGTGTGAGCTGTGCAACTACAGGGGTGGTGCAGGACATGGTGCCTTAGCACTGCTGGTTCTGAGAGCTTCTGGGAGTGCAATCAGTGAAAAGAAAATCAGTACTCTAGTAGATAGATGAGCAAGCAAAAAAGCTGCTATGGGTGAAGAGAAATTATAATAGCTGCTTTGGCTCTTACTGCCCTTCCTCCCCCTACTGCTTTTCACCAGCTATATAGTGGTTACAAAATATGTGTACTCTTCCTGACAGTCTTCTGTAGGAGATACTTTGTCTCTTACTTTCAACTTCTGCTTGATACCTAGAGATTTATCTGCTTTTGTCTCCTTGGAGGAGAGATTGGAATCAAGAAAGAAAGTCTGAATCTTTCCATAATACCTTCTGTCTGCCTGCCTGTTCTCTCTGAGGTTTTTTCTTTGAAGGGCAGCTCAGCCCTCCTTGTATTGCTGTGATACTGCGATCATCTGGTGGCTGCCTGAACACCCACACAGTGTCTGCATTTCAGCATTTGTGCACTGGGGCTGTTCTGAGCATGGTGTTGTTTGCAGGGCAGCTGTCTGGCCAGAACCAGCAAACTGTTGGGACTCTGGACTTGGGAGGAGCCTCAACCCAAATCACATTCCTGCCACGGTTTGAGGTGAGGATTGGTTAAAAGTGCGTGGGTTGGGACTGCAAGGCTGGTGGAGAGACCTGAGCACTGCTGCACTCTCTGGTATCACTTTGTCAGCAGTGGCACAAGCAGAACATCTGTGGTTTACAGAATATCTGTATTTCTGTTCCCTTTGAGATCAGCAGTTGGCTGATAGGAAGCTTGCAAACAAAGGTGCCTGAATTATGAGGAAATAAAAAGAAAGCAAATTAGTAAAACCAAAAAGAAATAGCTTTTGTTTTCTAGACTCAGGGAAAGCCTCATTAATGTCGATATTGCTGTGTATTCAATAAATGAAGAAATGTAGGGACTGGTCTTTTTTTTTTTTTTTTTTTTTTCGTTCCAGTCTGATAACAGATCTTCACTAAATTTTGGAGGGGAGGAGTGTTGTATAGGGTAAATTTCTTTAATAGTATCACAGTCAGTTCTCTGTTTTCTTATCAATTTCTTCTCGTTCCTTTTGAACATTCTGCTCTCTGTCCCTCAGACACCTCTGCTGGATTTCTTAGTAGTTCTATAGCTCTTTAGAAACAGTTTGAACTGGGACCCAAGTCTGCAGTTTGCATGAGAAAATTACAGGAGTAATGGAAAGGCAGTATAGTATTCTGTACCTTCATATTGTGACGTTGTTTATGTCAGCCTTTCTGAAGGAATCATTTCTTTAACATCTTTTCTTTATAGAACTTCAGATTCTCAAAAGATGTTTGGTGACCACAAAACACATGGCTTTCACATCAGGTTATTTTAATTCTGCAATTGTGTCTTACGTTGAAACATGACATGCAACCTTATCCTGTTCAGCAAAGCCTCAAGCATACTCTGGGCTTGTCCTCTGTTTTGTGTTGATAACACCTGCTAAAGTGGGCACTGGACCAACAGGAAAGGGTGTTGCATGTCAGAGTTTTGGAGAATAAATAGAACTGTGAAATAGGCTGAACTTCAGCTCAGGATTCAAATATCCCCTTCAGGCCTTGCAGGAAAAGGCCTGTAGTGTTTGCTGCTGACCAGCTGACTAATGATGTGAATTTGTAGGGCAATGTGGAATCAAGGTTCATGTTGCCTGCTTGTACACTATGTCTGCTTCTCACCTGTGTCGTCAAGTTAAAATAAATAACCTCAGTATGTTTTGGGGAATTTTTCCCGTCTGACAGAATTAGCAGGAATACTTCCCTTTGATTTGCAGTGGGGATTTTTCTCTCCTGCAATCCGAGGCAGTCACATGTTTGCACTTGTATTAGTTTGGAACAAAATACTATACGAGATTTGTTAATTAAATATGAATTACAAGCAAGTAGAAAACATATAATGATAACTGCATGGAGCTGATTTTAATTTCATGGCATTATTGCCAAAGTTAAAAGCAACTGAAAACCAATCATAGTAATTATGAAATTCTGTCTGGTGTCTGCCTCATTTTTGTGAAAGCAGGGCATGAAAAAAGGCAATTGTTTTCTCCAAACTAATTTTTTTTAAGATCTCTCCTTTAAATAGTTTTTTGTGATGTAATGTTTAGAAACAGAACTCAAAATATGGCAGTCTGTGTGTATGAGGCCAAGGATGTGACTGTCATTTCTGTGATAATCAACTTGAGACCCACAACAAATTTTCATTTGTATTGGCTCAGGAGAAACTCAAGCTGAATACTGTTAACTTCCTTTCAGCTTCGAGCGGGCTTCTGTCTAGGACTCTAGAAAAAATAACCCAGATCTGGATCTCCTTACTTGAATGGTAACTGCAGGACTATGCAGCCTCAGTTCTCCTGGAGATTCTGCCGCTTGGCCCAGAATAACAGTGTCTGATCTACGTGCAGAGAGCCAAGAAGGGAGGAATGAGGCCATGAGGACAGGAGAGACAGAAACACACTGAGAGCTTAGAGAGTGGACACAAAGAAACAGTAAATGATTGCTAAAGTGGTTCAGCCTTACAAGAGTGTATTAGTCTTCAGGAAGCTAGGGCAGGGTACCAGTGGGATGGAGGCGTGAACAGAGGGAACACTGCGAGAGGAAAAAACTGGAGGTGGTGAAACAAGAGGCTAATTTAGGTGAATCAGCCCTAAGACTGGGAGTGAGTGGTCACAGTGTTTCCTTGAGTACCTGGCAAGACATTTGACAGGGTGAAAATGGGGCCTGTGCTTTGTATTTTTAATTCGTCTGAGTTCCTCAGTTTAGGTGCCTAGTGTGACTTGCAAAAGTTCATAGCACTTCTAGTGGAGCTGATTTCCATGGGGATTCTGTACATGTAGAGTAGCATGTAAGTACTCTAGAAGGATTCAGGTTACCTGAATTTGAAAATGTTTTCATCCTGATTTGTTGTGCTTCCTGGTTATACGTTGAGGTAACGCAGAGACACATATAAAATAAAATCAGTGTTAAAAGCTGCAGATATTACAGCAGTGGCACGACTGCAAAAACTGTACTTTGTTTTCAGGGCAGATCAGATGAGTAAACTCTGTGGGTATATCTGTGATATTACATAAAAGTTGGTTATCCTTTATTGCATAATATAAACTAAACCTTTTTTTCTTTTTTTTAATTTGACTTAACTTTTAGGAAACTCTGAAGGATACCCCTCAGGATTTTCTTACCTCATTTGAAATGTTTAATAGCACCTACAAGCTCTATACCCACAGGTGAGGAGCAAAAGTCTACTATTTCCACTGGGGAAATCAGTCTTTTTGCAGCCCCTGAGCTAACATCATCCTGGTACCAGCAGCAGAGACCATGATTTTTTTACTACTTATCTGCATGGAACGGTAGGAGTGGAACATGACATTAGTTGGCTGGAAACATTCCAGGATCATGGCTAATGTCACTGCAAGGGAATATTAGGCAGTCTGTCAAATGAAGAGAAAGCACTGTGAGCCTGTATTTAAGGAGAAGTATTCTTATTACTGGATTCAAGCCAAATATTCTGGAACAAGCAGAAAGGTAGATGTTGTGCCAGTAGTCAGAACTAAACATGATCAGAGATTTGGAAAGAGAACTTTCCTGAGACTTGTTCCTTAGTGGTGTGAACATTACCATCCCAGTCAGTTATAGAATCTGCTTACTTGACAGCAGAGCTGGTCTAATTGTCATCCTCTTGTACTCCTTACATTTGCTGATGTTACTGATTGCTGTAGTCATCAATATAGTCCGTTACATCACCTAAAATAATTCGGATTGAAAAATCATCTCCTAAAAATTGAGAGAGAGATGGAGGTTAGTAACTCTGAATATTCTACAAATGTTTATAATGACATTACGAAAGTGGTAAGTGGCCAAACACAGAGGTGGGAATGAAAGAGTCAACAGGATTTTAATCTCGCTATGTTGCTGCAATGTGTGATGACATTCTCATAAGCATTGTTCATATTCTAGGTTATAATGAATGTAGCAGTTACCTGTGGAGTCAGACAGGTGAATTTCACATAAAGCCACAGTTGCCATTTTCTGGGAGGTTCTGCACTCTGCCCTAAGAGCACATAGTTTTGAGTGTGTTACATAAGAGAGGTGCCCTATTCCCCATGCACTCGGCACATACCCTTCTTTCTACCTCATTTTAAGAGGGTGCCTTTTTGTTTTTCATGATCATCTTGTATAAATGCCACATCAGCTCTAACCACTTCCTGTTTTAGATTTAACCTTTTTACAACTCTTTGTATTTCTTGGGTTTGTGTCACTCTTTTGGCCCTCAGGTTGTTCTGGTAAAGGGAACTCTTTTAGAGAGGGGAGCCTTGTAGGAATCAGAGGAAGGAAATTTGGTTTGGGTGTTCCAGGATGTAGGAAAAGGGGTATAGGTAAAGCAAACCAGATGTGCAGGAATCAAGACTATAACGTCTGTCTGTTGTTCACAGCTATTTGGGGTTTGGACTAAAAGCTGCAAGACTGGCAACGCTTGGAGCTTTGAATATGGAAGGTATGTTCATATAGGAAAACACTCAAGATTTATGAAGAGATGCTTAGACTTAGCCTTGTGTCAGCAGCCCATTTCCTGTGTCTCTTCACTTCTGTATCTTGTGCTTTTCTGTTTCTGATGGTATATATTTGTCTGAAAACAGCTGCCACTTGTTAAGGAGCTGTCTTGTGAGACAGCTGCTTTTCCCTATATTTGAGATCAGCCAGAAGTGACACTCAAATGCAAATTCCAGAAATGCACAGAGCATACAAACACCATGGCCAGCCACAAACACACAGCTTTGCAAGTATCCACAGAAGCATAAGCAGCATGAATAGATCCTTTTCCTGAGGTCTGCTACTTAAGCCAAACCTACTTCCTAGGTGCCTCTGGTATCTGCCTGGCCCGTGGTGTTCCCCAGACCTGTTGTGTGCACTGCCTCATCTAGATGGAAGCCCACAAGCACATCACAGGCTCTCAGTCACTAAACTGAGTGCATACTCACATTCCTGAGTCTTTCCAGTCTCTCACCCAGAGCTTGGGCCTTTTGTCTAGTCTCTGGCCAGGACCTGGGGTTTTTGCACCTTCTGAATTCTTAATTGACAGCTAGATGGACTTGTGATAATTACTGGAATGTACTCAAATCAAAAATAGCTGGGAGTAGGGATTGAGAAGAAGATAGGACAGACTGCAGTGATTGGTCACAAGGCTCAGACAGAAAAGCACAAGGACCAGCTGCCTGCTTACTTGTGACTGTGTTCTTTTATAGTCCCCTCTGGTCTGCCATACTTGCACTTGCCTGATCCTTTGATTCCCCCTTTTCCCAGCCTTTGAGCCTTTCCCTAAGCATCCCATAGTAAATTTTGCTATCCCACAGTCTGCCTCAAGCATTCTGTTAGAAATTTACTTTTTCTGTGAGACCTGTATGTGCAGCAATAATCATGTTTCTTATCAGTTACAGTATTTCTGGTTGAATCCCTCCAACGTACATTCAGTGCATCCTGTAGTGGCCATTGATCTCTGTCTTAGGCGGTTTTGTCTTCATTGCTCAGCTGCTTTCTTTGTCTTGATTATCGGCTGTCATTAGGGTTTGTGCATCTGTGTGTTTATCACCTCTAATTTCCTGTCTTTTGTGGTGAATAGCCATTATCCAGATACCCTTGTACCATTTATCTCATTAAGAAATGACAAGCCTGGCTGCTCTGCTGTTTGCAGGACAAAACAGTTTTTCCAGACTTGAGACTAGTCCTTAATTTCTAATCAGTTAGTGCCAAATCCATCAATTCAGATTTTTGTACTTTTGCTTAAAGACTTTAATGAAGATGTTTCAGCCTTTTCTGGTTCTGCATATTGATCTATAGCTATGTTACATTCTGTGCTTTTTGACTCTCCTCTCTGCTCTCATTCCAGTTGTGGATGGACAAATGTTCCGCAGTTCCTGTTTGCCAAATCAGTTGGAAGCAGAGTGGCACTTTGGGGGAGTGAAATATCGGTATGGTGGCAACAAAGAAGGTAAATTAAGGAGACTTATTTCTTTTACAATAAGTCTTATCTCCAGAATCTGAATTTTTCCTTGTAAAATATTTCCTCAATTAACTGATGATGATTACAATATGAAGGATAGCTGTCCAGTTGTAGAGGTTGACTTCTGAGAAATCCAGATTAAAATCTGAAGCTGAAGAGTAGCTGACCTATACCTCTGTCCTCTGACTGTGATCTCTTATTACAAAATCATACTTTTATAGGAAATGTTGAGAATTACTTGTGCAAATAAGAGAGGTTTTTCTGAGGCTTTGAGCAAAGTGCAAAAATTCTGTCTGTGTTAGGGCACAAACATTTGGCCTACCAGTTAATCTCACTTGTGGAACTGTTTCTTAAGTCTCTAATAATAATAAGTCTCTAAGGCTGCATAGAGAGGGTGAGTCTGCTGCCATCATAGACTTGAACAGACTGGGGAACATGAGAGCTGAATTGCAGATTTGGTGTGTGTGGAGTGAGTTGGTAAAATTACAGTGTGATGGGAAGAGAAAGCAAGGTTTTATCTAACAGGTGGCAGCAGATGTAGAAGATTCTGCTGACCACAGAACATGTCAATGGGAGTTGTGTCTGACATGGAAGCAGTTTGCATGGCACTTCTTTCAGACCCAGTAATGATCTGCTCTAAGCAGTTCTTCTTGATGAGGGTGTTTTTGAGTCCTTACTTGTATGCTGGTGCCATGTTGGGTTACAGAAGGGATATCTAAGCTCTTGTTCTGATGCTTTAATCTCTGCTTCTTTTGTTTCTCATCCTGTTGCCACTATTTCTTCCATCTCTTGCATATGATCTTTGGCTCACCCCATCTGTGTTTATCCTGACAGGAGAAACAGGATTCAAGCCTTGCTACTTGGAAGTACTCAAGGTTGTCAAAGGGAAACTTCACCAACCAGATGAGATTCGTGGAAGTTCCTTCTATGCTTTCTCCTATTACTATGATCGAGCAGCTGACACCAACCTAATTGGTAAATTTGGGATAATCTACTACATGTGAGCATGTCAACCAGAAGGTAGACAGAGGAACCCTGGTGGCTGGAGACATGGAGAGGAAAGGAATGTTATTGAGAAAGAGGAGATACACAAAATGCCTCGAGGGAATGACATTTATCTGCCACTGCAGTTTGGTGTTCAGCACATGAAATGTGCTCAAGGCTCCAGTTACACCTGCAGCTCTGCCTTCTGTTCCAAACAGGTCTCACTCCTAGTTCAGCATCGCTGAGTTGCACTCTAGGGTCAAGTTAGATGAAGAAATCGAATGCTGTCAGGTCTATGATGATGTTTTCTCACATCTTTTTCAGATTATGAACGCGGAGGTGTTTTGGAAGTGAGAGATTTTGAAAGAAAAGCCAAAGAAGGTAATTGTCATGAGCTGGGAAACTGGTTTGGACAAGAAATAAAAATATGAGTGTGTAGGCAGTACATTATGTGACTTGGAAGAAAAGCAAATTTATTTAACCTTTATTTCACTTATACCTGTCATGTTACTTCTATTAGTCAAAAACTCTAACTGATGCAGAAGACATATGATAGAGCAGTGAGGGGTTGGTGGCTTTACAGCTCTGTTCAGAAGGAGATTGTTCATAGAGTCACTACAAAATAAGAGCTCCTTCTGTCAAACTGCAACTCTCTGAGTTTAAGAAAGTGCTGAATTCTGTAAGTTTGTCATCTTAAATCCTATTTAATCTTTAACAAAATGGAGGGAGAGAGTAAATGATTTTTAAGTCGGACAGCCTCTTCCACATTCCTTTACCTCCCCCTGTCTTTCTTCCTGAATCCTTGTTCTAGTTTTGTATCTCCTGTGGATAAAGAGCTTCCACCTTGCCTGGCTGCTGATTGCTAAAAGCAAGTTATCTCTTGATTATCTACTGTGATTGTTCTCATGAGAATGAGTAGACCATATTTTTCAGCAGAAGATACTTAATTACGTAGTTCAGGATTGACTTATCTAAAATAAGGCCTAAATTTTAATCATTTTTCAGCTAAACTTAATCTCCCTGGAAACTTGGATTTTGAATAGGGGATTAGGCTCTAAAGTTTGAGTGGGTTGGTTGTTATTTTTTCCCTGGATAGTGAGAGAGCTTATTTCCAAAGACATGGCTAAGATGTTACCTAACATTATCAAACCACTTGCTTAGCTTTAGAGCATCAGGAGATCAATTCTGTGATCCTGAACTAATTCTTCTCTATCTCATTTTAATAGTAGAAGGATGTTGCTCATCTTTTCTTAGAAGGAAGTGAACTCTGCTCTTTCTGCTGTTAGAACTGGGCAGTAACCGTAGGTCTAGAAAATGATGCTTAGTGTAAATACATGTCCCAGTCACTGTCACCCTGACTACAGAATCTTGACTGAGCTGAAGCAAGGGAGTGGTTAGTTGGGCAATAGCCCCTTCCATTTCCTTGGACAAGTGTGGTTGGAAAAAATAAAATAAACTGCCATCCTAGAAGGTAGAATCCATTACTGGAGCCATATGTGGAAAAGAGATTATGAAAACAAGTTATTCTTGAAAAAATAAGTAACCTAGCATCCTGCTAGTTATCAGTTGAGCAGAGGTTCTTCAAAAGAGCTGTGTGGATTATGTTGCTGTAATAAGAGATGTACTTATGATGGAGTTAAGAGAAACTGGATGTACTATATGGTTTATTCTCCAACATTGTAGAACAGCTCTATAGTGTGTACTATGTGTCATATATACCCACTAATAGATGAAAGTAGCTTGTTTTAATAAGCTTTGGCTTGAGTTCAGTTCAATTGTACAATGTGGATAAAAGCCCTTATTTTGCTGAGATCCCATTTTTTTTCCTTCTCTAGTCTGTGATAACATGGAGAGATACAACTCAGCCAGTCCCTTCCTCTGCATGGATCTCACTTACATCACTGCTTTATTAAAGGAAGGTTTTGGATTTAGAGACAACACAGTCTTAAAGGTGAGAAAAGCAGTTAAATCCCTATTGATTAACATGCATTAGTTAATTTTTCTGACTAATTATCTACTGAATCTTTCCAGATTTGTAACATGTAGTTGCTGTCATTTGTACAACTTATGAATCTAGAGAACTGTCAGGAACAACTTGTTTTTCTTCCTTTATAGTTGACAAAGAAAGTAAACAACATAGAGACAAGCTGGACTTTGGGTGCTACCTTTTACCTGCTGCAGTCTCTGGGGATGACTTATTGACCTGTGATACTGCTGTGGACTTCAGTCTTTCTGAAAATGCTGAGAAAATAAGTTGCAATCTCCAGGTATATTGTTCAGCTGGGACTGGTTACAGAGCAGAACATGGACCAAAGATATACAACAGATCTTTAGCCTGGATTGGCATTGTGCCTAATGAGAGCATGATTTATAACTGTGATTGACATAAATGATCCAGAATCTGCCTTATGAAAGTAAAAAGGTCTAAATCCCAACAGAGAGTATGCAAGGGGCTCAAAACCAGCTTTCACCAGCAAGTTTGTTAGAAGCACAGAGTTCCTGGATGTGGTGGCAGACTACAGACATGTGACTTCTACCCCCTTCTATTTTAAACATACATAACTTAAGTTTGCTCGTGAGATGTTAAATACTGAAATCAGAAACATCATCAACAGTCATTCAGAGAAAAGTGAACAACTCTGGATGCTGCCAACCTCAGTGTTCCAAGAATGCAGCTGCTAGCTTAGCAAATACAAGAATACTCCAGCCTTTCAGGAAGGGCCTGCTGTAAGTACACTTTGGGCATGATTTTAGGAAAGGTGTTGGCTAAAACAGTAATTTACCAAGCATTTTTTTTTTGGCAGTAGGCATTTCCTAAGCAGAATGTGTGCCTGTGTTTCAGTTTTGCTGCCCTTTACAAGTCTGTGCAGCTATGCCGTACATCTGACTACCAGACTTGATAAATTTATTCATGTAGCATGTAGTCATAACACATAGTTGTGCTGGCACAACGAGGCAGCAGTGCCAGCTATTGAAACTCAACTGCCAGAAGAAGAGCTTGTCACATTCCACCCACAAGGAGATTGCAGTCAGATTAAATGGCTGATCTGACAGCTCACTTTTCTGTGAGAGCCAGTTCTGTTTCTCTGCTCTCAGCAAGGCACACCCACAGCCTTCTTCCTTCCGCTGCTGGTGCTCCTCGGGTTCTTTCATTCGGATTCAGGACATCTAACTTGACAAGAGTCAAGTCTAGTGCTATCCCAAGGACAGCAGGCATGGCACAGCCCAGTGAGCACCACAGTCCCTTTGGCTGGAGTGAGCTCTAAGGTGTGGTGTCCCATTTGAAACCCATCTGTTGCCCTAAGTAAAAACAGCTGTAGAGACTTTTTCCACCCCATGAAATAATTGTAAGCTTGCTACTGTCTTTTCTTCCCCAAGGAATGTGTAAGGTAAAGGTGGATTTACCTCACCACAACAGAGAAGTATTACTCATGTGACTAAGGGAAACTTTCATTCACTGATGTATTGTGATGAACATTTCCCAGCTGGGCAGTTGCAGTTACCTGTTTGCTCTAAAACACCTTTCCTGCTTCTGTCAAACCAAAGACTGCCCTCACACTGCCTTCTCTGCAAACTGGATTTGAAAATAATTGGTAATTCCCAGCAAGGGGAGGAAGTAGTGCACTCATGTCTTCTATGGTCTTGCCAAACAGTTTGGAGACTTAGAAATTTGCCTTACTGTGAACATTAGTCCTTTCCTCCAGTTAGCAGTGCAAGTTTGCCTGTGGCTGATTAAGCTATCCCTTCTCATATCTCAGGTTTTACAGCATGAGGGTGCAAGGCATGCTTTTGATTGAACAAGTTCAATCAGCAACAAGAAGCCAAGGGCTGGGGATGGAGCCATCCATACTTATCCCATCAATGACACCTTGCCATAAATTCAGGCTGCTTCTTCAAACAGGAAATGCTCATTCTACATGTGTACTCCTTACCAGAATCTGTTTGAGATACACATGGAGAAATTCCTATGTCACACCAAAGTTCTGTTCCTTCTTCTCTAGCAGCTTCTGTTTGAACATGAAGAAAGTAATTGTGGTCTCTTCTCAAACATAAACGTTTCTTATTCCTCTTTCTACTGTTGGCAAAACTTGGTATATGGTTTGGTCTGCAGAACAAGGTGCCTGCAAATGCATTCATTTTGTCTTCAGTGAACAAGACAACAAACACGAAATAGGATGCAGTAGTTACTGGCCACTGTCCAGGCTGCATTATCCTGATAGCAAGCTAATTTAATAATCCAGAAGTTATCTTTCAGTCTGAGCCAGTGCTGTGACAAACTCTTACTGGATCTTGGGGCTAAGAGCTGGCATAAGTGAAGCTGTAGTTTGAAGGTGGGCTGCTGTACCTAAGGAAGAAGCAGCAGTGTTATCTGCCCCCTGAACTCACACTAGCCCTAAGGAGGGCTTGAAGGCTGGATTTTGTCCATAGTGAAAAGGGGCTAGAAGGGTACCATGCAGGAGGAGTTGTTCTTTCTGCATTCTTTTCCTCAGACTCTGGTACTACAAATGCTAGGGGGGAGCATCTGCTTCCCAGTACCAAAGTTGCATTTATTCTGAATGCTCAGGGCCTTCATTTCTCAGTGGCATAATTCATTAACTGAAGCAGAACTTCTGCTGTCTGTTACCGGCATGATCCTTCAGTTATGAAAGAAACTCTATTAAAAGGTTTATTTTTGCAAGAAATTGCAGAATTGAGCCCCTGCTGTTTACATCTGAACCCAAGTGGGTGGGGGGATCTGGACAAACCCAGTCAAGTCCTCACACTTACCCTAGTGCAATGAGATTATTTATTAGCTAAACTAAAGAGTAAGCAGCCTTTTAAGAGAAGAGGTCTACTTGCAGCCCTGATTTTTATCTCCTCCTTTGTAATGTCTTTTAGCCAGCCACTAACAAGAACTGCCTAATATGAGTGACTGCAGAAGCACAAGCTTTCAGCTCAAAACTTATGTTTCATTCTTTCTGATGTTGATTTCTGATACTGGTCAACCATATGTGTAAATCTTGCCCATGGGCAGTGCTTAGTTTAATTGTGTGAGTGGAAAACATCTAATGCAAGAGGCTGGTGTTTGGAACCTAAGACAGAATATCTTGAATTGTCTATTTTAGTAATTAAAGCATTTTTAACAATAATCAAGATGTTGTGGTATTATTTTCTTTACTAGATATTATTGTTTCCTTGAATCTTTACCATAGAGCCCTTAAGACTAGCCAGTTCCACGAGAAACACCATTATTATATAAAACACCAAGAGAAAGGCAGGGAAAGTGTGAAAGAAGGACAGTTTTAAAATGTATCTGCCACCATGCGTGGCCTCCCTCTGCTGCAAACTAGCCCTTTTGTCCGAGCTGAGGTGCCAAGAACCCAGGAGTGACATTACAGCTCTAGAAATCATATCAGAAGAAACTGAAAGTAACAAAGCAGCAAAAGCTGTTAAAAATTAATCAGCAGTTGGCAAAATTCAGCACTGTGTTTGCCAAAAGACAGACAGCTGTTTGCATCTCAATCTTCAATTCAGGAGGCCCAAACTAAAAGCACATTGGACATTTAGTTCTGTGGCTCAAGACATCGTGGTAGTATGGAAAGAAACCCTAAATCCTCTTGAGGAGGGCAAATAAGACAGCTTTTGCATAAACCAGTGGATGATGTAATACACAGCTCAGTCCCTCAGTTTTATTGTAAATTAAAATAACAATTCAAAGATTCAAGTCAGTCACAGTCCATTTAAGGGCAGTGCATTCATAGGCAAGCTGCTGACAGGCAGACTGACAACAGATCACTTGCTAGCAAAAGCCATGATCTGCTCCTAAAAGAAAAGAAAAAGAGAAGTAATTCATAAGCATGTGTTTTAGAAACAACCTTTAGGCACCTTTCCTTTCATCTAAATTAAATGTTTCATATTAATGTTTCATAAAACAACAGTTCTTGGCCAGTCTTTCTAGCCACGTGCAGAGAACCTATCCCTATATCCCAGAAAATTAACAAAATTGTAGCATTCCTTTCCTTCCCAAGTAACACAAAGCTGCTGTTACCAATGGATTCTGTGCTCCAAAAAGACATCTTTGTTTTTTTCATTTAAACAGAAAAAGAGAAAAAAAATTCTGAGTGCTGAGGCAGCAGCATTGTCTTCCTTAATGAAGACACTGTGCCAGTGGCAGCTGCTCTGCCTTAGGAATGTATTGATTTTCAATTGAGGAAGTGTCTCAACTGTGACCATAACACAAAAGAAACAGGGCACCTGTGTTTAATATGAAGATGGAGAATAAATGAAATAAAATTGAAATCCAAAAATGAGAATCTAATTTGCTGGTGCTTGGTAGCTTTGAGGGCAGAGGGCTTAAGGAATCTCACAAAAATCCAGCATCTAGGCCAAGAGGGTGAAGAGTTCAGGCAGCTACACTGCAAACAGAGGGGGTCTGTTTAAGACGGAAACTGCCTTCCTCAGGTAATTTCCATTTTAGAGACTTGAACTTTCTGCCATGAGGGAACAATTCACAAGGCAAAACAGCACAGAAACAGGTTAGTGTGGGTTGCACATCACATCTTGTGAAGTCACCCAATGTTTTAGTGAAGATGTGTCTTCACAGGCCTGTTTTTTCTGTGCATTGCTGGAATACAATTCAAGTTTTGACATTTTCATTCCACAGTAAAATAAAGCCAAAGACTTCTGATGACCTCTAACTCCTAATTATTGATACAGAATATAAGACACTTAGATCTTTTATATTCCCTTGTTGTGCAGGGGAAAAAAAGTTACTACTGAGCCATCAGTTATTTAGGAACTCCCCAGGCCCATTCAGGACACAAACCCCCCAGTTTAAACTAGTATTTTTCAACCAAAAAAGTTTCATTTAAAACAAACGAAGATCTTTACATCTTTTGCATATTTCGTGAATAGTTTTGGACAATTCCTACAGCCCTCACTAAAGTGAGATCCTTACTTTGACAGGAGGTAGAGCATTTGTTGCTTGCAATCCCCATGTCCTCAGCAACACCAGAGGAGCCAGTGTGGTAGAATACAGCCTTTTTAGCACATCAGTGGCAGCTATCAAGGACACATTATGCCTCTGACGTTCTGTTTCAAACTTGAGAAGGTGTTTTAAGGAGCCTGGAAGAGATAATGGAATGCTTCTATTACACTTGATGTGCCACAAACAGTTGTGCATCTTATCTATAGAGCAGTTTCCTCTGGCAACTGAAAGAGAACAGAGAAATGGTCCATCTCAATAAAGACTTCCTTCCACCAGCTCATGCTCTTCATCTCACCACGCCTCTAACTGCCATCCTGCAGACTTTTTTTTTTTAAAGCAGCTTTAAGATTTGTGGGATGGAAACTGCATCCAAGAATCTTGAACTGCTCCACAGCCAACAGACATCAGAACAGCTTTGCTTCGACAAAGCTCTCAAACACAAGACAGCAGCATGCTTAACCAGAGGTACTGCAGCAAAGGCCTGGAAGACTAATCCTCTTACTGCCACTGCGTTGGCTTGGATCCTTACCCAGATCGCTCCCATTGAAGGCTGCTGCACTGAGGTGATGAGCTAAGCATGCAACATCACCAAAGCCCAGGTTCACTCCTTGTCCTGCAAGTGGGTGGACTCTGTGTGCTGCATCCCTGGAGCAAGAGAAGACAGAAATGTATTTCCCTTTTGAAGAAAGCCACAGCAGCTGACAAACCCCAGAAGGGATCAGTGTAGTGCTCCTCACCTCTTTGCAATGAACCACCTTAGAGCAGTACATGCGCTTTATCCAGTACCTCCTTGCATACTATGCTGAACTACCTGACTGCCTCTCCAGTTGTAAGAAGCAAGACAAAGGGGAGGTAACAAAAAGCAGGTCTGAAAGGAAAAATTATAAAGAGGTGACTAGCCAAAGCCCTCTCAGATCTGTGTGGAACAGGCCTGCATGTTTTTGTAAGTGACCTCAGCACAACAGGACCTCTGTCAATGGCACACTGCACAAACACAAACTGGACAGACATCATGAGTATAAAGGAGAGGTGGGATTATCATTGAATAGAAACAAAATTGGGTTCTTCTATGAATAGACTTATCTGCAAAGCTCAAAGACAAACATTGGTATGGGAGTCACAAAGTTAGAGAAATTAAGTTAATTTTTTATATGAAATGCAAGATCATGTGCTTTACCAAGCTATAAAGCACAGTGTGCTCCCAAGCATAGAGTGGTTCACATGTTGGAAAGATGAAAAGTGTACCACACAGAAGTGTAGCACACCATCCAAGAATTACTAAAAGCTACTACCGTACTACAGCTGGGGCAGAGAAGAAAGTACATACAAGAAATGTGGTATTTTCCTGTTTGAATAGGCCACCATACAAAAGTCTCTGACATCCCACATGGAGTAATTTTTGTCATTTATGTTCAAGAAAGGTGAGTTTAAAACTCAAACTGGTGCACAGAATGGCTGGTAAAATGCAAGGGAAAATTCAGATCCAGCAGGAGATACTGGATTGTTTCACTAGACTGTACAAACCAGGAAAGGGAAATAACTATCTTTCAATTTGCATACAAAAGGACATGAGAGCACAGAGAACAAAGTGGATGTGGGTAAAGTCAAACTGGAACAATATATTATTTCTAACATCAAATTTGTTGACTGGGAGTGGCTATCCTCACGACATTTCTAACATGCCACCCGCTCAGCCAAGGCTGCCACTGAGGACCTTACCCGATAAGAGCCACGCGGTGCTGGACATACTCTGTGGCGTGCCCCATTCCAAGAGGGAACATGGCTCGGCTCTCTGGATCCACTTTAGCAACGCTTGGGGGCAGCTGACGGACTGCAGTCCCCGAGGGCTTCAGGAGGGAAATGACAGAACGAAACATGGCCCCAGCGGTGTCAATGAAGTCAGAGTGGTTTATGTTGCTCCACTGAAACAGATAAACAAATCTTTGGAAGTTGACCCAAAGTAGACCCATAAAAGAACCCAGTTTAAAAAAAATCTGAGTTCCTAATACTGAATTTTAACCACTTGGACAAAACTCTACAGTAGAAAAAAAAAAAAAACTATCTTCACCATTTTAGGACATATAAATTTCCAACTAGGATGAGCCTACTCTTCCTACCTTTTGGAAACTTAGGTTAACTTCTGTGGCTTTCAGAACCAACCTAATTCAGACCCAAGGGGTCATATTTTCTTTCTATCATTCTCACCAGAGGAAGGTACTTAAGAATCCACCTCTCCCATTACTGTCATTTAAGCTACAGGACTGTTCTATTTCTTACAGTCTCTTTCCTGCCATAAGGCTGATACTCACAAAGGCAGAGTTGATGCTATCCACAAAGCTTTCCTCATCCATGGCGACAAGTTCTGATGCATGGTCATGAGATGTAGACCAGACCAGAGAGCTGGCAGTGTCAGATAGCTAGTTTAAGAGAATGTCAAGGGTAAATATCAAGAGAAAAAGAAGAAAAAATAATATTCAGTGCAAAGATTTCCCCACTGCCCTGCCTCACACCAATCCCTCTGAAAATTACAGCTCCAGCCCAACTTGTTACAAGTGGGAAATGCCAAGGATAAAGTGAGACAGCAGGAGGGGAAAACATAATAAATAAAGAGGAAAGGGCAGATGTGCAAATTAAGAGACAGAACCAACACAGAAAAACATGGACAGAAATAAAGTTACTAAACTACAAAAATTTTTAAAAACATTAAAAAAATACAGACCCCTTACCGGAAGAAGTGCAATTGGCCCCGTGGGAAGGAACCGCTGCCATGCTACATTGTTGTCTGTAGCCTACAATGGAAAGAAGCAAGTGGACAGCAAGCCAGATCACCCTCCTAGGTTCTGCTGCTTATGGAAGAGTCAGTTTAGCAGAATTTTACCTCAGATAAATGGAGAGTTGCCACCACAGCTGACTGATCATACTGATGTTGAATGTTCTTAATTTCAGCTTCCTTCCGGACCATAGAGTTATGACCATCTGCACCAATCTGTAAAACAAAGAAATGCAAAGCAACTTCTTCAGCAGCTCCTAGAAAGATGAGGAGCTAGTATTTCACTGTCAAAACCTCAGCCTGCACCTATATATTGTCTGTTCATTCAGAAAAAAAAAAAAAAATCCCCCAAAACCAGAAGAGGTGGCCCCTTCTGCTCTTCTCAAATTCATCAGCATCTCCTTGCACCAGGCTGAGAGAAAGCCATGCCCAGTGTCCCACACCCTCTCTGACAGGGTTAGCCACTCACCTCACTCTAGCACTCCACATAGGTGGAACAGCACACATGGAATCAGAACCAAATCCAGTGGAAAGGACTTGGGTCAGAGATGACACCTCATCAACAGAAATAAAGAGCTTAATTACCAGCAGCTTGGTCTGAAGTCTGCGTCCATCAGCTAACTCAACTTGGACCCAAGGGCTTGTGTCACAGCTGTGGGAAGAAAGGGGCCAGGTGTACCCAACTGCTTTGCTCCTGTAGAAAACCTCCACCCGGTCTGATGGGAACACAGAGTACCATGGTCACAGCATGACACGAACAGGACAAAAGGAAACATCACTACCACAGCCACATGTGTTTCAGCGGCACCTTATGAGCTCACTCTACAATTCTCAAGGCACCCCAAAAGAACATATATGGACAAGCCCATATATATGGACTGCAAGGCCTGCTCTGGATAAGGAGCTACAGATCTTTTAATTAAATCAAATTTTGGAGAGACTGTATTCTGGAGAACCGCATGTGCAAGTGCTTTACTGCTCTGTAGCCTTTGGAAGTTAGATTTATCCCTCCCTTCCCAATTCCAGAAGCTACCCATTTCTCAAGAGTTACTTGTTAGACGAATTTCTCCCTCTCAAGACTTAGTATACACAATAGAAGGCAAGTAACTGAAAGCTACCTGCAGGAAATAAAACATTGAAGAAGTTGTCCACTACCTGCTACTGCATCTAACTGTTTTGTGAGAGCAGACATAATGACATCATTCTCCACTATGTAACCCATGTCATCTAAGTCATCTTTCTCAAAAACGATCATGGCTTCTGAACAAGCATCCCACACCTACGAAGAAAAAATACATTACATGAAGCTATGTGATAATTAAGTCCATTTCAGGGACTTAACAGCCAAAAGACATAGTAATCTAGAAATACAGAACTAGAGGAAACATCCTGGATTACGTTCCCAGCTACTAAAGTGCACTACATAACTAATTTCATTAAATGATTTAGCTTAAGCTCAAAAAGTAATTCCAAGTCAAGCTTTATATCCCTACTTTCCTGCTACATAACTGACATATAAATCTACCCTACAACCTTGCTGTAGGTTAACTTCAGCAGGGAGCTCAGTCCCACACAGCTGCTTCCTTACTCCCCTGCACTGGGATGGGGAAGAAAACTGGAAGGGTGAAAGTACAAAACTCATGGCTTGAGGTAAATGCAATTTAATTGGAAAAACAAAAGCCACATGTGCAAGAAAAGCAAACTAAGGAATTAATTCACTGCTTCCCAAGGGCAAACAGGTGTTTAGCTATCTCCAGGAGAGCAGGGTCCCATCAGGCACAATGGTTGGGAAGACAAACACCATCACTCCAAACTTCCCATCTTTCCTTCTTCTTTTCCTCAGCTTTTATTGCTGAGCATGACACCATATGGTATGGATTATCAGTCAGGGTCAGTTGTCCAGCCTGTGTACCCTCACATCTTCTTGTGCACCCCAGCTTGTTTGCTGGCAGGGCAGTGTGAGACAGCCTTGGCACTGTGCAAGCGCTGGTCAGCAATAACTCAAACATCCCTGTGTTATCAGCAGTTTTTAATACAAATCTGAAACACTGTCCCATACAAGCTACCATGAAGAGAAGAAACTCTCTCCCAGCCAAACCAATACACCCTTTACCATTATTTCCTGGCTAATACACATGCCTCAATATCTATATCTGCCATTAGGAATCCACCTTTCCGCCTATAACATCAAGACCCTGAGGACAGGTATTTCTGAGCAGACTGCTACCCACAAAAAAGGGACAGAAATTAACATAAGCATGACCTGCCCTTTACCATAGAAAGAAAAACCTTTGTATCATTGATGTAAGTGCTTTTGAGAATTCAGAGTAGCCAGACATGTGGTGTATCTGCAGCCCTAGGTCAGGCACCTGCATTCGCCGGAAAGGTTTGAGTCTCAGGCTGCAGACATGATCCCAGGCACCACAACCTGAAACAGAAAAAGAACATATATACATGGAGATACAGCTTCATGTGTGACACTGAGACCAAAACTGAAGCTCACTCCACACTCTCCTCCACCCTTCCCTGACTCTGCTCAGGCTTGGCTTGCACCATCCCTAGACAGGGCCAGGTCTGCCTCAGTGCTATCAGAGCTCTCACATTGTTTTACTGTTAACACAAGCCAGCAGGAAAGAAACAAGAGCTCTCCATGAACCTCTGACCCCACAGCCAACTCTCACTGTCCCATCACTGGGCAATAAAACAGACACAGAAATGCACAGCCATTATTGTACAGAACATTTATTTCTCCATAAGGAATCAAGGCTCAAATATCTCTTTAAAATGACAATTAATCCTCATTAATTAAGGACTGAGTTACCAGACTAAGCTTCTTTTGTGATCAGAACATTCCAGGTGCTGTAGAAGGCACCTTACAACCTTTCAGTAGCCTAAAGTCACAAATATTTATATAATAACAAATCAGACCAAGATATCAGAACACAGGTCCCTATTATCAAGAGAATTCGAAATTAATAAACACAACTCAGCATATAGAGACAAAAGCAAATAATTCTACTGATGTTAGGGTGAAGGCAGCACATGGTCAAAAGGGTTTTTGTTTAAACAAAACCTGCTCAAATATAAATGTCAAAAATGCAAAAAACAAAATCATACTTACTGCTTAGGAGGGTTGCTGATCCAGGGGAGATGGAACTGACCCTGTTACTGTAACTGTCTGGCATATGATCATATTCCTTCCTAGGACCAGCCTCCAGCAAAGCAATCTTTTTATCATGAAAGTGGATGTCATGCCCTAAAATAAGCAAATACATGCTTTGTGCTCCTATCAAAAATCTCAATAGCAAAACACCTGAGTTTTTGTAATAAGACCGAGTAGATACAGCACTTATTAAAAAAATACATACACAATATAGATCTTGACTGGGCAAGTAAACTTTTGTATGTTAAAGCTTTATGACTACAGTCCTGTTACTGAGATGAACAACTCTTTTGCAGCTAAAGCAAGGATTACATATTTTGCTTTTACATAAAGCTTACATTTTTGTACAAATTTGTGCCATTTTTAAATGAAAATTAATTACTGGAGTATTATCAAGTGAAACCTGAAATGTGTTCCATACCCAGAACACATTTTCCAGAGCCTAGACAAAATTCTCCTTTAGAAGAAGAGATCAAAATAAAACTTCTGTTATACAAAGCAATTAAATTAATATTTTCTCTGTCCTTACATTCTAACAGTGGAATAGCACAAGCAGTTTAGACTTTAAATTTCCAGTTAAAGAGAACTGAAAAAAAAAAAAAAAAAGAAGACTTAAGTAAAGTATAAAACACTGCAGCTGAGCTGGCCATGCTTGCAACACCCCAACCACTACAGATGCAAAAGGTACTGAGGACAGAAGTGGTGTCCCTGCAATGTGTAGAGTTTACTACTACAGCAGTCCTAAAGACAGCAGTGTCCTGGGCTATTTTCTAGATTATGCACAGAAATAATCTCATCTTCTGAGAGGTCCCAAACCTGCTTATGAGCCTTAGATATCACTGCTGGAGTCTCATATCCACTGTATTCTTGTTTAACAATACAAGCAGAATTTAAGCTTTCAAGGAAAAGCCTTATACTTGTAAAGCACTTGTTGCTCAGGATCTTCGATCTTCTGTGCACTATCTTTTCTTAAGGTTTCTGTTGCTACAGCACCTTTCTGAATCCATGTTGCAAATAAAGAATTAGCCAGCACTCCCAGGATCTCTAATGATACAAAGCAAGCAGAAATCCATTTTAACTTAGTATTCCAGTGATTAAAACAGGGATTAGAGAATGAAACCTGGGATTGGATAATAATAATTAGAGAGATGGAACACTTCTCCTACAAAGAAAGGCTGAGAGAATTGGGTTTGTTCAGCTTGGAAAAGAGATGGCTTAGGGGTGACAGGACCTGAAAGAAGCCCACAAGAAAGACAAAAAGGAACTTTAAACAAGATCATGTAGTAACAGGACCAGGGGTAATGGATTCAAAGTGAAAGAGAGTCGGTTTAGATTAGATATTAGGAAGAAGTTCTTTGCTATGAGGGTGGTGAGACACTGGAACAGGTTGCTCAGAGAAGTTGTAAATGTCCCAGCCCTGGAGGTGTTTGAGGCCAGGCTGGATGTGGCTCAGAGCAACCCGGTCAATGGAAGGTGTCCGTGCATATAGTAGGGGGTTGGAATTAGGCGATATTTGAGGTCCCTTCCAACCTATTCTGTGATTCTATAATCAGGAAAGCATTTTCAGCTATGGATGACATTATCAATCAGCTATTTAAGAATGAGGACGCTTGACAGAAACGCTACAGTCTATAAAACTCCAATTGATGGCTCCATTAACAGCTGTGCACACACACAATACGGCCAGGCTCATCACCGATCAGCTCACCAAACACCTTTGGGTCAACTTTAGAGCGCTGTCACACGAGGACGCAGGATCAAGGAGATCCCACAGCAGGATCCCGGACACTGAGATCCTACACACGGTTGTCTCACACTGCGGGTGAGTGTCCTTACCCAGCACGGCGGCCATGGCGCTCCCGACCATGCCGCCGCCCGACACTACGACATCGTAGAGCGGCGGGGCGGAGGCGGCGGAGCGGAGCGGGGCGCGGGGCCCGGCCCTCAGGCGCGCCCCGAGCGGGGCCAGCAGCGCCCGCCCGCGCAGCGCCGCCATCGCCGCGGAACTGACGGCGGGCGGAAGTGGCACCGCGGAACCATGACAACGGCTGTGCGCGCCGCCGGCCTCGCGTCTGATTGGCTGCGGGAGGCCAAGTGGGCGGGCCCGAGGGCTGCTGGCCGCGCTGATTGGTGCAGGCCCGGGGCGGGGCGGGCCGAGGCAGTGGCCCGCAGACGAGCGGGGGTCCGGCCGCGGCGCTCCCGGCTGGGGCGGCGGGGTCGCAACCCCAAAACCAGCACTTCCCGATTTATTTCATTTCTTCCAGGTGACGCGACATCCCCTCAGGCTGTAACACGCCGACTCCCGCGTTTCTCGCCGCCGGGCAAGGAGCTGAGAGCATCCTCTCGGGATGGGGGGCCGGCGGTCTCCGTTAGAACCAGGCGTGCCGTGCCAGGCAGAATTATGGGGTGACCTCGAGGTGTTCGAAGAAGATGAGGAGCTGGAGGGTTTCAGGAGGGAGGCGGAAGTTCTGCGTGAGAAGCTGAGGGAGGCTCTCAGGTAGGATGGCACCTGGTAAGGATGGCAGGATGGGGTACAGGATTCCTTCTCCTGGCCAGTGAGGAGGCGGAGCACGAAGTCCCAAAATTCAGGTGTATAGTGCCGAAACAGTGGCCACAAGTGTGGCCCTCCCTCACAGCAGGGAGGATAGGGTCAGTAGGTGCCCACGAAAGCAGTATTCACATAAAACACGAACAGCACAAATCCCTGCCTCACTCTTCAGCTAATCATGCTTAAAATGTGCCAGCAGATCACACACATTTCTATCCAGTATCCAGTCTTCAGAGCTGTCTTTCCAAGGTGGAGCTCTCAAACGACTTTCCTTGTGGTTACTCTAGCTTGGCATTCACTAGCAGGTCACACGTGCATGCCCTTACAAAGTAAATAGTTTATGAAGAAGAGACTGCAGCAATCACCAGCAAGTGTATTGACCAGGAGTCTGTTCACACATGATCTGCACCTTCTGTCTCCCCCCCCTTTTTTCTCCTTTCCTGTTCTTGGTCCACTCTGATTCACCTTGATCCTCCCTTTTGCCTGCATTTATACCTTCCCTAAAGTCTCCTAAATTGCACTCACTTTCACAATTACCCTCAGATATCCTATGAGAAGTTTGCTATTTTAATGAGACCCAGGATAGTCTCAGGTGGGTTTTTTTCTTATTATTAATAATATGATCATCTTCTCAAGTACAAAGTTTCTAGCTGAACCTCTCAAACATCACACTAGAGCAGTTTCTTGTAATGACATTCCCGCCAGCATCCCAGGAATGCTAGTGTTTGGTACTGTTTGTTAGGATTTGTGCATCTGTGTGCCTGATTGCCTCTCCTGCATTTGTCTGTTATGTTGAGTAGCTATTAGCAAGATAACCCTAAAGTTGGAACTTTATGGTTTGCCTGTAGCCTTTCTGGCAATAAAATGCTAGCAGCATAAATAAATTGCATGACAAAGCTAAGTAGGCCTAATTTCCATTTTATACATGGAAAACAAAACAAGCAAAGCTCTGCTCACAAACTTTGGGAGCAAAGCAAAATATGGAGCCTGAGAATGGCAAACCCTAGGCCTGTCTTTTAATAACCAGCTCAGCCTGCGGTGTCTCTCTCTTAATCAACAGTGTCTCCCTTCTTTTAACTCTGTTTTTTTAATAATTTCACTTATTTCCCCTTCATAATGTCTTTGTCTTAGTCATACATCTGGTAACATAAGGCAGTCCAGTTCTTTGACCGACCTCACCTCAGACAGTACCTGGGATCAGCAAAAGCCTCACTTGTTTCCTAAGTCCCGCTTGAGGCCAAAAAGTGCTTCATCTCCCTGGATTCCTTCCATCACCATCCCTCAGCCTTTCCAAATGACACTGCGGGAAGCTCGCAAAAAGTCTGAGTTGATGAAGTCATATGTATTTCTTGAACTAGACAAACAGAGAGACAAAAGGCAAAGCCAGGATGAAGCTGAATGTCAGAAACAATTCCGGGCACAGCCTGTACCTGCCCATGTATTTCTGCCCCTTTATCAGGAAATAATGGAACAGAATGAGATTCGCAGGCAAGCAGCAATACAGAAAAGAAAGGAGCTGCTACTTTCAACACAGCGGCCCTTCAGTTTTCTGGAGAAGGAAGAGAAAAAGAAAGACGCTATCAGACAAAAATTCCTGGCAGCAGCAACCTCAAATGAGAGCTCCAAACAGAAGCAAGCCAGTAAAAAAGTACCTAAATCTACTTATGACTCACTTCTTGGAGATAAACTCAAAGGTAACATGCCAGGGCTCTTTCTGTAAAAGCACCTCCCTGCCTGTCCCTTGCTGTCTCCATGCTGGGAGGTAAGATCATGGCCTGTAGGGCATCACTTGGAGCCTAAGGCCAGTGTCCCGTGGTGTTATTGAGTCTCCTGTGTGTCACTGGTCATTACAATTGGTTTAGATACCCTTGCAGTAGAGTGCCCTAAGTGTAGTAGTCTTGTATCAGTGTCAGCAACAGCAGTTCTGTTCCACTCCCCAGAAAATATGGGCACATTGAGCTCTTCGGACAGATTTTCTTACCCATTTTGCTGCAGATCATGACAGTTTGGGAATCTTTCCCTGCATTGGATTGCATACCTTTGGTTACACTAAAGGGACTGAGATGATTTGTGGCACAAACATGAAGATAGATTAAGTGCCATAGGTCTCCAAGGTCCATGCAATATCTTAGATCTGACAATTTTACCCAAGTGATCCATACTGCACAGAACCCCTAGGAGAGGAAAAAAATATTTCCTGAGCCCAAATCAGGCAATTAGTTTGGTTCTAAGTCATGGTGTAGTAGTCCAGTCTCTCCTGCCATTCTCTGATGTTTCCAGTTGCCTTCCCACTTGCACTGGCTCAAGTGCTAAAATGGCAAGTAGGTGCCAGGACCATTCTAGTCAGAAGGATAGCCGAGGAAATGTTACTGATGCTTGCTTGCTTTCAGATGGCTTAAGCCACCACAGTTGAAAGTTTGAAGTAAGCAATTCAGACTTCACGCTTGAATGTGGGAACTAAGCCAGTCCTTAATAATTCTCATGGCTTTTCTCATCCTTTTCTCCTTTTTTACTGTTTCCCAGTGATTTCTTCTTGAGGACACACCAGTTCAGTTTTCATCAGAAAACATTCTGTTGGGGTGTACTAACCTAAATAGATTAGAAAGGTAAAAGGCAGCAAAGGACAAACCATTGTTCTATTTCTATCTGGCATATGAGAAGGAAGGGGAAATGAACATTTCATAGTTCAGGCAATTGACTATAAATTGACTCAAAGCCATCTTATTTTGCAAACAGCAGTATTGATTTTTTTTCCCTAAAAGCAAAAAGCCAACCCTCAGACAGCTGTCTGCATTTTAACAAATATTTAGTGCTGCACAGGGAAGGACTTCAGTGTGATGGTATAATCTGAAACATATTCTATGGAAAGTTTGTCACAAAAGGTGACCTATCCATCAAATGTTCCTTACTTAAAAGCTTTTCCAATATAGACAATTAGTGCTGGAGATTACACAGAAAAGCCATCATCTGTTACAAGTATACTTGAACTACTCATTTGTACCACACAGTCAACATGGCTGTAAGTCCCATATAAAAAGTATGGGGCTAATATGGAAGATTAACACTTCTGCAAGACAAAGGAAACACAGGGCAGAAGTTACCTGGTACCCCTAAGAATATGAGAAGTCCTGTTCAGTTATTGCTTCAATAGGTAGAAGAGATATCTAGAAATTAAGGCCTAAGAAAGAGACCCTACCATGGTTTTACTGGTATCTTTGAATTATTTTCCCTGGGAGGCAGAGGAGAGAGGGGTTAAAAAGGAGAGGAAGGAGAGCACAGGATATTAGACTTGGACAGTGGCAATTTCACAGCCTTTTATGTCACTCACACTCTTCTCATTGCTTTCCTTTTGATCCTTTAGAAGCTGAACTCTACAGGGAAATCCGTATTCAAATGAGAGCAAAGGATTTGCTCAAGAGCTCTGTAGCTCCTATAGATATCAACAACTATCGGAGGGAGCCTCAGTCCCGAACTGCCACCAGAACTAAGCAGGAAAGACTTGGCTTCTTACAGGACAAAAGTTTCAGCTTCAAACCAAGGATTAATCCAACAATACCAGATTTTGAAGAACTGTACTGGGCATTTCAGAGGAAAACAGTAAGGAGACAAGAAATTAAAGAGCCAACTCATAATAAACCATTCAAGCTAAGAACGTCCAATCTCCATGCCAGACAGAGGCAGGCTAATGAAAAGATAAAGGTGAGATACCTGGATATTTCTGTGATACTGCTTTCTCCTATCAAGATACCAACTTCTCAAGTTTATAACATTTAATTATTAATGGTTAACATTCTGTGACCTCTGCCCTTATATTGAGAGTACTGCAGAATTCTAGGCCGAACAACAGAACAAAATTCTACATAAAGGGATGAGCTATGACAGTTAAGGCTCAGTCACCCTTTCATAGCTCTAATCATGTCTCCTTCCCCTTGTCCCTCAGCCCATCCACATGTAAATCTCTGCTGATGGAAGAGAGAAGAATGAGTGCATTCTCATACCCCAGCTGTTCTCTTTGGTAGGCAAATAACAGAGGAGATTCTGTACTAGCAGCTGCCTGTGAACAAATACACTGAATGAAGTTTCATTTCTTTCAGGATTCTCAGAAGCTTTCCAAGGTTTCAGTGCAAAAAAGTCACTCCCTGCCTGGACTTTCCTCTCTCTCTTCCAACACCCTTCCTGTGCATATTACAGATGCAACTAGAAAGAGGGAATCGGCTATTAGGTAGGTAGAAAAGTTTCTCTACAAGACTGTACAACTACTTAACAATATGGAGGAAAAAACACCAGTGTTTTCCCTCATCACATCAACAATACATTTCCTAAATGTTTCTCTGTCTTCTTTGCTAAGTCTTGCTCTATTCTCCTAGTTGCTTTGGAAACTGCACACTTGTATGGCTGAAATTTTGCTTTTTTTAGCTTAGAGGACTATAAAAGTGAAATTCCCAGCTAGCATGTGGTCTGGCACTCCACATGGGTTCATCAGTAACTTTCTTCCTATATAGATATGCCCAGGAAAACAAAAAGGAAGGGGACAAAGAAGGAATTTATTGGCTGGAGAAACAGAAAATGAAATGTCAAGCTATGCAGAAATCTCTGAACAGCCGAGCAAAAGCACTCGATCCTCATAAAAGTCTGGCGGAAACACAAAAGGAGAAGTTAAAACAGATCAGGTCAGTGTGCTACCCTGCACAAAAATAAACCGTTTGCTCTACTAACTGAGGATCATCAGATAATTCACTAGGACAGATTGGGTCTAAAAACATTCCTTGCCTAACCTTTTTTGGCTGTTGTATCCATTCCACGTTCATTTGGATATTTTGACAATTCCACACTTTTCCTTCCATACAGTACCGTTTCCTTTAGATTAACATTTGTAGAAACTAATTTGTACAAGCCAGTCCACTGTAATGTGTAACTTGCTAAAGAATACATAAGAGATGAGGTTTTCTAAAAATGTGAGTGCTGTTTCCTTGCTTGCAGTCTAGAAGAGCTTTGCTAATAGGGCTATAACTTCTCAGCAAGAGGGTTTCTTCCCCAGCGTTCAGAATCAAAAGAATTACCAAAGTGATTTAAAGAATGAAATGCTCACTAAGAATTCATCATTCCTGATCAGCTACAGTCAGAGAGAACCTACAGTAGACAGGCAATTTTTCCATTTCAGGCAAAATATGCAAGACAGAACAAAAGAATACAGAAAAGAGCTGGAAGAAATGCAGCTGCGAGTCAAAAACAGACCATTCCTCTTTGAACAGGTCACAAAGGTAACTGGTTAAAGTCCCAGAGTGTTTCTGGGCAATAGCATAAATTGTCTTTCATTTAAGACAGGCATTAAGAAATCTAGTCTCAAATTAATTCATGGATAAGAAGGTACAACTGGTTGCATAGTCTCTGGACTGCACTCAAAATAACACATGGAAAAGCCACCAAAGTATACTTTAAATTCCTTCCTACCACTTGAAAAAAACATACAGGCTTATTTCTAGGAGCTTGCCCGTTCCTAGCATGTATTGCAATCACAGTATATGGTCTGATTAAAATCAAGGCCTTATCACACCAGAAATTAAATAAATACCTATTCTGCACCTGAATACCACAGACTACAGTCTGCAAAACTTTTCCTTAAAATCCTCTCCCAGTTAAGCACTTTTTCTTTATACCTCTACTGCTACGGAAAAACATTAATGATGGTTATGTCGCTTTTATCACCTGTAGACTTTGCAATCTGGGGCTGCATTCAGCACATCTCACCCATCACACAGTACCAGCTGTAAATCTCCATTGCACCTGAGGTGTAGATACAATTTGTACTGTATCTTTTTCCCTAGGTTTTCTCTTTCAGCTTGTCCTTGCAAGAACTACAGCTGGTTAGAAACAGTGACAATATATTGACAATATGCTGATTTAAAATTTCTCAACAGAAAGTACCCTCCTGGATCAGGCTTTCTGTTCTGATAATGGAGGCAGACAACACACTGTGTCATAAACACTGGTAATATTTCCATGTACCAGACTGCTAAGAATTCACCATTATCAATAGTGTTCACTCATGTTGATACTAGTCTTCTGTCCTTCCATGTAGAACACCTTAATCTTTAGGGACTGGCCAGTCCCTCTGGAAAACCCTCATCTAAGACTACATTGATTTGCAAGGTTCATTTGGAGGCAATGAAGATATAGGACCCAAGATACTTGTTTTTTAATTGAGCTGATAGCAAGCTATTTCACAGGCACTCTCCATTTATTAACTTCACTCTTGTTAGTTCTTGCCACTTACAAGTAAATGTGTTTACAGGATTCAGACACAAGTATACCAGTCTGGTAAGACTGGAATATGGGAGGAGGAGGAGAACAGAAGGAGGAAGAAAAAAAAAAAATAACTGAAGCAGGAAAATGTGAGCTCTGGGTTTGAGAGATGTTAGACATTGTCCTGCTTCAGTTCAGTTTTGGTACTGTACTGTATGGATTCCAAAAATTTTGGACAGGAGATTGTGTTGTCCTCTGGTCCCCATTAGGAGCATCAGATGTACACTTCAAGTTGACTGTTATGGGGAATCCCCAGTTCTATGCATTTACTGTTTAAGTTTCGATTTCACAGCATGATGCTCGTCAAGGAGCAGAGCGTCGCTACAGACGCACCCTCCAGCAGGTTGGCCTAAGTGAAGAGTTTGTAAGGAAAAAAGGGAAAGATGCCACTGACTTGCTGGAAGAAGAATCTGATGTTCACAGGTAATAAAAACAGTACAGCTCTTTTGTTTGTGACTAAAAATATTTTCCTGGCTCATGAATGCATCCCAGTTTCTATAATCTAGTGTAGGAAAAATTAAATCAACTTCACTGCTCTTATTAAGCATTGTGGCTTCTCTCTCTGAATTCCTATGACTGCACCTTATTTCATATGCACGGGGAAAACCACTTCTGGTATGAGATCATCACTGTTTCTGCAGGCTGCCTGAGCCTCGGGGTGAAAAGGATGACTGTACTGAACAGGAAGGAGTACCTCAGGAGGAACAGAGCACAAAGGGAGTGGCAATGTAAAAGCTCACAGAAGAATCCATCAATCAGCTCTTGAGTTTTTGTTTCAAGATTCTCCAGGTTAATCCTCAGGAACTTAGTAGTTTAAGCTGACACCTAAGAATTGCTGTGGGGTGAGATGGGAGAATTTAGTAAAGGAAAAAAAACAACTGCTGTTTAGAGCATGTCTTGTTCAAGCTAGCAAACCCTGCAGCTTCCCTTAGTCTCCAAAAATGTCTCTTGCATGAGCTCTTTCCCTTTAATGGGCAATAAAACAAGTTAAAGAGGTTGAAGCACTATCTTTGGATAAAAGTAGATATTAAAGATTGAAGAGGTGCATCCTCTAGTATCAGCTCCTTGCATTCATGCCACAGAAGCACACGGAAAGAATGCCTTCCACTTTGCACTGTTTTAGACATGTGTGGTAGAATGCTTTCAAACAAGGTTATTTCTACAAAAACAAATACCAGGATTTGACCCACCTTGGGAGAAAACTTAAAGAGAAGTCTTTCTCTGGTGTTAATTCTTCATTCACCCACTACCAGCCCTGCTTCTTCCCCTCATTAGTAAGAAGCAATAGTCTTCCTGTATTAAAAAATCTCCCATGTTTCAGGATTTGAAAGTGTTTCAACATCTTACCCTTTAGGTCATTAATTTGGCCCAAAAAACAACCAAAGTTATGAAGAAGGTTGCAATTAAACAGTGCATCACTTTGAGTTACTGTTTTCCTAATTGTGTGATTACTGTGGTATCAGAGATGGATTTTGGAGGAAAAAAGATTAGGTATTGCCTGCCAGGACTTTGCACTCAAATGCCTAGTGCATCTTGAATGGCATATTTCACAGTTTAGTGATCTCTCTTTACCTGACACTAATAACATTTTAAAAATAAAAATCCTTGCCACCTGGAATGTTTTCTGAGAATTTTGCACTTTGACATTAAAATATTTTAAAATTGATATCATGTTTCTGTATTGCACAATTTTCCTTATAAATCATCTTTTCTTCACTTACTTAAATAGAAGATGTGTCTCCTTTTGTCACCTCAATCTTTATTCCTTACACTGTAACAACATAGCCTTACCATCAAATCAGAAATACAGTACTTGTCAGAGCTACCACACTAGACAAAGATATAAAACTGAAATAATGACATTTTTAATCATAACAAAGTACTAAATCCAAGAATCTGTGGCCCGGGGGTTTCAGGGTTTCACACTCCTACATTGCAGGATGAATGCACTGGACTGCAGCATCCTCATTTGTGACTCAGCCTCCACACTGAGAACAGGCTTAAGCTCCTTGGAGGGTTCCAGGAAGGCTGTTACCAGTGTACCAGTTCCTACACAGGTTTAATTGTGTGGGACATACAGAGGCTGTTCCTTCTCTGGGTACCCCCTGGCAAAGAGTGATGTAACCATATTGTCACTGTGCCTTGCCATATGGAAAGAGGAAGGAAAGAAGATTACTTCCTTGCTCGAAGTCTGTGGTTTAAAGCCTCTTTGTATGGATATATTTGGAGCAGTGGGACTGAAATTTTAATACATTTTAAAGGGTATTTACTAAAATTGGCTGCTAATTTCCATAATAGTTAATGTTGCTGAAAAAAGAAATTTCCAAGTATGTGAAGTGAAAAGGGAACCCCTTAGAAAGGAGGAACAAAAGTTTAAATTATAATGCCATATCCTTTTAACAAATACTATACTAAGATGACATGCATGAATATAACTAAATTAACATCTTCATATTGGTCCTTAAACAGAAATTGCAGAAATGTGATAAAACTAAAAGCATCAGACTAAGTAACTGAAACTCACATCTCTCTTGATAAATAAAGTTTTCTTCTGAAAGGAGGATTACATTTCTGTAATCCTAAAAGAGACTGTACTCTTGTAATGTGTCTCAAAAATAGCATGGAAATAAAGAGTTTCAACTATGCTTCTGGATTTTTGCATTTTATGAAAATATTTGGTTATATTCAGTTACAAGATCTACAGCTTGTTCAGCTAACCTATAAAAATACTGTAGAAAAGAAGAAATCTCACTGGATTATCTCCCATCAATTGCTGAGATGGCAGCCAAACTGCATCACTTTGATTCCCAGATACCTGGTGGAGCTTCTGCAGGAACCTCCAGGTTGCAATACCTGTACCAGCAGCAGCACTACCTTTCCACTCAGCAAGGGAGCAATACAAACTCTAGGCATTGCCTTTGCACAGAAGCTATTACAGACACACAGTACCTTAGCAAAACTGCATTCTCAGTGATGCCAGTTCTGAAGACTTTAAGTTAACAAAATATTCAAAATACCATGTGGAAGACTCATTTAAAGAGCTTGACATACCAAACAAATTTTAGAGAAAAGTGACGAGAAAGCAGGAACAGAACACAGCAAATGTAACCAAATGATATCAAGTAGTACATTTATTTCATATAGTAAGTCAGCTTCTGACAGTGAGATGTATTAGAATATAGTCTCTGAAGGTAAAGGGTAGAAGGAAGGCCTGTTGCTCAAGATACTGAATATTTGAACAGTGCCTAGCACAATGAGGTCCTGGTCCTTAGCTGGGGCTCCTTGATGCTCCAGCAAAACAAACACTTTAGGCTTTAGTAGATGGACTGCATAAGCAGTTTTGAAATGGCGCTCCACAACATGGGCTAAGTGACACCTAAGCAACAGACTTCACCTTTTAAGCTCTGCAAGAGAGAAACTTGGTCCAGTAGATCTTCTCCAACTCCAGTTTTAGGATTCATCCACTATCTACCCACCCCTCTGTGCACAGTTAAAGCAATGTTCATCTCACTGCAATATGGTGAGCCTCAAGGAGGAATGATCAATCCCATTTCAGTCACCACATATAAGAGGGCGGAAAAAAGAGCAGCTGGTCTCACCCTCTTCTACTCCAATAATTGACTCAGTGTCTGGCAGGTGCAGAGACTCAACACCAAGGCTGGGCTGGGAGTTCATGGAGATGAGATTCTTACTATGCACTGTTGATTCTTCCAGCAAACTGCTGCCCATCAGTGTCTCTATTGTGGAAAAAAAAAGGGTAGAAGAAAATTCTCATGATGCAATGACACTGCAATATAAGATACAATCCCTGCCCCACTTCAAGTCATATTGACTTCTTCCCTAGACACCTACTTTATCCATTCCTACTCTTTGGGCATCCAGTGCTCCAATGCATAGAAAATACCTATGTTTATTGTTTTGAACCTTACTATGGTGAGATCTTATGCAGGATTGGCTATCTCTTTAAATAATTCACATTGTGTAAAAACCCAGGCTGCTTGCAACAAGAAAACATAACCAAAGGAAAAAATCCACATTAAAAACCCCAACTAGATTCATATTGATTTTGAAAACAATAAACATATCTGCCCCTTGACCACCATATAAAAATACACTTTTGTCTTCTGTCCTAGAAAAGAGGAGGTTAAACAGTCCTCATCTCCAAGAGGAACAGACTTTTGTTTCTTACTGGCTTGTGGTCTCATATTATCAGGACAAACATCTTTTCTTTGACCATCCACTATTTTTTTCCTGAACTTTTCCCCCGGAGTGAGTGTGCTCCCTTCTTTACCTGGCTGTTCTCGCTCCCTGCTGCCAGCTGTTCCAATTCGGGAGTGGTGTTTCCTCATATGCACATTTCTGCTACCACTCTGGGAAAATGTCTTCCCACAAATTTGGCACTGATGGGGCTTCACTCCTTGGAGTCAAAGGGGGAAGAAATATCCCAAGAATTACCAAATGGGGAGAAGAGACCTCATCAACTAAGAAACTAAGAACAGTTTTGAAATGTCTGTTTGCACCACTGATGCTAACTTATCAGTAAAAACCAAATGAGAAGTATTCCCATCTCCTGGAGGGCCATAAGCTTTTAGAACAGAAGAGGTTTAGATATCAGTAATAGCAGTTGTTGGAAAACTCAAGTCTGAAGAGTAACAAAGTCTTCAAGTTGGATTGATGAGAGGGAACAAGTTATTTGGAATCATTTACTCATTGATATGGAAATACTTGATGTCCCCCACATAGAATAAAATGACTAGATACAAGGAAGCTGTCTCTTGCCATCACACAATGAATTGCAGCATCTGATTTACATTACTGAGCAGAGACTTGATGATGACTTGTCACTGTGAAAGGATTTCCATTTTACAGAGCAGTTCATCATTTGCACATTACAAGCATCCTGTCCATCCTTCTTGGCTCAATGACATGGAAGCAAGGAGACAGGACAGAGAACTCAATCAATTGGAGAACTCAATCCCAGATCTTATTACCTCAGTAAAATCTCCTATTCCCCAAACACCATTTTCATTGCGTGCTGATATTTAAGATAGATTGATCAAAACAGAAGGCAGAAGCTTTGCAACACTTTTGAGATACATTTCCACCTAAACTTTTGTCCAATTACAAGTATGTAGTAGGAAAAGATAAAGGAAAACCCTACCTATGGCAGAAACCCACTTGCAAGAGATTTCAGATTCAAATGGCTGTGGTTAATATACAGAGATGCTAGGGTCTCTCTTTAGAATAACCAAATGGCAGCTATGAAAAAGATACTCAACTTCATGACATTTTAGAAACAATTTAAAAATATTTTTTTAAATGTAATTTGAATTTATTAATAGAAACAATCTAGAAGATTACGGGCTACAGGCACCATGAAAGGGAAGTCAAAAAACATTATAACCAGAAGTTCTGTGGAAACCAGGATTTTTCTTAAGGAAATCAAATCAAAGTCCTACAATAAAGATCTTTTTTTCAGACAGATAACAGAATGTCAGATGAAGACTCTTACCTGAGTGGACAACCAAATGTTTCCGAAGACTGGAGTATTCAGCAAAGGAGCGACCACATCCCTGTGCCTGACACAGAAAGGGTTTTTCCCCTACAAGGGAAAAGTAAGTTCTTAGATTTTGGGATCACAATCTGATTGCCCAAGTCCCTGAGAACAGCCTGGACATCTCTACTTCATTCTCCCATTTGGCATTATGTATAGTAGAGTTCCATGGAAATTATACATGCTTCCTAAGGCTTTTACAGCATTCTTTTCACCAGAGGAAACAGTGACATTATTTTAAAATATTCTAATATTCATTATTTTAAAATATTCTTAGACCATCATTCACCGAAAGCGAAGCAAGGGAATCCCTGTTTCTACATAATTTTTCAAGTATATAAATAATAAAGTAATATAAAACTACTTGATCTATGATGCATCTTCTACATGCAGTTCTCAACAACCAGCTCTGTTCCACGCACACACAAGGTCCTGCTCCCTTTCTGCCTCTCAGTGCCAAAAACACTATTAACTTTTAACTATTTTCCTTCATATCAGATTCTATACTTTATTTTAGATTAGGCTGAACTTGCCAAAATCCTCTGAGAGATGTGTCAGTCATTTATATCTATGTGTGGAGGAACTGTTATTCAAGGCACAAATTGTTCTTATGGGCTGAAATTTATATCACACCTATTTTTGATTTATTTAAATTATGCTAAATTGGGAGGTTACTACATTAATGCAGAGCAATAATATTAATCTGTTTTGGACAATCTCTTAATAAAGCTAGACATAACTTTTGCCTGCAACATCCCACTCAAGAACTCAATATACCATGTTTAACACTATGATTTTAAGTCTTTAACTGGATCCCTGAACAAGAGTAATAGCAAGGAGATTAAGCAAGCTATTTTAATAATTTATTGTATAATATATATGTAGTTCTTTCAGGGTAAACCTGTTTTTAAAGGTGTTTCTACTGTGACTTTGCCTTTAGAAGTCTTCTCCCTACAGCTCATTTATTGGCCTCTTATCTACAATAGCATTTGACAGCTGTGAGCAAAAAGGATCAACACAGCATGTTCCAATTGGTGTTACAAAGCTGAAATATATAGCAGAGTCTCAAACACTGATAGTACTTTCTGGCTTGCTATAAATCTTTACAAGTGTGGGAAAACTACCACTGACCTAGATAACAGTGCACAGTTCCATCTGTAAGACACCCCAGAGCTATTTACACCTGCAATTTCATAACGCCTTTAGTCTGATGAAATGCTTAATTCCACATTATCCATTTGCAGCTTAGAAAGTTACTATTTATTCCTCCAGAAGCTACTACTCTGTTGGTTGCAGAACGCTCACTTATCAGGGAAGATTGTGCATGGATCAGCTGGGCCTATTAACTTAATCTGCACCTTGGCTGGGAGCTCTAAGTGCAAAAGAAAACTGCAGAAAATGTAACTGCTGTTACTACACATTCAAAGTTTTATTATTGGTATATACAATTTTTAACTACATCCCAACATCTGCCCCCAAACCATGTGTTCTAGCTAGACTGCACATACTTTAAAATAGCAGCCTTTTCCCATGTGTATCGACAAACCACATACCATACGGTCATGTTTAAGTAAGGCAGAAGGCACAAACAGCTGCTGGCAACCCACATCATCTGTAATTTCATTTTACCAGGGAGCCTTGTTCTCTCACACTTGTCAAGGTTCTTTTGAAACGTTTACCGACTGCAATACAATGCTTCCGAGGCCATCAGGGAATCTCTAACAATATTCCAAGAAGCTTGACCTAGGCCATTTGTCTGAGTGTTGTGATAACCCCGAGGCTTAAAAAACTAAACAAACAAAACCACCAGAATATTCATTATTAACTTTGCTGGTCATTAATTAAATTGCTGGTCACTATTAAATTGCTGGTCATTCCAGCAGTAACTTTTGTGCCTCTCTCAAACAAGTTTCTAGTACAAAAACCCCTGAAGCACTTTGGCTGCTATACCAGCTTCTAAAAATACTGAAAAGGCAGAATTGTATTCTCCAGAGGAGCCATCATAAACAAACCATGTCTAAAACACAGCACTATGAAATAAAGGTTCTCCTTTTATTTACTATAAAAAGCTGAGCATGAATTGAGAGTATACAGGCTCCAGCATACCATAACATTCCAAATTAGCATTGGCACAAACACAGCAGTTTGCACACCATAATGCTGTCTTCTAATTAATGCTTTTTTCTACTTTTCTTTCCTACTGTATTTTTACTATTTATTCCACTGCACTCCTCATTTCCCCGTATGTCCCAAATGTAGTCATTCTACAGGCAGCATAGGTAACACAAGCTAGTCAGGCAGATGTCAGCACAGCTCCTACTATCTAAGCTATTGAGCCTTTCAGGAATTTCAAATAACCTCTTTACAAAACACAATTTCAGAAGTCATGTTCACTAACTATTCTCTCAGTAACAGGCTGGTTTCATACACCCCTCCCTCCATCACACAACTGGAAGGGAATCTTCACAGTATGCGTCTGAGCAGAATACAGGATCACCACACACTATTTGAAAGATAAAGCCCGTGTGAAACTATACAGGATAGTAAAAGAGATAAGCACCTAATTTATCTAACCTATAGGTCAATGTGAATTGACAGAAAAGGGACATTAATGGAGGGCAGAAGTAAACAACATAATACTTTGAATAGTTTGAGGACAGAGGAGGAAGTGGTTTATTCCTCAGGAAAGACCCCACCTCAGCACACCATAAATAGGTGAGTTCTAAAACACACCAGTGTGAATTCGTAGGTGGTTCTTCAGGTTTCCAGCTGTTGTGAACTGTTTACCACAGCCCAGTTCTGTGCACACAAAGGGTTTTTCACCATTGTGAGTTCTCATGTGCACCTTCAGCCTCTGCAAGACGTAGAAACTTTTTCCACAACCTTCTGCTGGGCAGGTGAAGGAGCGGTCGTTCCTGGAAAGCAACAAAAAATTGCTTCATTACAGCTACTGCAACACATTTTTTCATGAACACTTGACTTCTTTGTTTTATTAAATGTGAGTATCTGTTAAAATACAAAAATTCTAAACCAAACATAACAACGACCTGCAAAATTATCTAAATCTAATCCAAGGTTTTCAGCATAATTGACTTAAAGCACTCAAAAGATCTAATATTTATAAGTACAATGCCAGGTTTTCACAGCTTGTCAGTGTCAAAACCTAAAATTATCTCAAATACAGAGTGCACTTTTTTCAAGGTCATAGCAACAAGTAGCTTCCTTCTGCTCACCGGTGTGTCTTCAGATGGTACTTGAAGTGAGCTGGCCATACAAATGTCCGATCACAGCCCTCAACTGTGCACTTCAGCTTCCTTTCCACGCGAGATAAATGAGGAATGGGGCTTGAATCTTTTGGCTGCCCATCTCCTGTGCAAAGATGAACATTTTCCCCTGGAAAAAAAAAAGCCCACCAAAATCTAAAAAATTACTATAACGTGTCAAATAGAATAGAAAAAACAGCATCATACATGGTACAGGATTGTCAATTAGCTATGTGTCTGGCTGCTGACTGTTTAGCATACCCTGCAGGCTGCTGCCTAGCCTATAGCAGGGATCAGACACAGACTTGCAAATCTTACCAGACTCCTAAACTATTCCCAACAAGCCATCTGGATCAGATCAGCTGCTACCAGATAAGGCTTATCACAAAAAAAAATAAAGCGAATGCACCAAAAATTGTAAAAATGGTCTCTATATCAATATAAAACAACCAATTTTAACTATCACCTATTAGCTAAGCTGTTTTTAAAAACACCTTAGCTAAAATAAGAGATACTGCATTTACTTGCAGTTATTTATTAATATAATTAAGTCAGAAAGCATGTGACTAAATCCAATTATATATTCTCCAGAAAATTGATCTCCAAACTCAGTGGAGCTAAAAAGGAAGTATGATTTACAGTATGTATTAAAAATGGACTCTTAACAGTGAAAATGAAAGCTGAAAAACAAGCAGCTGCTGCCAGAAAGAAGATATTCTTTACACGTATTGGAGAACTAGTAGGCTACAACTTGTAAGTTAGATGGTTCCACTAGAGTTCATTCCCCAAGAAAAAATGAGAAGCCTATTTATACTGAAGAAAAAAAAGCATAATTGTCCTGTATAATTCTGTCACTGATGATTTGAAGATGTCATAACTGATTCAAAGCAAGATAGAATTAAAGAGAGGAAGAAACAACGTGAAACTAGGGGTCTTGTATGGAACATTCAATTTTTCAGACACAATGTGTGGATTTCCTACCATTATTGCTTGCTTTGGCATTCTTTGCAAGCTGTGCCCGAGTGGCAGCAATTAAACTGTCATGGGCCAACTCTTGCACTCGTAGGAACCATGGGGTACTGCTGTCTGTGCTATCATGAGAGAGAAAGTCATTGCCAGAATCTTCTGCTTCATCTTGAACAAACACCAAGTGCTCTGCGGGAGACCCCAGCCCTAGAAAAGACGACAAATTGGTGAAACAATAATGCAACAGAGGGAAATTTCTTTTGCTTCTCAGAGATTAGTGTTCATAGCATGGATGAAATAGCTGCCCTGAAAAAGTCTCCACTGACCTCTACATTGTAGAAAGATGTTGATGACTAAATGCGCCTAAAATATCCAATAATGCCCAGCAAATTTCATGATCTCTCCTCTTCGTAAGCAGCAGGGACAGAGCTATACTTGTACCACCTGCATTCTGCTGAGACATATCCAGCCAGATGACAAACAGAAGGACAATTACCTGCTCTTGTCAGGTTGAGAAGAATGAATGAAGTGCTGTCGCTGGGCTGGAGGTCTTGCAATAAACTAGAAGTTTCTGAAGTTGACAGAAGTTCAGATGGTTTCTGTACATTCTGTGCCCTTGTTTCCTCTCCATCAGGGCCTACATTTACCTGGAGACTTCTCAAGACGGCAGATGAAGAAACATCTTTGGAAGAATTAGTATGACTTGGAGAAGTGAGATCTCTTTCATCATCTAATGAAGAAAGTGAAACCAGAGTAAATAAAAGTATAAATACACTATGACTAAAAGACAACTACGAGAAGTTATTTTTCTAGGTAAAGATCTGAGAACTTGAGAGAGAAGGGAGAAGGAAGTTTCTAACTAGGCAGAACTTCACTATTAAACGAGAAGATTCAGTCACTCTGTTCCTCCATCCCTGGAATGTCTTATCAGCAAGAGACAGTGGGGCCAGAGTGATGAAGTAAAGACAGCTGTATGAAGGATAGGGTCACAAAGATCTGCCACATAGATTTTACCTGGCAACATGAGTCTGTTGCATTCTGAGGTCTCAGTAACAGGAAGCAGGGAGAGACAGGTGATGTCTTTTGGTTCTGATTCCACCAGTTCTTGTCCCAGTGGAATAGAAGTATTTTGAACAAACTGAACCAGCAGCTGAAAAAACAAACTGAAGATTAGGTCAAGAGCAGCACAAACAATTTTAAAAGGTACTAAATCCAGTCCCTACTGTCTTATAGGAAACATTGAATATAATACCATGAATACACACAGATCTAAATGAAAACTTTTCAATTTACATTAATAAGAGGAAAGAATTGTTTCTTATCTCTGAAATACCTATACACTTCTCATTTCTTTAACATAATAAACAGCTCTGGATCATTGCAGAGTACATCTGGTTAGGCTATATTTCTTTCTAATTAATATTTTACCACTTTATACTTTGCTACGGTCTAGTGTTTCAAGAAAATATTTTACACGCTCCTCCTTTGGTACAGGTATTTTTAAAAATAATTTGTCTTTAAATACTTAACTGAAGTTGGCCTTTTCTAAATTTTAAGAAGCAATCAGAAGACTAGTTACAAGGATATCTATCATGTGGCTATTCAAAATAAGCAGATAATCAGAGAACAAGGTTGGGATGACAAGGGGGAGAACACAGACAGCCTTATCCATCCAAATCATCCACTCCTAATACCATCAAAGATGGACAACCAACCCACACACTAAGGAGATTAACAGAAGAAACCCTTTCCAAAATACTCCACAAAACAAGGGGGACTATTGCATAAAAAGATATAGGACTTAAAATGAGATGCATTCCCTGGGGAGGAATTTGGGACTGGTCAAAAGATGTAGGGGGGGATTTGTACAGGACTTACTAGGCGTTGTTTAAGGGAAAGGCCAAAGGCAGGAAAAGGAAAGGATCAAGATGGATCAGGGCAAAACAAACACAAGAAAATGAAGAGGGAAGAGTAAAGGAGCCCATTGCATTTAAGCAGGAAGTTGGTCAATTCAGTTGTCTGGCACAGCCTAACTCTTACACTCCATCCTGTCTTCTTATTAAACTCCATTCTTACCTACTTCCTGTGTGGTCCTGCTCGCTACACACATTAGTTTCTAGTGTGTGTCATATGCTAATAAACTCCAAGCCAGCCTAGTTCACAAATGAAACAAGACGTGTGGGGACAGATCCCAAAGAAATGCATGAAGGTTTTCCTTAGGCAGCAGAACACAGAATCAGGTACTTTGTGCTGCCCATGTTTATGAGGGTAAAGCTACAAGCACTCAGCCTGTGCTCATATGTTTGGTGCCAATCACATCTGTACAGTGTGTGCACACACATATTTTCAATCAGGTACTAAATCTCACCAGTGACTGAATCTAATATCAGAATTAAAGAGCTGTCCTCATGTTTCTTGATGAGCCCAGGAGGTGAGAGGTCATTCAGTCGAGCAGATTTAGCCATCCCTAACACCAGTCAGCTCTGGCAAAAATTACTTCCAGCTAACTCCTCAAAATCCTGAGTTATAAAAAAGGAACCTGACACCTGTTAAGGAACAGGAAGTCGTAGAAATTACTTTTTACACCCCTGAAAGCCTTCCCATATTTTTAACCTAGTTCAGAACAGCAAAGCATGTGCCTTGTTTACTCATTCTGTCCCTTTTACAATGTCTCAAGTTTTTGTCAGAGTACCAGAGATAATGCTGGACTCCTCTTTACCTCCAAGGCAGACACAGAAATGAGACTCGCTTTTTTCTGTTACCAATGCCACAACACTCCATATTAAAATATTCTTATTTAACAGAAGAAGTACTGCTGGGAATTAGGAAATAACACAGTCCAACTTTTGTGAATGGACTGAACAAATTCTGTGAACTGTGCAAGCTTTTTTAAACACAGCCTCAAATCCCTCCCCTGTAGGAATTTAAACTCCAGAAAGACGGAAAGGCGGCAGCTGTAACACACCCAGACACACACTCCACATTTCAGAGAAAACGCTCAAAGCGTTTGATCATGTAGGATCTATTTGTTTGCCTTTAAGTTCTGTCAAACAAATTAACTCCTATACTCACACTCAAAAGCTACTACCCTCATTGTGACATATTTTAGCATGAAGTCACACAGAGCCCAGACGGACTTGCCTGGGCAGTGAGATAGTTTATCAGCGTCAAAAGAGACTAAAAAATCCTGATGTGACCATTGTATATTTGTGATTAAAACCCAACAGTCACAGATAATTTGATTCTTATTTTTGTTGTAATTGTCTTAGTACTTCCTTTTCAGAACTATTGGCATCTAATTTCCAAATTATTCCTGTGGCAGACACCAGGCTTTTGAGCCTCTCTTACATCAAGAGAAAGTCTGTTAAACCAAAGAAACTGTAAAGAAAACAGGATTTTGTGCTCTGATTTTCCTATGCTCATTTCCTCTCACAAAAAGGCTAGAAATACTGATGCTTTCTCAAACACTTTTACCTCAAAGAGCTGCTGCTATAGGAACCCTGAAGCTTTAACAGCCCTAATTGGTCTCTTCTGGGACCTCCACCCACATTCTCTCCCCAGAGGCTCCTTTTAAGCTCAGCCTGGGTCAGTCATTCCCTTCCTGAATTGTGCTGTAGGTTTGCCTGTCTCACGCCCTGTCTACTAGATGAACCTCAGATTTTTACTGCATCTGTGTCCCCAGCCCCATCTTTTGCTGCTCCTACCCAGACTTTGGATAGACCCTGGAGCTGGTTCATCACTTCGCCTTATCCAGGGCTGAGGATCCCAGCACCTGTCTCTGCTTTCCATGCTCAGGTGCTGTAGTATTGTGCCCTGGTCTGTGAGGACACTGCCTGGGCTGGGATCACCCTTGACTCCCTGCTCACCCTCCCTTAAGAGCAGCCTGTCATCAGTGACAATTATGAAGCTACAAATTAAATCCTGAAGTCATTCAGATGACAATGTACCATTTGAACTAGGCCACAAGCCAGATGGCAGTTTGAAAGGTTAGAACTGTTTCATCTTAGATATAAGATTATCCAGAGGACCTAGCAAGAAGATGGAACTATTTTTATGTTGTCAAAAAAACACATAGGCAATAAGAGACAGTCCCTCCCCCAGGGCCATGCATTCTAATTTAGGATTTAAAAAATCAGAGAAAGAAAAGTAAGAAGAGAGTTAGGAATAATGAGCAAGGCAACCATAAAAAAGAAGTAGGGACTAAAAACTGTGAACACTAAGATCTAAATTACTGGATTGTCTTTCATGTTGATAAGCCCTACTGCTTCTTACTCTCCCATGAAACACTTGTTTTACGGACTTGCCTATTTTTATACAGAGACCTAAATGAAACTTGCCTCCTTTAAGAAGAAATCTTTGCTTTAAACCTCCCACTTCAACAATAAGTGGAAACATTAAGCCACTAGGGAAAAGCAAAACACAGCAACTACAAATAGATGCTCAGAAGAAAAAAGTTCTGTTTAATTTGCTTTGTAAAGCAATGACAAACTAGTACAGAGAATTATGAGAGGGCAAAAAAAGCAGAAGGAAACAAGAGGGCAAAAAAAGCAGAAGGAAACAAAGAGACATGAATTATGCTCATTATTAAAATGTGGAATAAAAAAAACCCCAACCCTCCACACAAACTAAAGCAAACCAATCATCAACTCAATAACTCAGACAAATAAAAGTTTTCATGTTAGTTTTATCTTGACAGATTTTTCCTAAGCCTTCCTGTTCAAAGTCATTGAATACCTTTGTGGACAACTACAGCAACTGGAATACAGGAAATAACGCATTACAAACATTGTGTCATGCTTTCTTAAGCTTCTTGCAATATGGCTTTATAAATAGGAAATAAGGCAATCTGGTAATTGGCTATTCAGCATATAAACCTAGGAACAGGACAGGTGATAAATTAAATGCACAGATACACAAATACTAACTCTAGCAAACTGCAGATACGAGAGAGTAAAAATACCCAAAACTCCTGGGAGACTGATGGATGGGCTAGTACAGGAATAACTCAAGTGTGATCTTATAAAAAAATTCAACCAGAAACTTTGTAAGGAATATAAACAATGTTATCCTGGGTTACCAGAACCCATATCTCATTGGCAAGAGCAAACTTCTTATGGGATATTGGGGAAATTCTAGGTAAAACATACCTTGAGTGGAGACTGCAGGACTGTGAAAAACTTAGGGATGTTTAGGGGAAGGACCAAAGGCAAGGAAAGGGAGGGATCAAGGTAGATAGGAGAGAAACAACTACTGGGAACAGAAAGGGGATTGAGGATCGTACTGGTGGACCACATTAGCAGGCTGCAGGTTGCCACTCTGCATCACCACTGGGGTCTATCTCATCCTCTCTAACACTTTCTGCTCCTAAATGATTTCCGAGTACATTCATTTGGTTAAATTCACTTTGGCATAGCCTGTGAAATAAAGAAAAACACAATCTGGAAACCCAAGATCCTGGTCAGAGGCTGAATTAAAAAGCCCAAGGCCTGGAGATGGATACTGGAAGGACTTGAGGTTTGGCAGAGTGGACAGATGCATGACCACAAGTATGACTGTCAGCCAAGGGAGGACACGTGTGATATACTAGCACATTTCAAGCCTTTTTATCTGGTAACCAGGGACAGGATTAGGCCATTTGTGACCTTTCTTTTCCATGGGAATGCCATCTGTATTTGAGTGTGCTGGTAAAAGCCCTATCCTGCCACACAGCCATAATGTCTGCATTGTCTATGTGTGCACAAGCATATTTTTTCAGTTCAGGCCAGGTGCACTTCTGTGTGCACCTGGGAACAGTCTGGTGGTCTCATGTCTGAAAGATGAGGAAGGCAGGAACCTCCTAGATGATACAGTATGACAGATCCCATAACCAAATAACATCTGGTATCACAAACAGGTCCCAGATGGGCAGTAAATATTCCTGAGATAGTGACTGTAGAATCCCTACATAGGGAGGAGACTGATCCACTATGACCAAAGTGCTAGAATTTGTAAACAAGGCAGATAGGTCATCTTGGGATGCCAAAATAGGAATAGTTAGGGAAACTGAATGTACAGAATATTAACAGAATACCAAAGGAACAATAAGAGTTGTGAGGTGGCTTTAGTCTATAGCTAAAATATCCCTTGGAATTTGAAATAAATTTTGATATTGTAAAAGGACATCCTTGACTTAAGACATTCAGATTCTATGGGACAGACGTGAATTATACAGAGAACCTATAATCCTTGGAGGGCAAAGTTCAGCTGCATCTTGATATAAAGAATTTTATTTTTGCTCTGCCATATCACCTTCTTGAATACACCCTCCTTTAACTACTTCTGCTGAAATGCCACATAACTGAAAATTCTGTCAATAACGCAGACAGTCAATGTATTAAAAAACGTAAAATATTTCTTGGCTGTTGTCACTAAGCAAATACTTGTTATCCCTGCTGGGCAACAAGAAATGGTTGGACAGGATGATCCCAGGGCCTATCACTATAAACAATGCAGAATGCTTGTGTTACCAAGAGACTTGGATAATGTCCCTGACCTGAGAGAGAAAAAAAATACCCACAACAAACAACCAAAAAACTGTTTAAAGAAATGAGAACCTCTACTAGAAATCTTTAACAAAAAAAAAAAAAAAGCAAACAACCAAACCAGAAACAAATTAGGATATGGATTCTACTAAGTCTGTGTCCCATAAGAGATGATTCAAAAGGCAAGAAGCGTCAGGCAGCTGCTTTGGCTGAAGTAGGAGTTGCTGGGAGGGACAGGGTAAAAAGGGTCTCCAGAAGCTCAGATCTATCCTCCCACTAGACAGCTGGAGAGCTAGACTAGATTCCCAGAGCAACAGGAACCATGTCTTTAATCAAAATCATTCCTGTTCTAAATTTAACCAGTGAACCACAACAAAATAAAGAGGTCAAAAAAAAATTTGGTGGAGGGCGAGGAGAAAGGAGGGGCTGGAGCTTAAGGGTGTGCAGGGCAGAAGGCTTGTTACCTAGAAACTGGGATGTCCTCCCCTCCCATACAGCCTCTGGGGAACTAATTAAATCACGAGTGTCTCTCCTTGTGAGGAACTGAGGAGGAGAGACAGAAGAGGCTAAAATACCTCCCTTCACCCCCTTTTCAATAACTAATTCAATTTACAGAACAGTTGTAATTAATTTGATTGTACCAAGAGTTACCTCAAGAGCAGAAAGCAACCTGCACTGGACCAGTATGGTGGAAGTGACTGGAAATACTTCCAAGTATAATAAATCACCTCGAAGTCTTAAAGCATGCAAAATGCAAATCTTAGCAGCTCCCTGAGGAATGATAGTTACATAGCTTTGGGGGCAGGGAGTCCAGAAGAAAAAGCAGATCCATCTGTCCATACAACTGTCTCCAAGCAACTTTATAACTTTCTATGAAAGGAGGATTCACCTCTACTCAAGCATGATTTATTTAATGGTATGTTGGTGGCTTCTTTAGGGATAAAACCAGTAGCAAAAAGGCTATGCAATAGAGACACAGTGCTTTGATTGTTACCATCTAGATATCACAGAAATACAGCTAGCTCTTAATAAATTTCTCACATGGTAGGGTACATGAAAAAACATCGGTGGCTATAAGAATTGTGGTGCCATGGCTCACTAGGGGATATAAAATCATTATTTACTTTCAGTGACACTTGAACTGCTATTTGGAAAAAGTGTAAAAAGGGTATCTACCAGGTTCATATCAAAGGAATAGAAAATAGTACTAACTATTGTACTAACTATTATGAAACTAACAAGTTTCCTAATCAGAACTAGAAAAAGAAGGTATGTATACATGGAAATAAATAAAAATTTTTAGTATAATAGCCTCAATCAAGATTGAGGAACATGGTTTAGAAGACAGCATCTACAGAAAGGACACCCTCTGCAACAACCACTGCAACTTTTTTACGTACCAGGCCTGTTTCTTCTGAAGAATACACAGCCAACTCTTACTATGGGCTTGCTGGGAAAGAAATGCAACTCTGCCATTAGGAAATACGACTATTATGTAAACAAGCCTAATTAACAAATACCATACTCAAGTCGAGAAAAGACAAGGCCAGGTTACAGCAGCTATTTGAGGAATAAGCAAGGAGCATTCCAACTGTCCTGGTCCTTGGCTGTCAGAAATAATCCACGGGAACCCACCCATTCATGGACAAAAGTAACAAAGTCCTTCCACCTTATCTTTCAGAACTCAGAAAAAGAACGATAGAATGTATGAGAAATCAACTACAAGGCAAGAAAGAGGAACTCTCTGCAGATCGTGCTGAGACTACTCAGAGCGGCTCCAAATTTGCAGCTACTTTTCCTCAACAGTGTGACTGGAAGGGCTTTGGCTGCTCTGTTAAGAAAATACCTTAACACATCACATGGACTGTAATTACTTACCAGCACGTAATCATCATTCATTTTAGAGTGCCAGTTAAAGATACATGCTGTATCTTTAACATTCAAATTGTATGTTTCATAGGGATAGAAACAAGACTCAACAAAAAACATTCAATTAAGTCTTGCAAACTTCCCCAAAAGTTATTTCATAGCTGTACTATGTCCTCTGCTCTAGGACTTTAGCCATCTGCAGAGGTAAAGCTGAGAACCAGGAAAAGCACGGACACCAAGTGACACAACCCCTGCATCTGTAAGCGGGGAAATGCACAGAGAGCTAGCTAACTGCCACTCAACCTGAAAAATAAGGCAAGAAATACGAGAGGCGGCAGGTGTGGTGCTGAATGTAACAAATTACAGACACTTGTATCTAGCATATTACAATTAGAGTAACAAAACCAAGAACTCCTCCACAACTGATTAGTGAGCCACTGCTAGAGTGACATCTTGTAAAGGTTCAACCAGAAATTTTAACTGGTAAGAAAACAAAGCTATTACGGTGTATCAGAATGGGTCTCATATGACAGAGCAAACTTACTATCTAATATAACAAGGACAGCAGGATGTGTTAAGCTTATTATGCTATGTTTAGGGAGAGGATCAAAGGAGGACTCAAGGCAGATAAATGAAGAACGAAGGGTAGATGGGAGAGAAGAGCATCCAATCATATGTTTGCTGGCTTCTAATCAGTACACTGCTGTGCCTGATCACCATAGTCCCTCCTAATTACCAAAGACATTCCTAAATATTCTACCCACAAGTGAGTCCAGTGCTAGTGAGCTTCTAGCTGACTAATGCAAGTAGGAGGCCACCAGAGTCTGGGAAAAAAAATATTCCAGCCAGAAGCTGGCTAAAAGCCCTGGGTCTGGGCAGGACTGTAGGCCTGGCAGAGACATGTGCATGTGAGTGTGCATGAGAGTCGAGTGATGACAGTACAGCTATAGCCCACTAGCAAACCATCATTGTTCATGCTTCACCTGTGCCTGTGATAATGTGTATGTTCATGCTTCACCTGTGTTCGTGGACAGCTGTGCATGCACAAACATCAAGGCAATTCATGCCCAGCTGTGCTACCAGCTGAATCTGAGTCCAGCAGCCTCACACAGAGCAACCGGGATCCCCTGTGTGCTGCTGCTCCCCACCACTTCTGCCAACTGCTTAACGGAAACAGGAGCACTTTGACAAACAGGACTGGCTGATGCTGATACAATAATTCCGATTGTCCAAAACCTAGTAAAGTCAATTTGGTTTGAGGGAAAGAAAGAGTCAATTTGTTAATGTATTTTATTCTCATAACAAAAGAGTGCTGTAATAGTGAAAAAAACCAACCTGAGAACAGGCAAGAATATTGGCTGATACTTGAAAGGAGGTGAAAAAAACTTGTAATATTTTCTAACTTTTTACCATTCAAATCAAAGCATGAAAGCATTAGATGTCACTGAAAACACTTGAAAAATTAGTACATAATCAGCAACTTGAGTAAACTCATTGAGCTCTAAGTGTTGCCCATAAACATTCCTGGGAACCAAACTCAGTTCATAATTGCTCACCTCAGGTTTGGATTCTAACTCATCCGATAACATTGATTCAAGTGTCCAACTCCTGCAGCTGTTCTCAGCAAGGCACAGATTTTTTTATTTTTAATTTTTTTTTTTAGTTCAGAGAGAACAACACTCCCTGATTATTTTCATATTTTCCTAAGTGCAAACCAGTGTGGTGGTCCTTCTGCAAGAAGCTCTGTTGTGGAAATAATTAATTTAACCTAAAACAACAAAAAAGGAAACATAAAGAAAGAGGAACTGAAAAACAAGAGCAAAGCAAAAAGAAGTGAACATGTGTTGATGCAACTGTAAAATTTACTTTGAGGTATCGGTAAAACTCATTTACTGAGGTTCCTGGACTTCTGTTTTCACTGAATCGAAAAATAGCCTTTAAAAATTAATTTCTCAGTGTTACGATGTTATTTACCACATTTTCTTTGCAAACACTAATCTTCAATGGAAAATTGCTTTGTTTATTCTGGAAACTTATGGGATCAACTGCAAGTCACACAAAGCATGAAAGATACGAGGAAGCAGAATTCTCAGCTCACAACACAGTGGTATTATCCAATTATTGATAACAGGGAGCCATATACAAACAACCTGTCAGCAGGAAACATCAGTTCTTCCTGTCAGTCAAGATATTTCACAGAATTAGAAATTTAATCTCTTGATGACCCCAGATAAGTAGAACTTCTTTCACAAATACCTATATGATGTTTGTGCTAAAAGGGGAACATGAGAACAAGCTTTTCTTGCCTACCGAGAAAACGTCCAGACACTGCTGATGGAAGAAAAATGTGAACTACATACAGTTCTTCCCCCTTGCCAACACAACTACCAATCTATTAACTATGTTAAAAAATAACGAGAATAATGGACCAGCTAAAAAGAGAAACTAAAACCCTTCCTCTCACACTGCTGGCAGCAGCACGAAGCTTCACTTGCCGTGAAGGGGCAAGGCAGCACACACAGAGAGCGCACAGTAACTCAGCCCACCGCCCGCAGCGAGCCGGGCCCGGCGGTACCCCCGCGCCCACCCACTGCCCGTCAGCTCGGACCTGGCAGGGGGAGCCCCGAGTGACCCACGGGGACAACAGCCAGCGCCGCCAGGCCCAGATGCCCACGCTCCGGCCGGGAGGAGGCCGGCGGAGGCCCGGGGAGGAGCGGGGGCAGGGCGGAGCGCCGAGGCCCAGCGGGGCAGGTGCCACCCGCCCCAGGGCGCGGGTCCGGCCGCAGCCGCGAGGGGCGGCCCCGGCAGCGAGGACGGGAAGGACAGGAGGGCCAGGGCGTCTCCCCTCACTCCGCGGCTCGCTGAGCTCCCGCGCCCCACGGAGGTCGCTAAGTCCCACAGAGGCGGCCGGACCACCCCCACCACCCGCCTTACCGGCATCTCCGCCGCCCGGACGTGACGGGCCCGGCCGGAAATGCCGCGCGGGCTCGGGGCGAGCGCGGGGCGGGGCGACGCTGCCGCCGCCGCCGTCTGTTCCCATCGCCCCGCGGCCTGAGAGCAGCGGCTCGCTGCGCGGGTTTTCCCCGGTGCCGCTGGCATCGTTACCACTCTGCAGTCTCCAGCTGCAGCCTGATTTCTCTTCAAGTAACCTTTTTCATGTGGATTGTTACCGTACAGGTGAACATTATTCCGGAACCTTGTGGAAACCGGTCTGCTGAACTCCTCTTTTTATTTGCACATAAATCAACACATTATCCCAGTTTGTTACAGCACATGTGGAAACACCGGTCTCCTACTAATACTTTCTTTCTGTTTCTGCTTTGCTCTGACTTGCTACTGTCTTTTCTTGCAGCTGGTGATGGAAAACTCTAGGAGTTCACAGTAGCTCACTAATAACATGTACCAACTTAGTAATTCCAGAGACATACACGTCTTTGCAATGTACCTAAAAAACACAAGAAAGAACTGAGTTTATCTCGTTATCTGTAGGTGAGCAGGACAGAGCACCCGACGAAATTGTCAGCCTCTGGTCTTGACATTAGCAGCTAAACCAATGACCTTCAGTTCCTGTAAACTTTAACTCGGTTATGGCTAGCCCGTAGCTTTGGAGCCATGTGTGATTCCTGACTCCCATGCCAGCACAGCTGCTTGTGTTACAGTCCTGATGCTGGTGATAGGCAGTGAAAACCCCTGTGATATGGGAGTAACCCAACAGCAGCTGTCAAGGCTGGCAAAATCAGGTGTCCTGAGGCTCCCTTGGAGTACAGCCTCTTCTGATCCACGGTGGACTGTGAAAAAAACCCGTGGTCACTTCCTGGTAAATGGCTGTCATCTCCTGCCTTGAACTACTTTGGAATGGTTTATTTTTTCCAGCCCCACCATGATGTGCAATATGGCTTCACTGCCTTTCAGAACATTTTAGAAATTTGATTTGCAGCATAATGATTCACAGTTGTCTCCCTCGGCTTTAAATGTGCAGTGAGTGGCTTCATGGAGGGCAATGCTTTGGAGTCACACTGATAGCCTAGTGCTTCAGCAAAAAGACTATTGACCAACTACCTGCTGGAGCCACCTGGTAACTCCATAAAGTTAGATGTACATCTTTTTCTGAGGTAATTATCCAATCAGCTTGAAGGCGTTGCATCAATCCTAACAAAAGCCTGCACTGTGAAACCAATTTTCAGTGAACCTGAAGCACATTTCTATTGTACAAAGCAGGGAAAACTGATTCAACACCCAGAATCAACAGCGTCAGAGACTGGGCTGCCTCAGTGCCATACTGGCCTTGCAGATGGATTGTATCAGGGAACCTAGAAAGTCTAGCATTTATCATGTTGGACCACTCAGCCATAATTGTGGTGGCCTGAAGCTTTAGACAAATTCATTTATTCAAGCCTACAAAACTGAAAGTAATAGATCCTGAGATTGAATTTTTTAACACAGTCCCAAAAAGCTGGAGCTCGTTAAATGGCCATGTAACAGTAAAAGACCATTTCACTGCAGCATTGAGGAATATATTCAGTGCAGGTAGCAGGGTAAGCTGCAGATTGAGCTCTCTGGATCGCTGGAGTCTGAGGCAAGAGGCTGTGAGCTGCTGACCCTTTGACAAGCTCAGGGACCTGTGGCCCAACCAGGTGACTAGACATTCAGAGACATGGCAGGAGCCAATGCCAAACATTCCCATGCTTAGATTGTGAGGGTATAAAAACCGAGGGTTTCTTTTGTTCGGAAGCTGTTATTTAGTTATTGCACCAAGACTGAATTATTTTAAAGATTGGGACCACTGAGACTCTGCTATGGGAATCCTGGCATTGAGATGGTAAGGAAACTTTGTCTGACTCTGTTACTATGGGGGTGTGTGGGGAGTCAGGCTCACTGGAGCTGCCCACTGGGAAGGGATTTTGGTCACAACTTGAGTGGTGAGAGTGTGACTGCCAGAGTAGCTCCTGGATGGTCAGACAGGAAAGTTTCCCTAACACAGCACACCATTGTATTGCTGATCCAATATCCAACAAAGGTAACCATAAATGCAGAACTAGTAACTTCATAAACCAACTTTTCTTGATGCTACTTTGGTAAACCAGAGGAACTGAATCATAAAGCTTGATGCTGTTTTACATTAAGATACTCTGTAATCTTAGAAGTCCTTTGACTCATCACCAGCTCAACAATGGGGAATTGTTGAGTACATAGATATTAAAATATGGAGACATGTAGGCGCATAAGTTCCTTTCATTTGCATCCTTCTAGGCCAGATGAGTTTGGCTGCTTCAGAACTTGCATCTTGACTGCCTGGGGAATTTTGGTGGAATCTGTAGTGGCAGTAGCACAGCACTTACCTGAGTTGTTTATGCTGGTTCAAATCACTTGTGCAGGCGTGTGAAACAGCACCAGTCCCTGATGAGAGAACTGGCTGGCTGGGAATTTCCTATAGTCTTACTTTCACAATAATATCTGCCTCTACAGCCTCCTTCTCTCCAGTCAAGGAGAAATGGAAGACACATTTCCCCCAGGACCAGATTCAAGGAAAGATAAGTGATACTGTTTTTTCACCCCTGCTGTGAGACAGCAAAATTGGCTAATCATGGAGTAAACGGAGAGTGTTGGTTTAGATTTGGTTGGTTTTGAATCTGGTTACAATGTGTGCCTATTCCGTATACAGAGGAGTCTAGACTTCATTTCTATTAGCACATCTTTTATTATTTTGTGTGTACATTTCTGAACACTCAGATATAAAGTTGTTATAGAAATTGTGTCCATTATTCCAAGACACTGGCAGTACTCAATTTTATTTTGGTAAGTTTTTTTAATTATAAATATGTATACAATTACTATCACTTTGTTTGTTCAGCCTTTACAGCATCAGCATGTAACAAACTTTTAAATTCTCTCAAAACTCTGTATGCACAGAAGTCACCTTTACACATCTACAGCGGATGCTGGCACGGGTGTTATAAAAGCGGATGAGATGTAAGAAACTGAAAGCACTATGATTTGGAGCATTTCTCCTGTATCCCTCCAGGCTCGCACCCGGTTCTGTCACGCGTCGGACTCCGCCGCGCTCCACCTTTCCTGCGTAGTCAGCGCGTTTCCCACGGCAGCAGCAGGAATGCTGCTGAGGTAATTTTGCTGGCTCAAAGGCGTACGTGCGGTCCCATACAGGCCTCCGCGCCGCCGCCACCAGACATCACCAGACACCCTTCCCAAGTTTTCCTAAACACCGGGCGAGCTGGGTAGGCGCGCCCGGCGGGGGCTGTCCCGCCCCTGCCCTCCGGCAGCGCCCGGCGCTCCGGCCGTGGAGCCCGCAGGCAACGCGGTCCCGGGCCGCGCCCAAGGCAGGAGCCTCCGCCGCACTGCGTTGGGAGCCGCCGGAGGGGCGGGGAGCGGGGGGGCCGCGCCGCCGGCACGGGGGGGTGAACGGCCAACGTCCCCCGCGGGGCAGGCGCGCCGGCTCCGCCTCCTAGTCCACCGCCGGCACGTTCCATTCTCCCCGCGGGGTGAACCCTCCTCCCTCCGCCGCGGCGGCTCTCGCCGCCCCGCAGAAACAGCGCGGCGCCGGCGGTGTCTTCCCTTCACACGCTGCCCTCAGAGCCGATGGTTCCGGCCCACCTTTCCCCGCCCTGCCGGGCAGTGGTAGCAGCCACTCCGCCCCTTCGCCTCTCCCCCGAAAGCAGCGCGGGTGGTGCGTCCCGGCAGCAGGCGCGTCCCGGCCGGCGCCCGCCCCCCCGCGCCGTGTCATTGATGTTGTTGTTTGTGTCGCAGGAGCCGCAGGCCAGGCCGGGGCCGCCGCCCGGGGCCGCCGCCGCGGGGCTGGGGCCGGCGCCAGGGATGTCGGTGTGCGGGGAGGCGGTGGGCGCCGGCTCCCTGCCCAGCGAGCTGGTGGTCCACATTTTCTCCTTCCTGGCGGCCCCCGACCGGCTTCGGGCCTCGGCCGCTTGCTCGCACTGGCGGGAGTGCCTGTTCTACCCGGCGCTCTGGCCGCGCCTCCGCCTCAGCCTCCGCGTCTCGCCCGCCGAGCGCCCGCGCCTCGAGTTCCTCATGCGCAAGTGCGGCTGGTTCGTCCGTGAGCTCCGCGTACAGTTCGCCGCCGACAACTACCCCACCGGCGGCGGCGGGGCGGCGGCGGGCGAGGGCGCCGCGGTGGCGGGGGACGGAGAGGCGCCGCCGCCGCTGAGCCCCCGCTGGCTCGACCTGCTGAGGACTTACCTGGAGCTGGTGCTGTGCGTCCTGAGCAGCGTCCGCAACAACAGGTACTGCCGGGGGAGCGGCGGTGCCGGGCGTGGGGCAGACGGAGCCCTGAGCCGCGCAGGGCCGCGTCCAGCCGTCCCGCCGGTTTCTGCGGGCGGAAACAACGCCCGAGCCGGCGCCGGCCGGTTCGTGCTGGGGCTGCGCTCGGAGCCGCTCTGTGTGTGTGCGTGCGTGTGCGAGTTGGGCAGAAACGGGGACGCACCGCTCCAAACTACCAAATTTTTATCGTATAGTGTAGCTTGATGAGGAATATAAACGCTCACACGTCCAGTTGGCGAGCAGCTGGTCAATACGCAAAACAAATACAGCTGCAGTAATTAAAAGTTCTTCGTCTTTTGGATGGAAGTGGGGAATGCAGCTCGAACGGAGCAAGTGAGAGCCAGGAGTTGGAATTTACTGCATAACAAGACAGCTTTCTCGCTTAAAATAAGCCTTACAATGAACAGACTTTAGACCTTGTATATGCTTGGAAAAAAAGTATGTTATGAGAAATTAGTAAGGGGGAGTTAAAATTACGGCTCTGGCGCGACTGAGTTACTGCCCCAATAAAATACCTTCACCTTTCCGGCTTTAAGGTCTTTCGCTGTAGAAAAGCTGAGCTTCCATGCCAGCTCTTGTGTTACCTGCTAACCTGAGGTTTGAGGAGGTTTTATGTTCTTTTGTTTATTGAAAAAAAGGTTCATATGTAGGACTTTCTTGGCCTAATTGAATTTAAGTGATAGAAATATTTTCCTGTGGTTTATATTAAAGATGTCTTTTTTATACACTTACTTTGTCAGGTTAGATAATTTTCTCAGCTTTTTAACACAAAAATACTTGCATTCTCTTCACTGTGTTTGGGTGTGATAGAGATAATAAGATAATAATCAGGTATTCTAATATATGGCCTCTAGTCAGCACGTAAGACAGGAAAGCAAGGATATTACAGTTAGATTATGGTGAGTTTGGAAAGCCATGTAGGTTTTAGGATAGGAAATAGTTAATATTATTTCCCCTCTGTGCGCATATAGCTTCACCTATCAAGAGAAGAAAAAAAGCTGCAAGTGTTTCAGGGTATCTTTAGGAATTAAGCCTTGTGGATGGCCTTTAGAAAACTGTCTGCAACTGAGTCACGATCTTGTTACCGCCCCCTTTGATTCCAGAGCTTGAGGCCTTCCTTGTGTCTTTATTTTGAATTGTAGCAAGAGATCTTTAAATGCAGTTCCTCGTTGGTTTGAGATGAATGCAAATGTGGTGTGTGAAGTCTCACTTTCAGTTCCTCTGCTCTGTTGCGCCCAGCAGGTACTTCCTGTGGTGCAGCTGCGATGGCTGAGAGTTACAGACCTCACTTTAGAAAACAGCTTGTTAGTCCCAGCTCACTTTTATGTTAATTTATTTCTTGCCCTGTGAATCATTGGTGTGCAAATCGTGATCATCTGTCTTGATTGGTCTTCACTTGCATTTCAGGAGATTTCACTTCACTGTTGAATCCTCGGGAAATCCAGCTAGTATTGTAAGAGGAAAAAATGTTGAAGTGATTGTGGTGATTGTTTGATCTGAGACAAATATCACATGAGCTTGGAATTTTAAAATAACTAGTATCTACAGGAGATGTTGCATGGGGGCGTTGTTAGAAAACGAAATTGTTTCTTTCCTCACTGAAATACGAGGCTGTCAAAATTAACTCTGATGTGAGAAGGCTTTTGATACACTCTTTTGGAAAATTCTTCATGGCCTTATCTGAAATCTGTGCAAGGACACTTGCTTTTTGAAGTTCGTTTTACAAATTCAGTATGCACAGTGTGGCTCAGGACTGCAGTAAAATGTGCCAAAGTAGTTGTTTCTCCAGTATCTGTTCTCTGGTAGATTAGTATAATTTTGCTGGTAAGACAGGGATGAAAAGTTACCAACTTTGATAGGATTTTGCATTGCTATACTTTCTTGCTGTCTCTAAGTCATTTATATGCTGCTCTTTTGGTTTGAAATGAATGATGTGTGACTGGGGAACACAGGGTACCTGGTTATTACAACAGGCTTATTTTTATGAGCATTTTAAAAATAGGGGGAAGAGTGGCATAATTTACATTAAATACTTGACCTTTTTCAGTTTTACTTTCAGAATTGACTAATTTTTTCCCTTGAACACACTAGACTTCTAGTTTATTTTGGTGTTCAAGGGTTTTTGGGTTCTTTTCCTTGCAAAGTAACTACCTATAACTGATTAGTTTTCAGGTAGAAAAATGGATTTTAGTTCTTCAGGTAGGTTTTTGAGATTGAAAAGAGGTGAGGAGTATTAATATATGCCAAATTGCTGCTTAGTTCTTACTATGACCACCTAATGTCTAAACCAGAGGCACTGTCACCTGCCTGATGCTTAGTTTTGTCTAAGGAGGGACTGCAGTCCATAATGAATTAATTCCTCTGTATCTCTTTATTTAATTGTAACTCAAGGACTATAAATAATTCCTTCTTGTTTTCACTGTATTTCACTGTACACAAGATAGCTATTGTAATTTCCAAAATAATGGAAATGGAAATTTTTAACTTCTTCAGTGGCTGAATCATTGTAAATGCATTCCTATTGGAATTAAGTACAGAACAGGACAGTCTTTCATAACTCCTGTCTGCCCTTATGATAGCTTTTTGGCAGATAAGTTCAAAAAACCTTCCATCTTACACTTCAGAACTGAAAAGGAAGAAATCTGCCTTTGTGATGCTGTTTCTTAACTGTGTAATGTTATGGGGGTTTAATTATTTATCTAATTCATTATTAAGCAACGTAATAGCAACCTTCCTCCTTGCAAGAAAAATCATGTACTTTAAATGGCTACAGTTTTCCTTGAGGATTTACAATCCTGTAGCACCTAAGAAAAGTAATTACTTAAAGTAATGAAATTTCTAAGTGCTCTCTCGGCTGGAGGAGAATGATGTGTGGTTTTGCTACTAAGGGCATTTTCTGTACAACATAAAATGTCTAGTTTCTAAGAAAATCTGTGTGTTAAGTCACTAGAGAAATATTTTGGAGTGACCTTTGCTAGTTTTGATGGAATTAAGGAAATAACAACTTGTCTGCAACTTGTTTTAAAAACAACTGAAAATTTTTTGACAAATACTCCTGCTGCCAGCCAGTTGCCATCCAAAAAGGTATGTTCAAGGTCTGTCTCTTATTTGAAGCAGAGCTTAAGTTGTTTTGTGTGTGGCAGCATATTGGGACCTTGATGAGCTCTATCTAAATCTATCATTTATTTAATTAAAAGGTACTGAAGTAGTGTTTATAGTGATCTGTAACTTTTCCATAAGCTTTTATGTTTATGACAGTAAATGCAGCAAAATAACAAAGTGTATAACTGTTTAAAAGCTGATGTTCTACTTAATACTGAGAAAAAGGGTGTGGGTGGGCATGATGTTTCTTAAATCCTCATGTTCTGCACCTTCTTGAACTGATCTTTCAAAACTACAAACTTTGTTTGCACTTATGTGCATACAACAGCTAATAAGCACCTGGTGATAATTCCGTAGGAAAATCCTGTTCTTTTATGTAACTCTAAGATGCCAAAGTATAGTTTCCTCTACTCCTCCTTTCTTGCTTACAAAGGAAGATAGGAAGGTAGTACCACACATACACACCCCTCTTTTCCTCTGCAGCATGTTAAATTGTGTGAGTTGTTTGATCTCTGCTGTGGAAACAAAAATGCAGCTTACTATAAAACTGTGGTATCTTGCTGAAGTATGGTATCTCTTGGAGTAACCAAAAATTGGTGAATTGCTCGAAGCAGTGGACTGCATCTGTTTTTGATGTTTGCTAATGACCGTTTTCTATTGGTCTGAACAGGCAGCTGAAACTGGCAGAAACTAGTATAGTAATACAATATGTGCCTTACCACTTTGTTTGCCTTGAATGTAAGCAAGGACATTTTGTGCTTTTTTTAACTGGGTATTAAAAAATATCAACCAAAATTGAAGATGGAACCTAGTAAGAAGCTTGTTATTTCTAGTGCACTTTTTGAACTAGTGGAAAATTAAATGTTTTAGAAATCCTTCCAAAGCACAAGTTTTTCCCCAGCTATATGTATGGACATTACACAGGGTTAAGATGCCATTATGACTTCTAGCAAAAGATAAGTAACTTTTAAATAATTATATTTAAATAGCAGTCACTTTACTGACTCCCTGAAGATGAGTGGTGAGCTGAGTGTCATGGAGTTGTATAACACTACAAATAGTAGCAAAAAATGTAACATTGTGTTGAGCTGTGATCAGATTTGTTGATGGTAATAACTGTGCTGTGAATAGAAAAATAATTGGATATTGTCATTGGTTATGTTTTCAGGCAGAGGACTTTTCCATTTGTCTCTGTACTGCATAAAATGGCAGCCAGAAAGATGAAGTAAAAATGTGTAGGATGCTAGTAATTAGTGTTCCATGTGTCCTGTGCTTTGGTGGTCCTCTTAATGCCTGCCTACATCTTACTGTACCATTGGCTGGCAGTATGAGTGGTACAAACCAAGACCTTTGGTGAATACGTAGGTGATTCAAAACTGTTCTGAAGATTGCATTTTGGCTCTTGACTCTCACAAAAAAAATCACCAAGATCAAAAGATAAAAGCTTATTTAAGGCATTGGCTGTGAACACTACTTTTCGCACCAGGTGGAGGTTCCTGCTACTTCCCTGTCATACCAGACTATCTCTTACAGCTTTTGAGGAAAAATGAGCCCAAAATATTCTCAGTTGGGTGTGCCAGTGTTTTAGATTTCCCTGCCAAGCTTATTCTTCAGAATGATCAGGCTGTGTCTTAGTGAGATTTGTAGAATATTGGTCATATTCTAAGGCTCAGTTTATTATAGCCTATCATCAGTACAATAGGCCTGCATTTAAAATACGAAATAGTAAATGGTTAGAATTTCAGTCACAGTAACTTCTAGGTATTTGGCTCTAGTATTTGTCAGACTTTATATGAAGCTTGGGGATCTTGCTATTAAGTTGTTGTTCTCCTATAGAAAAAAGTAACAGTGTGCTGTTTTTGAATACAGGGACTTCAAAACAGGTAAATTATGATTTATGGTAGATAACAATTGTAGACTGCAACTCATACCTACTAAAAACGTAAAACTTGGCTACTTAATCCTTCCCCCACCCCCGGTAGAATATCAGGTTGTACTGTGGAGGTAGTGAAGTGTACCAGAGCTTCCCTATGCTTTGAGCATGGTAATTGTGTTGCATTTTCCTCAAAGCTGATTTGAAATATTAGCATATGCTTTGTAAGCCAGAAGAAATAAGGATTTATGGTAACTCACTTAATTGTGAGTTACAGGTTAATTGGCATCTGCTATTTAGGATTAATTTAACTTACGTGTCCACTTGTGGTAAAACCGGAGTTTCTGCCTTGTTAATTATCAATTGCAGACTAGCCCTTGCATGTTTGGAGTAAATCTAATTTGCAGCATATATAAATAAAGGAGATGTTGACCCAAAACTTAGCCAGCTACAAAAATATTAATCTTAATTGTAAATGCTGCACAGCTATTTTAAAACTGCAGTCATTTGCATACCTCTTTCTTGATCTGTTTTAGGAATAGAAAAGATGCAAGTCAGAAAACTGAACTAGGGAAAGGAAAAGTGACTGTCTAGTGCACTGTGTCATGTTCAGCATCAACTCAGAGGTTCTTTCACTTCTTTTTAGGTATCCCTTCTAAAAGTTAAAATCGTACGTCACGGTGGACCATTGTCCCTTAGTGATGGGGAATATTAGAAAAGCTTCCCTACTTTGATATAACAGAAATAAGATATTGATTAGGGTATGGGGAGCTTTTGCTTTTCTTGTCTGGGGTTTGTGATGCCTTGATTGAGGCAGGTTTGAGCTCCCATTTGTAACCCAGCTGATGTAAGTGCTCAGACAGGATTGTTTGTAGTTGTGTTCTACTTGGGCATTAAATGCAGTGTTAAATGTTAAAAGGAATAAGTATTTGATGTTTTCATCTGTGACGCGTAACACATGTGTTCCAAGGATTAAAAATTGTGTGAAACCACTCCTAAGTTTTCTTTGTGGTGCTGCAGGCCTGCTGAAAATACTCCTGTGCTGCCTGAAAAGCAGTATTTGCTCTTACAGCTGGTTTCAGCAGTTCATGTAGTCCTCTTCCCCTTTATACTTCAGTCTCATTTTCTGTAGTTGCATAGGCTATGTGCTCCTGGGGTAATATTGGGGTTTACTGCTGGCATTTGTCTTATCCAGAATGATTTCCCACACCATTTTAGTTTTGTGTACAGATTCTTTTTTATTTTGTTGTTTCCTAGGAACCTCCAGAAGTTAAGTCTCTTTGGGGATATAAGCATTTTGCAGCAACATGGAACTATATCAAATACCTACCTTGGGAAGGTTGACCCTGATGGCAAGAAGATTAAGCAGTAAGTTATATTTGTAAATTATCAAATACAGTAAAATAATAAAAATAGATAACAGAACACAGAAAATCATGATATACATGACTGAGAAGCTTTTAAATTTAACAGGGTGAAAATCTAAACTTGTTCCTACTATTTACATGAAATAGTCTGGTTTTGTGGCTGTTATATTTTTGTTGTTTTTTTCTCCTCCGTTCTCAGCAGGGTGAGAATCCTTTCTTTCCTCTTCTCATTGTGTTCTAGAAACAATATTATGTTAATGCCACAAAAGGGTAGGAGGGATGAGGGGCTGTTACAAGCGCCTCTTACTACTGCTGTATGTGAACAAATCAGAAAAGGAAGTAATCTCTTGTATTTCACAAGAGTTGAAGCAAGTTTGTGTTTATGTTTTCTTTCAAGTTTGTTTGAAACTTTAGAAAGAAACAGAGAAACTGTTGAAACAAGGAACTGCTACAACTTGTATCAAATTGCATCTGCAAGCTAGGTTATGTATTTACAGAATTCCTGAAAGATCACAGTTCTAAATGTGCATGTTTAGTTCAGAAGTGTATTTTAGCTTGCCATAATTACGTTACAGGGCAGTCCTTGAATGCTTAAAATCAAAATAGTTATGTTATTTGTTCTTCTTTGGAAAAGATTAAATACAGTATGAACAGCTACTAACTTCTGGAATAAATTACTACAGAGGGAGTGATGCTGACTTAACTATTTTAGCAGTATTGCTAAAACTTTTGATACAATAAAATGAATACCATAATTTTAATTTGTGTCTATTTAGACATCTATTGCCCAGTAGTGCAATAAGTACAGTCACTCTAGGTCTTTACTATTTTTTGTTTTGAGTGATTTTTAGAACCATTATAGGTATATTATCAGATCAATATATGCATGTGAACACAGTCATCAAATTGAATGTTTGGTCCTGACCTAAATTTGCAAACCAGTGCGAATACAGCTGTGAGTCACATACTTTGTCATCTGTTACGTTTCCAATGCAAAACTTGGAGCAATTTGTGATTCTGTCTAATGTATGTACTGTAGTGCTGTGTGCAGGTAAAAGACTCATTTGGAAAAAGCTCCTTTATTTGATACCCTTTGTGAAAATATAAATATATAATCAAGTCTTTGCAAAGAGGCTTGAAGCGAGCCATCTAAGCAGATGTTTACTCAGCTGAGTGCATGGTTAAACGTTTCTTCAAGCAAGTATTCACATTTTGGAGCCATAAACCATTCAAAATTCATTATCTAACTTGATGTTAGTCTTTTACAGGAGTATTAACCTTTGCACATTTTGGAATGAGCAAATAAATGCTACTTCTTTTTAGTTTAGTTAATTTTGGTGGGGTTTTTTGTGTTTGTTTGTTGTTGTGGGTTATTTGGTTTTTTGGGGGGGTGGTGGTGGTTTGGGGTTTTTTGTGGGTTTTTTTTGGAGGGGGGTTTTATTGTTGTTTGGTTCTTTTCTAGAATAGAACAACTTATTTAGGACCTGCTAGTCCTTGTCTAAATTAAAGGGAAGATGGCAGTGTTTTATTCAGTTGTCTGAAGTTTGAGAACTAGTAGCAGACTTAGTTCAGAAAGTAGATCTTTATGGCTGCTTGGCCTTGTTTTTTGCACTTGGGGTTTGCATCAGTAAGTTGCAAGACTTTGATGCTGATAACTTACAGTGAAATGTACAAGCAACCTTTGGAGACAGCGTTAGCGGTAGTTGAGGATTTTTGGAACCTATATGGGTATAAAGTTTACTAGCTGTTTCAGAAACTTCCTGCAATTAAAGCAGTCAGGGAAAAACTGTTATGATTCCTGAAATCTGGCCTTGAGCTTGGTGTAACAGACTGTGGGTGGAATCTCAGCTCTTACAGTCATTAGGATGCTTCCTCAGGTTTAAGGCTAGGGGTTGTCCTGAGGCAGAGGAGGCTTTGGAACATGTTTTCAAAAATACACTTTTGCAGTCATCAGCATGAGTTTGTAATGCTTATTCCCTTTCTGTACAGCATGTGTCTCCCTGGTTACTTTCTAAAATTCTCTTTACAGCTCTGTTTCTTGGTGTTGGGAAGGACAGTGTAAACAGTTCACTTGTCCACAAACCACAAAAGGTGGTTATTTAAAATTTTGGCTTTCTGAAATCTGCTTCTCATGATTGATCCACGTGGTTCAGATAGTTTGGTTTCCAAAAGAACCAGTTTAGCCTCTGTTATTAAACAAAATATTTTGATTGATAGTATTTAATGAAACAAATGGCCTCCATATGGACCTTAGTAGTATGTTTGCTTCCTGTCCAAGGCCATGAATGTATTTCAATCCTGGTTAGGACTGGTTTGGGAGCTTAAAAAGTAACTGTGCCTGTCTAGTCAGGCTTTAGTCTGTCCTTTGGATGAAAACACCATTTGGGGCATTAATTGTGAAAGTACATTTTTAAAAATTTTGCTTTTAAAATTGTTTGTTTCAGTATAATAATTGGTAGGTTACAAGTCAGTGGTGACCATCCCATAATTACTGCCTGCTGGGAGCACAGGGGGCTGATGACACTTGTTGAGGCATTAGTAGGTTGCATTGCTTTTTGGCTTGTGCTGAGTGAGTTCTGCCTGTATTTTCTGTTATATGCTCGAACTTCAGTTTTATAAGTGAGTTTTGAAATAACTGTGTTAAGTTAGCATAAATGTTGTAGTACCTGCTAGGCAGTAGAAGTGAAATTATTATGGTAATAAAGTAGGTGGTAATTTCCAAGAAGTCACGTGTCTAATTTTCTAGAATGCAGTTCAGGCTATTTTTGCAAACTCCAGTTAGATGCAATCTATTTATGAAAAATAGAATGTGCATAAGAATATGAAGGGGAGGAAAAGATCAAACCTGCTAGGGTGTTTAAAAGATTATTTGAAATATGTTAAAATTAATTGCTTCTATCTTATATAGTGCTTTCTGTCTGGCCTTTTATAAAGCAGGTATTAAAAACAATTCAGAAATTATTGCTATTAAATATCCTGTATTGACACGTTTGATCTCTTACTGATTAAAAACTGGAGAAAGTTTTCTTACGACCTACAGGTCACTAGACTAGCAGCACAAATCTAAATACTTGTATAAATACTTTGATGCTTGCACTAAAAAGCTGATGTGAAAATTGCATTGAATCAGTCTCTCTCTGTTAAAAAGTTTCTTACTGCAATTCCCACTGGGGAGAAAAGCTACCCTAGAACTGCAGAATTATGTGTCATATTTCTTTTTATTCAATTTTGCAGGTACTAGAACAGTATTCTTCTAAACTCAGATTTAAAGGTGTATGAGAAGCGCAATTTGAACAGATTTTTAGGGCAGTGAGACATACAGATGGTAGTATTCTACTGAACACCTCAAAATTGATTTGTCTTCAACAGTTCTGTAAAATATTAAAAGCACTATTAAGATTGATTACTTGGGCTATTACAAAATAAATTCTACCATTGCTGCAACCATTACAGCTCCTTTTGTAGATGTGTATGGAGGGATGGAAGAGTCTTTGGAAGAAATTTGAGATTGCTGTGGTGGAATCTTTTCTTTGGAGGATTGTGAGATAATCTGCCTTTAATTTAAGCATTGGCAAGAATAATTATGAAACAAACATTGCCAGGATCAAATAAGGTTCATCTTAACGCTAAATGAATTTAGGAATAAAATAGAAAAGCTACACTGTCGTGGTTCTTACATACTGTTTAAAATTATTTCATTTGTGTCACAGTTGCAACAGTTGTGTCAATTTAAAATAAAATATTTGGAGAAAGCTGGAAATATTGAAGTCTTTTTACCTGATGGCTATCCTAGGCAAAACCTTGGGAGCTGAGGTGTAAAATAAATACAGTAACTGTACCAGCTTTTCCACTTGGGTGAAATCAGGCCTTGAAAGCCTAATACCTTCATAGGAGAAAGAAGAAAGCACATATGGGCAAGGGAGGGCATGAATAAGGATTTACCAAGAAAGAGGATAAATGAGAAATGATCTTTTAACTATTATGACAGAAGGGTTATGGAGCATCAAAGGTAGTAGGTGACAGGTTCAGAGCAAACAAGGAGAGGGGATAATTGCACTGCAGAATTCTTTATTACTTGGTGCTATGGTTGCTAAACACTTACTCTGCTGAGGGAGGAACCTAGATGAATTTGTAGAAGTGAAGTCTCTGAGAGTTGCAACATACATAAAGCCACCTCTGCTCAGAACTGAGTTACAGAGTTTTGAAAACTAGAGAGATATTTGATAACTATCCCTATGTGCTTTTCTTGTTCTGCACTTAAGGTGCTAGTGTTTCTCTGCTGTCAGTGAGGATACTGGCCTAAACCTTTAATTTTGCCTGGACATTATCTCTGTTAAAGCTATGTGGATGAGAATAAAAATTTTGTGATTTTTTTTTTTTTTTTTTTTTTTTTTGCTTAGATGTGTAAAGTATACAAATCCTCATAGCAATAAAAGAATAAGTGTTCTGTGCAAAACTATTACCTGATCTGGGGAACAAAAATTTCTGCTATTTTTGTACTGGATATTATTTCTTGATGTTTTATGGGACTGCTGTAGCCTGGCTCAACTGTTTCTCTGTAATGCTGACCTGGGCCTGAGATCAAATACTTACCTACACATGTGTCTAATATACTAAAAGAATACTTGTCTTTTGAGCTTTTACAGCTTTGGAATGAAGACTGGAAAAATATTGATATGGAGACAGTTTTTAAAGTGTGACTGTACTATTTGAATTTACTATTGAAAATTTAAAATACTTCTATTGCCTTCTTGAAAAAAATATCTTTCTTAAAGAACATCTATTCACAAAAAAAAAGGGAGGTAGGAGAGGTGGGTGTATCAGAATGAGTTCATAATAATCTGGCAAGAATAATTCTTGAATAAAACAATTGAATACACAGTTGGTAAGACTAAACCATGTTTAATAGGATCATTGTCTCTTTTGTTTACTTACAGAATCCAGCAGCTGTTTGAAGAGATATTAGGCAATAGCAGGCAATTGAAATGGCTGTCTTGTGGGTTAATGCTGCAAATAGTAACTCCCACATCATTGTCCTCCTTATCAAACCCCATAGCCAACACCATGGAACATCTGAGCTTACTGGACAACCACATCCCTGGTAATACCACTCTTATCACTGCGGTTGAATTGGAGCGCTTTGTGAATCTGCGTTCACTCGCTTTGGATTTCTGTGATTTTACAGCTGAAATGGCAAGAGTCCTGGCTGACAGCAACCATGTGCCTTTGCATCGACTGTCTCTGCTGGTCCACAGTGTTTCCATAATGCACAAGTCATTGGACAATATGCCAAAAGATGAGAATTGGCAGGCACTGACTCGCAACAGCACTAATCTTCGAGTCTATATAATGGCTTTTGATGTCAAGAGTGATGATATGTTAAGGATTCTTAAACCCAGTATCCCCCTAGAGAGGATTCACTTTGACAGCTATGTCACTTATGTTTCAGGGGCTGTTGTTGACCTCATATCCAGGCAGTATGACAAGTTCCTCACTCATTTTATACTAATGAATGATGTGATAGATATGTCTGCCTTCCCAGATCTCAGTGACAACCGGAATGAAGATCCACTTGTCTTATTAGCCTGGAGGTGCACAAGACTGTCTCTCCTTGCTATTCATGGTAGGTAACACATTGCATGGACATAGTATGTAGCTTTTAAATGCTTACAAGCCTTCAGCCTTTCTAATTATATTGTGTTTTAGTGGCATGTTATTCAAAAGGCTGCTGCACTGTTGCTATACATGCTGTTGTTGAAGATATTTATTGCATATGAGTTTTAAACATGCTTGTATCTTACTAACTTCTATTGAGAAGACACATAAGATTTTATTAAACTTCTCACAGAAATGAAGATAACTTAAGAAGTGAGTATTCCAGGAGGCTTATCCTACAAGTGGTCTGCACTGTGCAAGTTCCGTTAAGTGATTGGTTGTGTGTATGTGAACGGAAAATATTTGCTGTTTTTCTGTGAGCTCATATGCTGGCAAGATTAGATGATTTTGCTTCCTATTTGTAAATAACACGAGTTAAGTACCCCAAAGCTGAGAAGAAGAAATTTGTTACCAATTTGGTAAGACTACCAGCAGATGAAGGCTGAAAAATATGTGGACGGGGTTGCCTCACTGAGTGTGTTGGTTTCACCAGTAATACCAGGGCTAGATTTATCCCACCTATTTATTTGCCATATAGTAGCAAATAGCTTGTAGAATTTATTCAGGTCTGTCATCCATAGAGCACTTGGTAGTAGAAGTTACAGCAGTCTGGCAAATTTTAAGACACCCAAAACTGAAATAATGCAAAATAATGTTTTTTTATTTGTGCTGGAATCAGCTTACCAAGACCAAGTTTGCTGATGCATGAAGGAGTTAAGTGATGACTGTATTGTGTTGCACAAGAATAAATGTGTTTCCTCAGACTGCCTGGGGGAGTAAATCTCCAGTTGTTCAGTACAAACAGGAGACTTTCAGCAGCAGGAAGTGGACATTCAGATTTCCATTGGTTGAAGTCAGAAGGTCCTGCTGTATTTGCTCTTTTTTTTTCATGGTCTTTTATTGAAAAATCATTGCTGGGGACAGGGGAGGCATGATCAGTTCAGCTGTCTCTCCTTAGCAGTTTTCAAGTGAGACAGATTTTGAGTACTGGTACATGACTGTACCAGTCTTGGTGTGCATTTTAGCAGTTTCTTCTAAAATTTCGATACATGTTTGAGGACCTTTAAAAATTTTTAAAATTGTGTTACCTTAAATTATCCTCCTGCTACAGAAAAGTCCTCTAATATATTATCTAACTTCAAAAGCTGGTGAAACATCTGAACATAAGCTAGTGTAAGTATCATTTAATACTAGCACATGTCTATTCAGCAGAAAATATTAGTCTGTGCAGAGCACTGGGAAAACAAACATCCTTTGTGCTTCTACCAAATGGTTGTTGCAACATCACCTTTCTCTGGAGAGATGCTGTATCTGCCTGTGTGAGAAAATGGCCAAATATCACCTCGCTGTTTCATTGGGATTCACATTCTTTACCCTTCTTTTCCCCTCCTTGCAGCAGAAGCTAGCTAAGTTGTTTATAAATGCCTCCTGATATTTTCTAAGCTGTGGACATAACTTCTGTAGCACTATACTGCAAGCATCATTCTTGGAGAGTACTAATTGTAGATAGAACATTATTAGGAAGAAATACAGTGATGCCTCAGTACAGCATCTTGGCCTCATGCTTGGATTCCCTGAGGTTTACCATATAATGTTTTCTAGCTGTCATATTATACTGTGAAGTTCCCTTCAGGAAAAGAAGGTGGTTTTGTTCAAGGTGCCTTAATTCGCTCCAAGTGCTCAGGTTTCTTCTGTCTCCCGAAGTGGTTATTCTTCAGTTTCCAGTGCTTCTCACACACACGTGTGTGTGTGTTTATGTGTATGTTTCCTCTTCTGGTATTAGTTTGCTTTTGAAAAAGCTTTGATTTACATACAGTTTTGGCTGCCACTTGTCACTGACCGAAAGAGGAAGGGGAAAACATATGCTAAGGACACCTTATATGGGCTGCCTCGAGGTTGTCTTTTGTGGGAAGTCATCATCTTTCCACCAAGGTAGCATGTCCAGGAGGCAGAGGAAGTCAGATGTTAAATACATTCTTGCAGAATGAAGAAAGGGTGTAAAGAGTGTGTGGCCATTAGGATGGGATGGAGACAGTAGGATACTCATAGTGGTATGATCTTGCACTGTGAATAAAAAGCATGGTCCATCTGTAAAAAAAAAGGCTTTTTAAAATTTTTCTTCCTCCTTAAGGGAAGGATACTTCTACATGGATTATTTATTTTGTGTTATAAACATATATATATGTACATAAACACACACGCTGAGGTGACCTGAAGAGGCTGCAGAGGCTTCTGGTTTGTGTGCATGCTGACTTTTTGTTTGTTTGGTGGTGGCTTGTTTTTTGGTTTTTTTTTTAATAAGTCTACTTTCTAAAGTAATGAAAGCAAATTTTTTTTCTAGCATAAGCAGTTTTAAAGCAGTCCTTCTACGCATTCCATTAATTGATAACTCACTTTTTTCATTCTAATTTTATTACAGAGTAGATCACAGGAGGTTTGAAATTTTATATAAAACATATAGTAGTCCACTGCTCTGTAAGTAGGAGAAAAAGATCTAGAAAAGCTTGATGAAACTACCTGAAATATTTTTATACTTTCTTATTCAGAGTGTAAAATGGGGGCTTCACTACTTGAAGCCAGAAAGCCCCCACCATGCCTTAGGGGAATTCTGCCAGATGGAACATGACAGAATAGGTGGGAGAGATACTGGGATGGTCTGGTATTATGTACTAGAGTAAGAAAATGCCTTGTAGGAAAACGACAGAGTGACTTTGTTTTTCTTTCCCCATAGGTTACACAGTCTGGGCTCATAATCTTATAGCAATTGCTCGTCTTCGTGGCTCTGACCTGAAAGTTCTGGAAGTCACAGAAGAAAGCATTGAATTCGACCAAGGAGAACTGGCTGATCAGGATGTGGATCCAGTACACAATTTCATTGAGCAAGTTTCTCTCGGATTGGGTCGCCCTTGGCACGCCGTCATGGACATAGAGCTGCTCAGTGTCTTCACTGAGCCAACCCGTCACTTTTACAGAGAGATGCAAAGCTTCAGTGAAGGCATTTAGCTCCTTATTTACAATTCCTGTGGTTACATATGCAAGTAGGGTCCTATTATGTTTTTTCGGTAGTGTGAATTAACCCCTTTTGTGCTGTGTTTAATCAGTATTAGCTATATAGAATTATATATGTGTATTCTACTTCTTGATCAAAGAACGTAGTCGGATATTGGTTTAGAAGCTGAAAGTGGCAGTGTTTAGGGTTTTCACGGTTAATGGACATATCTACCAAACCTTGCAAAGATACAGCCAAAGGCTGTCTGAGGTTGCCGGCTAACTTTACTTTAATTGAGTAATTGCATTTTGAATTATTTTGCTATTATATTGGAGTCCTGTGCTCGGGAGCCAACTGTTTCTAATACCCATATCCATAGCCCAGTGGATTTCTCTGCTGTCATTTTGTGCTTAATCCAGTAGCATGCTACTTAATAGGCTTAAGGGACGAGAAGTCTATCCAGGGCTGTTCACTGTAAGACTCTTACCTTGCTTGATTTCACGTGCGGATTCTGCAGCATGGCTTAACTCCATTCTCGGCTTTCCCTAGCTGCTAAGCGGCGGTGTGCAACACTAGCGTTCAGGTTCCTGCACTTGCAGATTCACTCCATAAAGCTGTAGTCTTTTGGATTCTTTGCAAACTCCTCCTTGTTTGTTCTCATGTTCTGTCATCATCCTTAAAAGTTAGCTTTGGGCCAAAGTTTAAAAGGAAAAAGCAAGAAATGTGCGCTCCGGTGAGGTAAACGCATAACAGTGAAGAATTCAATACAAAGGTCTACACCTGCAAACAAACATTAGTCGTGAAATCCCTAACAACCAAGTCACTGGATTTTCTCTGTCAGCGCCTGTGTCAGCTGCCAAAGAATAGATTAAAAACGAAGAAGTGCCCACATGCTGGCAGGGGCAGGCCAACTTCTGGCCAGCCAGATACTGCTAGATTGTAATATATAAGGTCGAATTTCGACCTGTGGTACACAGCTGTGCTGTGGCTCAGTCAGCAACCTCAGAACTCTTAACAAACATGCACCTGTTTCACTGTGAATAGTGAATGTAAAGGAAGGAAAGGAAACAAATACAAAGCTTGTTCTATCACAGGTATGAGCTGCTATGATGCATGAAGAACATTCCATGAAGTATGTTTTAAAATCTTGTTATATCTGAGAGGCTTTAGAAGCCGATGTAACTGTTTCAGGGCAACCGCGGTACAGACGTGGTCTCTGTGAGACTTCCACCTGACCCCAGTTTTAAGTGGTACGAATGTTGTGCATTTAATGTTTAAAGGACAGTCTGCAATAATAAAGTAAGTGGCCAACGTGGGTGCCCAGCAGTGCTGAGACCTGGCTGCTATATTGTAAGCTTTGGAAAACACAATTTATGCAACAGATGTCCAGATATGATTCTATTTATGGAAAAAGTTTATATGTGTTTTACAAATGGTTTTACCATCTTATATTAAAATGACCTTTTGACAGGTGTGCGCTGTTTTGTCTCCAGTGAGCACATACCATGCGGATTTTATATGTACATCAGTAGAGTGAATCCACTGGCACAGTGTGTGTATATGCCAGATGTGGTGAGATTTTATCTTATAAATGTGATCAGATTTAAAAAAACTCCTGACAGAAAATGTAAGGAAACCAGCTGAATGTTTGAATTGATGACTGATGTTGTATGGTTTATGTTAAATGTTATATTCTTTTAATCAATGAATAAAGCATTAAAAATTGATCGCTGTATAAAATACTTTATTGTTGACAGCATGAAGATTTTTAGAATTAAAATGCAACATCGTTCATAAGATGTGTATAACTAGTAGCTCCCATTGTGTTTAGGTCAGCAGAAAAATCTAAAATAAGTCACACAATTTTTTAAAATTTGGCTGAATTTTGTCAACATTTTTGGGGTGGTGGAGGAATGGGAAGGATGCTTTGCTAAAGATCAGACCAGTTAGCACAAACAGTATATCATTATATGACCTATTAGACTGATACAGTAAACTGTGGATTGTAGAATATAGAAGACTATTTTTGAGAAATTACTGCATCAATTGCTTAAATCAAAATCTAATGTGCTCAAGAAAAATGTGTAGTACTTCTTTGGTGTCCCACTATTAAATAGATTATGAATACCTGCAATGCTTCAGTTTGACGTTTTATCTGTACTCAGAGTACACAGCTGTGCCTTCTGAATGAAAGCTGCAGATGTCTGGTCAGCTGTTGGGAGAGCTGCTGTGCCCTGCACTGGCTGACTGTGCTGTGGGGCTTGTCAGAGTGGCTGGGCAGTGTGTGCGTGCCAAGCACAGACTTTATTCGAGCTTCTGAACTTCATGTTACAATAGCCCAAACTACTGCCAAGTGTGAAAACTGCACTGCATGTTCAAGCAGTTTCCGAGATCTTCCAGATTTGGTAAGCAAGATCATTTGCAACGTGAAGAGACACTGGGGGTAATATAGATAAGGTAAATACAGTTAGAGCTTTTCATGTTCCAGTAAAGTGAAATACTGGGGCTTGTCTCGGTGCCTTTCAGGGCTTGGCCTCAGGAGGGAGGTGTATGTAGCAGATAAATCTGATGATGATTGGTCAGCAGCATCTGACCCTGAAGTTTGGTTGTGAAGGGTTCAAGATTTCAGGAAGTCACACAGAAAAAGTGAGAAACAAAGCAAAATTCAGTGTCCTCTGGTTTAAACAGTTGCAGAATGGTAATCCTATGTCTGCAAGCTACTGCATTTTATGGGTAAATGCCTTACTAAACAGTTGGGAAGTAACCTGTTTGTTTTTCTGTTGTATAGACATGTTTTTCATCTGTTTGGTCTAGCCTATTTTCTGCTTTGTTTTAATTTAATCTTGAAAGATAAGAATGAGGAGCAGGAGAAGCAGCCCATTTGACTACAGCAGGGAGATGTGCAGCCCTTTCACTTGCTGCAGTTGCACCAGAGCTGGCTCTTAGCAATGGCTGTCTATTGTTAGAATACTCCAGGTCTCATTTTTTTCATACGGCCTGAGGTCTACTCACTGGGTGTGGCTTGTGTTCAGGGAAGAACTCAGTGTACTTGAAACAAATGGCTAGAATTTTTCTGTCTTGGAAATTAGAGTGAGTCCAGCAAAGCAGGAGTGTGTGGTGAAAGCCATAGCTTAAGCAGTGCTGGAGAAATGCATCTCTGATTTTTCTCCTGTCTTGGGAATGGATAAAAGTGGGGTTTGTTGTCTGCCTGTATTTTCAGCAGTAATCTTTATTAGTGATACCAGGATGGAGGGATTCAAGCTGAAGCGATCTTAATATTCTCTTGAATTTGGAGTGGGACCTGACAAACTACTGTGAAATTACTCTGAACTTGCATAATCCCAAAAGGAATTTTAGTTTGTTTCTTTGTATTTCCTGAAGATATGACAATGTCAAGTTAGTCTTTTGCACTCTAAGTTCAGCTGCAGGAGCTTGGAACACAAGCCTTCATCTGTCAAAACTTGGTTGCTTATTCCTTTGTGGGGGGTGGAACAGAGATTTCCCCACATAAACTTTTGTGTGATCTTTCTGCATTTGACAGGTTACCATCTACCTGCTTCCTACTGCATAAGCCTGTCTTGTTCCCAAATTTGCAAATAAAATTTTGGACTGCCATTAGGGAGGGGAGAAAACTCTTAATGATGCCATTCTCTCTGCAGGATGATCCAATCCATGCTCTTCCTGCATTTCCTTAGTCCAGCTATCTTTTCTTTTGCCTGCAGCTTTTGGTACCATTGTGGGCATACACTGTTTTGGTGGAGGAAGAATTTTTCAGACCAGGATAAGGGTAAAACCCAGTAATTCCTTTGAGGATCCTTATGAAGTCTCTCAGGCAAACTCATAACCATCAACTAATTGGCTAAAACTGATGCAACAGCCATGTTAAACTACACGGCTTATTTAACATGGATGAAATGTCTGTTGTCAGAATCTGTCATTGAATCGCTGGAGTACAAAGGCTTAGCTAAATGTTTTGAAGGCTAAACTAGAAGCAGAAAGGATAAAGAAATTGTAAGAGTGAGCCATGGAAGAGTTCTACAACTGAAAGAAGCCAATGTGGGAATAATGGTAGGAGCAGTACTGAGCTACAAGAGAAAATGCTCCCTCGGCAGACTCGACCTAAGCAATTACAAAAAAAGTGGGTTGGAGGTTTTTTTGGTAACTTCTAATTATGGGGCGTGGTGGCTGCATTTACATTAAAGCCTGAAACTGTGTGTTATGTGTGTGTGCTTGCAGAGAATGGAGCCTGGTGGTTGAACTGCTGCTGAGTTGGGGCTTGCTAAAACCAGTTTGCTTCTTTATCTTAGAAGGGAAGGGTCCCTTACCAAATGACTACACTGAGTCCTTACATGGTTTTCAAATTGAAGCCTAACTGTCAGAACAGCCACCAGCTCCTAGCAGAAGTCTTTGGATTGTACAGTCACCAGTAAAAGCAGAACTTGGCTCTGTCCAGATCCAGCCTGGCACTGACCAGCACTGCCCGGGCTGCAGAAGGGTGCATTGTGCCTACAAGGCCATTAACAGAGGGGACTTGAGAGGTAAAGATGCATAACCATTATTCTCCAATCTATTATACCATGTTTCCAGTGACATTGCTTTCATTTTCTGTAGATTTTTATTAACTGTTTCCATTTGTTTTCACATCCTATTATTAAAGCAGCAAGCATCACTTTTGGCATGCAGAGGGACTCCCTGTACAGCTCAACCAGCACAAAGCAGCTGGACTTTTTTTACAGTAAGGTTCACATGATTTAATTTTATACACCTCTGAAGAGACTACTCAAGTTAGAAATACTTAATTTAAAATCACTATTGTAGAGTGAAAATCACTTATTCACAATATTCATAGGTATTTAATTCTTTATTTACAAAATACTATCCTGAGAATTTTCCCTATTAAGCTTCAATTTGAGCAAAGTAGTTTGTATAGACCTAAGTAACAATGGTTACTTAACATAAGGAAAAATGCCAGTAGGAAAGCACAAAACCGGTTCAGGACATTCTCCAAATGACTGTCAAGTCTCCTGCTGTGGTTCTGGTTCTACAGCTGATGGATCTGACTGAGATGGTTCAACTCTATTTTCAGGAGGTGGTGGTGGAGGCAAAAATCCAGGTCGTTGAGGTGGATAGTGAGGATAAGGTCTCATTGGAAATGGATTTACTGTGAGAGAATCAGAGTAATCCAGTTAATATCAATCACAACAGTAGACATGTACACCTGCTCCTCTTGCTGGCTTACTGCTCAGCTAGGCCTATCTAACTAGAAGTCACATGTCAGGATCCAAAGAGACAGAGATGCCAGGAAAGAGGAGGGCAAAACCATCACTTTTCTTGGTAGTTACCCACTAGTAGAGACCCAGTAGTCTCTAAGCAGCAGCCAGCCACTGCCACTCCTGGGCTGCTACTGCCAATATCCCCTTCAGTCTGCCACAGCAACCCCAACCTGCTACATCTTACAGATATTTTGGAAGATACTAGTTCTTCATGCATACTCAGAGAACAGCAAGAGTCAGAAAGAAGTCCTGCAGTCTGATACGTCTTGCTCCAGTCATGCAAACTCCCAGGGAAAACAGTTGTTTTGGGACTGTCCCTTTGCAGGGCACCAGCACACCTCAAAGCCAGATTTTAAGATTTACATAAGATGCAATTTCATAGGAAGAAAAGGATTAAGGCAACCAGCTACTTGTTCTCCTACCCCCCCAAAAAGAATCCTTTAAGTGCTGAACAGTACACGTAGGTGTACTTTCCAGCCAAAGCTAGTATTTGTAAAAAGATGATGATGAGCAGTTGTGAAAAAGGAAGTTTACAACACAGTGAACCTTAATCAGAAAAGATGATCCCTGTTAGCTGAACTAAGAGGTTGTGTGCAAATATGTACATATCTACCCCCTGTGGTAACTCACTACCTGCACAAAGCACTCATGTTCACCAGCTTGAAACAAATGCTGGCTAAAGCCACCTACTTGGCAGTGGAGGGCGTGGAGGGCCAAAGTCTCGTACTGGAAAACATTCCCGTGGTCCATACATGCCAGCAGGAGGAGGGGGAGGAAAAGGAGGTCCTCGTCTCATGAAAGGTACTGGTGGTGCTCTAGGATCCACAGGCATCAGTGGAGGTCTGACTGGAGGGAAAGGTGGGGGTGCAAACCCTGACCTGACAGCTTCACTTTCGGGTGCCAGCGACTGATCAGGGAGCGAGTTCTGCAACACAAAGAAACCAGGGGAGTTAGTGGAGGGAAAGGGAACATCTCCAGTCCCATCAGGCCCAGTTTCATGTAGTGTGACACTACTGAAGAGCTAGTTCCAACTCTGCTGCAGCATAATCCTGAGCAAGGCTATCTATGTGTACTGACCATCTGCTTGAGCATAGTTTCATCTTTTGGGATATAATTAATTTTCAACAGGGATTATACTAGTAATATGTCAAAGTAATTCATAAGACAGTAAGTGGTGTGATAAAAAGTATGCATGTAATTTTATAATTTGAACTGAAGAGTGCAATATAATGTGACCAATGGACTACAGACAAATGTTTCTATTTTTTTGCAGAAAATTAAAGCTTCTTTAAATCAAGACTCTCTTTAGCTACTTACACTAAGAGTAGAATGATCCTTCATCCCATCTCCACTTGGTTCTGTTTGTGGACTATGTTCTGAAGATGTCTGTCCGTCTGTATGCAAAAGTTTAAAAGTTATTCAGTGCCGATCTCTTTCTCTCCACCAATTTCAGTATTTTTTTCTGAAACCAGGATATATTGGCAACAAATCCCGCAGCAAGCAGCAGTTCTATTCTCCCCCTCCCTCTGACTGAGAGTTTATTTCTTTGGTAAGCCCCATGCTGGGAATGGCTGTGCTATGATATGCTCTTGGCACAGAGCTTGACACCAATCCTATTCAAGTATGACAAAAACCAATTCCCTCCTTGGCTGACAAATACCAAGGAGACTTCCAGAACTACATCAGTTTTGGATGAGCAGTCAGAAATAATAATAATAATAATCACCATCCTCCTCTCATTTGCCTTATTTACTTTCTAAGTAAAGAGATAAATAGAAACGTCAGTGTTTTTACTTTTAAACTTTGCTGGGAACAAGTATTTTGAATAACAACTGGAGAAAATTACTAAAGGGAATTGTCAGAGAGTAGAATCTGACTGGATAGAAAAATATTAAATATATACACTAAATACACTTTCTTTAAACAAACAAACAACACCCCAAACCTGGGATTTGAAAAATATTGCTTTCTTATGCTTCAGCTTGAATGGAGATGATTATACTAAAAAACAACAAACCAGAACAAGACTTCTAATTAGTGACAGAATTTTTATGTGCATGTTTTATTTCTACTCCTTAAAAGCAAACAAAGCTTTTTTCTCAATGAACAGACATAGTCTTTTGAAAAACTCTAAATTACTTGTCATTTCAAGCAGGTCCTGCCTTGTTGATGATATTGTTACTTAATGTAAAACATCTCAACTCCTATGTCACGCAGAGAATATTCATGCCTTGATATTTACATTGCATAACACTTTTCATTTTAGATCCTTATGAAGTCCCTCACAAACTCTGTCAACTTTTAACTCTTCTTTCTGACAAGGTACCTCCTCAAGCGACAAGTTTTTATAGTTTGTCACCCGTGCTTAGGAAAATCCGTATTATTTTGTTCACTTTAAATAATATTTTGATCATCTTCCTAAGAAGTTTAACTTGTTAACTGTAACGAGTGGGAGCCTTGACTTCAGTACTGTGAGACACTGCTGTTCTGAAGTCAGATTTACTGGATGGGCTGGTTTTTGGTGGTTGGTTGTTTTTAATTGAAGGGGCGTTTTATTGGGTTTTAGGTTTTTTACATATACTCAGCCAACTCTAGTGAAATTATGTGTCTCTAAAAAGCAACATTCACACATGCTTAATGACCTGTTAAATGCTGGTTATCCAAAGAGGTTAAAGGTTATCCAAAACCCTGTTTCCATTCTGGTAGTTTTGAATTGCCCAAGAACTGAATACAACATTTAAAAAAAATAAATTAATTGTTGCTTGCCACTGACTGAAGAAAGGGGTAAAAAAAAGATGCATTAATAAGAGCAAAGCCAGTGCACTTTTCTTGTCCTTCAGTCAGCAGCCAGATGCTTGAAGACCTCAGAGGAATATGAAGTGTTAGAAAGGAGAAGTGAAAGTGACAGAAGGCTTGGGAAAGACGGAAGGTCAGCAGCTGCACACACAGACGGAACTGCCACCCAGTAAAGAGCAATTCACTTTGACACCTGAACCTTTAACCTGAATTCAGCATTCCCAGTTCTCACACTGTGACACCAGGTAGCAAAGGTTCTCTCTCCTCTGGCCAGAAATGGTGCAAGGGAGATGGTAACTTCCTAGTAATCCTGTCATGTGACTTAGCAGGGCATTACATAAAGATGAAAACTGCTTAGTAAGTATTAAGCTCTTAAGCTGTCAGTGATAAGGTCTCAGTGACCAAAACTTCGCCTATGAGCTTCTGGCAGCTGCCAAGTGTCACAAACTAAAATGTACATAATCCACTAATGGATATGTACATAATGGCCAATTCAGAGCTAGTGGGTCAGTGAAAGGTGTGATTAAACTGGGGGCAATTCACTGTGAACTACAAAAAACTGCCATTATGGTCAACAGTTTGAAGGAAGTGCCCTCAGGATCTTCTACCTCCATGCACCAAGCCAGAGGACACTTGAACATTTGGCTGTTTCTGTTTCACTCTTTGTGAGTCTAACCCTTTCTAACTTTACCAAATTTGGCACAGAAATGCAAGTATGGGCTTGTGATGTTTTAATGCTGTGATGAGCCTCATGGGAGGGACCAAAACAAACTCTTAACCAATTATGAGTGGTTAATATACAGAACAGTGAGGGTAGACTGAAAAAAACATCTCATGACTGCCATTTATGGAATCCTGCCCACCTGACAGCAGGGAGGGCTATTACTCCAACATGGAATGGCTGCATCAAGGCCAGCAGGCGTTAAAATGTTTTTTACACAATGGAACTTCAGGTCTGTGGTAACTGAAAACCTGTCCTCTTGCCACAGCTTACACTGGGATTTTCCATTTTAGAGTATCATGGAAGTAATTCCCACCTGTTTTATCAAAAGACTGGACATTGTATGTTCGTAGTTCTGCTGGTCCAGAAAGTCTTCCAGTATTTGGAGGATTAGGGAAAAATCTTTCTTGTCTTCGAGCAGGAAGAACTGGATCAGCATAAGGCTCACCTAACATTGAAGAAATCACAAAAAACAGGTCTGTGAAGATTTATTCCTTCCATTCCACACAATTTTAGGCCAGGAAGATTCTCTGGGTATCTTATGCTCTTGCAAATACACAAAGTGTCTATTAATCAGGGTGAGAAAACAAATCTCAAATAACCCAGGGGAATCCCTCCAAGCCTATTCAACAGCTTATGTTTCTAAAGAGCTGCAAAAGAAAAAGTTCACTGATCTTTGATTTAACATATAGCAGAATTTTGAAAGTTACGATTGCCTAAGTTATAAACAGTGGGGCCTTGAAACAAAGGCTCAACCTAGCAAAGAAGATTGAAGACAAAATAAGGTACTATATGTTTTAAGCCATTCTTAGGTAAAAATGCTGTTTTCCATTATGTTTCATAGTGTTGCAATATGTTTCCACCAACTTGCTGGTATCAGATCTAGCAATCTATAATGCAGCTACAAGACAAACTGTATCAGTGAGATCCAAGGGCAAGGTAGGCTAAGAATAAGAAGGAAAGGCTAAGGAAACAAGACTACCTCTCTGCAGTATCCTGTCAACAGACCAGACCTGCCACATGAGAAACTGCATCCTGAGAGGACCTTGAGTTCTACCACCAGGCTTGCACACAGATGTCTATTGCTCGCTGCAGTAATAACTAAGGTAACTTAATCTGTGTACATTATCTAAATTTTTAATTTTTCTCAACGTGTAACATTTTTTCTTCTTTATTACAGGTATCCAGGAAGGTTGTCCATCCCCCTAAGTTGTTATTTGAAAACTATCAGCAGAATCCTCTTAACTCATCTCTGCCTTCCCTGAGTGGTAATGTGCAATACAGACGTTTAGCTGAAGAAGTGAGAGCAAAGACAGATGTTACAGTTGTTAATAATTGAAGAGACAGTATCAACAGGAAAACATGTGCCAGATAGGATGAATGTACCATGGTTCTCCTTTACTATTAATATATGGGATTTTGAAAAATAATATTTTTCAAGATTACCTAGTTTTTATTTAAATAAATTAGAACTTATTACTTCTTAAATCTCTTATTAACTATCCAGCCCAGACAGGTCTTTTAATGCACTAAAAAAATTCCTAGTAAAATGATGAAACCAAACAATTGATTGTCCTCTGGTAATACCAATATGTATTTAAAAGATAGCAGAGAAGGGCAAGTGAACCACACTGTTCAAGAAAAGGAAAGAACTACCATTATAAAAACCCAGTTCAGTTGCATGTGCAGGTCAGACTGCAAGTCAGTAACTCCTCTTTCCCATGGATAGGGTAGCTATGCAGAGTTTTTACCTGGTGGAGGCAGAATTATCCTGTGCTCTCTTTCCCAAGGAGGAGACAGAGATCCAGTATCTGATGGTGGCCTGTGGGGATCAGTTAATCTATCAGAATTCAGCTCTCCTCTTTCACTTCCAGCTTCATACATGGCAGTTGGTCCTCTGGATCCTAATCGAAAAAATCAAGTAGTTAATCACCCTTGTGTTTTAAACCCTCTCCTATGGCTTTCCTCATTCAGTCGGGAATGGTGAAACAAATCAAGGAATGCCAACACTGTCAGACACACGAGGCACGCAGTTCCACGGGACTCTCCAGCTGTTTGCTAATGACCACTTACATCTACAGAAGGGTTCAAAGGTGTGCAATGAAAAGGTTCTATAACAGCACAACACAGAGGACCTGCAATGCTTTTGAAAAAACTAATCATTTTGCAAGTTACAGTTAATTTGAACCAGCAAACCAGTGCCTTCATGATAAATAATCTTCTCAGTGATAGAAATCTGCTGCTAATCAAACTAACAATTAGCATGCTGAGAGTTAATACCAGTATCATAAAACACTCATCTGCATTCAACACTCTTCGGGTTCCAATTCTTTATTTAAGAAGAAGAAAAAAACCAAACCAAAAAATCCAAACCAACCAACCAACCAAACAAACAAAAACTTCTAAGGCCAGGTCAACACTTACTCAAGTGCAATAAAAACTGTAAAAATGAGTGATTTTAGATTGCAAAATTCCTCTGAAACAGACTGGGTCTGAGAAATTACAGAAATACTGAATTCCGCTATCATTCTCCAATTCTCCATGCTAAAATTCAACCTAAAACTTGAAGCCATTGTGTGTCTTGTGCACTCTGAGGTAAGTACTATAATTGTACTTATTGAAATCCTTATGGAAGAGAAATTTGGACATATCTCCCACTAATTAAGTACAGGCTTCAATGGGATGTAATGGTAAAAATAAATTAAACAGTAGCTTCTTTATTACCTGTAACAGAGTCTGAACTTCACTTAGCATTTACCTACAGTGCTTCCATCAACATAAAAAATATGAATCGAGTATATTTTTCTTCCCTTACAACTCATGTCACCCCAGCTTACTTTCACCTACTCCTGAATCTCTGAATTGTACTCCTTACACACAAACTTCCTGCTCCCTTCTATGAGTAGAGAGGAAATAGTCTCTATGTATGATGGCTGCCTCAAACTTAGAACAAAGGGAAGGGAAACAATTTACTGAACCAGTAACTTTCTAATACCACAACCTCCAATAAAACTTCCTCATGTTTTTGACAACATTCTCTCACAGACTGTAGATAAATGAGATGGAAGGGGAAGAATCTTTCTTCAGAAAACTAACTGACTCCCTTTTACTTTAAAATCATATTTATTTCAGCAGAACCCCATCCATCCAAGAAACAAAAGACAATGGATAAGTCTGGCTTTTTACTTTTCTTATTTTATACCTCTAAAATGAACCCACTGACCAACCTACCAATAAAAACTAGTTTCCAGTTGTACTGTTACACATTAAACAGCTTTAGAAGCAAATTGAAAAACAGGAAGAGTTTGTCCAATTAACTGTTGATGTTGAATTGGTTGTTTTAATACTTTTTGTCACCAACAAGAGGAAAAGTTGTGACAGGTTTATAGGAGAGGAGAGAGAAATCCAGAATAGACAATTTTCAAGTTTAAGAATTGTACCTCTTCCTCCTCCTCCACCTGGAAGCATAGGTGAAAGCCTTAAAGGACCCTCCAATAAAGTTGGAGGGGAAAGAAAAGCTCTTGTTTCAGATGAAGGCCGGCCCATTGGTGAGGGTCCATATGGGGAATGCTCTGGAACAGTTAAAACAAAATACTCAAGTTCACAATACTTAGTTTAACAAACTGTATAAATAACTTCTCAGGTGAAGTTAAAAACTCAACTGTGTAACTAAAATGAAAATTATGCTCTCATTACCATGTGTAACATATTCCCAGTCTACTCTCATCAATGCTACAAATGCTCTTCGTTTCAACAAAATATTTGATGTGACCTAGAGTCACTTATGACCCAATTACTTTTTTTAAATGACTGGTATTTGCACATACACATGGCCAAGATAGTTTCCAAACAATTAAATATGTGTGGTCTTGGGAAACAAAGCCATAAACCGAAAGAATTAGGCTCTATTTTACAATTCAATACTGTACCTCTGCCAAATGGTCTCATTGGAATATCAAGAGCATAAGGGTCTTTTTCTAAAAGTTCAAGTTTAAATTCTGCTTCAGTTAATCTGCAAAGAGACAACAAATAAGTAGTAAGTGACCAAGAAATGCAAAAGCTTTACCAGATTACATGGTTTACTGCCAGGCTTTCTACCTAAGTGGTTAATGAAGCAAGGTATTTTATTCCCTAAATAAATAAGACAAAGGATGTCACAGTACCCTGAACTTAAAAATTCCTGATAGTATTTCTCTGTGCTGTTTTTTTTAAACTGTAATTCAGAAGGTGAAGTTGCATTTTAGATGTCACATTCCATCACTCTAATTGCTCTCCAAGCATTAGTTAACCTCACACATTAAAGTTCCTCAACTGCCACCAACTGTTAGTTCAGTACTAACTTCTGAGAGAAGCTGTAAAATCATAAGGTAACCATGACATCTGGTTGATACATACTTAAAACAAATAAACAAACAAATACCCCCCCCATTTGTGTTCTAATACTACATTCTGCTTCTTTCCTGAAGTATTTCAATACTTCACATAGTTCCTACCTTCTTGCATGTCATAATTACAGGAAAGCTCAAGTGACCCCCGTTCTTTCAGAACTCGAACACTGTAACCTCTCTACCATGTTTGGGTCACAATACATTAACAGAAAACATCAAACTGCCTAAATCCAACACTTGCCAAACTGCATTTGTTTAGGAGTAGATAAGAACTGCACTTACTTTTGTCTGTTATGTGCATTTTCTTTTTTTATATCATTGAGGTGTCTTTCAGCTGCTCGGGCTGTCAGCTTTGGGAAAGGACAAAAACCAGATGTTTAGATATTGGGGTTTTTTTTTATTAAATGCTTCATAAATATGACAGTTCCCCCGTGCAAGACGTTCTATGTGAAGTGTATAGATTGCATTTTCACAAGATAAGACTCGTGTATGGAGCCTCACATATGTCAGCAAATGATATTACCAGCTCTAAAACCCAACTTTTTGGAGGAATGATAAGGTTTTCCTGCAGGTTCTTAAAACTTTAGAAGTGGAATTCTCTGGCTATAACTGCTTTGAAGCACCTACAGAAGATTTAAAGTCTCAAATTCTATGTAAAAATGTTTTGTTTTATTTTAAAATCAGATAGATAAAATCTCTGGAATTATGACCACAAAGCACCATAACATTTAGCAGGATTTTATCTCAGACATTATGTGAAAGCAAAGAATGTATTCATCAGGAGATATTTTAAATTTTCCTGTTTGGAAAAAAAAAAAAGGCAAAAATGGATTTTGTAGAAACACTCTTAGGAAGCTGTCAATGGAACATAATGTTCTCACAGGACATAATGTCTTCTACTTGTAGATAAAAGAAGTGAAGTACACACAAAGAAAATAACAAAATGGCATTGAAACAAGGCCAAAAGCTTTCATTATTAGCAAAATGTCACACACTTGTTACATGGTGTCATGTTCTTCCAGCAGGTTTACTGCTATAACAAATGATATAAAATTATCATTCTACTGTGTTCATAAGTATCCAGCTCATTTTTTCCAACTATTTTATATAATAGAAGTATTTTTAACTTGCTTTTGTGTATTTCTGCAAGAAATACACGTTTAAAAGTGAAAGGTTAGAGATAATTTTGATGATCTGTTTTTAGTCCGAACCAGAAGGTGACAAAGCAAACTTCTCAAATAATGAGAAATGAAGATGCAGAACACGTGGAAAATTCAGTATTTGGAACTTACCCAATTATCATGAGCTTTTTTCTCATGTGAAGTAATCTGTGAAAGAGAGATTCATTATTCACCTAAACCCCAAAACTTATGATTATATGCTCTTTTTTATAAATTTAATGTGCGTGGGTAATTTATAATGAGATACCTAAACTGAAAATTCAACTTATCGATAAAGTTATCTAGTGACCTCTGCTATGAAATCTTGTCAGTCAAAACCAGATGACATTCAGAAGAGACAGTGGGAGGCAAAATTAGACACCCAACAAAGCCAAGCCAAATACAGTTCACAAGCTACCAGCAAGTGGTATTCCTGTCACAGGAACATCCCTCCTACTGGCATACATGTCACAAAGCAAAAAATACCTGATTCTCGTAAGAACGAATGGTTCTCTCCAGCTCTTCTTCAAGATCCTTTGCTCGCTCTCTGTAACAAAATGAGAATTTATGATATTGTAATAAAATGTACAGGAAAGTTTTGAATACAATAAACTCAACAGTAGCCACAAGGTGTAATTAAGATTTTTTTTTTATCTGAATGACAGTATTGTCACTTAGGTCCATGGGATACAAAAAATTATACTAACAGTGGAAATTCTAGGCCTCACATTACTGCAAACAGGGATGTAAACAAGAGGACAGAACACAAACCCCAACTTTTCAGTGGTTTGTGATGTTTCCAACATAAAGGCTGTCCTTCCTCACATGCCCTACCAGTCAGCCTCACCCAGCTCAGCACAGGAACTGATGTGGCTGGAGCACCACACTGTCACAGGCTACCAGTCAGTCCTGAGGGACAGTCACCTGCACTGAAGTTACTTCAACACCACATGTGTGATCCCACCTTTGCTGCCAGCTGCCCTGTGCACAGCCTCTCTAGGCTCCACACTCTCTCAGCCAAGAGAGTGGGCCAAAGAAACAGGCATGGCTTGGTTATACTCAGTTTGCAATATTAGTTGTCTCTTTAACATTAGAATGCCTACAAAACCCATGTTCTGAATAAATTGGGAAGACTGAATTCTGTCTTTCTGTATGAATACTGAAGAACGTCCACAAGAAAGAATTAATCTAATTAACTCTTCAGGAAGCACTGATCACTATTGTTAGGCCTTATGCTCCCATAAACACTGAAGTAGAATGGCAAATATATATTACATACTGAAAAATTATGCCACAGTTTGAGAAAATGCAGAAAAAATCCCAGAGGTCGCACAGCTGATGTAACAAAAATCAGAGTAAAGCAGTTAAAAAATGGCTACAGCAAATATTCACCCACGACAATATTTTAGTAAAGGATTTCTAAGCAACAGGACTCTGACAAGCTTTGAGATACAGAAATAGAATATCATAACTATATAACATAAATGTTACCTCTGTAGGAAAACTGAACATTTAATTTACTTTACAACATTCTCTTTACTTTGTATTTTTAGCTTTGTTAGTAAGGGGAACTAGATTAGAGACCCACTTCTATCACATCATTGAAGTTGCTATATCGGTACAATTAGGATTCTAGTATAAGAGAAGTTGCCACAATCTTCAACACTCAAATGTTTTAACAAAGTAAAACCAGCCTGTCTGTATTATTACACACAAACTAGCATCTAACCACACACCACAAAGAAACTGACAGAAAATACATTTGCTTATGCAGTGTCTTTTTAAAATTCTCTATTGCTGTTTCTTCGCTTTGGAACAAGTGATTATAGCAAATAAAATCTGCAATTACCTGTAGCTGTTAAGTTCTTCAGCAGCATGAATAATTTTTTCATCTACTTTAGAAAGCTTTTCTTCCTTCTGTAGACGTTCCCTCTCTTCTACTGTCAACTTCCTTTAAACAAAATTCAAAAACCATGCTTAATTTTGTCTCAAGTCAACAATTTTGAAAGCAGACGAAAATCATATCAAACAAACTAAAACCCAAACTACACTAACAGTCAGTGATTTCTTCTGGTATTTTCTAAAAGCAATTTTCTAGAGGAAAAAAAGACTGTTACTAGCTATTAAAAAAAAATCCTTCCAGGTCCTTCTTTTTGATCCTTATACCCTATTGGGCACTACAGAAGAGAAAACTCATACTCCAGTCCACAGATTATGCACAAGGTAATTCTGCAGACCACATATGGATACCACTGCTGTGTATGGCTCTGAATGGATAAACTGGTCATTTTCCTGTGAACACCAGTTGTTAGCAGCCAAGCTGTCTAAATCATGGATCTTGTGAACTTGATTTATATTTATTTTCTATTCAATCTTAATTTCCTACTTTTTCATTTCCCCTGTTTGAACAAATCCAGTTTTAAAATGATGCCTTAATTAATTCTATTTTTTTTTGTGCTACTACATCACCACACCAGCTTCTCCCCACTCCTTTTTAGCTCTTCTAAAATTCTCTGATAAGCAACGTGCATTTGCTGAGTTTTAGTGAGGTTTAATTTTACCATCATGCCCTAAAGTGATTCACTCTGCTGCCACACACGTACACTCCTGAAGGTTACTACATGCCCTGCACCAATCAACTTTAATTTCTAGTCCTAAACATATTTCTGATTTCAATTGCTAGGTCGTAATCCCTACTAACACTCTGACTGTGGGGCAGATAGTACAGCCTTCATATTCTGGTTTTCTTGGTGAGGATAGCCAAATTCACAAGGGTTCTGTGTAGCTTACCAACAAGAGCCTGCCTATGTTTTAAGTTTAGTAAAATATATCTCACAGTTAAAGGACCTACTGATTTTCTTTCAAGAACTTTGACACATGTACTACACCATATAATAATTCAATTAAAGAAAAAATAATCAGGCTTTCCTACTTAAATTGCCTTATTTTATGGACTAAAAATCTGTTACTACTTTCCTTCTGTACTTGCTTGTGGAAAAGTCCTAAAATGAATTGTTTCATGGAAACAGTTTTTATAAACTACTGTAAACCAAAATGTACATGAAAGCGTAATCAATTGCCTTCATGATTCAGAAAATTCTGGAAAGCAGTATTGAAACTTTCAGTAATTTTCAATCCCCCAAATCAGAGTCACGTTCAAATCAAACAGCAAGCATTAAGAAGAACAAGCACCTGTGTAGCTTCATTTCATTTTCTTGATAAAGCTCAGTCATTACTTTAAGTTTCTGCTGAAGCTTTTGAACTTCACTTTCAAAACGTTCATTTTCAGACTGCAAGGAAGCTTGTTGGCTTTGAAGGTTTTCTATGCGTTCTGTCAAATTTAGAGATAAATATATTGAGATAACACATTGGCAATATTTTAGTATACAAGAAGTCTGTAGAAACCTTTGATCCTATGTTGATTTATTAATATAAAATATTAAAGTTAATACATTTCAATATATGACACAAAATGAGAAGCCAGCAACTATACTCTCTACCTGCCACAAAGTGTAGCCCTGTGTGTGTATCAGGTCCTTTGCTCCAAACCACAAAACTTTTTTGAAACAACTCAGTTTTGTAATTCAGAATCTGAATTTTCATTTAGGGTTCTTATTATTGTAATTATTTGACTAAAGGAGTAAAACTGGCACCATCATATGCTCTTGCAGATTTACCCACACAAGGTCTTCCTCAATAAGCCTGAATGGGTAACTCAGATTTGTCAAACTACCTTTATCTTTCGAAATTGAACTCAAAGTCATGTTTCTTTTCCTATTTACTATTCCTGTGTTTCTTTTTAAGAAATATAACAAAGCTTCAAGTAAGTTTGAACATCTTCATGGGACAGAGCTATAGTCAATTTGGAGAACTCACTAGCACAAGGAATATGTAAGAAAATGAAAAATACAGTCTGACACAGCATTTCACCACCCAAATAACAAAGCTGTACATTCATAAGTGTACAGCTACTCTGGCTACTCTCCTGGCTATGATTATGAAAGCAATAATTAATTACAGGTTTTAATTTGAACTTGAGTTGTTTTAATTTCATAAGGTTTAAATCAATATGTCCTACACAACAAAGCAAAAGAAACAGAGCAAGATGTTTTAAAGCTCAATTCTCTAAATGCAGTACTTTATATTTTAAGGATTGAGCTTGCACCCATTACAAACTAATACTATAATTAAGCTACCCTTTTAATAGATGGTTTTAAAATTTAGATTAAAACTCCACTGTTTCATGTCCAGAAATTATGTAAAGGAGGTATTATGTATTCATTCACATCACTTTGCTCTTGTATTTTAAGATTCTATAACTTAATAATTGTTACAGAATATACCAAATAAGTTCAACCAAATTTGCAATTTTGATTGCTCTACGTCTAAAATAAGGTATTTAAAATAGCTAAGCAACTTAAAAATTAATTACAAAAATCAAGTAGTTATTAATGTAAACTTAATTCAGTTTTTACTGGAATTAATACTTGCAGTCTGTAACACCACTTTACCAAAGCAGCATCCTATTAAAGGCAAAACAAGATTTAATTACCTGTAAGTTCTCCTTTAGCTTTATTTTCATCAGACAGTTTTGAATACATTTGGTCTCTTTCTGCTTCCATAGTCTTTAAACAAGCATTTAACTGCAATTAAAATTGAAAAAAAAAAAAAAAAGGAGAATATTGTAAGATTACCAGATTAAGAAAGTGGTTGTATGCAAAAATACCTAACTAAACATTAAAAGATGCTGAACTCTGATATTACTCTGGTATTACCAGAGTAATTATATATATTCCCTCTAGTTTTCCCTCTTCCACCCACAAGTTTCTTAAAATCATGTACCTTTGCAGCATAGATCAATTTCTTTACAGTTCGTTTTTGCTCATCATCTGCTTGAAGAAATAGAACAATAAGTCACATAAAAAGCATGAAAGGGTTTGTGACAGAGCTTACTGCTATTATTTGGTTTTTATATAAAAGCAATGCCAACATACCACAATAGGCACAGCACACTTGGAGGATAAAAGAGCAAAAAATACCACAGAGGTGCGAGTAGAAGATATGCCAATATTGCAGTGCTTTGTCTGCCAGTCAATCACGACTCAGACTGGAATACACACTCTAGAATTTATGGGCATGTGCCCTATGGTATCATAAGCACCAGCACAAAAAGAAGCTGCAGCAAGAAAGAGGAGGAAGAAGAGTTTCTCTGTGTTGCTGTTTAGCGGGACTCCCATCTACACCCATTAGATGACAGTGCTACTGAACTGCCTGCAACAAGTAACACCTCTGTAAGGATAAAGAGCAGAAATTAAGCTCTAAGGACACTCAGTACTACTGCTGGGAGGAGCTTGAAGAAGAAATAAAAGCAGTATTTCCACAGAATCACTGCAGAATTCTGCAAGAGACTGACCACTGAGTTTTTACATTGCTCTGTGACAGTCTGTATGCCACACAGTGCTGAACAGGACAGGCTGCTATTCCAGACGTGTCCAAGCATCAGTTAATTGTCCGACATGAATGACATCAGATGAGATTTAAAAATCCGACTTCTACAAAGCTAATCTTTCAACTTTCCTGGAAGTTAATCAGTTCTGTATTTCTAAAACATCTGTTAAATATTTAAATAGGGAAAGTACACAAACCATACCTAAGTGCTCTCCGTTCTCTGTTTCACCCTTTATATCTGTGTCCCAGTGGTTGTCTTCAGTGTCACCATCTTCTCGTACTGCAGAACTCCAGTCTTTCATGTTCAGTATGTATTGTGTCAGTGACTAAGAAAAAACATACAAATACCTCACAAACAAATACAAGCAATGAAAATGTAGTTATCATTACAATTACTTTCCAAGATTTCTGTCCGTTGTTTAGTTCCCTTAGTGGATTAAGTCAGCTCCACATACAAGATTCTAGATGTCTGATAATACTTTTTCTATCAAAGCATGTATTTGCAGGTCAACAGGCACATCCTTGTGAAGAATTTTCAGATAGCTCTAAGCATGCATGCTTTTAGTGGGGCTTGTGCATGTAAGGTACACAACTATAAGAATATACACCCAAGTTCCACACTACAAACTGGGGACAGGGGGGAAAGTCAATACTCTTATTAGAACTAAAAGAGTTTTTCCTTAGTTGTCTTCATCAGACTGCTCCATTGTGCTGCTAAGCAACCCTTTTTTTTTTTTGTTAGCTAGAAACATGACATTAGAGAATAGAGACAGCAAACAAAAGCCAAAAATAGCGTAAGGCATATTAAGACAAGGAGAGGTTGTCAGGCTTTCTTGGAACTCTATGATTAGCATCAGTCTGAATAATTTGATTCAATCCCAAATGTCATATTTTACCTTGATTTGGCTCTCTTTATTTTTCAAAACTTCTTCTACATCTGTTTTAGACGATTCAAACATCTTTGTTTGTTCATTTAGCTCACTAAGTCGTTCATCCCATCCTTCAGCTTCTTGTAAAAGCTAAAAAGGGAAATACCAGATTAGTGTGATTGTCTACAAAACCAAGAATTGAGGATGAATAGTACTGAGCCTGTTACAGGTATTATCTATACATAAGTGGGATTTAGACCTCTCACCCACCAGTAAGAATTAACAGAGATAAGACTACAAGAAAGTTACCTAAAGAGTTGAAAATTAAGACTTCTATGTTATAGTTCAGTTGCTTTAACTGCTATAGCTGTCCATTGTAATTAGTTGTTAGGATATTTTTCAGCATTTATAGGAAGTGTTCAGTTTATTCCACTCAAATTTAAAAACCTTGATGTGACAATAGCAAAGAATATAAAATAATGATAATTTATGTAACAGTGACATACACTGGGGAATGGATGGAAAACACATCCCAATATGCACACACACTTCTGAAACGGTGCCTGTGTCTTTTCAACTTAGAAGCGGTCAGAGAAGTAAGGGAAAACAGGAAGCTTTTAAGCAGTTATTTATATTCATGTGACTTGCAAAACTGCATTATTTCTCCTCCTCCATACCTCTTGAAGTAATTTTAAAATTTTATTTTAAAAAAGCTTGCCCATTAATGAAAGTCACAGTTGTATGTAATCAACACCTAATAGTATGTATCTCTGCAATTAACTGTGCTTAACCAAAATGATAGGTAGGTTCCAAAGTTACATTTTACAGATCTTCCCTACTAAAATCTCATTTCACAAAAATATTTTACAGGAGTAAAGGGATTAGAACACTTCATCACCAGCTATTAAAAATAACCACTGCAACATTTTAACTTACACTGTGAGAACAAAATTGAACAAATTTCAATCAAGATGCAAATTTCTGTTAAGACAAAACATGTGCTACAACAACATGGGATGAAGTACAAACAAATGGTCTTAAGAGCCTGTTCAAAAAATACTGTTTAAAGTTGAACAACAGGCAATTAATTTAAGAGCAGTAAATGTACAGAAAAGAATAACTAGGTTGAGCAATGAGAACTTAACAGGCAGTGATACTAAAAATAAAACCAGAAAACGGTAATTAAACAGGGGAACTGCCATGCAAATAGACAAGCAAGCCTGAACACTGCTTATCAAAGATAAACCAGAAGGCACAGAACAAGGGGTATGTGACTAGAATAACACACATTGCCCCTTAGCACACCATTGCACTTTCCAAGCCGTAAAAGACATGTACGAATTTGCAGCATCATGCAAATAACATATTAGGGATTAGAAGACATACACAGACAACTATTTTTATCATTAATTGCCATCATCAAAAGATGACTTTTAAGAGATTCCTTCTTCATAAAGCCAAAGAGAAAATAAATTTATATGACTTTATACACTTGTAAGAATTGCAATAAAGAGAAACAGCAAGGATTTGCAATGAGCTGAAGCAATATATATTTCTAACGTTCCTGAAGAAGAAAGAAAACCAAAAAACCAGCAAAGCACCGAAGTTCATTAACAACCTTGTTCAACCTAAAAGGCTGAAATCCTCTCTGACACATCACAAACCTGAAACAGCATATCTCTTAAAAGTTTAAGCTATGATGTGCCAGAAGATTATGATCCATTTATGAAAATGGACAAAGAAAGAAAGGACTCTAGTTTCTGTGAACAAATAACACCTTTGTTACCTTTTGAGCATATGTGAAATTCCATCTTTAAAAAAAAGGTAAGAAAAAAAAACAAAAGAAGGATATGGATATTCTGATACAGTAAACTAACTCTCACACTAAGAAAGCAACTCAGAAATGATAACACAAATAATTAGGGCAGACACTTTCTCTTTTTTACTGATTGGGTTCCAGCAACAAATAACATTAGGTTATTTATCTACTAAAAAGCATAGCAAACTACAATATGCACAAATGTTCTCAAACTACTAAAAACTCAACAAACCTCGGTTAACAGCAAAGTGTAGTAATTAAGCCTAAATAACGTGCTTAAGAAACTACTTATACCCATGTTGTTTTATCTGGAAGAAATGCGAAATAGCTTTTTTTTTTTCAACTAAGAACATGGCAATTAAACCCTGGAAATTTTTTTTACTAAATTTTTTCCCTGGTTTTCCTTGATATAAAATGATTGCCTAAAAAATATAGACAATTGTCAGCACTCAGTATTACCTTTCTCTAAGTATTATTTCTTTACTTTATCAGAAAGGAAGGAAAGCGATTTTTGTCACACACACAAATAATTGGATTATTTCTGTATGAATCCAAGAAATGACCACAGGTGAATAAAAAGAAAATTCCTCCCTATAAAAACTTTATGTATTTCTTCTCAAAATTTATTACATAAGAATACTGTCACATTTGAAACAAAGCACTGAGACCAGACCCTTCCTCCTCACAAGAATGAAGAGGATGTAGAGATTAGAAAAAAAGAACTCTTGAAAGACAATAATTCTCAAGCAACTTAATTTCACAATGATAATAGTAAATCCACTCCTTCTCCACCCAGAGCTCTTAATAAAACTGTCTTCCTTCTTTGGTAATCACAAACATGAATTCCTTCTAGAATTAGGGAAAAAGATCAAATTTCACTAACAGAGATGTACAGAACTGAAATATTCCTCTTACAAAAAATTTTTATTTCCAGTATCCCTTTCTTTTTTCCTGAACCACTAATTTTGACATACACCATGTTTTGACACAGGGAAGTACAGCACCTCCCAGCCTTTTTATAAGACTGCTAAAAAGCAATAGGTCTGTACTTCAACTCCCACCACTACTCCTTCCCCCCTGCAAATACCTATCAGGTTATTCCTCGGCCAACAGGGAGATCATCAGTCAGTCAGGAAAATAAGCACATATCCATTAAAACCACAGCAAATCACCTCAAACCAACGTTACACAGAACATTAAATGTTCACAGAAAATATCTATTCATTAGAAAAAGAAACAGCTTCACTGTAAAGCAACATATTGCACAGGACAACTATTGCACATGCTAAATATTTTAAAATACTCAGTGTTCATTGTGATCTGGCTACAGCACTGAGGAAAACAGACAACTAAAATATGGGAAGTAAAAGTCTTTTCTATTCCACTCTGTTAGGTGCCTGACTTTCAATTACTACATCTACAGTGGTACTAGAGTACGTTTTTTACCTGCCTTCTGAATACTCTGCAATTCCTCAATTTCCTTAGTTTTCTAGATCAAGTAAAAGAATTTTCTCTCTGCCTCTGTAGAGAATCCTAGCTGTGGACTTGTTCAGAGATTACTGCTTTCCTCCAGGTCTCAGCAAAGTTCTTATTAGATTTACATTACCACATGTTCTCCTTCCATTGCTCCACGCATGATTCCCCACAAACTGTAACTACTGCATTTCTTTTAAAACAGGATTATTTTACTCCAACGTAAAATTGTTTTAAAAACCGTGTCCTCTGCCTCATTCCATTTACTAAAACACATATGAGGTATTAACAAACTTGTTGAGGATGAGCTCTTGGAGAAATCATATTTATTAGTATCATAGGAAAACACAGTATTTCTAAGGATAACTAGGAAGAACCTACCTGCTTCTCACTTTCCTGGAGATGGCTGTTTTCATCGACTGCATCTTGAACAGACGTCTTGAGTCTCTCAGTATTAATCTGATACACTTTTAGGGTGGACTTGGCCTAAGTGAAATTAAAAAGCGTGTTGTTTAAACAGTATTGGTGAAAATATAAGTGGGGTCATTATGGTATTACTGGACTTGTCCTAGGTTTTCTGGCTGTGCTACATACATACTCTCACATTTTCTTTACAGTTTCAACAGTTTTTGATGACTGTAGTTTTGCAATACTATATATCATTGAGGAGTAAGAAAGCAAAGAAAAGACAAGGTAACCACTTCTCAGTAAATGCCAATCACTACATGAAATTAAACGTTGCTCAATCAAGCCACACCAAAGTACTAAGCCTTACAAAGTCTTCTGGTTCATACAGCATATTATCACTGCAACCTTCACAGAAAAAAAAAATTAAAACAGTAACTACATAGAGAATAGAGAAATTGCAGATTTGAAAAGAGAAACTGTGAAGGTTAGACATACCTCATCAATTTGTGACTGGATAGATTTTTCTTCATTCTCTAAAGACTCCACTTTCTCCTGAATTTCAGCCACCTGAAAATTATTAATTGTTATACAGCTTCTTTCACATATTTGACTGACAATGTCTAGGCAATTAATAAAATTATTTTTATTTTCAGACAGAGAAAGTTCTACTGCTGAATCAGTAAAAATGTCTGTAAAAACAGCTTTTCTTCGAGTATTTTCCTTTATCATTTTTCTAATGTTATATGGAAGACAAAATGGAAAATGTAGTTTTTATTTCAAAACACACAAAACAATAGTTTGTCTTCTCGACAGAGATTTTTTTCTGTGAGAATTTTTAAAAAATGAAGAGAAACAAAACAAAGGTTTCTATTTATTCTTACCAAGGTATCATTTTCCGATTGCTTAGATTTTTCTTCTTCCAGTTCTTTTTCTAGATTCTCTATTTCCTCGTTGAGTTTCAAGTTTGACTTGTTCAGTTTTTCATGCATTTCCTAAATCAAGTTGGTTTGTGAGTTAATAAAACATTTGGTATTACATATGAAGACAAAAAGTATATTTTAAATACGACAGGAAAGTATGTTTCACTCAAATACTGTAGAGATTACTGCATGAAAAAAAGGTGCAAGAATTAGCTCTATAGGATCTGAGGTGCAAAAGGAAATAAACCTACTTGCCTTTTTTATATTTATTTTATAGAGTCTATTGGGTATTTGATTCACTTATCCAGAACTCTTTTACAAATATATTCTCAGTTTGGGGGATATAAACACTGTAGAGGTAATCTTTCTTTAAAACTGTGCACCTGTAGGCTACGGAAAGTATTTGAATTAGATAAGATGTGAGAAAAAAATACTACATGCACTACCCTCTCTCCTAGAAATAGGAACAATTTACTTCTTAAAATTAAATATTGTCCAATATGCCACTTGTTCTAGTATCACTCACCCTCAATGCAATTGTTAAAAAAGGCTTCTCTTAATTTAAATGCTCTGATTTTAAGTCATTTTCAGTAATCCAATTAAAGTAATTGTGTTGGAGTTTTTGAGTTTGTCTGACATATTTTTGTCTGTTGTTTTTATTTAGTTTGTTTGGGTGCATTTTCATATGGGCCACATTTTTCCTAAAATATTGCCTTATATTGTAGAAATAACAATTTCCATAAATCTTTTTACCTCAAAAAAAGATGTGTCTGTTGACTCTTTCATAGTGTTGCCATCCTTCAGAGACAACTGTAAATCTTCAAACTGAAAAGGAATTACTTTATGTCAGAATATAGGTAAATAATTGATTAAATACTATCATTAATTTGTGATGCTTTCGTCTGAAACACAGACATTACCTACATATTCACAAATGCACCTTGCTGGAAATCAGGAAAGCCTTAACCCTACTAGACTATCCCATTGACATTAACAAAAAAACAAAGACAATTTGAAGTTGCTTCCAATGAAATATATTGTATTCAGAGTTTAAAGAGAGAACTTGCTAACACCATAATTGCTCTTAAAGGCACTGAAAGAAAAAAGCATTTGAAGAATCCCTTTAAAAGCTTTAAAACACCTTACTTCTAGAAAAGTGAATACTTTAGTTGATTGTATCCATTTCTACGACACATCTGAAAGCAATAAATGAGGACTGTTACCTCTTTTTTGCAGAGGCTTAGTTTTTCAAGAATTTTGCATTTTTCTTCAACTAGTTCAGCAATTTTATTGGCAAGCTGTTTTTCCCTTCCTAAAAAGTGAAAGACAAGCAAATGTTGCATCATCCAAATAAAGGTGAAAATAGAAAGAATAAAGTCATATCCAAAGAAATAGGGAAAATGAAGTATCAGAAATAAGCTTACCTACATAAAGTCGACTTCTAACCTGAAAAAAAAAATAAATACTGAAAATGTCTGATCAATTATTCTCACATAGTATCTAAAAACTAATCTTTTTAAGCAGTGATTCCATGCCAAGTTTAACCTTGGAACTAAAAAAAGGAATATAAATACAGGCTTCAATTAAAAACAGGCAATCATATCCTATGCTCTCATCTTCTTCATATCTGTGTCTTTGCCCCATCCTTCTCCCATTCTTATCAGACAAAAGAGGGGAAAGGAGATTAGTTTTCCCCTGGATCACTTTAATAACACACTTCTATATATTCATCACACAACCACAACTGCCTACACAAAGTCCCGTGGTGAACAAACACAGTCAGAAGAGTAGGAGAGGGAAGGGAGGGGGAAGTTCCACACATCAGCTCAGGTTTCCTATTGGGAAAGATCTCCCACACATTACAACATACCACAGTTAAAGCTGCAGTAAGGTACTACTGATGGGCATCCTTCAAGTGCCAAGTGAGCAGCTGCCATGTGGGGTCTAGTGCCCTACAATCAAAATCTAACAAACTGCAGGGCAAAATCTGTCACAAATAGCTTGTACCAGAGATGCAGAATTTGGTTGAGCCCACAAAACTGTTACAACACAGCATTTCTCCCAGGCTGGGCTGGGTCATGTGCCTAACGTAGCAATGGGTTCCTCAGATCTTTCCCGTTTCCTCCTCATTTAAAGCCAAAGAGTCCAAATAAGGAAAAAAGGGTAACAAAGTTGTAAGTATACTTTCATACTACCATCCCTAATGGATGTTTAGTTACTCCATTACTTTTCATTAACCCTCAATTCTTCAAGGAGCAGTCAGTGCAGTTCTTAGTATGGATGACTGAAAAAGCTATCAATAACTTCTGTAATATCTCATGCCTGAATTGACATGTGCAGGAGGAAAACAATACCAGGTTAGCTGCTTGTATGATTTCAGTTCAAATGCCTTTTGTATCATCTAGAGGGATGCCTCTAGAGAACAAAAGGTTATGACCAAATTATAGTACATTAACTTACACAAACACCGATCCCCTTACAGACGAGGTTAGTTGATGTTATAAATGCAGTTGCTCATATCTGAAAAACTAAACAGCTGTGCAACCAATCTGAAAACACGAGTATCATTACACCTACTACCAAAATCACACTGACTGTATGAGAGTATGTGAAAAATTGGAAGAAATTTAGAATACTGAATTATAGATATTGACCCCATTTCCACAGCAGGGAAAGTATGGTAGGCAACTTTTATCACTCAGATCTTTACTTACTCTCAAGAGAAGAAAGGCATTACATCAAAAATATAATCTGATTTGTGCATTAAAAGGTTTCAGTAGTGCAATTCTCAAAGTCATCAAATTAGTGCTCACAAAGAGCATGCAGTTAAATTGGTTCAGTGTTCCAATGCTGCAATAAACAGAATCCAGGTATCACTGTCCAAACAGTTTTAAAATGCCTCCCTTGACAGGAAACAATGTGGATTGCTTTTGCTTACAATTACCTCGCAAGACCTGAGCTGCTCTATGGCCAGGCTAGTCACAGAGATATCAATACATACAGCAATACCTCCACCTAGGGAAGACATCTGTGTCCTCTGAAAATAATTTAATGGCTGACTTCGAAAGTCCAGTGTAGAAATTTAAAAAGGAAGCCTTACTACAGGAATTTCATTGCATTTCCTCTTAAAACAGTCACTCACTGCATGTCCAAACACTTATTATCTTGACAAACAGACTTTTCAATTTCTCTTTTAGAGAGATTCTAAATTCAATCACAATAGATTTAAAACTCTGAAGCATTATATATCTTGAACAGGAAGGATAACAACTTCAAAGCAAACTATTAATGCACTCCATGTATCTGCAAGTAACTTGAACGCTTCCTGTGCTGGTTTTGCTGGTTTTGAAATTTTCTTCACAGTAGCTGATATGGGGCTGTATTTTGTATTTGTGCTGAAAAGCACTGATAACACATGGATGTCTTCGTTATGGCTGAACAGTGTTCACACAGAGTCACGACCTCTGCTGCTTCTCACCCCACCTCACCCACAAGGAGGCTGCAGGTCCACAAGAAGCTGGGAGGGGACACAGGACAGCTGACCTTGACTGACCAGAGGGATAACCCACACCATGCTGACATCATGCTCAGCACATAGAGCTGAGGGGAAGGAGGAGGAAGGGGGTTGTTCGGAGTGATGGAATTTATCTTCTGTGTTAACTGCTACATGTGATGGAGTCTTGCTTTGTTGGAGACAGCTCAACACCTGCCTGTCCATGGGAAGCACGGCACCCATTCCCTGTTTTGCTTTGTTGCATGCACCACTTTTGCTTTCCCTATTAAACTGTCTTCATCTAAACCCACAAGTTTCCCAGCTTTAAGTCCTCTGATTCTCTCCCTCATTCCAGTGTGACAGAGGGAGTGAGAGAGTGGCTGTGTGGTGCTTAGCTGCTGTCTGGGGTTAAATGACAATACTTACTGATTGATAACTTCTGTACAGAAACAAGAGAATTGTCAAGGCTCCAACAATGCCAGCACAAATCACTATTTCCCACGGGAAACCATATAGATCAGGGCCAGGTCTCATATCTTCAGGCAGTGAAGCCACAGCCTGAAAAGCAAAGTAAAAAGCTTCAGCTAAAGGAAAAGAGGTTAGTATTATCCACAGAAACAGATATTACATGTAGATATTGTTTACTTTCAAGGCTTGTTTATCTATTTTTTTCCAAAACTCTGAGAAAATGGTTAACAGAAGCATTTGATTTTTATATTATAGATTTACCAAGTAAAAAAAAAAAGAGAAGTATCAACAAGATATGAAAATCAACAGACAAAGCTCTGAAACCTTTTCTTTCTGAGACTATAAATTATCACAGAATGATCAGGGTTGAAAGGGATCTAAAAGATGATCTAGTTTCAATCCCTCTGCCATCAGCAAGAACACTTTCCACTGGACCTACTTCCCCAAAGCCCCATCCAGCCTGCCCTTGAACACGTCCAGAGATGGGGCACCCACAGCTTCTCTGGACAACTTGCTCCAGTGTCCATCACCCCCACAGTAAAGAAATTCTTTCTCTTATCTAACCTAAACTTATCCCATCCAGTTTAAAGCCATTCCTCCTTATCCTGTCACTACAGGCCCTTGTAACAAGTGCCTCTCCAGCCTTTTTGGTGGCCTCTTTAGGTACTGAGAATTTACTACGGAAAATTCTCCTTTGAGTTGTCCGAGACATTTCACTGCTGGAAGAATCAATAATAGTAAGTACTTCTTGATTGTCTGGTAGAAAACTTGTTTGGTAGAAAAACCTGTTCAACCAACCTCGTGATAAAATAACACTCTGAACACACCGTGATTTAACACATTTTAAACACTTCGATACACTCACATTTCATTTGTAAACGGATCTGTTTGCTTAAAGATTCGATACGCTCCCTGTAGCTCAAATTTACCGCATGTGACCTGTGTTTAATAACATGGTACTGTGCAGTTAAGTCTTAATTTGGATTTCTCCCCTGCCAGAGCCCCTCAGCAGCAGCGCTGCACAAGACCCTGGCTCTGGCAGGGGCTGCGCCGAGCCCCGCGTCACTCACCCAGCGCAGCCCTTCCCAGGCCAGCCCGCAGTAGCGCCGGGCGCTGTCCCGCAGCCCCGGCCACAGCCCGGCCGTGCCGGTGCCGGCCCCGGGCCCCCCGCGCCCGCTCGCCGCCATCTTCCCGCGGGCGGCGCGCGCCCCTTCCGGCCCGCCGCCTGACAACCGGCCCGTACCACTGCCCGCCAGGGGGGCGGGGAAGAACCACTGCTGCCGCGGGTACCGGGGGCCGCGCGGCACAGGTGGCAGCCGCCGGGGCCTGTTCTCCGCGCCCGCCCGGCCCGGCTCCCCGGCGGCTCCGGGTCTCTGCCGGTACACCGGCCCCTGGGCACGGGGACCGCCGGCGGCAGCGACCGGCCGCTCCCCTCGGCGTGCGCCCACCGTCCCGCCCCCGTCCTCCGGCACGGACGTGGCCCCGCGGAACCTGCTCCTGTTCCTCCCTAAAGCTGCGCTCAGAGAAACTCACCTCCCGTGCTGCGCTGGCTGCCTCCATGTGCGGCCGGGCGGGTGGCACGGAAATAAAACTCGCGGGCAAGGCCCGGCTCCCGCAGGCCGCCCGCCGATCGTGTCCCGGCCCGGGCGGCGGGGCCGGCAGTGCCCGGCGGGGCGGGGAGGGCCGGGCCGGGCCGGGCAGGTGGGTCCCGGCTGGGCGGGCCCGAGCCAAGTGCCAAGGGCCTGTGCTAAAAGGGATCACGCTGGGCTGCTGATCCCACATGTAAGGAAACGTGCAATGCCACATAGCAAAGGATTCTTCTTCGTCTCATTCACTAAGGGAAACTGCAAAGCACCTAAGGGACCAGGATGGTGGAAGTGCCTTTTATAGGTTTTTTTTAGCTGTATCAAACAGAACAAGAACGAGTTTGGCCGTAGCAGTGAACTGTCGTTGAGTTGCAGTCGATCACGAGAGACAAAGCCCCTCAGTTTTCGTCATCCTAAACTACAATTTAACCATAGTCTATGTGCGTACACTGGAAATCAGGAATAAATTTACGTGGTTCTTGAATTTCAGTTACCCAGTCTAAACAAAGTTCAACCAAGGCACCTAAGTGAAGTTTACCATATGGCACTTTACCTGCCACTGCTCCTGTATTTAAGAGGAGACAGTGCAGCAACATCTGCCTTTTCTCACGGTGCCTTGGCAGCGTTGTTTCTTGTGCAGTTGTGCCCCTTAAGGTTCACCTTCACTCTGCACTTCGTTTTGGTGTTTAAGACACCCCCATAGCAATAATAACCCCATTTTCTATTTTATATATTTGCTTAGAGAAGTATCTTTAATGCAACTACGAACGAGGGGAGGATTTGTGAATCAAGGCTTTGAAAGTAAGTACTCTTTAAAAATAATGGAACTTGTCTAATTATTTTACTCATCATAACCCAAGTTTTTAAAGTCCAAGCAAATTTAATGAGTACTGTTCTGAGAACTAGAGGGAGCTATTAATTTCGTAAAAAAAAAAACAAAAAAAAACCCCAAAAACAAACAAACAAAAAAACCCAATAAACAAACAAAACCAACAAAAAATTTTTGAACACCACTCAGGTGTTTCCTGGCTGTTAAAAGAACCCCACAAAACAAAACCCCAAATCCTCACACCCCAAGTTCTATGATTCTGCACTGCAAAGAAGCAGATGATGAGCAGCTGACCTAACATTTTCTTGTGCTCTGTCTCATTTGACATCAGATAACCCTGGAAGCAGGGAGAAGGTTTATTTAAAAGATTTTTTTTCTTTTTTTCCGTTTTTTTTTCTGTTTTTTAGGAGTTTCACTGCAGAATATAACTTGTAGCTGGCTTAAATTTGCACTAATGTCAATGTTATATCACAGAAAGAATTCTTACCATTTTGATGATAATCATCACTGCTGACGATGCAGATTTTATTGTTTCTCTGATCTCAAGAGCATTCAAGCACAGAAGTATCTGATGTATCCAGCCTTCTTCTGGTTTGATCATAAGGAATAAAACAAGAGGTTTTACATTACTATTGTCAACTTCATATAATTCCAACTGGTTTAATTGTTCGTTGTTTTGTTTTTTATTTTAAGATTGCAAATCTATTTTCCTTAAAATTAAGAAACTTAGCACTTACCATTACTTGGAACATAGCTCTGGATGGCATCAGAGAAAGACTTTCTGACATCAACTTCAGAGTCAGGTCCTGAAATGTCTATTTTTGTTTCAGAATTTACTGAAGCAATGGCTTTTGCTTTTGAATCTTGGTCACTGTCATGTTCACTGTCTACAGCCACATACATTTCATGCTCCTTCTCTGGTGTTTCTTCTAGTAGCTTTCTTCTGCCTATTCCTACACATAATTGTGAAGGGAAATCATGGTTATTTTTAGAGGATTCAATTTACTCCTATAAGATATTAACCTCTACAGAGATTTTAATGTTTTTCTTTTTCCTCAGCTTAAAGCCCAACACTACAGTATCACATTAGAGTAAATGTGCTACAGATTTATGATTTAAGAAATACTATACAAATAATGATGTCAGAATTTGAAGGATAGAGCTTTAAGCAAAACTTATGTTGTAGTAAAGTAATTAAAAGTCAGTGTTCAGGAAAAAAATGGTTTTGATAGTTTATTTGTAGATTCCCTGGTCAGGATTAGTAGGTTTCTTTCTTATATCGAAATATAAGTGAGGTAAGCTTTAGCGGGAGAACAGTTTAAAATGCCAAGTAGGATTAAAAGGTTTCTTTCTTATATCCAAATATAAATGAGGTAAGCTTTAGGGGGAGAAAGTTTAAAATGCCGTGTAGGATTAAAGATTAACAAATTCCCACAGGATATCAAGCTTCCCTGCAAAATGCAAGAAACCACAGGCATGTTCATGCAGAAGTATGACTGAAGGCTGCCTCACTTTTAGTGACTTGGAGTAAATTGCCTGAGGCCAATAAAATACTGCTTGCAAAAAACCCACACCATGCTTACCCACAAAGAAAAAAAAAGTTACAAATTTTTAATTTAATAGTATTCTTCAAGACCGTACTGGCCAAAGACACACATCAGAAATAGTCCAGTAGTGCAAGATGAGTAATTTGCTCTTTAACTGTTAGCATTATATTAACTCAACTTGTTTTATCAAATCCTTGAACTATCATAAATCAGTCATAAATTGGTGTGAGTTAGGCTCACTATCTCTTAATTTTAAGTCACCAGAAGGAGACAGTGTTGTATCTGTTGTGGCTTTTTTTTCTGCCAACAAAGGATATTTTGTTCTTGCTAAATCTCCGTTAGTGAAACATGACTCTAGTAACTTTAGCTGCAGTTTGGGCAGCGAACTTAATTGTTAGAGCAGACAAAAGCTCTGGCAGCTCTAGAAGAACATTCCTTTTTTCTGTATATTTTCTCTGCTCAGTGTCCAAATCGTGCCCCTTTTGTGCTGACACAATGACCTGTTCCCTCCACATAGCATTATCTTTACAAGCTGTGATTTCGTGATGAATCTATTCAAATTGCTGGTGCTGCTGCAGCAGTTTGCTTCCATCACAGACATACTCTAAGGGTTGCTTAACATCTTATTTTAATTTAAAGAAAATTGTTGAAGTGTAGTTAACGGGTTTGGTAAATGGGTTTATCATACAATATTTGCCCTGTTTTTGTTTTTTTCTGTGCCGTCTCTATATTAATAATATCTTATATTGTTCAGATTCCTTTCAACTTCCTCTCCTTCTTCTGTGCAGTATTCAAGTGTACTAGTCCTAATTTCACTTCTATTTTCATTTGGGTTTTTTGACCAAACATATATGCTTATAATTTTTTGACAGGTTTAATTGTTAGTTTTACAAAGTATATTTGCAAAAAATCCTGATGGTCTCGTAAAAATACTTCTGAAATCCTTTTTGTTAAAATATAATTGCTATTATTTGTATTTCTGGACATTAACTTTTATTTTCAGAATCTTTTTTTTTTTCTTCTAACTAATTTTAGTAGTAGCAATTTGTTGTTCAGCATTATTCATCCTTTCAGTTACAACAGTATCTTTTTTTTTTTCAACATCTACTTTATCAGCCAGGTTTATGAGCAATCCCAGGTTGCCAGGATTTAATTAATCCATTTTTTTTTTTTAATAGCAGTCTGGATTTCTAGTTAAATGGCTTTGGAAGACACTAGCTGTCTGGTTTTTTTTACTTTAAAAATGTCTTCTATTTTAGAGAGCTCCAAGGGTAAAAATTTATGCTTGGTCAGACTCATATCTCATGATTTGCTTTTATTCTCAATAAATCTTCTTCATAAATACTTTTTTGGACACTAATTCAGCTGAAGACTAGTATTACTTTGTCTTTTGAAGTAGTATGCCTTTCAAAACTCAGATTAATTTTCTATGCTTCTGTATCTTGCACTGTCATAGTGGTTTGAATTAGGCCTAAATCTGGGGATGCCGATTAATATTTTGTTTTATTATATCACAGATGATTTTTATATTTCTTTCTGAGATCTAGATTAAGACTGCCTATTCTCTGGTACTAGAAACTGATGCTGGGAACATGAATATTCCCATTTTAGTTCTCCTCCACCTTCCAGGTGATGTTGCACATTTATAGGAATTTGTTCAGTTTGTTGCTTCTCTCTGACAAGCTATAAGCAAGAGCATCAAGAGTTGTCCAATCTTCTACTCATTTGGTAGATTTCGTTGAAATTTTTTCTCCACTGCCCTGTTTGTTACTTTGCACTGCCTGCTGACAAGGAAAGATCATTCTCTGTGGAGGTATTTGCATTACTGTTACCTGATATGCTGTGTTTAACTTTCTGATTTGAAGTGCCTTCAGTTTCTTTTCCCTGTGGTATTTTATCAAGGCTTACCAAGGTCTGTCTTTATTATGGAAGCTTAGTTCTTTTCAGCCAGCAGTTTTTACCTTCCATTCTGAAACTCCATATTCTTCCAAACTGCCAGTTTCTTTGGCAGTTTTGGTACCTGTTAAACTGAGGCCATTCAATGAGAGGTGAGGAGAAAAAGGTTGGTCTGGAGTCAGTTCTTGGGACTCCACAGATTTCTGATTATGTTCATCATTAAAAATGTCCTGACTGAAATATTTGGTGTTGTTTTCATAAAAACCCTGTGAGACACTTTTATTCTCTGACTTATGAATTTTATCTTTTATAGTACTATCCATTTTGAAATGGCTTTTGGATACTGAGTTTTTTCTGCACTATAACCTTTGACTAGTTTGTCTTTCTCAGGTGTTTCTAGACTAAGACTCGGTTCACTGCCACATGAGGTCTTCTTGATGACCAAATGATTATTTGCAGTTCCTGGTAGTTGCCCATAATGCTGCACTTGCCCTTCTTTGGCTGTTGAACTCGGAAACTTCAGTATGTCCACAAAGTGACTAAAAGAGAAGTAATGGCTTTGTTCTTCAGATATTTCAGGTTTTTCTCCTGTATTTTTTATGTCTGAGGGATCACAATTCAGAGGGGGTCATGAGAACAAGAAATTTGATGCAATTGATTCGTGTTCCTGTTGATTATCATGTTTGTCCATATTATAATTAATAAAACTATTATAGATATTTGTATACCAACCTGATTGGCCACGTCTGCTTTCTGACTCCGGATTTTTCTTTTCAACATCAGTGTTTCTCAGCAGTTGGCTTTCTGATACCAAGTCTTCTTCTGAACTGTAAGGTTCAATGGGCTTCTCTTTGTCACATGTTAGTACATCAAAAGATGATTCTGTGCTACTTGAGGTGTTTTTGGTGTCATTAAGAGTATGTGCACTTGCTGGTTTCTCCCCAGGATTTGGCCTGTTACTGTTTGAATCTGTTATTTTTTGTGCAAAATTCTCATTTTCTTCATCTGTCACCTCATTAACTATTTCCTTTGATTCTCTGTCCATATGTAATTCTTTCTGGTCTAAAGTCTGATTTTCCTCATTCTTATTTGCTTGATCTGTTGTTCCTCTGCTTCTCTGGTCCTCTGTAGCAATTGTAGCTTCCTCAGCATGGCCAAAATTAAGAACATCACTTAAACCCAAATTAAACCAAGTTGATTCGTATTCTTGGCTTTCACTCTTTTCTTCTTCTGACAATACCTTGGTGCCTGTTGTTTCCTGTTCAGTACTAGAATGCTCAGGCACACCAAACACATCATGGTTTTGTGGATCATTTTTTTCTGATGCCAAATCAACATCTTCATTCTCTTCGCCAAAATACAGAAAGTTTGTCAGTCCACCTTGAAACCAACTAGATGTGGAGGATTCTTGTTCCTCCTTATCATTTGGCTCCTCCTGTAAATAATTTTCAGCTGCTACCTCTGTTTTTCTGTCTTGGTATTTATTTGCTTCTGAAGATTCAGTAACAACTTTTAAGGGTTCTTCATCATTTTTACTTTCTGTGGTGAACCATCCTGAAATCCAGCTAGACTGAGTTTGAACAGGTTCTGGAGGGAGACTGTTTTGCATTTGTGGCTCTTCAGTGTCATCTTTTCTAATCAACTTTTTGTTTACAGACTCCTGAATGTGAGATTCCTGAGAGTCATGTTCAGAAACTGATTCAGTTCTTTCTTCATTTTGTATGGGGTCTCTTGTATATTTTAAGAGTTCATTTTCATGCAGCTTTGATTCTACATCAGACAAGAAATATTCACTTTCTTTGTTGTCATCATATAATGTGTTATCTTCATTTTCAAAAGTGTACTTATCTTCATGAAGACAAAGGAAATCCGTTTCCTAAAAGAATAATGTTAACTTTTAAAACATTCTAATGTGTAATTTTCTATATTACCATCTAGTGCAGCAAAATATATTGTCATTATTTCTGTTATAACTTTACACAAAACTGTAATTAATTATATTATTCCTAGAAGTTCTATATCTTTAATTATACAGAAATTATTTTAGAGAACAATAAACATGCCAATGGAACAATTATAAAAACACGTTTTGAATAATGTAACGTAAAATATCCATCAACAGTTGACTTTCTAACTGGATATTAGATTTTCAATTGTTGTAAACTACACTGGAAAACCTGATGATTGGTTTACCTTAGTGAGCACTTCAACTTCTTCTCCAATTAAAACTTCCTCAACCTTCACAGCATCTCTTGGGAAATATCCAAAATCCTTTCCTTTCTGTAAAAGATATAAAACTAATAAGAGCATTTAAAGTTTAGTGATATATATGTTAGGTACTTGCATATGTGCTGGAAAAGTATGGATGAATAATAAGTTTATAGAACAGCCCTCTATCTCCTTAATTCTGTTTTGTCAAAAGATTGGTTTCATTTTCCTTCACAGAAGTGCTCCCCTTGCCATTTCAGAAAGCAAGGGGAAGTATATTACTCCATGCTATTATATCCTGTATTATTTTTAGGAACATGAGTTTGTGCACTACCAAAGCAGTAGCCTTAAAACTGCTTCAGCTGAAGACAGTGCTGTGTGCACTGATGGTCGCAGCTAGCTCCTACTAAAATTGGCTGCAAATTTCCCATTGTCTCAAATGGGAGAAATGTCATGCCTTACTAATTAACGACCCATATTAAGTTACAAGAAAAGTAGGATATGCAATTCTGATATGAGACTAGCTGCAGCTCAAGAGAAAATTACAATGAAGATGGCAATGCTACAGAAAATAAGTTAATGATAGGGCCCAGAAGAATCAAGTCTCTGGCCAAGAAACCACTGCTGTCTTTACATCAAACCATTGCAGGTAGCCTTTAATAGAGGGATATATCTTGGAAAGCAAGGAATAGTGAGGTGCCTGCAAAGATACTCTTGGATTAAAAAAATAAGGAAGACAAAATTTCACTGTTAAACAATAAATGTGACAGATTATTTACAGAAAAAAAAAACCACCCAAAAAAGTACTAATGTCTTGTAGTTTTGAAGCACTTACACAGTTATACTAGCAGTAAAACTTGATTTGGATCAATACATCCATTCCTTCTTAAATGACTGTTCTAACTTCGTTGACATTTATTCCAAGTCATTGAATGTGCACGATAACTTCTCTGGGAGCTTTCCTTAAGCAGCAGAGCTGTGAAGTCAGGTACCAATACTGGATGTCTTACCCACAGACCTATAGGTAGGAACCTGACCTGATAGATCTGAGGGTTTCCAAGGGAACCAAATTAAATCATTACAGATAAATGATAAGATGAAGGAAACAGAAAACTTTTATTCTAATCTTGACTTTGTTTCTCTATGAGTGATCTTTACCAAGATTTGATTTTCTCTTTCAATATAAAGATAGTAAAAATGACCCATCTCCCAAATACTGTATTATTATGACTAGTTAATATTCCAAAAGAGATAGATCCTTAGCAAGGAGACTGCAGTTGTTATGCTATTACTATATCTAAAATATTTATGGGGTAAGTCTTTCGGATTGAAGTACTTACACTTCCTGTCCACAAGTTTTCATTTTCCCTTGAAAGTTTGGAGTATACAATGATCTCCTCCCCTGTTTTGAAGTTAAGATACCGGCAGTCAGGCCCTAAGTAGTCAGTAATGGCTTGAACTCGGCTCATTGCCTCTGGAATAACATATGGAAAAAAATAAATACAGCATCCATTTTGCCTGAAGTCAGGTTACTGAAGAGATCTGATATATATCAAATTCTGATGAATTGCAGTAGCAAACATTTTAATGTATGTGCTTTGTTATGATGCTAATCCATTTATATCATCAAATGGAAATCAACTAACACAAAAAGAAGCCCTGTCTTGTTTTCTTTCCTATGTACTGCAGACATCAAGGGGAAAAGCTCTTGCACTAAATGGACATTTCCCAGTGCTTGTTTAGACAAAGTTTCAGTGCTTAAATTGAAAGGATGCATGCAGGATTAACAAATTCAATTACTAAAGTAGATCTAAACAGCTAAAAAGTATTTCCCAGGCATATTTATAATTCTATATTTTAGAAATTCTAAGTTAAATCTAGTAATTATTTCAGGGATTCTGTCCTCTATTTTGAATATATTTATCTTACGATGAAATTACATCAATTTTAGGAATATAAACTTTAAACATGATGTTAAAATAAAAGTTTCCAATTCAGTTTGAATTATTTTAGGTTTTCTTTGTCTCCACTCCTGTCTCCCCACAGAAACCACTACTGATGTGCTCTGGTCAGTTTGGAGCCCATTTTCCATGGTGTTCCACAAAGACAGACATCTCTGAATATCCAGAACCTACTGAACTTGGTATGGCTCCACAAGAAAATAGAATTCCATCATCAGAGGAAATCTAAGGTCTCTTCCATTTCAGGGGAAGTGGAAGATTGAAAATACAACACTTAAGTTTGTCAAACCAATGGAAACAGCTTAGAAACAGTTTCAACTATGATTATGACAGGCTTCACAATGGTAATCAGTGGATAATAAATGGAACATTATTTGCCCACTTGTGATTCAGTGACTCTGCCTCCTGCAGAGTTATTTACTCTTTGAGAAACACATAACTAGTTACTTCATATTAAAGAAGAAAAATAAGTAAAGAGGAAATATTAACAGAGTGTTTTGTAAGAAAGATTACAAAAGAAATCCCAATCCAGTTTGCTTACAGTAGAAAAAATCCAAGAGTTCTGCAGAATGGGCTATGAACGTACTGTAAAGGCATGATAAAGAGTCTTTTTTTCTCAGTTTATAACCAACCATTTAAATTTTATTTATATTTTGTTTATATTATTTTGTATCTGTAAAGAATGAGTTAAAAATACTTTAAAGCCATTTTATACTGCCCGTTTTGGGGACACTTGAGGAAAACTAGCTATTCACAAGTATTTTTACTGAACTTTGATCACACACCTTACACAACAATCCAGCAAGGCTTTTTTTTCCCTCTTTTTGTTTTATATGTTTAAGCCTATTCCTCTTAAACTTAGTATATTAACAACAAACATTTGCTATGGCTACTGATTTTCAGTCTGCTTCATTGCTAATTTCGACATTATAATAGCTGCATATACACCACAGACTCCTTTTGAAAAAACCCAAAATTTACTTACTCTCACATTCCGGATCACCACACTTCTTCCATTCTGAAAGTACCTTTGTACTCTGCAGACTTGCTGAAAATGAAATTACTAACAACAGAATTTTCTGATCCAAGATCCTTGACATTTTAGGTTAAATCCAGAATGCAGAAACTGCGTTGATGTGCAGTAATATTCTACGTTTTTCTTAGCCTAACAAAACATTGCAAGTAAACTTTCAATCCTATTTTCCTTATCTGCTTGAACAGAAGTACACTATGCTAACCTGCAAACAATCTGCAGAGTCAGGTGTCCTGATTATACACATGCATTAATAATTAACTATGTTCTGATAACTAGGCTGATGTTTTGAATACAAAGAAAGTAGTTCTGGTCAAATCAAAATTTAACCACTATCAGATTCTTGTGTACTGAGTTTGTAGAAGACTGTGCGTGGGGAAATTCAACAGCAATTGTATTAGGATTAGTTCTGGATTATGAATGCATTTTTAATGTACCTCTTTCACCAGATTTTAAGATAGTGTAGTGTGATGACTAAGAAGCCTGGCAAGGACTAAGACAGTCTACTATCTACAGCCTACACCACATTCCTTTAAATTATCTTTGCAGATGGAGTTCTGCATAGCTGACGTCAACAAAGGATGAGTGGGCTGAAGGAGGAGGCCCTGTGGAGATAGAATGGTCCTGTTTTGGCTCTGAAGAACTGAACAGAACAAAGTCATATGACGAGAACTTTGAAGGACACCATGGCCAAAAAAGCAACTTTTTCCTGAGTAAGGGTTTAAATATTTAAATATTAAAGCAGCACCTTGAGTGTGCTAATAAGATTATTGAAGTACATGCTACCACATACATGACTATATTACTTAATCCTCCACCTAGATTATGCTACATGTAAAGGAGGAGGAGAATAAGATGGGGCTGCATGTAAACTGGATAGAATTTTCATGTACTTAGCCAAAGACCCAAAAAGATCTTGGGGTCAGTTGGTGGGTTACTCTCTCACAAGCAGGGATGCCTGCTTGGTAAGCTTCTGCATAGGATTACTGTTATTACCCAGGCTAACACAATATTATTGTTATCATTAGAGCTCTCTCACATCTAGTGCTGTTTATCAACAGCAGTTCCAAGTCCGTGTTTCTGTTGTTTCAATAAACCAAACTATGTGTGCTCTGTGTGAATCTGGGACAGTGAAGGTTCTCACTGAGCACAGCTTGACCTGTAGTTTTGGATTGGTATATTGCACTATTTATGAATCTGTGCTTGTGAAAGTTCTCATTGAACACAACCAGACCTATAGTGCCAAGTTGATTAGAACCATATATCAAGCCCAGCCACATTCAGACCCTCTGATCTCTAAGGTCCAGCTGGAATGTAGGAGGTGTTATTTTCTGTCAATCTCTATACCTGTGAACACACACATTTAGAGAGCTAGGGAATTACAGCTTGGAAATTCGTTTTCAGGCCTGGATTTCTCCTGACTCTCAGGTCCATTCCCAGGCTGACAAGCTGACTACAGATTCAGTTAGGGAAGTCTCCTAAGGTGATAATATGGTGAAAAACAGAGTGAAATTCATAATAGAGATTAACACCTGGTGTCTTTCCCGTGGGATTCATCCTGAGGTACTGTCCCAGGGATGTTTTTCCCAATTGTCCAATGAGCTACTGTCCTGTCCTAGCTGCATGTAACACACTTTAAATACGGGCTGTCTGTTCAATAAGTTGGCCTTTTTTCCCTAAAGAGGTCCGTGTGTGTTGCTGTTCTTTCTCTCTCTTTCTAGTGCAGTAACCACATCTATCCATAACACAATAGATGAATTATCAATTTTATGCTTATATTGATTTGCATTGAATGCTAACCTAGCTACTTTAATAAATTATTATTTTCTGTGCACTGATATGTTTTAGATAATTTATAGCTGGTCATTAGGAACTTAGAACGTATTCTTTTGGAGCTTTCTCATGCACTAGATCTAAGTACAATCCATCCTTCAGCATGGGGAACGCTTACTCGGCTCCAAAGTCTTAAGGGTGCCTGGCAGCTTTCAGGCTTGTAAGACAACAAGAAAATCTATATGCTATCTCTGCATCATATATCACAGAGCAATATAGCAAAGCTAAGTAAATGACATGCCCTGCTTTTTAAAGAATTCCGTTTCTTAGCAACCTATTATCCAATATGTAGTTATAAATATTTTTTCTCAAATATGTCATGCTTTAAAGTATAAATAATAAATTTATAAATAATTATAAATAAAAATTATGCAGGGAGATGTAAAATAGTTATAGAGGCATGAAGTTTTGCTATAAACCTGCAGAGAATCAGAATACTGGGGTGGGAGGGGGCCTTAAGGTTTATTTGGTCCAACTTGTCTTGGTAAAAGCGTGGTCTAAACAAGATGGTCCACATGAATCTTAGAAGTGTCAAAAACATTTGGGCATCTACCACTTTATGGGGAGATTGTTCCAATGGCCAATTGCTCTCACTGTGAAATATTTTCCTCTTCTGTCCAATCAGAATCTCCCCTGAATTTTGTACTCATTGTCTTTTTACATGTGACTACTTGGAAAAAAAAGGCTCCATCTTCTTTGTTTGCATCAGAAGCAGAGTTTACTTCAAAGGTTTCATATCATTGTCCCACTCTTCTTTGGTGACCTAAACACAATATATCTTATTAACCTATAAAAAAACCCTTCACTTTTCCTTTCCCACGGTCCTGCATGAGGGTGCCTCTTCTTCCTGCCTTCTTGATAGTACTCCAAGAATCTGCATTCCTTCCCAACCTGATCTTTGCAGTCTTATAGTTCCTAGTAAGCCTGCCCCTCCTTCAGTCGCGAGTATGATTCATGCAGAGGTCACTGTATCCTCTTTCCACAAATCTAAGCTGTATTCCACTTGCAGCATAGTTTCCCCTTCCTTCTGCTCCACAACTCAAACCGCCAGACGCTGGCGATTACTTAGCCTGATCTACAGAGCCAGCAAAAAAGGGCACAAATGAGCCAGGGTCACCTTAACCAGCAGTGGCCTGCAAACAAAAACTTCACAGAGACGACATGTCCCCCACTTGCAATCTAACACTTTGGCCCCTTCCTTTGCCACATGACCTGATAGTCAGGCAGCCTATCCTATGATGTGTTACACCAGCTGTCTCTGCTGTTAGGTAATCCACGGGAGAGCACCAAGGAATATGCAGCAGATCAGCACTCCTGTCACTCCTGACTAACTTTAATGCAGCCCTATGTTTTTCATTCCCAAGTCTCCACAAAATAGATTGGTGAGAAGGAATATACAAGTAATTTATATTGGAAGGACTCTCTATATACTAAGTGTTGTACAAATTAAAAAATTAAAAAAAAAAAAAGGAAAGAAAAGGACATTTTTATGCAACTGGACAAAAATCTTTCAGTGTTTCACACCAACCATGGGACAAAACCCAACAAAGGGCCTAGAAAGGTTAACAGTCTCTTTTTGAGCCTTGCAATATGGAGCCCATTCACCTAAAAATGGAAAAGTGAGGCATTCTGACATCTAAATTTACATACTTAAGCAGGTTTGTGGAGGAGAACAATCAGACCCACATCTTTACGTTTGCACAATATTACTGTACTTACGAAAATAGCTCTGAAATGGCACTGACTTCAGTTTCATATAGATACCAAACTTAGTCCAAATCTTTACATGGAGGTAAAATCTCAGCTACTCAGTTAAAACTGCATTTGAAAATTTCAAGTTATTCTGAGCACTGCTCATTGTGTTGTTTAGTCTCTACAAGCATTTTTCAAGGCTTAAGGATTGACAAACATTCCTCTGATCTCTGTTCTATGTTCCTCTGTTCCTATGTTATTTTTCTAGTAACTTCAATAATAAATCATATTCATACCAAATATTATTTTCCTTTGGATGCAAATCCTATACATAGCATAGGTTATCAAGCATGACTTCAAATCACCTTTGAACTGAAGTCAAAGATTAATGGAGTTTATTATAGCTAGATTTCAAAGGACAAAGTTGAAAGCTTTATAATAGATAGAGTGAGACTTCAGTTAATTTCTGTTCTGTAGAACTGAAGCAATGAATGTGAGTACTATGGCACATGCAAAAACAAACAATAATGAAAAATATCTGTTTCCAGTAACTTTCATTAGAATGGAACTATTTTTATTTGCAATGACACCTTAACTGTTAAAGATAAGTTAACAGTTACATTAAGTAACTGTTTCTACTGAAGTAGAAAGGCAGACTTCTTAAAGCATACTAGAATTCAAGGAAGGATCAGAATTAATGGAGTAATTGAAATCGTCTGAGTAGCACGGCACACTGGATGGCTCTTTTAAGACATAGCTTTTAGAAGTGAAGATGTTGCATTTCCTAGACTATTCAGTATCTACATTGATAATAAAGATCAAAGCGTATCAGAAGCTGGTAGAAGTTCTCCTAATATCTATTTTAAAATACGAACAGACTATACCGCTTTGGCTATACTGTTTTGCTAGCACCAAAGGTCCCCACACAGAATGTAGAGTTTCACAGTGTAGAATATTGCACAATATGTGGAAGAATATAGTCCATGAGTAAAGACTTTTAACAATATAGTTCTCTTGACTTCAGATGTTTAGATTTAAATACAAATTGACTTTTATATTGAAACAAGTGTCATGCCAGCAAAATTTTGTTTCTTTAAACAAGTATCTTTTAAGAAATAAATCAAAGGAAGTAAAGTAACACTAATTCACTCTTCCTGGTAGACAAATTTAAGCAAGTAAGTCATTCATCACCCAGACCTAAATCAATTTTTTCAACCAGGGTAATTAGTAGTAAGAAAAAGCCACTAGTGCTTCTCTATTATAAGAACAGTTACAAACATGACAACTGACAGTGCATTTCAAAAAAATCACGAAGTTGTGACTTTTATTACTTTGAATCTTGAGAACACATTTCCAAGCTTTGAACACCTCACGTTTTACCATACAATAGAATACTCTCACATAATAAAAACTGGCTGAACCAGGAGAAAAAAAAACCTAAGACTGAATATCCTCCATAACACAGATCTCTATATGTTAGTTACTAAAGCAATACTGCTGCAGCATTTGATCCCATCATAGATACATGTAGTTTCAGAGATATTCTTCTTTGACCTGGCAAACTCATTTTGAAGATCTTGGACATACATTAAATTAATGTTTACCCGGTTGTACCACAGTAATTGCTATAAAATCAGCAGCTGAACCTGAATCTTATATCTGGGGCCTAATCACAAGACCATTACTTTCCCAAAAAATCTAAGATGTTCCAGAAATCTATTTGTAAATTTACTGGTTTTGAAATTAATCTTGTTAGAATGGGGTTGTTCAGTTCTCTAATACATAATGTCTGCAGAAAAATTATGTTCAGGTTTCCTTTGAATAAAATATAAGGAGCTGTTACAACAAAGACATTACTCTAGAGAACAGAAATCTGAAGAGGTATGCCTTTTATCCGAAGTCATGTTTCAGCTTATACTCAATGAACAATCTGTGTAACATCTACCCTGACAAGAACTCCAAGTGGAACCTTGTGGAAAAAACACATTCTTGGAGAATTCTAGCTTATCTGTGCATCAAGACTGAAGAAAAAAACCAGCAAGTAATGGTATAGAGTCAGTGCATAGTATAAAGGTTCTAAAAAACCAAACCACCACCAAGTGCCTTCTTAAATTATACTTAAAGCTAGAAGGGACCATGTGATGGAAACACTCCAAAGACAGGCACAGAGTATACATTGTATATTCCCTAGTCACATAAAGCATCTCTACTTCATTCTTAGAAAAAGGGAAAAACTATTGTTCCTTTGTCCCCTTTAGTTGAGTGAAAAGAGAACAAGGCATTTTTTCTTCCATCCTCTCTCACCATTATGGGGAAGGGATAAGAAAATGTTTCAATCATTTCATACTCCCAGGCTATCTGCACTAAAAGCTCAGAAAATACAAACTGTTCCATCAAATTTAGTCTTGAAGTTGTCAGCTATTTTCATGGTCTCGTTCCTATCCACATCTCTGATACTGTTTCAAGATAAGAAGGGACCTTGAAGGAAAATGTAACAATAACTAGAAATACTACTGCTTTATGGTGCTAATAGTACGCTACCATCTTACACTACTTCTGTAGTGGAATATTGATTGGAATATTTAGCTTTTAGAAAACTTCACAGTTATCACACACTGATGTTCATGTTACACTGACCTGCTTAGATCTAGGAATGCTAACAATTAATGGCACTGTTTAACAATGGTAGTAAGTTTCTTCTAACAAACATTAAACTATCAATTACATCACCAGCTTTGTACGCAGCAACAAAACTCCTGTATTTTCACAGCCAAAAATACATTGCTGCCGTGAATAAAACCTGAAACGTCATCAATCCAGTCCTTAGCTCCAGGACCGGACCCACCATCCTGTTGTTTTCACAAACCCTGGTAACATGTTGCTCTGAAACAGAGGTCAGAAGATTTGCATGCTGACTCCAGTACCAGCCATTTAAAACCTGTGCAGTCAATGTACTACAGCAGTGAATCACACAAGCTCAAAATAAGAAACGTTAAAATTATTCAACATTACAAAAAAGGTGTAATTAATTGAAAAAAATTAGAATGGCTTCCAAGGGCAATCTGAAACCTGAAATTAGTCAAAACACCAATAGACCAATAACATTTACTCAATTATTCAGTATAAAGGTTTTTTTTGGTAGAACGTTTTTCAACGTGTTCAGTAAGTAATTTGAACTTTCGTTTGTCCTTCAAAAAAGATGGCACATTAAACCACAACATTCCCTGAAGGGAAGGAAACATTGTTGGAAACTACTGACAATAGAAATGACTCTGTAGTAGAGGCAGATAGAATACTGAAGTAGCAAATGGACTGAAGAATCTGAACTCCTTGAGAAAGAGAAAGCCTGTGTTTTCCCACCACCTATTTGTGCTGCACTCCATCCCTTGCTAGACACATTTCTTGAAGTCATGACATTCAGCATTTCAGAACACATAAATCTGTCATTACTCTTGTGTTCAGATGAAAACAGACACACTCCAAGCTAGAACTTGGCAACTACCTTCCAGAAAAAAGGGGTGTATGTGACATTTCATACACTAAACCAAGCTCATGTGTCCTTCCATACTGAAATCTTTCTAGGATTTCCTGGTCTGTGATTTGGCATATGAGATAACACAATTCTCTTTCTGTCAAGGCATCATGGATTATAGCACTACAATTTCATACTCAGTTAATAGACAATTAAAGCCCTTAGGAATAATTTTGGACATGGAGCTTTTAAGGTACAGTCACCTGCAATTACAATTCATACTTTAAATGTAGAGACTGAGGTAATACACTGTTAACAGAAAAGATCATAGGCATTAAGAGAATAAGTAGTCTACAAAGCCACATTTATTTGCACATGTACAGAACAAAGCAACAGATGTTATTGTTTTCCATACAAAATTATATAAAAACAGTATTCACCTTCATAGATAACACTATACCACCTTAAGTTTTATTAAATACATTCAGAAAGCATTCTTGCACGCACACAACATTAGTATTAGGTAGCCCCAGGTAACTCTAATACTGCAATGCAATTATTCCTAGTGGTATGAAGGCATCAAAAATTAGTCTGTAACTAAAACAAAAAGAATCCTGGTTGAGAAGCAAGCTGAAGTCTTACTTCCACTGGCCACCAAAACAAGATTCATCATCGAACAGATTAACTGTATCTAGAACATTGATGTAAATACTACCAAAGCACCTGCAGAAAGCAGGTAAGAGTGGTTTTCCAGACTAACTTGAGCTACTTGGCCAGTATTAACATTCCCATTTAATCACTGCTTGCCTATGGATAGGAAATTTTTATAAAACTGGAGGACAGACAGAATTGACTAAGAGCTTGTGGTTACAGAGGAAAACAAAAAGTATAGATTCAAATAATTACTCTGCCTTTCTACCCAGCACTGGAGAGATTTGCTTTACTAGGCCTTAAAATTCCCATTCTTGCAAGGAATAGAGGGGAAAGGCAAAATTTTGTACTTCCTGCAATATGGCCTCCCTACATATAATCTAAAAAGGGGAATTTAATTGTCAACAGGACATCTCAAACAATTTATTTAAAATGCACATTTATTTCTACAAAAAAAAAGTGTATGATACAGAAGAAATGATCACATCTACTTTAAAGGTCTACCTACTAAAATATACAGAGGATCTTAATGAGTACAGGTTATTTAAAAAAAAGATGCAAAGGAGTGTTAATCTTTTATTTTTACATTTTCAGGAACTTCACATAATTTTGGTAAGTAACCTTTTACAAAATTATGTAAAAAGTACAAGAATGCCTGGTAAACAGTCTGCTTTTTCCAAAAGATTTTTTTACAGCATGCAACTCTTAAGGCAGCCTTCTCTTCCTCCTTACAAGGAATCCTTTCACTCAAATAATCTTCTGCTGCAAAGATTAGGCTAAGGAAGCTTGGTCTCTTCTGTTAACGCCTTTTGTCTTTCCTGTCTGATTTACGGTCTCTTTCACTCCGTGAAGTTCTCTTGCCTGACCGACTACTTTCTGATATAGATCTCTTTCTGTCAGACCTCGAACTTTTATCCTTTGAGCTTTTGGTATCTCTACTGCCACCACCTTTTGAGGACTTGTGACTTCTATCTACTCCCGAAGCATCCCTTCGCTTCCTGTCTGTGCTCCTTCTACGTTTTCTATCTCTGTTATGCCCTCTGCCTCGGCTTCGACTTCTACTTTCACTGCTGCTAGAGCTACTGCTGCTGCTGTCCCTGCTCGTACTCCCACTTGTAGTGCTGCTGCTGGTGGAACTGCTCCGACTGGTACTGCTGCCAGTACTGGAACTACTCGCACTGGTGGTACTACTTGAAGTGCTACTGCTACTACTGCTGCTGCTACGGTTATGACCAGTTTTGTTCCCTGCCCTACCCCTGCTTCTACTCCTAGTCTTACTCTTACTTTCTGCACTCGGTGTCTGATTCTGCTCTGCCTGGGCTTCAACCACCTTTACAGACACCACAGCATTTTCATCCTTGTCTGTCTGGGGCTCTGTATCCTGAGTGGACTGAGACAACTGAGGTGACTGTGCTAGCGGCACAGACTGTGGCTGAGACAGAGCCTCAGCCACAGATTCTGTCTGAGCTTCAGGTGTTTTCTCCTGTGTTTCTTCAAGTTCAGTTTTATTTTCTGTTTTGATACCTTTCTCCTTCTTAGGAGAAGGCACATGACACACTTTCTCTGGCTGAGCATCACACTCTGTTTCTGGTTCTATTTCTTTGCCATTTTCATTTTCTACAGGTTCTACACTATCTGCTTCATTCATTTCAGCCACATCCTGCTCATTATCCACTGGCTGAACGTTTTCACTTTCCTCTTTGACAACTGTGATCTCCTCATGCTGACCATCCTGTTGTTTGTCATTCTCCCTCACCTCAGTAGGCTCTTCTACTTTCATCTCTATGTCATGTTTCTGCTCGTCCTCTTCCTGTTCTTTTTCTGCATCACTATGCCCTGAACCTGAACCTATTTTTCCCTTTTCCTCCCCTACCTCCTCCATTTCTACATCATTGTGCTGATTACCTGTCTCCATCTCTTCCACCTGCTGAGCCACCTTACCCTCTTCCTGCTCCTTGCTCTGTTCTTCCTTCTTTTCTTCATTCTGCACCTCCTGATGTTCTTTTTCCTTCATAGATTGTCTTCTGGGCCTGGCCTCCATTTTGTTAATCTGCTCTGCAAATTCATTTCTCCTGCTTTCAAAGAGCGCTAGGGAATAAATGCATAAATAATAGTTAAGATACTCTACAGACAGTGAAGTCTGTTTACCCTTTAACTATGAGCTAATTGTTCAACTTATAAATACTGCAACCTTGTTCTTTCTGAAGTTGCAAGCCATTCATGCATAACGAAAAAGAGTGGTAGTTACCTTAAGAACACAAAGCAAAGGGGAAAGTAAGCTCAGCTGAGTATTAGAACAGTAAAGCCCTAAATCTAAGCTAACAAAAACTTTTTTACTTCATTAAAATCAAACCAACCAATAGTATATCAAAATAATACCTTAATTTCTCGGTACTTATCTGTTAAGGTTATACTTCCTAAGGTAAGCAAAAGACAGTAAAAAATAAGCAAAAGGCTATCTAGATATTAAGAAAGTTTAATTACTATAGGCTATCCTGACAGGTGAGTGCCTTCTCTTACTCCCCAACCCCACAAAATGAAGACAAGCTCCTAAGAAAAAGCAAACGAATATATTCTTAGTTTAATAAAAAAAGAACAGTATGACTACCATCAATCGGAGCATTTTAAATTGTTTTCCAAAAGAAAAATATAGTCATCCTGTGAAACAGAAATAAACACACATTGAGGTAAAAAAAAAATAAAAAATCAATCATAAAATTTTAATGCTAAGTTTAAGAAAATACTTCTCAAATACTTAGTAAGCACTGCAGTTCCTTGGGTCTTCACAGAATCTGCCTTTTCAAAAATGAAGCTGCTGCACTTGGATACATGTGGGTACTAAAGCTAATATAAAGTATTGTTTTAAACACGTACCTCTGAAATTATGCATACGTATCTTTTGACTTTTTTCAAAGAGAATCAAGTCCCATTCAGTATAAAAATAAGTCACTGAAAGAATAATGTCCACTTATGATGAGCACCCATGTAAGAATATAGTTTGTCCTGAGCATGAAATTCATGTATTTAAGCAGAGACTTAAAAGAAACTTCTATGGCAAACAAAGGGAGGTAAGAACAAGGACCTTTGTATAAGGAAGACCACTTACCATTCATCTTTTTCTGTGATTCTTCCATCAGCTTCTGCGTAGCAGGACACATTCTGCCAGGTATGTAGAATAAATGAGGTTTTGTCTTTGTTCTTATGTATTTAATTATCTTAGCATTATGTTCATTCCATTCTTCTTGCTGAGAAATTAAAGAAAATAACCCTGAGATACACAAGAATAGTTTAAACAAGAGAAAGATCAAGAACAAAACAAAAACTCACCAACTGAGCAAGTTCAACCTTTTGCTCCAATAACCGCAGCTCTGTCTGTTTAGCACGTCTTTCTTCAAACAGTTCTCGCCTCTCATTTTCAACTTGCTTTCTCTCTTCTTCTGCCTGCACTTCAAGTTTTTGTTCAATTTCTTGTCGTCTCTTTTGCTAAAATAAATGAAATACCATCTTATTTTTTTCTACATCAAGGGTTCTAGTTTGATCCACTTAAAACATTTCTATTATTTACACCATTAAATGCATTCCTAAAAACAAATTAGGAAATACTCCTAAACTACAGCTAATGGAAGAAAAGATTGTCACTGCTTGTTGGCACCTAATTTTTTGTTGGTTTAACTATATAGTTGTGGGGCCCTGTGAATTTCTGTGTGCTTTACAATCTTTCAGTTTGGACTTAAATTTTCAATATAAGCTTCAAATAGTTGGGCTTTTTCCCCAGTGGCAGAAAAATAAAAGGAATGTATTTGGGGTATCAAGGAAATCAGGTAAATTTCCCACTTAGGAGAGAGTAAAGTCAACTCCTCCAGAAACAAATTAAGGACTGCAGACTAGTGTTTGTGACTAATCAAAAATTAGATTGTGAACACTTCCAGTACATTAATTGCTAATTACATATATTACTACCACCAAGGAAGGCCATTTATATGCCCTAGACTGCCATGTGCTCAGATTGTACAATAATTGTCCATAAAATAATAGAATTTACTGCATGGACAACAAAACAGCTGTGACATAAAACTCCTCAAGCCTCAACTTTGATTTATAGCAAGTGTATATGTATGAACAAAAAAAGATCTCCATACGGATTCTCAGAAATTTTTGTAAGGAGCAATAACTCCTTAAACTCTCTTTGTGCAAACACATACTGCTATAAATTAGACAGGAACTCCATGTTTCTAGACCATCTTGATAAATAGCTTTTTGTTCTAATGCAAGCAGGCAAAAGTGAACTTTGGTCTTATGTGCCATATGACAAGTTAGATAAACCACCCAAATACTGAATCTGAAAGTAATCAATACCAACACTGTGAGTCAATTCTGCTGACACTATACAGAAAACATTTTAAGTTTAAATCTTTCTTTTTGCTTCAACTGGACTGCTGAAATTCGAACCTTCAAACACTGTTTTTAACCTAAAGGTTATTAGTGTTAACTGAATAACCTATTTAGTGCAACAGTAAACAAATACCATAGCCTTCACAAATTAAAAAGGCATACTAGGAATAAAGTTACCACCATCCCATATACAGGTTTTCTGAAGTAATCACTAAGCTATGCAAAGCCTTTGCTTCACTACAATCACACATGTATTTCTTAAAATCAGAAATTCTGGTTATCTGTACTGGAACAGGAAAGATATTTTTAGACAAATAACATAACCAAGCATAGATTTCTGTATACTTGGGTATAATTTAAACATCTGGAACACACCAGGGTAGGCACTGCTTCAGCAATACCTATTATTTCCAGAAATAGCCTATGACCTCTTAAACAGTTACCTGATTAAATACCATTTAACATTGCCTGTTTGTTTCCACAAAGGTCAGTAATAGGGTTACAAAGTCATAGCAAGAATCCCTTTCCTGCTTCCCACCCTCATTCCCCTGCATTAAGACAAACAAAAACCTACATGCACGCTCACCAATTTGCTGTACCTGCAACCTACACTGCAGGAAACTTTAATTCTTACTTGAACTAATTTAATCACATGATTTTGCTTTATTATTTACAATCTGATAGAATTTAAAGTAAGTACCCTCTCAGTAGCAATAGCAACTGTGGACTCCTGTTTAAATTTTTGAAGAGTGCCCATCAACAAGCCAAATATACGTCGATTCCTGAAAAAAACCAAAACCACAACAAAAAGAAAACTGAGATTCAGTTCAAGTACTAAGATTTTTATTTGTATAAATAATCAGAGAAGCATTCCACCTCAAAGATATTTATTTTTAAAGGCTCAGTAGTACCCAAGGCCATCAGCAATAGATGACATACTAACTATGCCAACAGTCCAGGATATAATTTACAGTGACATATCATTTTGCTTACGAGTAAGACACAGCTCTTATCTATAACACAGAACAGCTAGCACTGGCAAAAATAGAAGCCTGCATTTTTCATCCGAAAATAATAACGCTAAGGAAATACTTTAAAAAATCTTAAAGCAGAGAGTAGTGAAGAAAAAGCAGTCAAGTAAATACAGTGTGAGCTATCAACAAGGGAGCAAACTGAGTTTTCTAAAAAGCATACGCTCCCCTCTCCACAATCCACTTAGACTATTAATGAGAAATGGAGCCACGGGAGTGAAAGTTTATCTATTACAGTTGCCCAACAATGAGACACTGCACTGGGAGATGAAACCAGAACTGCTTTCATCCAGTCAGGTGTTGTTTTGAGAAAAATAAGTAAAATTCAACAAATTCCCTTCTAAGCAGTAGCTAGTTTCTTGACTTTCACCTTCAATTTCTTTTCATTCAATCACAAATTAAGTCTTTACAACATGATGCAGACTCTCTTACTTGCCTTGAACCTTTACCAGATTAAGTGAGAAAGGAAATGCTACTGTCTTCCCTAAGTACTATTCTATTACAGTAGCACAAACCTCACATGGAAAGGTAAAAGTATATCAAATAGTACAAGGAAGAACAGATGAAAAATTGAAAGCCAGAGATCCCTGAAAATGCATTTGTTTATGAATGACATCCCAGAAGACACTGAGCAAAATCAGGAGTTCAGTGGATGTTCTCCTCTTAAAGAATCTCCTTCCACCACAATTCACAGAGACTAATACTGGTTTTCTCATCTCCCTAGAGACTACTGAATGGAAAAGCAGGAAAATCCTAAAGGAACAAGCTTTTAGTGCCTGAAGCTCTAGGAAGTTCAGTAAGAATTTTGAAGTCTCCCTTTGAGGGAAGCAATTAGAACCAATAACAGAAGCAGAAGCAGACATTAAGTTGTAATTAAAAGAAGCAAGCAAAATGCCAGTTTGCAGTGCCAGTTGATCTGTGGGGACTTATCAGAGAAGCGTTAGCTCCTTATTCCAGTTCTAATTCTTCTGTTTATTTGAGGTATAGTTATTATTGCACCAGGTGACTTGCAGTCTGAAGTGTAATTGCAAATTTGATTTTCCAACACCTCTTACCAATAGAGATGCATTTCAGTTTGAGTTTTTATAGCCCTGAGAAAAATAAAATACAGGAAAAAGGCGATATACATAGGAGGAATCTAAAAAGCAGGTGAAACAAAGGACTGTACACACAGTAAGAAGTCAATGTAGTACAAGAAAAGAAACATGATGGAACTACTTAATTTTAAAAATGAGGCAGAAGGAGTGACGAACCATACCCAAAACCCTCCTTCAACCACCAAAATAAATGATGAGCCAAGACAGCTCTAACAATCCAAGACATTAAGCAACCAATGAAGCTACAGATACTTCTTTTACTTAAACAACGTTAAAACAGCATTAGCAAACCTGCTCCTGTAGGTGGCCTGAAAAGTAGAATCAATGTCAGTTATGTGAACAATGCGTATGTTGTGCTTGTGAAGTATTTTCAAAGAATATTTTTCAAATTAAATTTTATACCATAATGGTAGCTCTTCAACATAATCTTTGATACACAACAGCTTGTATGCAATACCTTTTAAATCTAAAGCTACTTCTATGGCAGAACTCAAAAGTATTATGTTAGTATAAAAGAGATTTCCGCATACCTTTGTTTTCCTTTCTCATCCATATTTTGATCTTGTATAAGGTCTCGACGTGTTCGCTCTTTGGAGGTAGCAACAACAGAAGATGGCAACGCTGGCTACAACAAAGAAAAACAAACTTTGTTCATCATGTTGCAGGCAGGTTTCTTCTTGCACAGCTCCATTTACTATATATTACCTTTTTAATATCATCATCCTCTGCGTCGCTTTCTTGGCGTGATTCTCTTCTTGTCCGACGTTCTCCACCCAGCCTGAGGAAGAAAGTCAGTGGTCACTAGAGATTTAGGAAAGAATCTCTTCCAGCACGAGGAAAATACAAGCATGTCTAATCAGAAGAATCAACACTTTGGTAAAAATCTCCCCACTGTTCCAACAGCCAGTAAGTAACATTTTACAGACAGAATATACTGTTGGTGAAAATCAGTGAGACAGAACAGTTTAAATTTTAATACAACTTGCAGAGCAATAAAAGCAGAAATGCAAATACCGTATCTGACTTTAAAAATATATTTGGAATTCATTCTTTTAAATGTTTGTGCTTTTCCAGAACCTCTAAAATGGCTACTGGTATAAAGGGATCACTAGACTAAATGCATTGACTTGGAAAGATTGGTACAATTTCTTAAACAGGAAATATTACTTAAGTAAGTTACCTACTAAATACCTATGAAAGAGAGGCAGAGGGCTTACCACTTGAGACATGGATGAACTAAAGCTTTAACAAAAAACAACTTAAAACAAATAATTTAAATAAAATAAAACATAAAATAAATAATTCAAGTTATTTTCAGCCTTCATTTTCAGCTTTGTGGCACAATACTTTCCTGTTTCCCAGCTTCATTTTCTGCTAACTCAAAAATTCCAAAGCAATCTTTGCTTTGGTCAAGAACTACCACTGCACATTAAGCGCCCACACCACTTAAGCTTTACTTACACCAGTCACATCTGATGGATTTGCATCCAGATGTGAAAGCTCAAAACCCAAGTCCATTGTCACAATGCCTGTATTCAATTTATTGAACAGGAGGTCCTAGTCATAATTCAATTTGTATTCACTGCAAGCAAATATAACTACTAAGAACATAATATAGCAAATTGTATGCCAAATAAAACCAGAAAATTCCAAATACCTTTGCATTGTGGTATCTTTATAATATTGCTACCATGTTTATGTTGCTCTAAGATATGAAAAAGATTTCACCACAGTGATTTGATATCACCCAAATTATTCACAACAAGTCTTGAATAAGTAATCTCCAAAGAAGACAGTGAAAGTCTCCAGTTATTACCAGTTTTTCAGTTTACTGTTACAAATTCTCACTTGGAAAAGCAAGTTGGCAGCACTTGTTTTTGCACTCACCTACTGGATGCACCTTCAAGATCCCTCTGTTTGGCTGGGGGTCCTCCTCCACTATCCGAGAATCCACGCCTAAAAAGAAAACACTTGTGGTCTTAAAACAAGTTAGGTTAATCCCTAGACCACCTCAAGTCTACGCAATTGAACTATAATTTGGCTTCATGGTCATGATGTAAAACAAATTTTAGCCAGCTCTATCATCATTTACTGTTAATACTGCAGGGAAGTGTTCACATTGCTTGTGAACCATCTAACTTCACCTTGAATTTCTGTATTCATTTAATTGAGGAGCTACAGAGAACAAGCATCCCATTGTGTTCAAATAATCTTATCTGCAGTACTTTTCAGCATGTGGTTTTATCCACATGTATTTTAAAATCCTTCCCGGAGCACCTACCAGTTTTTTTATCACCAAGAGATTGATCTTGAACGATTTCAAAGATAAGGTCCCAGCCACCACACAATACCTCCCTTCGTTTTGACGTTTGCCCTTATTTTTCAGTTTAACAGCTGAGAAAGTCAGGGAAAACCACCCATTTAAACTTGTTTCAACTCGCAATGAAAAGGCGCTTTAAATTTAACCCCCAAAGCCCTGGAGAGCAGCTCTAGTGCTCATTCAAACAGCACCGCAGCGAGCAGCGGAGGCAAGCGAGGAACACACCACACCCAGGGCAACGGCACGAATCACTGCCAGAGAAAGGATGGATGGAACTCCACCGTCCGTTCTGCGCCTCCTTACCTTAGCAATAAGCTCCCACGCCCTCTACCTCCACCGGGGCCTGTGAGGGCTAACAGCCTGTTTTGAGGGGGCCTGAAAGAGACGGTAGGCGCTATTAGTGGTACCCGCCCGGCCCCCGCGGCGCTGCTGCCCGCCCGGCCCAACGGGCCCGCGGCCGTTCCGCCCTGTGCTCCGCGGCCGTGCCCCCCCACCAGGGGCAGAGCTCCCCCATCGCCGCGCCAGAGGAACAGGCACGGCCTGCAATAGGACGCGGGGAACCACGGCCGGTTCCGCGCCGCCCGCCCTGCAGGCCCGACAAGCGCCCCCCTCCGCCCGGCCGTGCCTTCGCGGGACAGCGGCGCGCCCGGCGCTCCCCGCCTCACCTCACATCATTGGGGTCCCGGCCCGTGAGCTTGCGGATATTCTCGTCCACGTGCTTAAGGCTTTCTTTGGCTTTCTCCAGCTGCTCCTGCAGTGCGCGCACCGCCACCGCCATCCCGCCCGCCGCGCGGCCTGGCCGGGCCCCACGCAAGGCAGCGCTGGGAAACAGGGGGAACAGGCCCCGCCCACTCCCGTGGCCGCGGGCTGAGACGGCCCAGCCAATCGCATCCCGGCGGCCCCCTCTGAACCACCAATCACCGGGCACGAGAGGAAAGGGCACGCCCCCAGGTGGCTCGCCGAAAGCGCTCACCAATCACAGAGCCAAAGAGCAGACTGGCATCTCGGCCGCCCAATTAGCTGAAGGCTCTGCCCGTTAGCTCGACGAATCAATGAAAGTGGCCGCCGGAGTGACGTGACACAGAGCTAATAAGAACTCAAAAACCCCGTAGCCCAATCAGAAAACCACTTCGAGGCCACTTGTTCCCACCCGCCTGGGACACATCCTGCTTTCCCACTCTCAATGGAGCCGAGGAGCTGGCACGTTCGGGACTCGGGCCAATCACCGCTGCGCTACCAGAGGCGGCTGTGCCCGGCGAGCCAATAGACGAGGGCGTTACTTGACGCTGGCTGGGGTGGTGGCCTGACGCGTGCTGGACCCGCTGCTGCCTTCACATCCCGGCCGGAGCGGCGTGGCAGGGCAGCTCCGTACTGCGCGTTAGGCATAGCGCCCGGGGGCGGTGGCGAGGCTTTAAACCACGCTCTTCCCCGGCTGAAGCCGACGTCGCTCCGTGGCTCCCCGCGGCGGGCAGGGCAAGGCACGGGCGCTGTGGTGAAGGCAGTGACACACGCGCGCCTCGCCTGGCTCCAGCAGTAGGGTGGGAGGGACGCGTTTGATCCCCGGCTCCAGCCCTCGCTCACACCTTGGGCTGCCCGCGCCGCCCGAGTCCGCGGACTCTGCAGAGCCTTAACGCGAGAGCCCCTTTCCCAGTGCTTCCCTGGCGGGGAGAACCGGCCCGGCTGGCACTGCTGGGCCGGCCCGTCTCGGCCCGGAGCTCCCGCGGGTGTCCGGGCTACCCCGGAAGGGGCGGTGGCCCCGGCGATGGCGGACGAGGCGTTGTTCCTGCTGCTGCACAGCGAGATGGTGGCGGGGCTGTACCGCGCCGCCGAGCAGGGCGAAGGGGTGAGTGGGGCCGGGGCCGCCCCGGGGCCGCCTGGCAGAGGCCGGGGCTGACGCTGCGGCCGCGGCGCCTTGTGTCTTGCAGGAGAACGGGCGCTGCACCACCAAGCTGGAGAGCATGGGCTTCCGTGTCGGGCAGGGGCTCATCGAGAGGTGAGTCCCCGCCGGGCCCCCGCAGCCGCTGATCGTTCTCGGGGCTTTCACCTCGCCGGTAAAGCACACCTGCCCGGGCAAGTGTGGTGCTTTGGCTGGACGGAGAGTGCGTTCTTCTTACCATCAGTTGTTCCGGCATCTTCTCTTTTCGTATCTCATTCTTGTGGGAATTTGTGTTTGTGTATCACGGGACAGTTTTGGATTGTGTTGTTTTCCTAATGCTTCCCGTCGTGAAAACCGAGTTAGGGTGCATAGTTACTTTTAATACTTAAAGTTATCTTTAATTCTACTTTGTGTGGACTTTTGCATGTTTCCTGCTTCTGGTGCATTTTGTGACTTCATTCTTTTTCTGGTTGACTTCTTAAGCATAATTTTATGTTTGGCTGTTAATCTATTTCGTTTTGATGAAGTGCTCTCAGTCCTCGAGACTGAGCAGCTCGGGCCCTTTGGGGACCCGCCATGCATCTCCAGCGCCCTCGTTCCGAGGTCGTGCGGAGACTCTTGAGTTTCTGAAGTCGTGCTTTTGTTGAATAAAGTCGTCCTTTAGTGCCAGGTAAAGACCCTCAAGGAGGATAAAGGGAGAGAAAGCTGAAATAAGCAAGAGAAAGAGGTCCCTTCTGAAAAATGGGAACAAGTTTTACATTCTTGTTCCTATGTTAGAGGTCTTTTGCGTATTTGAAGGACTCCTTCCAAGGAGTAGTATAGGCATGAGCATTTTGTTTATCTTCTATTTAGATACCTTGTTGAAGAGAAAACTGATGGAGCACTTTCCACCTTTCTGTATGTCAACTATGTTTGATAATCATAGAATTAAAACAATTTATTCTGCTATCATATCGCAGATACTAAGATAACATTGTGTTGCTCTTAAGTTAAAATACATGATGAATACACAGTGAAGCTAGGATGATACTGTACAATGGTTGGAAAACTAATTTCTATAATAACCTCAAAAATTATGTTTTTAAAATACCATTTAAAAAATTACAATTTTAAAGTACCATTTAAAAAGTTGTTTCTATGTTTAATTGTTCAGGTTATGTGTACCATCATTATTGATCTATTTCTCACTTTTCTCTTAGGTTTACAAAAGACACTGCCAGGTTCAAGGATGAATTAGACATTATGAAGTTCATTTGCAAAGATTTCTGGACAACGGTATTCAAAAAACAAATAGATAACCTAAGGACTAATCACCAGGTACTCATGCTGTAGATTAAGATTTAACTTAGAAAGTCAGAGTTTTGAATTGCTAGTGCATTTTTTGTTTTTCTTGGTCTAGAATTAATTACCAGATAAGAAACTCAAAATGTTCCATATTTGTTTTGTTTAAAAAGAATGTCTTTCAATATTCATATTTAGAATACAATTTAATAATTGCCTAGGATGTCTTTATTGCCACCCTGTTCGAAAAGACTAAATGGTTTGAATTTCATATGCACTGTTGCAGTGTTACAAGAAAGGACGGTAATGATTACAGTTGATTAACATTTAAATGAGAACTTTTTAATCTGTTTCCTAATGTTAGTAAAAAGTAGTGAAAAAGTAATGTTACTCTCTTAACATATATTTAAATAGAATGGTCGCTGTGAAGTGATTTTTTTACTTTTAAGAATGTTAAGGGTTTTGAGCAGTTGAGACAGTTGTAATGTATTGATAGCACTGGAATAAGAAACAGTGGAGAAACTTCTCAGATTTGCATGTAGGTGACACTGTGCTGTATCCATGTCTTTCCTATATCAACAACCACAGTTCTTAAAGCCAGAGCAAAATAACTTAAAGAGCCATTTCATTAGAGTAAAAAATCATTTTCCTATTCAATGACTTGGTTTTCTTATGGCCATTTCCCTGTTGTGTCAAATTAGGAAGAAGAGAATTTGTACAAGGATTGTGCCAAAAAAAATAGGTTTTATTTTTTAGTGACTTGTTTATCAAGTAATAACAGATATTTATTACTTTAGAAATCTGGGGTTTTAATTCAAAAAAGCTGCTGTATTGAGCTTAAGATCCTGATTGTATATGCCTTAAATTAAGTTCAAGGCTTATGAAAGTCTGAAGTAGCACAGTCAGTAGCAAGGAAATTAAAATGGCAGGTGTAGATAAAGCTATACTGTGTTTATACTTTATTTATTAAGATGCATATTGTTGCACAAAATTGTGTTGCAGAAAACGTCAGACTCTTACTTTGATTGTCTGCTGGGTGTTATTGCCTGTACTGCTATAAAGAATAATAATTCCCACTGAATTTGAGAATAAGAATAGAGATGTGCAAAACCCAATGAAGATTGACATTTGAATGTAAAAATCTGTATGCATTTGATATATTACCAAAGACTTTCTAGTTTGGAACTATTTTTCTGATCACTGGAAGGACTCCTCCAAGAAGAAATGTGCATAAATATTTTTTAGGGTTAACTGATGATATTATCTAGGGGTTTTGTTGTATACTCACAATTAAGTATATTTTCTTTTTATATTCCTTGTAACCAAATAATACAATTTAAATTTAAATATTCCTTAATATAACATTTTATTTTTCAGCCTGATATCATATATATTTTATCCACAAATCAAATCCATTCACAGAAAATGTTGATTTTATATTACTGCACATTTAACTAAACCCCTCCATTTTTTCTTTTTAAACAGGGTATTTATGTCCTTCAAGACAATAAATTTCGTCTCTTGACACAAATGTCTGCAGGAAAGCAGTATTTAGAACATGCACCAAAGGTACCCTTCAATTTTATCTGTGTGTAGGGCGGTCTACCAGTTTGGTTTTAATTACCTTGATCTATTAATAACTTTAAATTTTGTAATTAAATAGATACCAACACTTCTAATGGGCACCTAAAGATACGCCTTCAGAACCTGTGTGCTTTATAGAAAAGTACCCTGTTTTAGAATAGTGGATTTGATTTATAGGTCAAAAAATGGTCACGGTTATTGTGAAACTTGCTGCTGTTACCTTTGAGTTACTTCATGGTAAAGCCTATCTGCTACTACCTGCCACTGTCACACAAATTCTTTCTCTTTGGGAAGCATGTGTTTTCAGAAACTTTTAAAATTCCCTAAACACATTTGGAAGATGCTGTTTGTTACATAAAACAAACTTCTGAGATCTCGTGAATGTTCAAAAATATCTTCCACTAATTAAAAATAGTTTTGAGTGCAAGATGCTAAATTACGGTAGTAGTTCAGGTAAAATCAGTCCCTCTGTAGAACCTATCATAAAGCACTTTGGTTCAGGTGGATTTAGAAATGGGACATTCAGTTCTATTTTATGGTTTCTTAATTCTTGATCTTTAGTCCTCCCAATTGGCTATTGTCCTTGGGGATTTTTTTTTTTGTGTGTGTTTGGTGAAAGGTTTCTTCTATTTTGCAACACACATTTTAAGTATCTGCAGGCCTTTGTATTCTAAGGTATGGCCTGTGCAAGAATGCTGTTGTGGACTGTTTCTCCTTTCTTTACTTTAATACCAGTTTCTAATTTCAGCCAAGCCTTGGGAATAATTGTTTTAGGGATATTATGTTCAGGTTTATTAAGGATATTAAGATACAGGTTTAATGGAAAGAGAAAGTGAATAAAAATTCTGCCTCTAATGAGAACAATCTGTGTAGTGAGCTCAACTCTACCGAATACTGGAGCTTCAGCTATTAGAGACCTGACAAAGTCTCTCAAAACCTCCATGGTTTTCTGTTGTCCAAGTATTAGGTCATGTTCTTGAGTACTTAGTTTCAATCTTGACTGTTGACACTCATTTGAAGTGCAACTTTGTATTTAGTATTTAGCATTCACCTGTGGACTAATCAGAGGAGGCCTATCAAATCTGGGAATAAAGAGTATTGTAACAGCTGAAGTTTCATCAATGCCTGCATGTAAGTAGTACTTGGGGTGTTCAATTATTAGCTCACTTGGTAACTTTCTGACTGACTGTTGCTGTTACAAGCATTTTTTCAAGGTGGGATTTGTTTGAAGCTGCTGGGCCATAGGAGTCCATGTGAACTTTGGGATACGTATGGCTTGCCATTAAATCCTTTAGTATTTAGAAAACACTGACAGAGCATAAGCCTCCATGATGTCGAGTGGAAAGCAAAACAAAAAAGTCGTATTTACATCTGGAAGCATCACATGTGTAAGGATGTGTGTCCAGAAGGTTATTTGCACAAGTGAAGATCTTTCTCTATAGGAATCATTAGGAATGTTAGTAAGTGAAGACCACTGTAACTGTATAAGCTGCTCAATAAAAAGTTTTCCAGAGACTTGGTACAAATTGTAGGTTTAGCTGACAAAACTGTGATGTGGGATATGGTCAACTTACAGAGAAAAAAGAGAAAAGCTGTTAAGCATGGAATGGAAATTTAAATAATGGTTCAACTGCTTACAATTAAACTATAAGATTGAAATGTTCCTTACTATTTATTTGAAAAAAAAATTTACAAGAAAATAATTACTTTGGAGAAATAATTCTAATGGTAATAATATGATCTGACTCTGCTTTTCCTGCAGGTAAATTTCAGGTCATGATACAGAAGATGTAGAGCACATTAAAATCTGGGTATCTACTTTAAAAAGCCTTTGTATGTGGATTCAGTATCTTGGCTCAGTCTTGTATATAACATGTAAATTAAAGCAGTGTGCAGCACAATTCCAAAATATATAATAAATGCTCATCGAAATAAGTTAACTCTATGCTTTTGTCTTGGTATGAAATTTATTCTATACCAAAGTAATAATGTTCACATGGTAAAAATCGTGTACTCTATATTCAGCAAAACATTTCAATTACCAAAAGAGTCTGGAGACCAGAGGCAGTGTTTGAGAACAGAGAAAAATCCTGACCAAGACTAAATCTGAATAAGAAACTAATGTGTGTTGTGTTACCCAAAGTGAATGCTCAACTGCTACCTTTCCCCATTCACTCTGAATTGGGAAGCAGGGATTGCTTTTGTATTTCTTTGATGGAGCCTGTTAGCACGTGAGTTCACGCATCATTAAAGATGTTAGGTGGAGACCTTTGCAGGAATATTGTTCAGGGCAGTAGAAGAAAACTTGTTTTTACATAGTTCATTAGTTTCTCCTGTCCCTAAAATTAGCAGCTGTTCCTTGAGTCAGAATGATTTATGCCTAAGGTCGTCTATACTGGCCAAAGGAAATTTATTCCACCTTGTTGTGCATAAAATCAGTATTAATGTAATTGTTTTTAATTGCTAGCTATGGTTTTCTTCTGTAATGTACTACTCAAGAAGTAGTACTGTTTACGTTTTACTGAAACAATTGTTTCAGTAACGTGCTGGCTCTGGTTGAACTGCTAAGTAGTGGTAGAGCTCAGGCACCAAAACTCGAAAAAACACATTCAGCCCTAACTGTATATTTCTATAGTAAGGCTGCTGTTAAATAATATGGAGTGAGAAAACCCACAATGTTTAAGAACAGTCTTTAAAATTCTTTAGTTTTATTTAAAAAGTCCTCAGTAAGTCTGTTAGAAAAAGAATAATTTGTCATGTAACCTCAGACTTCACCTAATAGCAGTGTCCATGGATTACTCAGATCGTAGAAATTTCTAACCAACAATGTAGTTCACAAAGACAGGAGCTTGAGAGATGATGCAGGACACTTCAGTTATTACCACTTTACGAAGATGGTATTGGAGACACTGACAATCTCAGCTAAAAATCAGCTGAAGTTATTCAGAGTTGTCCCAAATGCATTGTGTGAGGGTGTTCTGAAGGGATTGTGTAATACTTCAGGTCTGAACAATGCAGTGTCTTTGCTGTTAACTCTGATAATGCTGTTTGTACTGTGGCAATGCAAAATACTGGATGTTCTCAAAACAGCCTAGGAAGGCTCATCAGCCAGGTCACGTTGATCGAAGTACCTAGGAATGAAGTGGAATATGGTAAGAAACATCCAATGCAACGTATTCCTTACTTCAGGTTCTCCAACCTATTGCTTTCTAGCTCATCTTTGAGTGTTGCTATCATAATTATGGCTTCCTGGATCAGGGGGCTCATCTGAAGAAAGGAGTAGGCTTACTTTGCTCTTAGATACATCTTAAATTCTTTTAGCTAAGTATATTTGCTGCATTTGCCCAGGGTACTTTTATTGACTTTGACTTTTAAAAGGATTTAGGTTAGTGCAAATAATCAGACATTTATGTTGGACATACATTACTGGTTTAGGTGTATAAATTGCATTACCTGCTAACTAAGCAGATGATCAAGTTCAGAGCTGATATTTGTTCTTCATTCTTGCTCTCCTGGAAAACAGATAAATATTACAACTCTTTTATTAACTGTGTCAAATAGAGAAGCTGTTACATGCCATGTTATGTGTATTTTTTCCCTTCATTCTCAAGCAAACTTAGGACATGAAAAATTAATTATTAAAACTTCTGAAAAAAATCTTCCTTCACCAAGTCCTCTGCACAGTTATATTAAATCTTACCTCCAGTGCCCTGACTTCTGAACATCGCCTTGCCAGCTGTCGAATAAGGGAGTGAGCTTCAGGTAGCAAAGGTTTTTCAAGGCATGCCAACAGAGCATAAAGCCACCTACCCTGTGAGGATTCAAATAACAGAGTTTTAATTCTGAGCATTTCCTTGAAGATTCAAGCAATTCATGTTATATAGAGCAGGACTGAAGTGTCGCTCTCAAAACAAAACTGCATTCAAGTGCTATATCCTGTAATTGAATTTTGAAAACCACATTAGACACTTCATGGTAGACAGTTCTGTGTCTGTAGATAAGATTCTTGTGAGCACTGCTTCTGGGTTTCCTGGCATTTTTTTTGTACGCTGGCAAAGATATAAATTATTACAGCTGATTATTTTAGTAATATCTAAACATTATTACTTGGCTATTAATTTTTAACGTCACAATCTGTGAAAAATATTCCTGAAGACTGAATGTGTGAACTCAGATCTTTGTGGAATCAGTGGTTAGATCTGCTTTAAGATTTGCACCACTGCGAAAATATGTCCTTTGAGTTTTACATCGCTGAATTCTACTGCATTCTTACAAATTTAATTTCTCATACCAGTCTAACTTTATAATTTAATCACAGTGTCTAGTAGCCTTCATTCTGGGACCTAACCTAAAAGTCAATGTGCACATTCTCTGCAACAAACATACTGGTTAAAAAGGAAACAGTCTTCTATAGGAAAGGACAGAATGTGGAATGTCTTCAAGTCACTGAAAAAAATAGTGAAATTATGCTAAGCATCATGTAATTTTTAATTACTCTTTTGCTTTGTGGTACTGAAGGAGATGAGATGCATCCACCAAGGTCTTCTGTAGATACGGTGCCATTACACAGCTGGTCAGTCTAGTTGTGGCCAAGCTCCATGGCAATATAGCCATATATAATCAGGAGTTCTTTGGTTTGATTTGTCGCCACATGAATGCAGCTTAGCTTTCTGGTCTGTGCTGCATGTAGAAAGATTAAATGTGTCTTTGCCAGCACACTGTAATGCACCTCCAAACTAAACTGGAGTTGTTGGTAAATAGTGTGCAGCACCCTGACAGAACCAAAGCTACTGTAAACTCTCTAAACCTTGATACTCATCAAGCCTAGTGGCTTAAGTTAGTGGGGCGAGTGATACAAAGGGGAGGGAGTTTGGTACAGTACTTTTTATGTCTGTATCTGTTACGTTTTATAATTTTAGCCTTCCAAAAACAAATGTAAATACTCATTTAAATATGAAGAAAGTTTTGAAAGTAACAATATGATACAACCATCTAGAGAACTCTTTAGAAAATTAAAATAATTTAATAGAAAATTGCAAACAATTTATTGTTTGTTTAATGCATTCATGTGCAAGTAGAATAAATCAAAAATTACCAGTTCTGGAGTAAATTTTTTCTCTCCAAACCAGCTTATCAGGTATTCTAAGACACTGGTCACTGTTGCCTTCAAAAGAGGAACAGAAAGAGACGATATAGTATCTGCAACATTTTGTTTTGCTGCTTTTCTGCCCGAAATATTTTATTATATAAAACGTATTTCTACTCCACATTATTTATTCCAGGTTGAAGTTACATGTAAGGGTAAAGTAAGTGTTAAAGTACCACTTTTTGGGAAGAACTTTATATGAAATGAAGTAATTTTCTGTTTTAACAAAAAGTTATGGATAAGTAGCTACAGATTAGGAAAGAAGCATCACACTGACTGACTGGTCGGTTGTGTGTAATGGTGGCAAGTGGGAAATGTAGTAAAGGCAAGATAAGTGTGATTCTTCTAGCTTTACAATGTACATCAAAGTTCATAATCAAATTGAAGGACTGCACTTAAAACACTAAATGAGAACAACTGCCTACTCTAGGCAAAGAAAAATAGATGAACCTTCTGCAACAGAACATGAGAAACAATGATAATTTAGGCAATGTAACTATATGATTCTAAGAGGTAAGCTTACCTGATTCATCCTACTTACAATACTTAGCAAAGGGGGAAAGCCCACCTGAAAAAAAGTTGGAAAATGCAAACACTATCACAAACATTTTTGTTCTAATTTAGAACATACTGCCGTTTTAATTTGATGTTCAGACACTTGTGACTTCAAAGTCTGTTCTGAGCTTTAAAATTTATTTTAAAAGTATCTTCAAGAAGGTCCAGTGAAGTATCAGAGCACCTTGCTTCTACTGTTACTTGTTAAAGTTTTGGTTTTTTTAAATGATGCAGTAAAGAACATGGTTGTAGGGTATCACATATAAGGAGGGTAACCATATATCACTATGCAACAAAATACTAAAGCAGACTATGAAGAAAACTTCCATTCGGTTCAGTGAGAACAAAGTAATGACTTTAGCTGATAAGAGATGAAGGAACTCTTCAAATTTTGACTGAAGACACAGACTTATTTTCTGCTTCACTTAGTTTCTGCATAAAAAGAATGTTTTTATGAAACAAGTCTCAGAACACTGGAACTTTCTGGGCTCACCAGAGTCTACTTTCTATTTGGCACAAAGTGGTAATAAACAGTAGGATTGTTTCTGGCAGTTAGTCTAGAAAACAGCTGCTGAAAATTAAATAGAAGTCCTATGCTCACCTTCATGTAATCAATTCCTAAATTTTCATTATCAGGCAGTGCCTCTATTTCTGAGTACACTCTTTCACCGAGACAGAACTTCTTCCAGCCTTCTTCATCCTCTGATTTTGGCTGAAGTAAATAAAAATAAATGAAAACTATGTAATACTGTTATCTCAAAGATACTAGAGAAAAGACTTGATAATACACATAAATTGTTGCATGCAACTATAAAGCAAGATTAACTGTGGATTCAATAACTGGGAAAACAAACCACAGAGCGTTGTTATGAATTCTACTCACCATAGTAACATTGCTGTCCAAATGTTGTGACCGCCAGTGATTCCTGTGCTTGTTCAGGCTCTGAGTAATTAAAACAAAGTCAAATCTCAATTTGACTCTGCAGCTATTTTATCCTAGCCACAAGGGCTCTTCATTATTCTTAAAATGTATGAAAAGTATATTTTATGACTTTGTATAAATCAGTAGATATATAGTCAGCACAACTGGCTAAATATCTCCCATGCCTCTTAGCAGAAATGTAATTAAGATGTTCATCCTGGGTTTTTCGAAGTAATGTTAAAGCTGAAGGCATTTTGAAGTCTATTACATAAGGTTAAGCTAAGGTAGTAAGCTTAAATAGTCTTCCAGACTTTTCTTGTTAGAACAATCTTAAGAAAAAAGCCACTTTGATTTAATCCAAGAGCACACAGAAAGCCAATATGCTGTTTCCAACAGTGGTCTGTATCTGTCTCAGAGGCCTACAGAATTGTTTGAAAGAAGGCAAGTGTGGTTTCTTAGCACATATCTTCTACCTGGCAGGAATCCTGTGTAAAACAAATTGGCCTGCTTAACAGTTACTTGTAGAGAGCTGTAAATGTTCTGTAGCAGAAGAAATTTGTCTCTCACTCCAATTGTCACTGTAGCTGTAAAAGACCACTAAAACCTCTCTAAGTGACAGCAGCTGATGCAGTAGTTGAACAAGTGAATTCTGATGCTCATTTTTGGTTTTAAGTACTTTTTAGGATAGTCTCGTATTTCAGTTAATTCTGGTATAGATGAGGAGAGGATTGATTTGAGCATAAAAGAAATACCTATATAGTGAATAAGCCTTTAGATGTCATTCTTCTTAGTTCTGCTAAAACCTTAGATTATGCCTAATATACAGGATGCAATGTGATCCCTTGCAGAAACAGGGGTAGCTCAGATACTGTTTACAATGCAGATGCAGTAGTACAGATCTCCTCCTTCACTAAACTTTCGTCCCTGACAGAAACACAGTATGTGAGCTCATGCAGAGTTCAGTGCTAGAGCAGCTCCTAGCTGGTCACACCTCAGTACTTGAGGTTCTCCTACAATGCAGCATAAATGCTCTGTAAACATGCTGTCTGCAGCACTGGAGTCGCAAATGACCTCTACCTACATCTTTATTATATTTTCCATTTCACCCTGTTTGAACTGTGCATATAGAATAGTAGAATCATAGATTTAGGTTGGAAGGGACCTTTACAGGACATCTAGTCCAACCCCTCTTCCATGGGCAGGGACATCTTCATTTAGATCAGGCTTAGAGCTGCATCCAACCTGACCATTAGTGTTCTGAGGGATGGGGCATCCATCCCTCTCTAGGCAGCCTGTGCCAGTGGTTTACCACCCTCACTGTAAAAAAATTCTTCCTTATACTTAAACTAAATCAACCCTCCTTCAGTTTAAAACTTTAGTAAAGCTTAGCTGAACTTAGAACCTTTACTCTTTGAGACTGCTTAATTTTCTGTTCTTGTATTATTTCAAGCAGGGTGCAAATGTATCCAGAAAGATTAAAGCCTGTGCTAACTCTATAACCTTACAAATATGTTTTACCAAATCAGTATTTATCCTCATAATGGGTTGCCACATCTGTCAACAGGTTCCTAAATGGACTTTATGAAACTCCTGATGGGTTAGAATCCACTTGGTTCTTAGTTTATGTAAAGTTCTACAGAACATTTCCTGCAAGCACTATGTTTTAATATAACTGCATAACATCATAGGGGTTTCCATTCTCAGCTATGCCATATCATTTAATGATATTTTTGTTGAAGGAGAATTTCTTAAATGTGACTCTCAAGAATTTTATCAGAGGTTTAAAAGCCACACCGTATATGTTCAATTAGCTTTCAAGAACTTAAAACACTTGCCTATAAACACCTATCCTGCTACAAAATCATAACATTTCTCTACTAGCTATAAAGTTATCCCATGTAAAGCACAGATATGTTCTATCTAGACCCCTCACAGACGATCTTGTACCTGACGAACAGCTGAGAAGTTGGCCACTTGCTGCTGCTGCCACTTGAGTGTTGGAGAGTATCCCTCAGGAGCAGGCTGACACCCAGAAATCTGAGAAAACACTGGCAATAATTATAATGTAAAGAGAGCTTTATAAGAAGAATCCTTAAGAACAAGATAATCAGTAAATGTTTACTGTCAGGTAAACAATATCCTTTAAATCTTCATCTAAGAAAGGTAATTTCATTACTATATCCAAGGGCGTGTTAAGATTTTGGTTTAGACAAAATATCTTTTGTTTGACTCTTCCTATATGTATATAAGAAGGAAAACTAAGTGTTCAAAATACATTGTCAAAGAATTTCTTATGGTCTTCCTTTCAGCAACTGTTCTGCTTTAATCTCCCCGCTCATAAAAAACAGGATGCTGTTTCCTTATCTGGGATAGATACTATCAATCTTAGGCATTCTACCTGTCAAGACAGTAGGTTGAGGAAGACAGAAGAACATAAAACCATCTAGGAAATTAAGTCTAATAGTTAAGTAGCTATAACCTATTTAAAGATTAGCACTGAAAAGTTATTAAGCAAAATCTTTCTACAAGTGTTTAAGAATGTCACTACACCGATGAGACAGATGAAGAGAATGGCTACAGAAGTTACAAGGTCATGTCAGTATTAGAAACTTTTTTTGAGAAATCTAGTAGTGAAATCTTAGATTACATCACTGTTTTTGGAGAAAGGCAAACTATTTGAAAGTAGTTTAAAAACCGAGCTGGCAGGGCAACACAACAGAAAAATCAGCTTCAAGAGTAAGAATAAGTTCCAATAAAATATTCCTTCTAAAAGGAAAGAAGTGGTTCCAGAATGTCGTCTAACTTTAGTAAAGCTTAGCTGCACTTACTACCCTTATGCTAGATACAGACTTAAACCCAAAGACAGGTATGGATATATTTTTCTTCTAAAATTTATGCAGGTTTTATGATTAAATAATTGTAAAATTTAATGCAACATTTGATTTCCTCGGACAGTAAAACAGTGCTGCGTATCAAATAGTATGGGGTTTATAAATGTAATGAGTTAGAAAGACTGCTGTTACCCAGCAGTTGAGTAGGGGTTTCTTTAAACACAGACATTTAATTCTGTGATGCTTTTAGAATCTAGAAGTGCTATTTAGTTATGCCAATAATTCCCCCAAATTACTACAAACATCATTATAGTAATATCTTTCTCCCTTCCCCCCCCCCTCTCAAAACGTGTAAAAGCTCTTAAACTTACTGAAATGTTTACTGTCGGCTTCTTTTTCAATTTTCTGGGATCTATTTGTGCCACAACCACGTCAGGACATCGAGCTGCTTCAATCCTACAAAATAGAATCAAGTGGGCTGCATTTTTTCTTTCCTGTAACAGGTCGATATATACCGGATGTCTTTGAAATACTCATAAAATCATGGAGGGACCAATCGAGATCATTGAGTACAACTCCGTTCACAGGACAGCCCAGAAATCACACCCTGTGCCCGAGGGCGCTGTCCAAATGTTTCTCGGACTCTGCCAGGCCTGGTCCTGTGACCACTGCCCTGGGGAGCTGTTCCAGTGCTCAACCACCCTGCGGGTGAAGAACCTTTTACTGACACCCAGACTAAACCTCCCTTGGCACGGCTTCATGTCGTTTCTTCGAGTCCTGTCGCCGGTCAGGAGAGGGAAGAGATCAGTACCTGCCCCTCCTGCAGGTGTGTAAAACACCGACTGTGCCCGCGAAGGGCAGCACCGCACGGCCGCCCTGGCGCGTCCCATCACGAAGCCCGGCCCGGGCAGCACCGGCTGCCGCACCGCTGTCGCGGGAAGGTGACGGCCCCGGCCCATCCGCCCCGCCACTCACTGGACGCGCTTCAGATACTCCTGGGGTGTCCTGGGAGGCACGGTGGGGTCGAAGTCCTCGGCCAAGTCACAGTCGCCCACGGGCAGCAGCCGCGGCATCAGCTCCTCCATGCCCGGCTCCATGGCCGCGCCGCCCCGGCGGCAGAGCCCGCCCGGCTGCCGCTGCTCTCGCGAGAGCGGCGATGTTCCCGCGGAGCCGCGCGGGCGGCCGGCCGCGCTCGGCCTTGCGCCGGGATGTGCCGCCGTCTGCCCGGGGCGTCTCGCTTAGCCTGGGGAATAAAGGAAATATGGCCAAACAGCAGTGGCAGAAACGGGTTTGCCGGTTCACTGCCCATCAAACTAGGCCTGGTTTTGTGGTGAACAGGTGTAAATCTTTAATAACTTCTTTCATTAGGCCCTGTGCCATTATTCCAATACACTGTCGTTTTTGCCAAAGGTTCTTTAAAGCTCACCCATTAGTACTCTCTTATTTTACCTGTGAACAGCCAGTATTCATAATACTAGTCCCTTCCTTGAAATGCTTTAAGATCTGTGGATAAAGTCACATTAAAGTTAATGATTATAAATTTACACAGAGTTCCCATTCTGGAAGAGTCAATGCCTGAGTTGTTGCTTTATGAGTTTTTCTGAAGACTATAATGTGGGAGCACCCACATGTTAGAAAGCAAGGTAGCATTTGCACAGGGGCATTGTTTCCCAGGTAAGATAAAAAGCGGAAGGATGGTGCTGTAATCATTTACATTGTGTATTATGAAATTCCTGTTACACAAAATGTCAACCAGTATATTATCTTTCCGATACTTCTGCATGCAAAGCCTATTTAGATCTAATATTTCAGAGCAGTTTTAGATACTTTTGACACAAGTTATTTTTAAAAAAATATTTTTTTTTCTTGATCCCCTGCAAGTCTGTATTTCAGTAGTTCTAAATAAACATCTACCTTAACTCCTCCTCTCCATGGCTTTTGTTTGTTTTAAGGTGTTTCCAAAAGCACCTATGTGTACCAGGGAGTTTTATTTCTGAAACCCGGATCTAACGTCCTAGTTGAGTATGCAACAATTGCAGTCACCACTAGAAATAAAACCTGCTTAGTTAAGCCTACAGCGATAACTCTGGAAAGGCTGACTGATGATCAAGACAAAAACTTTGGTGAGTCCAGCTATATAAAGTTAATTTCTAATACTTTAGTAATATTCAGAACTTATTTTTCCTATTTCTTGTAAAGTCCAAAATTATGAACAGAAAGAGAATTCACAGATATAAATACACTTTAAATATACTTTCTGTCTTTAGATTACTTTTTCTGGACCTTTCCATTGATACTTTTTAAACAAAGCAACATATTTTGAATTATTACAGACAGTCTTCCACAAGTAATAAAATTGTTCCTAACAGGTGTTACCAACAATGCTGATGCAATGGCTAGCAAATATGACTCAGTGGAGAAAGAGGAAAATGAAACTGGAAATGTACATATTTCTCCTCAGCTACTTAGGTATTAAGGAAGAGTACTTTTGCAAAGAAAGGGTGAGCTGCATTAATGGATATGTCTGGTTGGCTTAAAAAAAAAAAAAAAGTAACACATAAATCCTGCATATGAAAAATTAAAATGCTTTCAATCTACATTCTAGATACGAATATAGGGAGCTAGCAAAATATTTTTATATTATGAATAAATGTGTTTATATCTATTTTCTACTTTTTTCCTTCTCCTTGATTTTATCTGTGGTTCGCACCGTCGTTAACAGCTGCAAGACTTTTCTTTAAGTTTAGAGCATTGGATTGAGTTATTATGTAATGAAATTTAATTGTGCTGAAGATTAATTGAAAATACTGAATATCTTTTATTTCTAGTGAACTTTCAGAGTAGTATACTTTCCTGTTTTCCCTTCTTGCCCTTTGAGTGTCTTTAAATGTCAGCTGCCTCTTTTTCTATTATTTATAGAGTTCATCCTGCAGTTTAGACTTCGGGACTTGCCCTTTTTTAAGGTAATTTTCTGAAAATGTTTCAGAAGGTATTTGAATACTTTTGTAATTACAACACTGAGTCAACTTATGTGCATCTATTTGAAACTCGCATTGTTGTGGGGTTTTGAGGTTGGTCTTTTTTTTCTTTTTTCTTTTGAGTTCAAAGTGAGGATGTTACATGTCATTGGCAAGCTCCTACTTAGTACTCCTACAAATGGCAGTGAGATTTGTGGACGAGGAAATTTAAAATCCCTCCCGTAAATTCTGCTGTTATTTACCTGTTCCTGCTTTTACACTGAAGAGGACTGGTAAACCATACTGCAGAAAGTAATGGCAAAAAAAAAATATCTATAATAATCACATTTGACATATATGAAAAGAGGATTTGGTTGTTTTAGTCATTTGTATTTGCGTGGTGGTCACAGAATGTTTTCCGAATTGCAATGAAGGAGGGAGGGTATGGTAGTCAGTCAGCAGAATGTTTTTCAGTCCTTCCCCATGTCTGGATTAGTTGCACTAAGACATCTCAGGAAAAACAGAGGTTCTGTTCCAGCCTTTCATGACAGGTTTGTTAAAAACAATTCCTGAAACTGAAGAGTCACTATAACTTGGGTTTGGGGATAAGAAGTTGACCACACTAACAAACACATGTAGTAATGGCTATGTGATAGTTACTGTAGATAGTAAACGTATTAAATATTTCTAAAGACGAGATAAAGGATTGTTTCAGGCTAAAACCCCCAGGCATATAATTTCAGTATTTTTTTCCCCCAGGCACTCAGAAGAAACATGTAAACAATCTTCCAGATAAAAAAGTTGCCATAAGTACACATGGTGGAAGATGGGAACAAGCAGGGTGAGCTCAAGGACTCCCGGAAGCCCGGCTGTTTCGATCCCGAGAAATTCCGTGCCGGATAGAGCAGCGGCGGGCAGAGCAGCGCAGCCACCGGCGGGGCCGCAGGCAGCCCCGGTACCCGGGCACAGGCGCAGCACGGGGCAGCTGAGCGCTGCCGGAGGGGAGAGAAGGCAAAACTGCCCCCGGTGGTCGGGATGCCCTTTTTTCCTGAATGGATGCAGACGACCGACCTTCAGAAGAAAGCCGAACAGGGCAGCGAGCAGACATGCGAGCAGGAGCTGTCAAGGCGGCGAAGTGACAGCCCGAGCTGCGGCACAGCTGAGGCCGGCCCCGCTGCGCTGGCCGGGCATGCCCGGGGGCTGCCCCGGGGCGGGGGAGCGGCGGAGCTCAGCCCGCCCCCGCTCTCTGCCCCTTGACGTGGCGCGGACTCTCCCATCAGCCATGTTGATGCGTCGGCAGCGCCGCGGCGGCTGCGAGCCAGCGGGCGGGGACAGCGAGCGCAGCGGGAGCAGCGGCGGCGGCCGGGACGCGGGTGAGCGGGCAGGGCAGCGCTGAGGGGGCAGCGCAGGGCGCCGGGAGCCCGAGCTGGCGGAGCTGGGACGCCGCGGGGAGGAGAGGCGGCAGCCCCGCTCCCTGTGCTGGGGGCCACGGCGGGCACCACGGGCCGCGGGGCCCCGCACGGCTGCCGGGCCTGGAGCGAGAGTGGTGGGAGCTCCCCGTATCCCCTCCGTGGCAGTGGGGGATCTCCGGGTGCCCGAAACTGCTCTCTGCCCCCAGGCCCGAGGGTCTGGGGCTACCGCCACCGCTGGTCGGCACCGCCCGCGGCCTCCTGGGCCGGGGCTGGGCAAGCAGCGCCCTTCCCGTGCGGCGGGGAGTGCCCGCCGGGTCAGGGATGGGCGAGCGGCCCCAGCAGCCCCTAGCTCGGCCGGGGCTGCCGGCACTCGGGTAGGGCCGGCGCGGCTCGGCCTTTCCGCGGCCGGGGGTAAAAGGGCGGCGCTCTCCGGCAGCGCCTACGGAGCTCCTGGTTCCGGAGCTCTGCTCTACCTATGTAGCTGTGCTTCTGACGGGGGTGCCTTGCGTTGTAGGTAAAGCTAAAGGAAACGCAGACCCTGCTGCCTTTGATTATGTGTTGATTTTTTTAAAATTTAGGTGGGTTATCACATACCGTGGTTGTTTAAAAGCAAAAAAGTTTTCAGTGAGAGGTCTGGGAGAGCAGATTTGGAGGATGGCTGTGTTTGAGTGGTGAAAATGGCAGCAGCTTGCTTATTTAAACCATTCCGCTCATGTATTTTAGTTACTCCTTGGAACTGAAATAGGTTTGTATCTGGTATGTGATTTGGGCATTACAAATTAATTAAGGGTTTATTATTAGCCTCTTTTACCAGATTATTGGTGCGTAATAAACTGAGAGAATAGGTGTGTTGTAAGAAAAGCGTGCAGTGAACTGGACTCATTTAGTGGTAGTTAATCTCTCATAGCACCATGTGCTTTCGGTCTGTCTATGCTGGAACTCTTACAATGCTGTAGAGAAAAATGTTTTGATTTTGTTGGTATATGTGTGCAAGGATTAGGGGATATTATTTCGGGGATATTCTGTTTTGGGGCATACTTATCTGTGATCTGTAAACGTTGAAAGATGCTGATAGTCAACCAGTGACTCTCAATGCAATTCAAGTTTGGCTTCTTTTGTAACACACAGTTGAGATTGTCATGGTGCAGGGTTGCAAGGTGCATTCAGCCTTAGCAGTGGAAGGGAGGAAGCAAGTCAGAAAGAACTTCGTTTTTTTTCTGGATATCCGAATCTGCAGCAAAGCAGTGACACCCCAAGGTGGAAACTGTTGCTGTTCAGCTGTTCTGAAAATTCTTTTTCTGAGATTTTCTGAGGAGGGTAGTGTGTATTTTGTGGCATTCAGGTGTCCGAAATCTGGTGTGTAGCCTGTAGGCCAGGAGGGTTTGCTGTTCTTGTGTAATGCAATACATCTCCACTCCTATCAGAAAATGTGTCTGCTCAGCTGTAACAATGGTACTAAATTTAACTTGCCAGACCAAGAGTTGCCCACTTGATGAATGATGAAATAGCTTAGCATTATTGGCTCTTGAAAAGGAAGAAGAGGATAGAAGAAAAGGTGGAAGAGACCTGGATTATTCTTGTATATACTTTTGCCTTCCAAATAGGAAATCCACACTTAATAGAAAATAACAGCATTTAACTCAGTAAATCCAACAAATCGTTTATGTATCTATGTGCACGTGATTAGTCACTGCACACTGGTATTTGAACATTGCCCTTTAAGGAGCAATAACCGAGTGGTAAAAGTAATATCCATGTACAGCCATTTTAAACGTAGCTAGAGTAAAATGTGGAGAAAACACTTTGAAGTCCAGGACAGAAAGTGTGACACGTTGCAGCGTTTGGAGCTGGATTTGGTGAGTCTATAGCTGCTGCCAGTGAATGGCTGAAATAGACTTTAGTTGCAATTTTCTGTCTTCTCAGGAAATAATTTTTAAATGGAGAGATTACTCGGTTTGTTGTAGTGGAGATAGTTGCATTGTGCAGATTCTTGCATTAATATCCCATTTTTCAGAGATAATGTTCCTTTAACTTGCTTACAAAACATGAATGGATTTTGATTTATTAGGAGAAAAATTTCTTAAGTTCTATATCCCCTTCAAATGCCAGGCTGTTCTTTCCTTTCTTAGCTAATTTCTGTCTCTGATTTCTCAGTAGTAGTTACAACTTCCAAATATTCTCTCCTTTGCTCTGTTTTGTCCCCTGATCAATGGCTTTGCAGCAATTTGAGTAAAAGCAATGGTGGAAATGCTCTTATGTACAAAGTCCCTCATGCTCCCTGTGTTGTAATTGCCATGATGTGTTTAGATAGGAGTAGCTTTGCTCCTAATATCAGTAAGACGTGCCCATTAAAATTTTGGCAGTTGATTATTTCCTAAGAAGGATATTAACTGTGAAATGCGGCACTTCCCTTTGTTTTATGTATTTTATCTGTTTATTTAAAAATTATGATCAGAATAAAAGCATTAAGTTAGGCTATAATTTAAAATAACTTGAAAAGGTTTTAACTGTCATAGTAACTAAAGGTGCAATGCTATTGTAATTTTGATAGCTAGAAGTAAGTTTTGATAAATTGAGTTTCTGTGAGTCTTCTGTTATGTATGTAAGAACTAAGAATGAATGTCAGTGTGCTTGGGAGAATTCCTGATGTAAATTCCAATTTAGGAGGGTTCCAGCATTTCTAATAGCTGTTCATTAACTTTGTACAGTGTCAATTGAGATGTAGAAGTATTTCTGCTTCCTCTTAGGTGGTTCATGTAGGCTTTTACAGTAAATCCTTAATTATTAGGCAGTGCGAGTTTAGATATCCTAGTTCCTGGAAAAACCTGTGCTATGTGTACTATAAAAGGTACTGTGTAGCATGCAGCAGATAGTCAGCAACAGTGTGTATATAGCTGAGGAGTTTGGGATTGGAGGGAGGGAGTGTTCTTTGCTGACTTTATCAGATGTTCACAGATACCTGTTGAGCTTTTACGATGTCCCCAGTCCTCCAACTTCTAAATAATCATAGCAGAACATTTTGAAAGCCTTAAGTCAATGGCCAAACTGGCAAATTTGAATTCAAAGAATTGTTTAAAAGTGCTTCGTGGTACATAATGTATTTGGAATATGACACTTGTCTTTCTTACAGAGTTACTTCCTGGCGTTGCTATAGGAAGGTACTCTTGTGGAATGTCATGTTGTTATTCCTTTATGTTTGCATGTAGACTGCATCATAAGATAGCAAAAATATGGTTAGAAACTCTTAAAAATTTTTATGCAGCAGAATTTTGTTTCCCCTTAGAATCCTGCATGTTGCTTTTAGGATTTAAGAAGCTCTTCTCAGTGTTTTATTGACTGTAACTCAGTTACAGTATTTGAATATGTGCCTGTCATTACATGCATTCACCATTTAGTAGTTAAAAGTCTTTGCATATCAACATTCTGCTGATGGTTATCTTTTTATTTTAGTGTTAAGGAGAGAAGTTGATCATGACAACCTTCCTGGAATTTATCCAGCAGAATGAGGACAGAGATGGAGTTAGATTCAGCTGGAATGTTTGGCCTTCAAGTCGTCTTGAAGCTACAAGAATGGTAGTCCCGGTGGCTGCCCTCTTCACCCCACTGAAGGAACGGCCAGACTTGCCTCCTATTCAGTATGAGCCAGTGTTGTGCAGTAGGACCACGTGCCGAGCTGTTCTGAATCCCTTATGGTAAACTTAATGCATGTTATTGTTCCAGTACTTTGCCTTAGAATCTTGAGGACAGTGCTAGCTAAACTATGGGAAAGATCTGGCATATGGAAGTTCAGGTACTCCTCACATCATTATGCAGCACAGACTTACAGGCCTTAGAAGGTTCTGCACATAGATTTGCATATGTAACATATTTACTGAAAACAGCTTTCACTTAATAAGTAGTTTCAATGTACTTGGTATTGATTAGGTGTGTTATTTTTCTGCAACTATACATCTTGGGAGTTAGTATACTCTTGCATTTTGCCTCTAGAAAATGACTTGAGTAAAAAAGTTACAATACTGTATCTTTTGAACTGTTGGACCCTGATATAGTTTAATTTCCCAGTGAAATAAACTGCATTTATTGCTGACATTAGTTCATTTATGGACCAAAGCAGGTTATCTGTTTCAGTTGACCAAAACAGAAGAAGATAGAAAACATCAGAAGTAGGCATGAAAGAGGGTAGAAAGCTGTTTAAGCTTAAGGATGATACTGGTACAAGCTCAAATGGCTGTGGACTAGTCATGGGTAAGTTTGGGTTGGAAGCAGAGGAGATGTTTCATTTGTCATTCCTGTCACAGTAGTATGGAAAAGAAGCAGAATGATTTCTGGGTTGGAGTTTGATAGGCGTGGGAAGAGTCCTAATTGATAGAGATTAGACATGATGTCAGAGAACCTGTAAGAATTTAATGTTATGAATGACTTCTCCTTGCCTGGGAGAAAAGACAGCTTCAAAGCAGATGTAAAATTGTGTTTCAGTATTAACCAGCAGTGGCTGGTTATACTGGGAGTCATACTTAGTTGAAGTTAACCTTTTCAGAAGCATTATCTTTTATTGAGGGCTGGAAGAAAAACAATGAAAAGACAAAGTTGTTAAAGGTCAGACAGATGCCAGCATTACAGTGAACTGTGTACATTTTTCCTGTGTTGTATGTGCAAATAATGACTGGGTTTTTTTCCCCTGAAAGGGTGGTTAGAGACTCAATCTGAGGAGACTTTAGAAGCCTGTGTGGCACTTTGGGCTAGGTAATTTGCAGCCCATATTACTGGTAAAGATAATTAGATAGTAATAGATTTGTGTTTTATTTACAGTATGCTGGAACTTCCCTGAAGATTTAATGATATTTAGAAAAGATTTTTGCTCTTGTAGACAGGAGAAGATACAATAGCAGGAAGTGTACATTGAGAACTATTGAGGTGACTTTCCTTTAAGATGTGATTAGGACTTTAAGATATCTTTGTGGCATGAAAATAGAATTTGCATTTTTTATTTTAACTGTCTGAATACTAATAAAAATGTAGACAAAAGGAGGTAGACCCATCATTTGGAAGCAATGTTGTTATAGAGATAGCTGTCATCTTTTTTTAGGACATAATATATATTCAGGCTAGTCTGACACTCTGACAGCTAATAGATAGAGACAGAAAAAGATGAAAAGCTTCAAAAGTAGGGAGAATTAAAAAGATTTGTTAAAACCATGGAGAAGGGCTCTAATAAAGGTGCTGAGTCTGTATTTTTAAATTTCTTATTTGCACATTTTTCTTGAAGGCAATTCTTTCTCCCTAAACACAATAATTTACCTGATACATCTGTGTAAAGCTCCACTAGTTTTCAGTTTGTAATGTGGGTATTTAGGAGAAACTATATTAGAAGCTTTTTCAAAGTCAGGGTGTTTTTTTAAAGTTTTAAAGGTGTGTGTTCTAGGAACAGTGGAGGAAAATTAATTTTTCATGCTATATAAACTTCTTCTGTTGTATTTTTATAGCCAAGTGGATTATCGAGCAAAACTCTGGGCTTGCAACTTTTGTTACCAGAGAAACCAGGTAAGAAAATGAAACATTCAGCATATGGAAGATATTTTTACAAGGTGAAATGAAAACCTTGATTTTTCAAATTCTAGTTCCAAACTGAAATTGACAGCAAGAGCAGGAGTGTGCAATTGTATCTTCTGACATAGCATTGAGATTTTTTTCATAACAGCAATAGTGAATATCTGTTGAAAAAAGTCTGTTTTTTTTTTTCCTTTGTGGAAGTGTTAATCTTTAATTTATATTTAATTTCTGTGTTTTTATTTGCAGTTTCCTCCTACTTATGCTGGTATATCTGAAATGAATCAGCCAGCTGAACTTTTGCCTCAGTTCTCCAGCATTGAATATGTAGTACAGGTAAAATCATTAAATAGAATATTGAACATCTGTTGCTTTGCAATATACAAAAAGAATGAATTTCTATTTTACTTCTTCGTTCTATTTTAGTGACTGTGAGTATTTATGTGCTTGTTAGTAGATTGAATATTGATGTCATCAGTTGGAAAAGGAAAACATAAGAGCATTAGGATGGCTGATAAGTCTGGTTTATTAAAAAAAGGAGAGTTCTCCTCTAAAGGTGATATTTCTATTAGGTCTATTTCTTTACAACGAGTTTAATTTGTGTTTGTGTCAGGAGGCTGCTTACCTCTGTTTCTCACTGAAGTAATTTCAGTTCAGATTTGACTGTTCATTCACCTCTCATTAATTATTTGAATTCACGTTTTTATTTGAATGATGAATAGTTAGTTCTAGTGCTGTCTAGTTTAGAGACAGCATCTAATACATACTCAATTCAGGTATTTGAATTTTAATATTCATCCTTTTTCAGGATAGAGGTTACTTGAATAGAAATAAAAAATGGACCCAGATCTCTAAATTGCAGACATTTGCAACTGCAGATTTTTAACCTCCAAATTAATTTTTGAGGATTAAAATTTGTAAGACCTCAGTGAGGCAAATCATAATCTGAATCCTCACTGAAGTCTTACAAATTTTAATGAAAAGAAGAATGAATACTGAACAGAATCTGTAATTTTTGCCAACTCCTGTAATGCAAAGTATATGATATGTTTGCTCATAGTACAGCAAAATTAGTTTAGATAGAATAAAAAGTATTGATGACCTCTACAGTAATATTAGGAGGTGAAATGTTGTGGACTGTCATTAGGCTAGAATATTTTATAATTGTGAATAGCTTTATGACTATTATGTTCACTTGGAGCAATAAAAGCTCATTGTATATTAAAAGATGTATATAATTGGCTAATTCTTCAAAACTACCTGATATCCTGAGAGGATTTTTTCTTTTCTTCTGTAGTAAGCATTTTCTTTTTGTACAGAGTTGACTTTGGTAGGGGTTTTGTTCTGAATCCGGATTACTAATTGAGAAAGAGTTAAGTTAGATGGAACATTGCCTTTACTGGTATGATTAAAATTAAAACTTTCACAAGATGTAGCTTACTTGTTCATTTTTGATCCTTTAAATATTGCAAGACTTTTTTTTCTTACAATTCTAATTTTGTTTCTCAAAGCGTGGTCCTCAGATGCCATTGATATTTCTTTATGTTGTGGATACATGCATGGAAGATGAGGACTTGCAGGCTCTGAAGGAATCCATGCAAATGTCCCTTAGTCTCCTGCCACCAACGGCATTAGTAGGTCTCATTACCTTTGGCCGAATGGTGCAAGTTCATGAGCTTGGCTGTGAAGGAATTTCCAAAAGTTATGTCTTCAGAGGAACAAAGGACCTCTCTGCAAAACAGCTTCAGGTAAAGAACAGAAGCAAACAAAGAGAAATCCTTAAGGTGCTAATGATGAAGTAGTCTGTAAACAATTTTTATAATAAAATCTTATTTGACTACAGGAAATGCTGGGACTTACAAAAGTAGCTGTTGCACAAGTTGGTCGGGGTCCTCAAGCGCAGCAGCCACCACCTTCTAACAGGTAATCTACTTTAAATGTCTTAAACATGTATCTTGACTCCACTGATGTAGTGGAAAACCTAGGTTTTATGACCATTAAAACAGTAAACTGACAGCCAAACTTCTTGGTGAGGCACAAATTTACTAGTAGAATGTTCTTTCCTTCAGTTTGTACTGGGAAGAATTGACTCAGTGAGTAATAATAGTATTATCTGGATGATTTTTGGAAGTGCTCTGAGAGACATGTTATAGATACATAAATAATTATGATGCTTCTGTTGATTGGTGTGCTGGAAAGTGTTAATAGATGCTTTAGTGCCCCTTATGCGGATATCCAGTTGTGCCTTCTCTTTTTCTCCCTCTTCTATTCCTCTTCCCTCCCTTTTGGTCTCGCATTTGGAAATTGCAGGCTGGTGTTTGATTTTCCTGTGTAGTTCACTGTGACATAGAAGAAATTTATGAAATTTTAAAAATACACTTTTGCTGTCTCTGCCCTCCAAAAATTAGCTGTATATGTAGAATGCTTGTAGCAGCATGAAATTACCATGTTAATTTTTTCTCCTGATCTTTGCTTGTCACTGAAGTAAGGAAACGTGTTTCTTTTTGAAATTGATAGGTCATCACCTGTGCTGTTCTTTTGACTGGGTGGGGTTCTTTCTTGATAGTGGAGATATCTCAGAGTCTGCAGGTTTCAGTTTTGCAAGCTCTTGCTGAACTTCTTAACTTAAGCTGAGTGTGTATGTAGTAGCTCCAAACTGCTTTATTTTCATGAAGCAGAGACACTGGTCTGAATTCAGACCAGAATTTAGAGTTAGACATCTCAAATATATGTCTAATCTCTTGCTAGTGAGCAATTGATAAATGTTTTATTTAATGATTTAAATCTAAACTACTTCCATGTATTTGTTTCCAGGTTTTTGCAACCAGTGCAGAAGATTGATATGAATCTTACTGATCTTTTGGGTGAACTGCAACGGGATCCTTGGCCTGTTCCACAAGGAAAACGACCCTTACGGTCCTCTGGAGTGGCCCTATCTATAGCTGTTGGACTCCTTGAGGTAAAAGCTTTAACTACAGCTGTGCCAAATGTAGGTAGTTTTCATGCAGAAAAGCTGCCACAATCAATATGTAAAAACCTTACTAATAGATGTGTATTAGATTTGTAGGATGATTCTGATTGATACCATCCCTTACATGCATAGAATTCCGTAGACATTTGCATATTTTAACAAGGCTAAATTGAGAGTGAATTACTGGCAGATTTAACTTCTGGGACTGAAAAAATGCAGTTATTGTTACAGTCCTATCAGTGTGATAAATACTTACTTATCTATTTCTTTTGTTCAGTTTGTAGCAAAACCCAGTGGTTTTATTTGTCATTTATTTCCTGCAGTGCACTTTCCCTAATACTGGTGCACGCATCATGATGTTCATTGGAGGACCAGCTACGCAGGGCCCTGGCATGGTTGTAGGGGATGAATTGAAGTTACCAATAAGATCATGGCATGACATCGAAAAAGACAATGCAAAATATGTTAAAAAGGGTACTAAGGTAAGAGATGATCATGGGATTTCATACATGCTCCCAGTAAGTAAACATTTAAATTGCTGGGCACTGTAAGATGCTGTTAGTAACAGTAAATGTATGAAGAGGGTGGGAATTGGGTGGTTTTGTTTATCTGGCTCTGAATAGCAATATGTCTCAAGAATTTCTTCAGAAATTTCAGTATATTGAGTTAGGACTTGTCTAGCTCACGTTAAAGTTCTTTGGAGTGTTTCTCTGGTTTAATTCAGAAAAAATTTGTGTAACCAGATGGTGTATCTAGTGTTGTAAGGCTGGTGCTTCTAAGACAAGTGCTTAAAACTCTGTAGTTAGGGAAGGATTAGGCTGTAGAGTTTAGTAATTTCTAATTTAATTTAAAAATACATTTGGCTTGGTGAACAGCATCCAAAACCTGTTGAATTCATCTTGACTGATTATAATGGGAGCTCAAACAATTAGCTCAGTTGCAGGTACCTCTTATTGTAGGCACTTGAGATTAGAATAGTAATTTCAGTTCTGTGCTGGATCTAGTACTAAATGCAAAGTTTAAAAGAAAGAAGATCAAACTCATTTTCTAGTTTAAATAGCAACCACTGTTCTCTTTAGTGGGAGTCAGACTCAGCTGATCAGAAAAAAAAAAACCCAAGTATTGAAAATTCCAGTCTTATTAACTTTAGGAAAAATATACTTCTATGTGAATAGCATCTGAAAATGTTGTTTTAGAAAAAATTTGTGAGTTTAGGATGTAATGTGAAGACGAGGAGAGTTCATGTTGTAAATTGCTATGAACTGTATTTTCATCTTGGATTTAGCATTTTGAAGCCCTGGCCAATCGAGCTGCAACGAATGGTCATGTTATTGACATATATGCATGTGCATTGGATCAGACTGGTCTACTGGAGATGAAGTGTTGTCCCAACTACACTGGGTATGTGTCTATTTGTTTTTTAGCAGTGTATGAAGATGCAGTTAAAAATTGTTTAACAGGAAGCACTTGCAAAAAATGTTCTACTATTTAAAAAAACCACACTGATAAACTGTGATGGTTACATTTGCACTAGAATTTTGGAATAGCTTGGCCTCTGGCAGATTTGTCACCACAACTTTGGGTTTAGTCAGGAGTGGGTTTGCTGTTTTCTCTTAATGTGATCTTTTTGAGGCTTGAATAACATGGGTATCTTTTAAACGGACAATTTATCAGATACACTGTTGCTGTTTTCCATGTGTATCTGTGTAAGTGACAGGTTTCATTAAAACAAGAACCTGTCCTTATTTTTCTTGTTTTTAAGAGTGGTACAAAACCTTCTGTTATTTTTTACAGTCTTGTTTATGCCATTCTTTTATATATTGTTGCTTATAGGTTCAGCTAGTGCTTTAGATGACTATCAGGTACAGTTCTTGAGTTTCAGGGCAGTTTGGCCATGCTAATCACTGCTTCTCTTCAGAGCTGTGCATGTAGCCTTAACTTGGGAGCTTTCACTGTTCGGGATATTTATGTTTAAATTTGATCGTATCTGCATATTTGACACCTACTCCTTTTCCTGCATCAAACTCAAGTTGTGTTTTTGTTTATACTGTTTTGCTCTTTCTGTCTGCTCCTGTGACTCACCCTATTTCTGTCACCTTAAGGTATAGTTTGTTTATTTCTCCTACAGCTCTTCTATTTTGGTTTTGGTTACATTCTGCATACATGAAGGAATTTCTTATTGTATCAATGTTTATTTTCTTCCATTTTTGAGTATTCATCTGGAAACTTCTTTTGGGTGTAATGTTTGACCTATTTTTTACTAGAAGGTTTGAATTAACATTTTTGATGACTGAAAGTAGTATCTCCCATTACTATTTCCTAAAGGCAGGGTATGATATTTCATAACAAGTGACAGCAGTTGTCATCACGGAATATCCACGGAATGCTGCTAAGCATAAAAATGAATTATGCTTCTTGTGCATAGATTTAACCCTGAAATAACGAATGAACTATACAAAATACTATAGTTCTAATAAATATTAGAAATAAACTGACTTTGTATGATAGGATCTTGAGACATCCTTAGTGTTGAAAGTCCAGTACAATATTTTCCCAGTGAACAATTTTGTTACATAATGTAATGACCTTAAGATGCATAGGGCAAGAAGCTCACTTAAAACTTTCATCCTTAACATTGTAGCAAAATACTAATTTAACATTAGTCTATTTTAAGAAGGTAAAAATATGTCTCACAGTGAATTGTTTTTAGTTTTAGTCTTTAATAAGTATGAGCTTTATAAATAATCTTTTTTAACTCATGGGTTTTGTTATTGTCTAGAGGCTACATGGTCATGGGAGACTCTTTCAATACATCATTATTCAAGCAAACTTTTCAGAGAGTATTCACTAAAGATATGCAAGGACAATTTAAAATGGGATTTGGTGGCACATTAGAAATAAAGGTAAGCATATAAAAATGTAGTCTGTTAGTGAAACAATGGAATAGGATGGTTACAAACTGTGGAATCTTTGCCCTTTTAAGGAATTTTTAGGAACATGCTAAACATATGTATTAAGTTTGGCCTGTATAAAGCTGTCCATAGTCCTAGCTATCTTTCTGCAGTTCTGAGATTCTGTAAATGTGAGTTAGATATAATGATAGTTTCTTCTCACCTTGCATTCAGTGGCAGCTAAAAGAGAGACTAAAGCAAAATAAATGTTTCTATTAGAAACTCACAATGCTGGGAGCTTAGATTTTGGTATCAGTGGTTTCTTGGTTTTAGGTAGGTGAGTTTCTCTATGTAGTCGGGGACAAATTTTCTTTCATTTTCCATGCTTATCAGAATCCATTCTGGCATTTTAACAATGTTGCTTTTTACCTCCACCATTGTGAGAAACTTAGAGCTGAATATGCTGTAGGTTCAGGTGCTGCCTTCCTTGATGTTTCTTGAAAAATATTACAATCTCGTATTGTAGAAGAATATGAGACTATTTTCATTTTTGGTGAATTTGGTTAAATTTTTACTACTAGGACAAATAGTTGAACCTTCCATTTTTCATATACATGTTAATGTAAGTTATGTTGAAAGATCCCAGAAAATGTAAAAAGAGAGCCCCAGTTCTAGAGGGATGTACAGATCACTTCAAAGAGGAAAATGACTTTGGAAGAATGTAAATAACTGCATCTTGATTTTAGCTAAATACGTTTAGGACATAGAGTAAAAATTCCTTATCAGATGTGTGTAGGCTTATTTTATTAGTCTTCAATTTTAATATTACCTTTGAATATTTTAATCCTTTCATGAGAAAGGAAACATTACTCTGTATACTTTATAGGCTCCCATGTTTATAAATCAAGCAGCTTTTCTCCATGTTTTATGTTCATGCTGTTAAGATACACTAATTGGTATAGCAAACAATCATAATTAAGTGTAGAAACTGAGCATGTGAATAGTGTCTCTAAATGTATGAAGCATTATTATAACCCTTCCTAAAGGTATCAGTAACGTAATATGCCTTGAGGTTTTAATTATCTAATGATAAAATGAGACTGAATTCTTTAGCATGGCATGTTAATGTATATTTTTATTTGAAATACGAAGACTTCAAGAGAAGTAAAGATTTCTGGAGCGATTGGACCCTGTGTCTCTCTCAACTCCAAGGGACCTTGTGTCTCAGAAAATGTAAGTAAACTGCTGAAAATGAAGGTAATGTCCTACTGTGGAAAAACAAGATTTAAGATTACTGGATTTGAAGAGAGGCTAAAACTTCCACAAATGGAACAAAGTGTTCACTTTTTACTGATTTTAAAGTAAATATATGCAAGCTCACATTCATTACTAGGACAGATTCAATTGTATTAGACCTTGCAGATCCCTTGTTACTGATTTAGATTTGTCCATTTGCTTGCTTTAAAATTATTATGTAAAAGTTGTATGATGATGTAGCAGAAACTAAGTAGAAAGTGAGTTAGCATACTTTATTGTTAAAATCAGAGCTGTGTCCTTTTATCCAAAGTGAACCATAAAAATATGTTTTTTAAAAAGAATTGACAGAACAGGCGGACACGACTTTGGAAACATCCCTTTTATCTGAACTCTGTCTTCCCATTTCTGTAGGTGTTTCACCAAGTGCACATTTAATGAATTGATTGAAAGATCCAGCTATTGTAGGCTCCTGAAGTAACACCTTTAAATTATATTAGACTTAAATCATCACTTACTTTGTTATTAGATAATATTACTAACTTTTGATTACCAATGAAGAACCAATTCCTGCAAGTGACCAAAGTGTCTTTTTTTTTTTTTGAGGAAGTCTCACGTTCGTTCCTAACAATCTGCATAATAGAGCACTTCCCAGTATGAAAATGCTCACAAATGGCCCACTTTAATCAAGCCTTTTTATTTCTTAAATTTTCCGTGTATTTATGATTGTATCTTTGTGAATATAAAAATTTCAATATAACCAGCATTCTTCTTCTTGGTGATCTGGCACAGATTTTTCTCATTTCATTGCCTGAAGGGATTGTATATGTTATAATAAAAGTTTAAATCCCTACATCTCGTTATTTAAGCTACATTTCTATTTCATGGGAGGTAATAGGAAATTCAGTTGTGACATCGTCTGTTGCTTTGCAGTCATGTCATGTTTAATTTCTATTCCAAACCCCTTCTTGTTGAACTTATCTGAATCAAAATTTGAATATGAATGAGAGTGCATGCAGCTCATTTCAGTGGTAACTGGACAGTTCCTCTAGCCATAATACTTTCAAGTGAATACAGGCACAGTGACAATATTGCCAGCATAGTTTCCCTTAAATGTTTTCTTTGGTTTCCTTGTGTCCATTATGGATGATGGATTACTTTAATTGATTTTGCTGGATATTTATTGCTTTGATGCCAAAAAGGAAATGTCAGTTGAAATACATTGCTATCTGTGTACAGTTAACCTTGTTAGTTACTAGAGACTGTAATTAAGTAAAATATAGTGTGTAAGCTATTACATAAAGTTTCACTTCTGCACCTTACAGGAATTCCACTTGCATGTGCTTTTTGCCTCTGCTTAAGCAAAGTCTGGTACCTTTTCCTTTTTCTGACTTACTTTTAAGTCTTTTTTTAATGCCGGCGCCTGGTCTTTCTAATGTATTAGTTATTTAAAAACAACAGTCTCTTTTTTTGCATTATTCCTACATCCAGCACTGCAGTTGCTTTGCAGGAGTGTTTGTGTGAGAAGGTGACAGAGTGAGCAGGGAGAGAGCGTGAGAGTAGTTGCAAACAGTGACCTGTAATGGCTAGATGCTGTATTTCACAAACCAGGAAATGTTTCTGGTTTATAAAAGTATTACAAAATCTTTCTACAGGAAATTGGAACAGGAGGTACTTGTCAGTGGAAGATTTGTGGTCTTAATCCTACTACAACACTTGCACTTTACTTTGAGGTGGTAAACCAGGTAATGTCTACTAAATGCAGTAATCTTACTTTATATGACTGTTGACGCTTGTATTTTTGTGTGATTCCCCCAAGCACAGTAGTAGGGATAAAAATGATGTTGCCATTTTGTGTTGCCAAAGTTTAGAGGTGGATATAAACTGCTTAACAGTGGGCTAATCTTATATGTGATAATGAGCACTAAAGAACTGTGCAAATTTTGATTCAAGTTCATAATCTGTAACTCAGATTTTTTTCTTTCAGTTCCATAATCTGTAACTCATTTTTTTTCTTTCAGTGAATTCTTATTGAATGTATTTTAATTGCATTACATGAAAATGCTGTAATCTGTATATTTAAAAGTGCTTTTCAGTATTTCTCTGATGTTTTAGTTATAAGGTAATTTCTATATAGTGTTACATTTTAATTTATTGCCAGTATTTTCAAGCAAAGATTGGTTTCATTGAAATGCATGAAAAGCAAAATAGTCTAGTTTCCTGTTTCCCTGAGGCGTTACTAGAAAAGAGGATGAAAATAAGAGGAGCAAGTGTGGTACTTATTCTCATACCATTTCTTATTCCAAGAAGCAGCTCAGGAGCTGAACTGACTGTAGTTTCTATATATTTAGTATGCTGTATTTCATAGTTTGTTATCTATGCAAAGGTTTGAAAACTTGAACTTACCTTTGCCATGTTTTGATTTTACTTTTTGCATATTTATATTGGGTTCATTTTATTAGTGGCTCTAAAACTGGCCTAATTATAGTGTGTAATAGTTGATTTCAACTCTCCTTCTCTTTTGAATTCCTTATATAGTGTGTAAGCCTGTATTTTCATTGAGCAGAGTTTTGAAATTTCAGTTTACAACTGGATTCCAATCTTTGTTTTGACAGTGCTATTGGAGATCCATTGATAAGCATTTTAGGCTAGTATCAGTTTTCTTATCCTGTAATTCCAGTGAATCATATGATGTTCAAATGGAATGTGGTGAAACCAGGAATTGTAAGACCCCTTGGAAAATATTGTCTCTAAGGGCACGTATAGGGAGAGAGCACTAGTTGCTTTAAGAAAATCTGGTGAAGCCAGCAACTGCTCCTAACAACCCTTAACAATCTGATCCAAGTTGATTATCTGTGTTTGGTAAATGCACTCAACAAAAGCACCAGACAATGTATTAATATAATTAGGCATTGCAAAGAATGTTACGATTTTCTACTAATTACTTACACATTTTCAAATTATACTGTAAAATCTTGAGATTCTCTTTCATTTTTTTTTCTTCTGTACTTAGCACAATGCTCCTATTCCTCAAGGAGGACGTGGTGCAATCCAGTTTGTAACTCAGTACCAGCATTCCAGTGGACAGAGACGTATCAGAGTGACCACAGTTGCCAGAAAGTATGTTTTACTTGTCATAAAAATAATTCTGAAAAAGTCAGAGTCTATATATATATATGCCTTTTACTTTGTAGATTTTGTAAGCAGTCTCTTGTTTGAGACAGTTTCCTCTCTTGTTCTGTGGACTGTTTTTTCTCTGAAAGGTTACAGTGCCTATATAATGTTGTAGGACTGCTTTGAAGATAGCCAAGTGATTTTTAGACAAAGGAAAGCTTTGAGTGAAATTCTGTGGCTTAAACTGAGGATATGTTTGGAGTTAGGGAATGGCAAAAATCACTTCATAATTTAACTTGAGAATGCTAACTGCAGTTAAGAGTGTAAATACCTGGTATTCCGTATATAACTTATCTGCAGTTTCCTTGATTCAAAATGCTTCACAATTTTAGGAAATTATGTTTAATATTTTAAAGACATTTTTCAATGTCCAGTGACATTTATTTACTCTAAGCTGAAGGAGATCATTGCATGGTTAATTTGATGGAAAATTCAATTAATAGAAAAAAGCACTGCTCTAACTGTTGAAAAGACTATGTTGTTAACTTAATTAGTTGTATTAGTTGAATCCTGGTGACTGATGAAAGGTCTAATTAATAGTTTACTCTGTAAATTAAAAAAACTGGCAAAGTGCACAAGAAAATTGCATAAATGGGAATGTGTGATTCGATTCATAGATGTTTTTTTGTGTAGCATTAATTTTTTAAAATATATGGTAGCTGTTCTATTAGTAACATTATATTTAATTTCACTGGTTGCATGGCATCTTTACAAATAAGGAACATTTCCAATTAAAGAATGGTTAACTGGGAAGCTGCTCATTTAATCTCCCCAGAAGATTTTTTTGAAGCTTCAGCATGAGTTTGTTGAACTGCTAACTATTAAGCTTTCTTTGCCTTAATTTTGAAGGGATATTTTGAGGTTGGATTTTTTTTCCTTTCACTGTAATGCAAATCCTTGTATTTTTATTTTGCAGCTGGGCAGATGCACAGACCCAGATTCAGAACATTGCTGCATCTTTTGACCAGGAAGCTGCTGCAATTCTCATGGCTAGATTGGCAGTGTACAGGGCAGAGACAGAGGAGGGTCCTGATGTGCTGAGGTGGCTGGACAGACAGCTTATACGACTGGTAAAGTGAGCTGTATTGGAAGAGTCAGATGGCTTTCTTGTTTGCAGACACATAAGTGACTACTGTTCAGTCATAGTTTCTTTTAAAATAAAAGCAAAAAATTAACTGAATGCTTAATTTCCACATGAGGTTATACAGTATTAACTAAGATTTTCTATTTTAAATTAAAAAAAGAGCAGGTGTATTTTCAGTTGATTCATTAATGTTTCCTCAGCACATGATAATTGCCAGGAATTAAGAGAAATTTTAGCATGTGATTAGCAGAAATCAAAGTTTTCTACACTTTCTGCTGTCTATAATGATATTATAGAGTAAATATTTTTGAAAAAAGGAAAGGAGGCAAAGTTTCTAGAAAACTGTATTTTTTTTTTTACTTTCAAAAGTTCAATTTTCTGTTTGGGTTTTTTTTTTAAATGTATTTTAATTTTTATTTGTAATTAATTAGTTGCTAATAATTTAAATTTAAACAATTTCTTCTGGGCTGTGTAATCATCTAAGTCTGAGTAGTGATTTTAGAGGGGATAACAACCAACACACAAAGTTCTTAAAGCCTCATATGCAAGAAAATCACTGCTTGTTGAAAAGAGAATTTGTGTCAGTGTTTTTGCTAATTGTCTGTTTGTTTACAAAGTTGCAAGCACAAGTCATGTGCCTGCTAAAACCAAACTTACAGCAATGGCATGACCGTGCAAGTGTATTTCTTCATATAGATTTTCTTTCTCATTTACTCCAGTGTCAGAAATTTGGAGAATATCACAAGGATGATCCAAGCTCTTTCAGATTTTCAGAAACATTTTCACTTTATCCACAGGTGAGTTTGTCTATAGGAAGGTTTGTCTGTAGTGATAGAAGAGACTGCTCAGTGAAGAAAGAGTCCTTGTAGCACTGAGTACAATAAGGCATATCAGGATGAACAGACCCTCTGCCCCCAACTACTCTGGCATGCAACGTTGGGAAAATCACTTCTGTTGTCCGTGCTGCTGTGTCCCCTTTTGTCCTCTGCCCTTACAGTTAAATGTCTAACTATGTATATTTTTGTTTTTCCTACAATGAAATCCTTATCTCATCTGAATTTGTAGTTCATCTAGTGACATTTTTTAAAGGGGTATTCTGATGAAGAAACTCAGAAACCATAAGAAAATTAATGGGTTTGCTTTCTTGTTTTTCTCCTATATGACTTATGATGCTAACCAGAAAAGAGACATTTCTCTATGAACTTGACCTTAACTGTATTAAACTTTGAATAGTTTCTTTGCTAATAATCCATTCTGATAAATATCTCCCTTCTATTATCTCCAGATACTTCACTTTTGGACTCTTCATACACTTCCATGATATTTCTGCTTCAGTTACCTACTCTGTAGATGTTAAGTGTTGTCTAGAGATTGAATCAGCATGTGGAGAATTTGTTTCAGTAGTGAAAGCATATGCTTTTACTGGCAAAGTTTGACCTTGCTGTGGTTAATGTTCCTTTTTCTGTTCACATGCTATAACTTAATTGTAGAACAGCAGCCTCCCTCACAGTAACAGTAGCACTTAGAGTAAAGGATGGATTTCAAAGCTGCTTTGTAGGTTTACCCATTCTGATACCTCTCTTACTGTCGTGGGAGTGTGTAAAAACTAGCAAAGCTGTATATATAAATTCAAAATGTTAAGGGACTTGGAATTTGGTTTTGTTGTGGCACTGGTCTCATGTAGTTTGTGGAAAATATTTTTCTACTTGTACAGCTATCCTTTTTATCTGTTCAAAACAGTGGTCCTTCTTTTGCAGTTCATGTTTCACTTGAGAAGATCTCCTTTCTTGCAAGTTTTTAACAACAGTCCGGACGAGAGCTCCTACTATCGTCATCACTTTATGCGTCAGGATCTAACCCAGTCGCTTATCATGGTGCAGCCAATTCTTTATGCCTACTCTTTCAATGGACCTCCAGAGGTATCAGTAGAATAACTCCATAGTGGGTTAAAAGGTGCTTTGTTCAGAAAGAGGTGATTGCTGTCTTCACTGTTACAAAATGTGTTGGTTTAAAATTTACTGTATGAGGAAGAACATTCATTTAATTTAAAACAGCTATGAACAAGGCATATCATAGAATTCTGATGTAGCAGTCTTGAGAACAAAAGTTGCTTTGTAAAGAGGTTATGTTTTAAACTCAAAGATGGTACTTTTTTGTTAGTTTTTAAGAGCTTTTTTTAGTTTTATGGAGCCAGAATGTAAACATAAACAAAAGTGGTTTTATATAAAAATGTACTTTCACTGTTGCCTGAAAGAAAAGTTGAGTTTTTTTTTAGTGTAAAAAATTTCCTTTATTTTACTGCCTTAATCTAAAGCTTCTAATTTTAGTATGGTTCCCATTATGTGTAGATTTAATACAGAACCTTCCAGCTGACCTTGTTGTGGCACATTATGTTTAAACCTAAAATAAAAAGCTAGTCTTCCAAGAAGCTTCAATGACACTTCTTTGTGTCATCAGATGACAAAAGTAGTCTGTTACATAAAAGAGTGTGAGGCAATGAAAACAAATATAGTAGTCAAGGATCTTGGCAGGTTGAATTTTGAACTTTTTTTAGGATGGTGGGGTTTTTTTTTAGACTATTCATGAAGATATATAAAAAAAAAAGACTTTTAGAAGTAGAGTTTAAATGAAAGTAATAAGGTGGTTTGTGAAGAGCAGCTTGAAAGTGTAATATCACTCTCCCATGTATGAAAACCAAGTAGTGCCATTGGTGATTGAAGGAGAAATATGATTAAACAGGAGGTGATGTTTCAGTGTAGAATGAATAATAATATTTTTTCTTGATTCTTGGAATAGCTAATATTTTTGTTATCTCTAGTAATACTAGTTAAATCATACAGCACCAATACAGTATCATTACTCTTAAAAAGGTGATTTAAAACCTTAAATCTTACCTTAAATCTTAAATTAGATTTAATAAATCATGAGTATTTACTATATACAGTATTGGGGGATATATGTGCACAGTAATAATATGCTGCAAGAACAAGACAAAAAAACCCAAAAAAACACAAACAACCCACAAACCCCAAATCTTACACTTGAATAACTGCTGAATCCTTATGCATTGAAATGCCGTTCAAATTACTGGCATTCAATGGGTAAATGCAGAGGTACATGAAAGACTAGTAAAGTGCATAATAATGAAAGGGGTTTCAGCTCTTGAATACATTTTTTATTACTTTCATGAAGTTTTAGATATAGAATCAGGCAGGATAACGTCAGAATGAAATTGTGTGGGTTGCAGATGTGTAACATGAAAAGGAGCAAATACAGAGCTTTAGTAAGTGATTGAAAAAGTTCCTAAGATTCAGTTACTGATTAAAATATCTGGCAGTGCCATCTGATTGCTCAGTTCTGCATCAGTTGATGATTTTTAAATTTATTTTTAAATCTTAGCCTGTTCTTCTGGATAGCAGCAGCATCTTGCCAGATCGCATTCTCCTTATGGACACCTTTTTCCAAATTCTTATTTATCATGGAGAGGTAAGAGCTGTCATTTCTTACACAATTACTCTTTTTCTGTAGGAGTGCTACATTATGGAAATCACTGGGACTTAGGCTCCAGTTCTCATGCACCTCAGTGCTTGACCTTCTCATGTGCATGGCTAACAGCAGTGTCCTAGTTTGTGTTTGGTAGTTTAACATGTCTGTATGCAGATACCTGATGTGACTTGACGTTTTGGTTCTGGTTCTTATGATGAGTTTGAGATGAATTAGCTTCAATATGCAGAACATTTTTTTAGATCAGTATTTTTCCTACTTTAGACAGTGTTATACCCTGCCTCTCCCTCCTCCCCACTTTTCACTCATTTATTTTAGTCCTTTAAATTGGTTCTTCAGGGATGGGTAGTCAGAACACCAAGTTTTATAGTTACCCTTTGTCTGTACTGTCCTGGAGGAATGGAACTGCTCCTGGCAATTTGGTAGATAGATGTTCCTTAGTAATAAAATTAAAGTGCTTGTGACTTGCTACTGCTCTGCCTCCCTGGAGGAATTGAGCTGCTGCTTTTTACCACTTTACAACTGTAAATAGTTCATAGCTGAGAATTTGAAAAATATTGTTCTGGATCATGTCCTTGTAGCTGCACTGATAAAAATATTTACTAAACTTCAACACTTCTTAGGTACAGAATGTTATCTCTTTTTTGTAAGGTGCTACTAGTAAGCAGCAGTGATGGGCTGCTCCCCGAGGGAAGGGGAGCAGGGAGCTGAGCATCACTGCAAGGCAGATAGGGTCTTGTCACTGAGGACCTGACCCCACTGTACCTGAGCAAGGCAAGCAGAGCAGTTGTGGGCAGTATCCAGACTCAGCCTTCAGTCCAGACCACCAGACAAGTTGATGGGGATGAGGCAGCTCCAAGTTCTGGTGATGAAGTCAAGTCCCTGAGTGGGGGTCCAGATCAGTAGGTACATGGCCTGGTACAGGCATGTAGCTCAGACAGAGCCAGAAATGAGACCCTCAGTTTAAAAGCAGCTGCCACCAGAGGAGAGAGGAGCCTCTGCTGAGGGTACCTCCAGGTCTTTCCTAACAACTGCCTGTACCAGTGAGCTGACCTTGAGCAGCCAGCTTCAGTCTTAGAGGGTGGGGAGATTGTGCTACAGGCACAAAGATATCAGTATAAATACTTATTTCTTATATGTCATAGACAGGCATATTAGAGAAGCATAAATAATATCTTTGACCTCCTCCAAACAAATTATTTGGCATGTAAAAGGTGACAAAAGCTGACAAAAAAAAAGGAAATGCAAATGGACCACAAATTATAAGAGTTTGAAAAAAACCCATCTAGTAGCATGTTACTTCCACATCTTGGTTTTTAAAATTAACTTGCATACTATAGGGCATGAAGGCATGAGTGACAGAAAAGAGGTCAGCAATGGCACATTATCCTCTGAAAAGACCGGTGTATCCTCTCAGAAAGTTTGGTGAATCAGTCTTAAACTTCTTTCTTTCCCCTGTCCCCAGACCATAGCGCAGTGGCGTAAGTCAGGGTACCAGGATATGCCAGAATATGAAAATTTCCACCACTTGCTACAAGCTCCAATAGACGATGCCCAAGAAATTCTCCATTCCAGATTTCCAATGCCCAGATACATTGATACAGAGCATGGAGGAAGCCAGGTATGGTGAAGTGTATATTGTACAATCTTGGGAATGATGTGTTAGTAATATTGTGATATATTTTTAGTAGTAAACAAACATTCCTCTGCTAAAATATACATAAATTGCAAAGCAATTTTTTGAATCCTAAAGCTTTTACAGAGCAAGATATTAATAGTAGCTTTCTTCCTAATCTATGAATCCTACTATTTATTATTATTATTTTAATCAAACTGACCTGTACTCTCAGATTCTTTGTGTAAGGTGGGTAGGGCAGAAAAGACAGTACTTATCTGTGTCTCTGAGCCAGTACCAGAATTACTATTTGTGTTATTTCTTAAAAACTTACTAATTAATGTCTTGTTGATACACATCATCACATTTGCTTTGCAAGTGCTTGAAAAAGACAAAAGCTTACTTTCAGCTGCATCAGAAAGTTGTTACAGTTCATTATAACTGTGGAATCAGTGAGTGACTTTATTTGCAGAGGTGCTGTTTGCAGTGTCTGAATCTCCAGGTAATAGAAATGACATATTTCATACGTATGCAACTTTTTTCTGAGTGCAGGAAAATTCTGTTTGAGAAGATCAATTTATTGTCTTTGTTTTATTTTTTTCAAAGGCTCGTTTCCTGCTTTCAAAAGTCAATCCCTCTCAGACTCATAACAATATGTATGCATGGGGACAGGTGAGTATGAATTTGCTGATGAGGTTTGTACACATGATTTTTTTCCGCCCTGTTTCTGAAGGCAAGTGACACATTGTGTAATAATAATAAGTAATAATGCAAGGTTTTTGAAACTGAACAAGAAATGCAGTTTTGGTCTGATGTTACCAAAATTACAAAAGTTAGGAAAAATGGGCTTCATTTCTTCAGACAGAGATGATCTGGTTTATTATTTTAAGCTTCTGTTAGGCTGCTTTCATGTCTATCCCACTTTCTTAGTGTTGTCTTAAGACTATGGGTTTGATGCTTGCCTGATGGAGCACCTCCAAGGACTTTCATTGAAACAGTTTTGTGAAGTCAAAACCAGATATTTTATTGAGGCAGATAAAAAGATTTGGAAGTCACTGATAAGTGCACTTAGTGCCTTAGTACTAAATATTCTAAGGCTAGACAATGATTGATAAGTTAAGTTTACAATTTACAATTGATTAAACTTAACTTCACCAGTAATTAAGTTTAGTTTCATTCTGCTAAGTAGCAGATCTTGCCAAAGAGTGTTCCTGCTTTGGAGGGAGAGAGGAGCAAACAAACTTACCAGCCTATCTGAAAGGTAGAATCACATTCTTGTCCACACCACGGTGAATTTAAAATCCCAATTTTATACCTGCTGTAGTCAAATAGGATTGGTTCCCTGTTACTGCTGTGAAAGATACAAGAAGGACAGCCACTTTATAATTTTCGTATGGTGGATGTGTTTTTTCATATATAAATTAGTGACAATGAGGACTTAGGCAGCTTTGATCAGGCTGAGCTGTCTTGTGAATGAAAATGTGCATATATTGCTCAAGGGCAGAATAGAACTGTAACACTTCAGTATCGCTTCTCCAACCTGGCTGAGCCATTAGTAAGGCTGCTTGACCTTCTCCTGGTGGCCTCCTCTTCAAGTCAGCATCTTGCAGCCTTGTTTTGTTATCTTCTTGTCCATCTGTATCACAGGGCTTTAGATCTCATCCCTATAAATACCTTCAAAATACTGGAAATGAGAGTGCTTTCCTCACGTAAAATCTAAGGGACTTTTTTGCAATAGGGGAAATAAGTTTTGAAGGTGGTTATATGCAAGAACTGGAAAATATACCAGTGCTGCCAGTGTACTGACATTCTCCAGAATTTCTGTGGCCTGGTTGACCAGGAATCAGTTTTCAAATCTTGTCTTTAGGAAGGAAGTCATGTTCAGAAGTAAAACATTCTGTAGCAGCTTGCATTCTTGAATGCTGCATCTCTGTTCCACATTCTCCTCCCATATTCAGCTTCTATAGTGAGTAAGTGCTAGTGCAGTGCCATCTTCTCAGGCAAATGTAATGGCATCAGATATTTGAAGCTACACATTAACTGTGCTCTTAGAGTATTTTGCTGAACGGTGTACAGTGTTGAAGTCATGAGTGAGAAAGCTCTGCAGCAATTTAATGGCAGTCATCTTTGTCAAGTAAGTTTCATCAGGCTACGTTTCCCTAAGGATGAATTGGTTCTAATGAAGCTTCTGGCAGTGAACAGCACTGAGGTCCAGAGTGAAAATACCTGAAAATTCTGGACTGAGTCAGGTCCAGCACAATTTGAACACAAATCCCAAATTCTTTTGCTTCTAAAATTGGTAATCAAACCAGCAGTTCTTTAGTGCTTCTCTTCATCATGTTTCCCCTCAACATATGCACAAATAAATTTAGAAAGTGTTATTTTTAATCTAAACATTATCTGGAATTTTTTTGAGTTTTCACATTTCCAGCAGTACAGAACAACTGTTTTCTGCTTGTTTAATTAATAATCACATTTGATTCCAAATGTAAATACAAAAAAATTCTTAACTGATCTGTAAGATAGTTTTTCATGCTGGACAGGAGAGACTCTAATACAACTTGGAAAATATAGCTGCCTTTTTAATGCTGAAAAGAATTCAGTTCTAGGGTAACATAAGAATTAACCTCCACACGGCCACCGCAGTGTGTGTGCTCAAGATAATATGCTCTTGTATTTGCAGGATTTTTGTGAAAAAAGTTAAATCAAGGACTAATTATGAAATGAGAAATGTTATATCTGGGAGAAATGTAAAACTGATTTGGATCTTGCTCTTTTTTTCTCACAACCTTCCTGGATTGTTTCATATTTTATTTTGTGCACAACTGAAAGTCCACATTGACCTGAAGAGGGCACCCACACACCACTGAAAATATGTTTCAGGAGGTGACGAATTGCCTGGTTTGATTATTAATATTCTAAGTAAAGATTTTCTTTAAACTTTAGCAGGCAGGTGCCTTAATAGTATAGAAAGCATTTTCAGTAAATAGCGATGAACTTTTTGTGCATCTATATTACATGGTTGGTGTTTGAAGATGCAGGTGAAATTTTCAAAAAAGACCTGTGACTGCTGATTGACAGCTGCTGAACATGAGCCAATGTGTGTGCCCAGGTGGCCAAGAAGGCCAATGGCACTTTGGCTTGGATCAAGAATATTGTGTCCAGCAAGACTAGGGAAGGGATCATCCTCCTGTACTTAGCACTGGTGAGGCCACATCTTGAGTCCTGTGTACAGTTTTGGGCCCTTCACTGCAAAGAGGACATCGAGGTGCTGGCATGTGCCAAGGAAAGGGAAATGGAGCTGGTGAGGGCTCTGGAGCACAAGTCCTGTGAAGAGTGGCTGAGGGAGCTGGGGATGCTTAGTCTGGAGAAGAAGAGGTTCAGGGGAAACTTTATCACTCTCTACAACTGCCTGGAAGGAGCCAGGTAGGAGTTGGTCTCTTCTCAAAAGTAACAAGCAATAGGAAAAGTAAAAATGACCTCAAGATGGAAAAGGACATTTAGATTGGATATCAGAAAAATTTCTTCATAGGGAAGGTTGTCAAGCATTGGAATGGGCTGCCCCAGGAAGTGGTAGAGTCACCATCCCTGGAGGTATTTAAGAAATGTGTAGATGTGGCACTTAGGGACATGGTTTAGTGGATTTGACAGTGCTGGGTTAATGGTTGGACTCAATGACCTTAGAGGTCTTTTCTATGTAAATAATTCTATGATTCTTAAATAAGAGAGCTTAGACTTAGCATTTGACAGGCTTGGAAGTAGAGTGTCCTTTAATCTCTTTTTGCTGTCATCAGGTGATAGCTAATTTAATGTGCCTTCCCTGAGAGTGGTTGTGTGCTATAGTGATCCAAGAAATCTTGCTACACTTGGATTTCTTTTGGTCATTAACTCAGATCTGTTTCTGGCCAGTTCTCAGAAAACAGCACGATTTCTGAGCATCCTCGTTAGGACTTTTATGTCTGTATCTTGGAAGAGTTTACAAGTGTCCTGACAGCTCTGGTTTTATTTAGAAATATTGATGATTAGTACCTTGGAAAGGTTGCATTGTTGAGATGTACAGGAATTCTTCCTATATCTGTAAATAGAAATAGTGGTAGACTGGTCTCAAAAGACTTAAGGGAGTTACTGTGTAATATTTGCGGTGTTGCTAACTACTGGTTTATTTTGACTGTAAATTTGTTTAAAAATAGTAATTCAGATGACTATTTTGAACTTCTTGGATTTGCAAAATTGCAAGAATCCACCCAAAATGTTTTTTCAATTCTTTTGTGATCTGATTGCTCATGACTTTCAGATGCTTTTGGTCTTTGAGGTGGTACAGAGCCACAGGAAAGAATAGGCCCATGTCTCTTCGGGAAAGCTGGATGATGTTGACTTGGTGTCAAATCAGACCGTCAGGGGATTTGTTTCCTCCTTTCACCATTTTGATATGTCTGAGCTTCACTGATACATACTGATTTGTTGGTTGTGTCATTTGCATATTACTGTTTCTCTTGCTTTTGCTTTACTAAGGTAGGAATGATGTAGGATCTATGTTGTGGAAATTTTATTTACATTTAAAAGTTTATAAGTTAATATTTAGCACCTGTCAAAAACTCTCGAGTTTTGTATTTAAAGAGCTTGCTATAGAGCAAGTCATTGCTGTATGTGTTAATATGGAAGAGAATGTACTTGTGGTTTATGCTTGGATTCATGTAAATGTATGAAAATTTATGTAAATGTACAGTCTGCTGGGGTTTTTTGTCACAGAATTTCAGCAATGATGCGCTTCTAAGATCTTGCTAAATTTGTAAAATGTTTATTCAATGGACCATATTGTGTTGTAAAATGGTTTTTCTTCACAATGTGTACAATCAGTTCTCCTTTTTTTCTTTATTTCATAGGAGTCTGGAGCCCCCATTCTTACTGATGATGTCAGCTTACAAGTATTTATGGATCATCTGAAGAAACTCGCTGTCTCTAGTGCTGCCTGAAATTCTGCAGTGCATTGGAGGCACAGACAAACTGCAGCCATATTCCAGCTTTTTTTTCCTTTATCCTTTTCCATGTCTCTCTTGACAGAATGCTCTGATATGCACAAGCTGCCTGACTTGATGTAAAGCAGTGTTGTCTCAAAGAAAAGCTTTGTTATCAGCAGATGTTTTTAATGTGAACTGCAGTTTGAAAAAATTACAGGTAGTAGATTAAGTTATAAGCAGAGGAAAAAGAACAGTCATTTTGATTACTGTGATACTATAATTACTTTGAGATCATTTGTAACAACTTTGAGATGTGATTTCAGTTGCTTATTTAAATGGTTGGAGTTGATTATGCTCTGCAGTACAAAGGCCCTTTGAACAATAAAGGAAATCTTTGGTGATGTCTGGCTTTCCAGACTGCCATGTGATTACTTTTGTTCACTCAATCTGAGCCTGAAGTGAACAAAGCAACAACAAAAAGCATATGAGAGTAGTATTAACTCAGTCTTCTGATTTAGACTGATGAACTTCTGTTTCCTGCAGAGATATTACTGTTCATGAATTTTTTATTTTAGGGGTGTTTAATTGCAAGTATTTCTTCCCTTTTACCCTATTTGATTCCTTGGGAACAGAGTTTTTCTTTATTTCAACCTAGAGAATTTGAACTAAAAACATATAAAATCTACTGTTGCACAAAATTGAAATCCACATGTGTTTTGACCAAAGTATCTATTATCAAACACAGTAACAGGTGAATATGCTCAAAAGTTAACCCTTTCAGCTTGAGCTAAGAAGAAATCCTACACTACCAAAACAAACTAAGTGAACGAGCTTGATTTTTATCTTGGTGAGTATAGTTAAAAATAAAATTTACCATTTTTATTTCCTTATAATGTTATTACACTAATGCATGACTCTGCACATCTGCTTTTTGTTTCTGCATCCTTTTTGTTATGAATTCAACAGGTTATAGTTCTTGTTGAAACAGTATTACATAGAATATGATGTAATTAATTTGATATTTAGTTCATACTTGATTTTTTTTGGAGTGGATAAATTAGTAGGTTTTCCCATTTACTTGTTGAAGTTTACACATGAAACAGATGTTTACATAGGTAATAAAATATTTTGACAAGCAAAGATGTGAAGTGTGGTAGTGGGCAAAAAAAAAAGTGCCAAGTCTAAAGGAATAGAGAGTTCATAGGAAATTCAGTTGTTTATTGGTGTGATAAATATGAGGGTGGTTTTTCTGTTTTCTGTAAATTCTTAAAAACATCGTTAAATAATTTGCTCTCCATTTCTTTGATCTGAACGAGATGAGCTCCTTCTGCCTCAATACAAATAAAATACACGTTTTTCTCTCACTTTTTGTATTTATTGTGCTGGTTTCTGTCAGTTCTTGAAGTGTGGAAATAAAGGTAGTAGTGAAAAAATTTAGAATAACTTACCTTTTTTTTTTGTTCATGTAATAATAGGTATCCAGGTAATTTAACTTCCCAAGGTACTGAATGATTTATGTTAGTGGCATTTTAGAAGATGAGAATTTAGTAGCCTTTTTGACTTTCTTTTGTTGTAGCTAATAAATTGCCTTTTTTTTTTTATGTAACACTAAATATGTCCAGTTTATTTGATAGTTAGGTACTGTTTGCCCAAATCAATTCATCACCAAGTCATGATAATGAATGGGCTTTTTTGTGCTTTCTTTCCTGCCCTTTAACCAGCTTTCACCTTTTAATAGTTTTTTTAAAATCTAATTTCTTAGCAATATTAGCTTATCAAGTATTTAACATTGTCAAAGACTTTTTTGAAATCCAAATACATCTGTTGTATCACCTTTTTCCTCCTTCTTATTCACCTCTTCCAAAGACTCTGTGGTTGGTGAGACAAGATTTTCCTTCCTAAGAAGCATGCAGATTCTTTTCAAAATGTCCATATCTATCCATAGGCTCATAAGTCTTACTAAAGGCTCTCCAATTTTACCAGGGATTGAGATCAGGCTCACCAGTCTGTAACTTGCAGGATTCCCTCAGCAGCCCTGGGACATGGGCAGTGTTCTGCCTGTCAGCTGGCACAGTGACTGTCTGTAATGTAGTTACAAGTGTTCCCTGGCACATCTGCCCTTCCATGTCTCACTTCCTTTAGAACTCCTTAGTGAAGCCTGTCCAGTCCTGGTAACTTGTAACATCTCATTCGTGTGCTTGATCTAATACCTCTTGCCTATTGGCATAGGTCAGGTGAGCTACAGTAGGGGAAGGAAGCCATTTCTTCACTGAAAATTGATCAGCATTTAAAATAATGTGTTTGTAGGGTTGCACTGTGGGAGAAAGTGGTTTAAAAAAGATAAATTTCTACAATTTGAAGTCCTGGCTAGTGTCTGTATTACTGGGTTTCTTGTTGAAGAGTTTTTACCAATCTGCAATATCCATGACACTCAAAAGTTGATCTATTTATGATTGCCTTGAACATTTGATTTTGGCTGGAAACAGATTGGAAATCAGAGGAAGAGTTGGTCAAATGTTTTTGAAAAAAAGATTTGGAAGAGCTAACCTGCAGAACAAGGGATAAAACAGTTGCTGACTGTTCTGACTGGCAAGTTAAAGACAGAAAATTATTCATGGCAACTCAAGGGTAGGGGAACAAGCAGCCAAGTGCTGCTTTCTTCATGTTGGGCAGGCTGTGAGTTTTAGAACAGTGCGAGATCTGTTCCTGATCCGAAGTTCCTCACTGGGCATGTATAAAACTGAAGCATTGCCATCTGGGAAATGTGTTTATCTCAGAGAGCAACATGGGAGATTCTGAAGTTAAAGATTTGCCAGGATCATAAAATCAGATGGAGCTCATAGCAATATAACAGCTGCTCTTTGATGTTCTTGTGTCTGCTGTTAGGACATATAGAAAAGCACATTGTGGTTGATAGTGCTTATATAGTGCCTGGTTATAGCCTGCTGCCTTTTTTTCTGCTCACCTTTACAGGCTGTGTATGCTACACTCCCATCTAAATTTTTCTTCTCTTTCCAATGCCTTAAGTCCTGAACTTGAGTCCATTTATTATATACAAATATGTATATATATTTATATATATATCTTAAAGATTAGGTAAATGTTTTCTATACCTTGTAACTGTGAGAGCTGTCCTTCATTCAGGAAGAGAAATAGTGGTTAATTATTTTTAAACAAGCTCTTCAGAGCGATAGAAGCCATAATCTAAAATGTGGATGATAATTTAATACGTATAATAACCTTCAAACTCTGAAGTGTTTCTGACTGGACCTCAAAACCAGAATCATTGCCATCCACATAGATATTTAAGTATGCTGGAAAGAAGGTCAGAACATCCTTGACAGTGCTCTGTTCTTTCACTAGCAAGATATCAAGCCTCAGCTGTTTGGTCTCTTGCTGACTGAGCTGTTGTGATAAATGCCGTGGCTTGGCCTCTTGGCTGCTCCTGCTTCACAAGGCTGGGGCTGGCTCAGTCTGTGTTAAGAACCTTTGGAAATACTTGATATACTTTGGAATATATTTTGGAATACTTAATCTGTTACAGTTCAGCTTCGGGATGTCTTTTTTGAGAGTCTAGGATTGGGATTTTTTAGCTACTCTGTTTAATATTTTCTGTTTTTATTAAATGCCAACTATTAATATTTGCTTTCCTCTTCATGAGGCAAAAGTACTGGATTGTTAACTGTAGACTGTCTTCTCATGCTTGGATGGGATAACTCCCAGGTTTAGACACAGATTTAACAAGCTCAACCAAAAGTTGAAGTTAAGTTGCTCCAAGGCATGTGGTTTTGCCTAGAAATGCAAATACTGTCAAATTCCTAGAACTTAAGGTCTTGCTGTGTGGACCTGTGACATCAATGAGTGGTCCTATGGCTGCCATCAATGTTAGGAAAATTGCATTTCTCAGTGTTCCCTCTTTTCCTTGGTTAAATAGAATAGTTGGTGAACAGTGATGAGAAGCCTATCCTATTCAACCAAATCTGAGGCAAATTATTATATTACCTCCTGTCATATTGTGAAGTGCAACAGAATTGAGCTCAGTTTAGCTTTTGGCTTTTTGTGTTCATACAAAAGTTAAATGTTACATGAAAGCCAACAAGCCTGAACAGAACAGATGGAGAAATTAATGAAGCTGTTGCTCTGCTCTGAATTTAATCTAAAATCTTGTTTAAAATAGCAGATTGTTCCTAGTAGTGTAAGCTTTTGTCTGAAGGAAGAACTGCAATGCTAAAAGATAAGTAATTAAATCAATGTCCATAAATTGATTTTAGAAAAAATTAAGGAAAATAATCCCTGCATACTTCCAGAAGGGAGGCTGTCCCCAATTCCTACAGATTGTCCATTTTGTGTGTCTTTCCATCTTTTTCTGTGACTTTCTGGAGGTATCCACCTGTGTGGTACACTTGCCATGAAGGGGGTGAAGACTTTGCTTGCTGGGTAATGTGCATGGAACAAGCACTGGGCTGTTCTTTGGTTTTCTCGGGGAGAAATATGTAGGTTATGTCATGATCTGCAGTCATCTTAATGCATTGGAACTGTGCACATTTAGGGAATATTTGTCTAGAGAATGGCCATAGATCAATATACCAATATACCTTACTAGAAAAAGAACCTTTGTCTCTCGAAGTCCAGGCATGGCAGCCCTGTCATAGCCTCTCTTCCTGAATACTGGGAACTGACAACCACTCAAGGGATTTACCACTCTCATAGTATGTGTATGAATTACATGATCAGGATAACTTAGAGCCATAATGGTTGTTGAAGTGGGTCAAAATAAAATGGGGACAGCCTCTGAACTCCCTGAACATGCACTTCCTCCTGAGTTAGAACTCACCTCTTTGTGGTTACCAACTGTTCAACCTCAGGAGATGTGTCAGTGACTCATGTATCAGAGTTCATAGTCTACAGATAGCATATGGAACTGCATTGCTTTATAGGGTTATTAGTAAAAGTTTAGCAAGGGAGCATAGCCATGTGTGAAAAATTGAAGCTAGGCAGAGACCCAGAAAAGCTTAGGTGGCACTAGATTGGTATGAAGTAGCCCTTGCATTAAATAAGTACCAAAGAGGAGGATATTATGTTTTAGCATTCAACTGTGAGCTCCTTTTCAGCTGAGTACCATGAGCTGGTGTGGATTTTGCTGTTTTCTGTAGCAGCACAGACATGTTTGAGCCTTGGCTCTGAATTGTGAACATTTTAAGACCCTATCCTGTGTGACCTGAAGCAAGTGCTTCCATGGGAGACAGACAGACTGTTTTTTTCCTTTTTTATTGTGTTTTTTCTTGCTAGGTGTGTCAGCATAACAGGATAACTTGAATTACTAACTGAAACATGAACAGTTTAAACTGAGCTATCCTAATTTACAGACATGTCACACCTGGCTAATGAAGTAGTTTTATGAGTTGAGTTTTTAAAGATTGCTGATCTTTATTCATCCTTTTTGTTAGCTCTGTTTGTAAAAGGACTTGAATTTTTTCTAGAAAACTCACAGGAAGTTTGTAGGTGGGAAAAATACTACTTGCTGTGTTTTTCTGGCATGCCATGAAACAGTAGAAAGAGCAGTGAACGACACTCAGATCTCTTCTTGCTACCACAGTTGCTGCATGGAAGCCCAGCTGCTGACAAACTCGTTTTTCCAAGAGCAGATATGAGAGACAAAATGCAAGGGAAGGTACTAACAGGTGGCCAAGCTGGCTCTCAAGGGCCAGGCTGGGGCTATTGATGTGGCTCATAGTTTCAGGCAATGCTGCCAGTCTAGCTAGGATCAAAATGTGACTCCTACATGCGTTACTGTGATGTTTCCTTGTGTTCTAGGTTTATACCCTGTACTAAGGGGGAACACGGCCCAGATGTGTTGTGAGCAGTGCTTGAGCATGAGGGGATATAGCTTCTCATTTCAGACTTGCTCCCACTCACCTGCTAGAGGAGGAGGTAAATGGAGATGATACCCTTTAAACGATGGCATTGAACCAGACATTAGAACTGTTCTCCATTTTTGGCCCTGTAAAAGAAGAAAATGAGAAAGCTAACTTACTGCAGAACTCTGAATAAGGTATATTTTGTAATTGAGAAACTAAGAGTTTTATCACAGTCTGCTTGAAGTTAAAACCATTTGCAGAACATCCAGCATTTTCTCACTGAAGTGCAGATGGGTCTGGAAAAAGAGATTGCCATCAGCTAAGTCCCCAGCAGCCGTACTTGCATAACAGACTTTGCTCAGGCGGGTCCATATTTTACTGTTTCCTCTGTGAATGAGATGTCAGCCACAAAAGATATCTTAACATCTATTGAAAATCTAACTTTTCTCACAAAAATATAAAATTTGCTCTGTGATATGGCAGAAAAAGCAGCTGAAGTTGAAAGCATGTGACAGTGTCCAGGACTCTGCAGTAACAATAATTTTAAGTGAAATGCCCAGGTGATGAAACAAGTTAGCCATGTGAAATGCAATACCTTGGAGGTCCCTGCCAATCTAACCAGAACAGAAAAATCCTTGCCATGTTCCAATCAGGAAGCTAATTTAATGTGAAATGCTAGCAAGACACCCTGGAGCTTTCATTTGATTATGAGCACCAGTTTGGCATCCTAGAGCAAGCAGTTGTTAGTGGCTGTTTCCAAGGAAGGCAAAAGGGTCCCAGTAGCACAGCTGTGCCGTGAATGGGTGGTGGAATAGCCCTTGCAGAAAAAGGTTATACAGTATGTTCATGGAAAAAAGATCTTTACTTAATTCTGTTTTCTGATTTTTGGCCCATCAAAAGCAAATCAAGACAAGTACACTGTGATTGCTATTTTTATATTTTGGCTGACTACAATAAAATAGATGGTTATGCTGAAATTTTAGTGCATAAATGTTCTGTTGTAGCTTCCTTTCCTTTGTGAGTACCTGAAACTGATTTGCTTTGTATTTATGAGATATGTTAGTCACATGTTACAGGATACTTTTGATCACAGGTGCCCAAACTGATGGCTGCAGCTTCCAGATCAAAGTGATTAAGTGACTTAGTAACCTCATATCCTCTTTCTGGCTAAGGGATATGAAAGAATTTTCCTTGAGAAAGAGAGAATACAACCCTGATAGATAACTGTAGAAAATGGCTAGATGTGGTAATTACATGTGAACTGCTGCAGGACAGAGTGTCCTTTCACTGTATGTGCTGTTTCTTACAGAATCACAGAAAGGTGAAGATTGGAAAGGACCTTCTTGTCTAGCCTGTTCAAACAGGCCCACCTACAGCTGGTTACCCAGGATCTTGTGTAGAGGACTTTTTTTACTTGAGAAGGAGTTGAAAATTTAAATACAAGTCCTTACACTTCTGTTATCCAGCATAATTGTAGCCCAAATGGAAATAGTGCCATAAACTGCAGGAGGTAGACCAAAAGCTCTCTGCTTCCTATGGTTTTTTTGGCACAATGCAAAACTACATGAATAAACACACAGGGAGTATTTTTTGAGAGAGGATTTTAACTGAAAAGATAACATGTGGGAAGGACGCTTTCAAAGGCTTAATCCATCTTAATAAGTAGACTGAAAGCAGATTAAACAAAAATTAAATTGTTCCCTATGTGTGAGTATCTGAAATACATGACATGACAGGTCTGCAGAGTAGGCCAGTTGCATCTGTATGAAAAATTATACTTTGTCCTAGTTAAGTAATGTATATAAATAGGTCTGGACTTATTTTTTGGGTTGCTATATTTGGTAATGTATGATATAATGCCATTCAAAGCAGAGCTTGAAATAACTTGGAATTAAGTTGAACAGAATAAATAGGACATCAATTTTTGTCACATTTCTGCAACTTCTTAATCTCAGATGCTACCATTTCATTTGCAGTTAGAACTATATATCAAAAAGATGAAATATTTGAAATACTGTGTTGCCCATTGCAATTGACAGTTTCCACGTCCTTGCAAGAAGCAAAGAATACTTTTACAGCTTCTGCCTCCAAAGGAATGGAATAATTTGATTTTGCAGCTTTGATCCCAATGGAATAAGTGGTTGCTTTGCTCTGTGTGGATCAAATGTGTGTGCTAATCTGCAGGATCAGAGCTTTGGTTAAAAGAAAATGTTCTCTTCTGAGATGAATGTCAGTTCTTAATGCTAACAGATAAGCCCTTTCCACCACTCACTGGCGGGTATTCCATGTTTTTGTAGGGTTGCAGTAGCAGGCCAACTGCAGAGAAAATAGTAATATGGGTTTGCAGCTTCCCAGTGAGTGGGAGTATTTCCACCAGTGCATTACCTTTAGCAAACCTGCAGACGGCAATAGACACCAGAAGCTTCTGATCTGATTCTGGTTCCAGTTAGTTCCTGGTGTAATCGAGTGTCTTTGGTTGTTCCTCTTTTACATCCTGTTGTGGTTTAACTCCAGTTAGCAACTAAGTACCACTCAACAGCTTGCTCACTGCCCACCCTGCCTCTGGTGGGATAGGGAGGAGAATTGGAGAAAGGTAGAACCTATGGTTTGAAATAAGACCAGTTTAATAATTGAATAAATGAAAGTTGCCCTGCTCCTGCAGTCCTACAAAAACACAGAATGCAAATGATAGGGCTTATCTTTCTTTATTTAACAATAATTACTGGTACTTGCCTCACAAGACAACATTCTTCCTTTAACCAGTAACAACAATAATAATAGTCACAAGAAGGAGAAGGAGACAAAGGAATAAAACCTGAGAACAAGTGATGCTCAGTGCATTTGCTCACCTCCTGCTGACTGATGTCCAGTCCATCCCTGAACAGCATTTGGCAGCTCCAGTTTATATACTGGATTCTATGGTATGGAATAACCCTTTGGCCAGTTCAGTCAGCTGTCCTGGCTGTGCTCCCTCCTGGCTTCTTGTGCACTAGGAAATGTCCATGACTTTGGCTAAGCACTGCTTAGCAATGTCTAAAACATCAGTGTGCTATCAAACATCATTCTCATACTGAATGCAAAACACAGCACTGTACCAGCTACTAAGAAGAAATATAACTTTATCCCAGCTGAAACCAGGCCACATCCATAAAAGTGTGGGCCCAATCAGTATAGAATTTCAGTTAAATTCACCTTCACTTAGAAAAACGCAGTAATTTTTTCTTTCTTTATTTATTTTTCAGTTTGAACTTTTATGATAAAAATGACAACACTCTAAAGTAAACAACTTGTCATAAACATTTTTTATGTTATATTAAGAAATTATATAAAAAGAGTTACAAAAAACTGATGTAAAACTGACACTCCCCTAGGTGTAACATCCAGGCTCTTTGTGGCTCTGAGCAATAGGACAGGAGGCAACAGGCAGAAAGTGATCCACAGGAAGTTCCACCTGGACATGAGGAGGAACTTCTTTACAATGTGGGTGACTGAGCACTGTAAGAGATTGCCCAGAGAGGGTGTGGAGTCTCCCTGACTGGAGATATTCATGAACCCTGTGGACGCAAATCCTGTGCCATGTGCTCTAGGATGACCTTGCTTGTCCAGGGAGATTGGACCAGATGACCCACCGTGTTCCCTTCCAATCTTATCCATGTTATTGTTCTGTGAAAACAGGCTAACCTGAGGCAGGAGGTTCAAAGTGTCAGGAAAGAGAAGCAAATGATTGTGGAAGGCTGGAGCAGCCACAGGTGTTTTTGTAGCTGAGGCATGGTACTTATGACTCATAGACTTTATGGGAGAAGTTCTTACAATGATAACACTGATAAATGATAAACCTGGTGGCTTTGATGCACGGAGTCACTGTGGGGTGCATGTGCTATTCACTATTGCCCCCTTGTCCATGCAGCAAGTAATTTCATTAGTGAAAGCAGATTATCAGTACTGATCTGCCCTTTGTAAATCTACATTTTTCCTCACTACCTACTTGTCCTTCTTGTTCTTGCCTACTTCAGTAGGAAGTAGATCCATTTGGAAATGGATCCTCAAGAGTTGTGCTGCATTATCTTTCTAGGGACTGAGTTGAAGCTGACTAGCATTTAGCTCCTCGGATCCTCTGCAGCCTTCTTAAAGATAACTGCAATATTTAGCCCCTTTCCATGGACTTCCCTGGATCATCACATATACTTATGATGATGTGGCTTCACAATCACATCACCCAGGTTTTAACCATCCTTCCATGTGTCCCATCTATCTCTGTAGCAATGAATATACCCAATGTCTCTACATAGTCCTTTCATCTCTTGTGTTTCCTCATTCCTCAAACTGCAGGTGTGTATGGAGGTCTGGAAATGTTTTGAAGAGTGACGCAAAAAAATATTTCAGTATTTCCCCGTTAAAGACCAGTTTCACATTTCCTTTTAACATCAGTTTGCTACTAGGCTGCTTACAGGATTCTTTTACCTTTTATGCCCCTGGGCAGCTTGAGCTTTAACTGGCCTCTGTGTTTACTGACACCATCCCTGTCTGCCTAAGCAACACTTTATAATCCTCCTTTGCTGCCTGTCCTTTTTTCTGCTTTTTGAATTTTTTTTTTTTATTTTAATTCATTAGTTGTTCCTTGCTTTGTGAATTGGGCCTTCTGCCAAAGTTTTTTGGTAGTATACAAAATTAGCCTTTAATTAGAATTCAAGGGTATTTTTTTCTGGTACATCTATCAATTTATTATTTTTAGACTAAATTCTGCCATTGGCCAACTCACAGATCTTGTGACCCAGTTTTTATGACAATCCTGCCCTGCAGGAGCCACTTTAAATCTGAATGATTCCTCTCTGTTTCTTCATTCAGTAATTGAGATTTTTTTATTTCAATGCAATGCAGATGTAGTTAAAGTGACATTTACTTGTAACCTTTGCAAGATACAGATGTAGCTCAGATCCAGCTGACCTATCTTTATTCAGGTTGCTAATGCATACTTCACTATTTCTAAGTCTTTAATGTCATACACTATGAAATGTGTTTATTGTACATGCATATTGCATAAGGCCATGGCTTTTGGTGGACTCAGCTTTTGATAAAACAGTGCTTTTATCTTTGAACACAACACTCAAGGTACACAAATTGGGAAAAGAAAATCTTTGTTCCACAAATATCAGAGTCTCTATTGTTAACTCGGAAGGCTCAGGTCACAAGAACGCAATTTTGATAGGAGGTTTTTATGTATGCAAGGACTATAGAGACCATGTTAAGTTCTTCCAATGTCAAACAGAATTGAAGATTTTTCTGTGGGGAAAAAGAGACATTGAAGGTCAGCATATCCAGTAGTGTGAAGTCAAGACTTGTTCCATACCGTGAGTAATAGGGAGAGTGGGCTCAGCAATTAAAAAACCAGGTGATTTTGACTGTAAGAAAAATCTACAGCAACAAGGTAATAGTAGTAACTTGTGGTCACTGAATGAATTTTCAGATTCATTACTAGTAATAAGAATATATTGACCTTTTGTTTTGGGAAATAGCTTGAAACGTTACTTTTTTTTCTTTATCTCTCTTTTAAAAATTATTTTCATTCAAAACAGAGAAAATTATATAATAAAAAACCTACCCAGGACCAGGCAATGTAAAATTACCTTCTACTACAGGATCATCTAACAGTGACTTTGGTAAGGGCAGGATTTGGTTTCACTTCCCAAGCAGCTGTTGCATGCACAGGTTGGGCTGCAGACAGGAGCTGCTGCACCATGAACCAGCAGTTCTCACTGTGTGATTGAATTAGCTCATTTCCTGAACAGTGGCTACAGATGTAGAGGCTCAGGCTTGACTTACTTACATGAAATATCTGTTGGAGAGAGTGAGCTGTGAACCCACAGAATTTCATGACCTCATCTCTGCTGTGTAAGCTACTCTGTGGAATTCTCAGTCTAAAGCTTTAGTAGGTGATTTATTAGCTAATCCTATGACAAACTGCAAGAAAGATAGGAGATATTCATGACCATGTAAAATTGTCATGTAAATGCAGTATTATGCAACTTCTGTTATAAAAATCTACATCCTGGATAATCTTGTTAAATAAATAAGAGAAAGCTATTATTTCTGCCCTTGTAACTCATTTTTCAGCCAGGTCCCTGAAAAAGTTACTGTTTGTTTTTTTTCCTTTCAGTTGGCTTATGCAGGACAGATTTCTGACCATCTTGGTAGCTTGAACTGATTGTCTCACATGGGCCATATGGTAAAATCTCATTTCTTAGATAATGTCAATAAAGCAACATTACCAGAAAAGACCTGCAAGATATCTCTCTATAGCAGTTGCCCATGTACAAGTTCCCACAGGAAAAAAGGACAGCAATCTTCCCTGTGTGCTGATCAGACTGAGATTTAATAGGTTAGGTTTAAGCTTACTATATTGACTGACCTGCTTTGATAATGTTCTTTTCACTCTTTTTCCTCTTTCTATCAGCCCTTCTTTGTGTCCTTAGAAATGGGAACATGCTTTCAGTCACAAAGTAAACAGTCAGACATTTCTAGACTTTGCTTTTGAATGGAAGCTAGTATGTTTGACTGGGAGCTAATTACAATGACTGGGAGATGGCTCAGTGACAGACCCAGAGATAGAGAAATTATTTTGTCAAATAGTTTGGTGTTGTAAGTGACTGCTTATCCTTGCTGATTTATTTACAAATTAAGTATGTTAGAATGAATTCTGTTCCAGTAATAGGAAGGATTTTAATTCTTCAATTAGTTTCATTTTGGCTAACACAATGGTATGTTTTGTCTGGCACTAGTTAAGGACATTCATAAGGAGTGAAATAGAAATACTTTTTATTCTTGGAAGTGTTCTGTGTTGCTTATAAATATTCCATCGACTTTTATTTTAATAAATTAAGTTCAGATATAATGGAGTGGAGTATCAAGTTAAATAATCAAAAAGGCACATTGTTATTCCATCAGTTTTCAATGTATACACACACAAAGTATTACACATCTTTCTAAAGACCAAGCCTTGCAGCTATGGTATTGGTGGTCTAACTGGTATCTGTGTGTGTTTTGATGGTTGAATGTTCAGAACATGGGTTCTGAACAGGTCCCCATGGACTGATTCAGAAGCTGGAAGGTTTCCAGATGGTGAGATCACACTTGGCACCTCCAGCATCTTGAACTTATTTGTAGATGTTTTGTCATTCACCTTGGGTATTTAAATTAATACTTCCTCACCCACCTCGTTAAAGGAAGCCAGTTGGCCTTGCTTATCTGCATGACTGGCTTTTTTCCCTGCTTGCCCCCCTAACTCCTGCCCCCATTCTAATACTTCCTCTCAAGAAAAAAAATGACCTTTTAATTCTTACCTTTCCTTCTTCTATTAGAATGAGCCCTCTCAGCAACTTTCACATCTAGTTACAGTAAATATATTTGCAGAGCAATAGAATAGTCACTGTTTTCATGGTGACTTTGGGATAAGTCACTTGAAACACATCTCTACCCCTGAATGTTTACCACTGTGCAGATTCATTTAAGGGCAATAAAACCAGGTAGCACTAATTTTGTAGGTGTCATTTTGAGATGGAAAATGGAATTCTATGTTTATTTCACCCACATAACCATGAAAAGTGTCAATGTTTTATTTCTAGCTTATTAACCTTCAGGACAGTTACAGAGTCTGTTTTCTGCCAGGATAGGAGGTGTTTGCATTTAGCTATACAAAGTTTTATTAATATTTTTGGGAGCAGTGAATACTAAGGGGGAAGTGGAAAGAGAGTGGAAATAGTCTCTGTGTGCAAGTATAACTTCAAAGTAGAGCAGCTGACACAAGAAGAGATGAGCGTCTTGAACTGACAGAAAAGAAATGGAAGTGTTTCATTTTTCTGTCTATTCATATAAAAATGTTGAAATGACATTATTTATATTTTAATTTTAATTAATTTTTATTTAATTTTTGGCATAGCCTCTCTTTAAAGATGATTTTCCAAGATAGCTGCAAAGTAATATAGCCATATCAATGCAATATAGCCATATTTTATTGTGTTTTTTGGTGGAAGAGAAGTACCAGTATGGGGCTTAATAACAGAAGAATTTCCACGACTGAGAGATTTCCTCTAATAGACTGGTGATGCCAGGCAAAATGGCAAGCAGAAGAACAGTGGGGGAGTGCTTAAACTTTGAGAGCCACAGGAGGAATGTTTAGTATGAAACACTAAGAGAGCTGATGAAGAAATGTGGGCTGGATATGTTTAAAAAACTACTAATCCCATCTCAATACAGATGGTGTTGGGATGAAACTGGAGCATATTTTTAGGGCTTACTAGTAGGTTTTTCATCACATCTAAATGTGCACCCACTTAATGCTGAGTTAGTACATCCCTTGGAAGCAGAAAATATCATTTGATAAAACTGCTTGAGCAAACTATTAAGGAATGTGCTGAGGCTCTTGGCTTCACAGCAACAGGGTTTTTTGCTTACCTGCTGTAATCATTATTTATTATATTTTCCAATTTTTATCTTCATATGTCATCACCAGGATTCATGACTTGTGGTCTAAATATTAGAGACCTTATTAAATGTTAAATTTGAGGCTTCAGCATAGATTACTCAGAAAGCTAGTGCTGAAGCTTACAGCCTCCCAGATAAACACATCCAATCTATCCTCCCTGACCTCCACTAGCTGGCTAGGAATTTCTAAATTTAGTACAGGGATGATCTGTAAAGGAACTTTGCTTCATTGACACTTATGCTGAAATATTTAGGTTTCTCTCTGGAAAACCTGATTTTACCTATTTAATTGAACTGCCAGCTTTGGATAGATGCAATGCAGTGGTTAACAACACAAAATTCCGAAGTTTTTCTATGGAGTGGTAGCATATGTCTCTGTGCTCTTTGCTGATCTGTGTTGTCCCTTGGAGTGATGAGCCTTGAGCTCTGTCACCTGTGCAGCACCTCGTGCTCCAGTGCATTGTGGTGCATTACAGGAGACTGCACCTGCTTGAAAGGTTTGACCCATAGAAGTGTCTGAGGGAAGACAAGGATCATGAGATGTTGTGGACAATACATAAAAGACAGAGCTGTTGAGCAGTCTGCCATTCCCTGGAATGGCGTCTTGATCAGGCACGCCTGCCTGAAGACTTTGAGACTTTCTGAACTGGAATCTGACACCTGAGCAATGCAAGGCAGTTGATGAAACTTGCTCGTCCAACCCTCTGTAGCAATTGTAGCAAAACTCTTCATGGAATGGGAAGAGGTGGATCACTGAAAAGTTAATTCCTCAGGGATGCCCAGGCCAATGGAAAATGTTAGCATCTAGTTATAGGAAAAAACCCCCACCCAAACTCCCTTCTGCATCACCAGCAAAAAAGCAATTTCATTGTAACCGGAAGATTTTGCTGTGTGGGATATCAACAGACAGGAAAGCCGGGCACTAATGTTCTAGCTCATGCCAGATTGGATTGCAATTTAACATTTAAATGGGTTGGTCTGCCTATAAATCTATTTGTGGCTATTTCTGATCTTCCCCTGAGAAAAGCAAGGAAAAGTGATCTATAAATCATGTTATTACAAATGTCTTTTATTTCCTGAGTTTCATGAAGAGAAAAGATGTATTTGTTTCGTCTTCCCCATTCACTTATTCTTACAAAACAGCTTTGGTTTTATCTTTGTTAAACAGAAATGACCTTTTTGTTCGTAACTAGGCTGATAATGTCGTGTAAGCATTTGGCAATGTCTGTGTGCTCTGCAGTTTGTGTCAGAAGCAGGTAGATCTCTTCTGTCAAAGCACCAGTAGAAAAGTAAGTGCACATTCATTTGCACCATGTAAGAACAAGCACGTAAGCTCATCTGCTCTGCCTTCTCAGCAGTGATGTGTCTGTGCTGCTGCTGGGGAGCTCTGGCATTCAAGTTTCTGGGGTATTAAATATGATTGACATTTGTGTCCTTTAACACCTGCCCTCTGACCCGCCAGTAAAATGGACCAGTTCCGGTTTTCTGGCCATCCCTAATCCTCTCCTGGCATTTATTTGCATGTTAGCGACAGGAGGAGAGGACATAGCCTCAGGCTGTGCCAGGGGAGATATAGTTTGGAATCAGGAGGAATTTCTTCACTGAAAGAATTGTTTAACATTGGAACTTGTCAGGCAGGTGGTGGAATCACCATCCCCAGAGGTGTCCAAGAAATGACTGGATGTGGCAGGTAGTGCCATGAAGTAGTGATCAAAAGTTGGACTTGATGGTCTTAGACATCTTTTCTATCCTAAATGATTCTGTGATTATTCCTTCTGTCTTTTACCAGTGCTAAGAACCTGTATTATGTATGGGATAGTGTTATAAAACTGATTAATTTAGAAAACAGAGCTGTGTACTTGCTGAACCTAGGGAAACAGGGCCTTGAGTGGAGCTGTGAAAAAAGGGAATAAAATTAATATTAATTTGTTTCAATTAGTCGGTGCCCCAGTAATTCTGCTGTGCCAGGTTCAGTCAGCTGTGCTAGAAGTGGTGGTGAGTATATCTTCCCCACTTCTCCTGTGACCAGAGATATCTGTCTGGAGTCCAGGAAACCTTACATTGTTAGCTGGTGCTGGGTGCAGGAGAGCTTCTCTAACTTCTATTCTAGGCTAACACTGTAGAAGTTTTCTTCGAAATACATGTTGCCCAAACATATTTTTTCTCTAAATTGCAAGCTTTATGGTGTTTTTTGTTTTGTTTTGTTTTTTGTTGTTGTTTTGGTTTTGTTTGTTTTGTTTGGGTTTTTCTGTTTGTTTTTTTGTTTGTTTTTTAAAGATGGATGACATGTGGTTTTTTTTTCCATGAGTGTTTGGGTTTTATTGCCCTTTCTTTTGGGACATCAGATACTGATGGGAGTAAAAGGAAAACATTTCTCTTAAAACCTCATAGTAAAAGGAGTACTGAAACCTTTTATGCACTTTTCATGCTGGCATTTTAAGTATTGGTTTGCCAGTGGCTGTACTTAATCTCAGTAGAAGGATGTTTCTGGTGGTTTTTTTTTTTTTCTTTGGTACAACAGATCCTTTTGTTTTGGCAGTGTGGTTGCCTGTCTTACAGGTGGTGAATCTGTTTTCTTATGGGCAAGTTTCTTTTGCATGCTGAGATTGTGCCTTAAGGGCTTTGGTGAATTAATTCTGTTTGTTATATGTGGCTTTAGGAGTGCTTCAACAGCTAAAAACCCAATCGATGGAGAAAAGGACAAAAAAAAAGTATATCTTTGTTCCTTTAGGGGATGAACAGCAGAGTTGATGACTGCAGTAAAGGCAATTGCACTGGTCAGTGAAAAACCACAACAGTTCACCTGAGACCTGACAAAAGACACGGTTGAAGAATGAGGGAATAGAGGGACAGCAAAACAGAGTCTATTGTCCTTCATGAATGTTGGGTGAAAATTGGTGTGGGGACTGAGGGGGGCATCTCTGAAAGACTGGGACATTTTGCTGATTTTCTTGTCTTTCTGTTACAAGGCTGAAGAAAGCTGAGCCTCTTTCTGTTCCAGGTGAAATGGAGCCAGAAACTGTGTTAGGGGACTGAAGCCAAGAACCACAGCATACTTGCAGTAGTTGCCATAAATCTCTTGCAAGCCCCATGCAGAGCCTCAGTCCCACTCAAACGTAATCCAGGGTGGAAATGATGAATTTAGAACCTGTGAAATGACATGTCTTTGTAGCATGAAAACCTGGGACTTGGCACAAGGACATGCAAGTATGCTTTAGGTGTGAAGCTGTCTGAGATAGTCTTAGAGGATGGGAGGAAGCCAAACCTAGTGCAACCTGTCCACACTGTCAGCTGTGAGTGGATCTTGGCATTGGTGTGTCAGCTCTGAGATATGTTTGTGCCTTTCACTGGAATACACCAGCTCCAGTATGCCAGAACTGTGCCAGGCTGACAGCAAGCTGCAGTCCTGTAGAAGAGCTTGTCCTGTACACTTCTTCAGGACTCTGTAACTCTGCTTGTATCTATAGTCTATAACAGACTTGCAGAAGGTCTCTGCAAGGACATCAGGCCTTTGGAAATGGTCCATAGCTCCTGAGGCTATGCTGTATCTGAGCTGTGGTGTACCAAGCAGCTGTATAATGGTGCAGAGGTGCTCAGTGGTTGTTGGGAAAACTAGGCATGTGTTGAGAAGTAGAAGCTTTGACCAATTTTTGAGGAGAGCACTTGTGTATATTTCTTTATAGAAACAAACGTTTGCCATACGAGAACGGTTCTGGTAAAATATCAGTAGACATCAACTGAGTGAGAAAGGGAAAATTGGAAACCTGAGCCTAAGCTGCCAATGAGAGGCTCATCTTCTCACAGGTATGATCTAGTTTTTGCTCTGTAGAAATTCAGTCACAAATACTACAAAATATACAGCATGCTTCATAGAAGAAATGTGTTATTGTGAGTCTTGCTATTCATCTTTTCTAGGACATCTACGAAATTGCAGTGTTTTTCTTCTAGGTTTCCTTTTAGTTTGTATGGAGTTTCTAGACACAGCTGCAACTTGAAAATATAGCCTCATATTATAAACAAAAAGTGCAACGAAGCAGAAAAAGCTCAATGAGGCACCATGAGGGTTTCAGCTAACAGCAGATGTTAAATGGATTTATTGGTACAAGAATGTTTAATAAGCTGTTGAGCTCCTAGTAGTTCTCCTATGACCTTCCTGGGATCAAGAGAGTTCTGAATTTGCTGGCAATATTTCCTAGGTAGAAATCTAAACAGGTTATGAACATAATGAATTTGCTATCTAAGGTAAAAGTGTTCTAAAAACATGGTGGGAATGTGTCAGTTCTCTAAACCTGAGTTTCCAAAAACTATTTATGTCAACTTACAACTGATCTCTATCCTGCTTGGCTCTCATATCCTTCTTCTTTCAGTTAGTGCTCGTAGCTGTGGTTGGGTTTTTGTGTGTGTGGCCAGATAAATTTCTCTAATATGATGACTAGGAGAGTAAGATCATGCCTCAAATTCATAACATAAGCTTCCATTGCCCAGGGATCTGTGAAAAGTTTGAAAATCCTGCTGAATGAGTTAGAAACTATGAAACTAGGAAATCATTATTTCTCTAGTCTAGATTCCTTACAACTTTTTTTTTCTTAAGTGTCTGTGTCTTAAACCAATTTTCTTTCACTTGGGGAAGATACTTTTTTTAAACAAAACCAAATTTGTGTAGATATTAAAGAGGGAATGAAACTTGATGATTTCTAAATATGAGATTGTACATTTCCAAAGTTGTACAATGATGAAAATTATGTGCTAAGCCAAAGAGTTTAAAAAAAATAACTGAAATTGCCCAAAATTGTAATGGGAACTGAAAGCAACACAACTTCTGAAATTGCATCATATCTGTGATAGTATTTGGTATTAGGGAACAAATATTCTAGGAGAGTTTTGATTTCTTACTTTACCTTTAGTTTTTTTATTTCACACTCTTGTTGCTTCTTTAATTCTGGAAAGATTAATAAATGAATGACTTGAATTTCTTCATTCTTATGGTGACTCATCTGTCAAAGGGTTTAGCTGTGTTACAGCAAGTTGTGTCATTCTGATTTCTTCTCAGAGAAGAACTAGTTTACAAAGTTGAAAAACTACAGGATATAATAATTAGTATCTTTATCTTTTCAGATCTCCCTGAAAATGATTTTTTCTTCTAAAAGATTAATAATGAAAGGTCTGGGAGGGGAAATGAATGCAACATTTTACCATTGAAAAAAATATGTTTTGGCTTGATACTGATTTGAACGGATAACTTCAGAACCTGCTCAGACTCCACGTGTACCATTTTTTCTTAAATACAATGCTACTTTAAAAACTAATGTTATCTGCCCTTTTTGTGGTGGAAAGAATGCTCGCCAATGATTTCAACTCAGAAAGCCCAAGGGTTAGTCTGTCTTCCTTACACCCAAGGTCATACATTGGAGAAACTAAAGATTAAGTGTTCCTAGAACCTAATGGTTGGATAGAAGAGGGCTGCAGAGTCCTGGATGGCCCTGGTAAATGTCAAGGATGTGTAGCTTAACAATTGACAAATATTTGACTTGCAGTTTAATGACTGAAACATCCGCTATTGCTGTAAAGCTGATAAGTGGGAATTCATATCTGCTTTAATAATGGTTGCAATAAGTACCACAAACCACATGCATTTTTCAAGTGACTTCAAGGTATTTTGCTAAAGGGAGCTTTTACACAAATCTTTACTAGCTTACAACTGCAGGAAACCAAACATGGAGTACACACTTTTCAGAAGAGCTGGGTTATGGCTCTAGGCTAACATGTACTTCTAAATATCAATCTTGTAATCCTTGGATCAGAGTGCAACAGTGATGTTCCCATTACTTCATAGTGGCAACAAAAAGTCCGTGCTCCTACTGCAATGAAAGCAGTGAGACTCAGCTGTTCCATGTTCATAATAGCTAAGTCATGAATTTGTTACTGGAGTAAATGGCAGAGGAGGCAGCTGAACTTTTTATCTTCTCCTACTTGCACCGTTTCTACTAAGTCTAAAAAGCTTTGTTGTCCTCACTTATAAATCTAACATAGAAATTCCAAGTAGTTGTTGGAGTTTTTTTGTTTGTTTTGGGCAAAAGATGTTAAAGTCAGCATGTGCAAATGCTATCTTTTGCCAGTCATGGTGGGGAAAACCTATTTTTCCTTAAACAGAAGCAAGTTCCATCTTAAATGACATGTGCCACTGCCTAGCTGTGGTATGGTCAGACTGTTCAGAAAGCTGGACTGTATAGGCAGAGGAACCTTGCTCTATAGGTGTAAAAGTGGGGAATGACAAAGGAAAGTAGAAAATTTAAAATACACCCACAGAGAACACAGAACATCTGAGAGAAATATTGGATTTCAATGTTGAGGCTTAGGTACTGACCAATGTAAAAAAGCTGATTTCAAAAAAGACTTTTTGTATCCTTTTGAGTTCTCTGGCACTCTGAAGAAACAGGATTTTGTATGTTCCTTCTAAATAAAGATACCAGACTTCATTATGTCTTATGTTCAGTAAAATCAACCCATATATCTTTGTTACTTTGCTCTGTTTGAATCAGGTAAGTTACAATAATTGTGGGTATTTCCTCAGAAAAGCTCTTTTCTTGCATTTGTCCTGCTATTTCAATGTGCCCCCTTGTTAGTCACTTCAATCACAATAGTCACTTCAGTCTCTGAACATAGTATGAACACTGGTATCTACTGTTACCAACCTAAACACAGAATCCCCAAAATTCAAGCCAACTATATAATGAAATATTGATGTAAATGTATTATCTCAGGGGAAAATATATTAATATAGGGCCCAATTTCCAGCTATATTAAAATAAAAATTTGATTAGAACAAAGGAGAATCTGTTTTGTTTTCAGCAGAAAATGTAATCAGGAATCCGTTTTGTGGACAGTTTCTCATATAAAATAGAAATATGCAGTTACTAGCTGGAAAGAATTAAAATCAATGAATCACAGGAAAAAGTGCTTTAATGGCATAGTAAAAGAGGCAGCTATGTGAAGAAGGCCTTAGGCTGACAGAGGAAGAATATATAAAGGAAGGTAAAAGCAAATGTCACAGAGAACAAGAAAGTCAACACATAAAAATTACACTGCAACAGCAGATTGAATGTTTAAGTGTATTGACTGTATTGAAGGCTGAAGGCCATAGAAAGGGTTGGGAGTCCGACTTGCAATGCAGGTACCAGGCTGAATGATTGTGTCCTCAGGTATCCATAGACTTGTGCAGATGCAGTGCTCTATCTCTATTAAAAGAATAATTTTGGGAGTTCTGTGGTCATTTTATGAGAGTGGTCAAAGGATTTTCTTCGTGTTCAGACCTTTCAACAGTCTTTGAAAGAATGTGATGATCCTTGGCTACTTTTACGCTGAGAAAGACTGAGAAAGGCTTGTGATAGATGTGTTTAGAAAGAAAAAATACTACAGTAGTATGATAGCATCTCTCAAACAATCTCTTATTTATATTGATGCCAGTTTATAAATACTATGCTCTGTAGGATGCTCTTAGAAGAAACTGTTAATAAATCTAGAGGTGAAAACTCAGTTTTAAAAGGTGATGTATTTTTTCCTATGCCTGCACATAAAAATATCAGCCCAGTGCTGCTTTAAGTTTGTTTTTAATATGTTTAGTTTTATTACAACTTTGTAAATCTACCATTGCTAGCTGTGTCACATGATCATTCTCCCTTCCATATCTGAATCAAGGGAAGTTTAGCCTGGATATTAGGAAAAATTTCTTCACTGAAAGATTTTTCAACCTTTGGAACAGGTTGCCCAGGTGAGTGGTGGAGTCACCATCCCCTGCAGTTGTGGCACTTAGGGACATGGCTCAGTGGTGGACTTGGCAGTGCCAGGTTAAGGGCTGGATTTGATGATCTTAAAGGTCTTTGCAAACCTAAATTATTCCATGATTCTGTAAAAATACTTGGTTGAGAAGGGAAGTGGTGCTTGGTAACACTGCAAATGTTCAAAATTCTTCTTGAGTCAGGCAGTGTTCATAATTGAAACTCTTCCTGCACCCATCTAGGAATACACTGTTCTTGGAGGACAAGCTCAGGACTGAGGGTGGGAAGAGCTGTTTTCTGTTTTAAACTTCACAAATAGCAGTTATTGCAGGGCTGCAAATCCGAGCTTCCTGAAACCTGGAACACACAACTGTAATATCAAACTGGGGGGTTCTGTCCAGCTTTAGGATCTATGCCTGTGAAATCACAGTCCTAACTGAAATTTATATACTTTGTTAGTTAGATATGCGAGGTAAGCAATCATTTTAGCTTGAAGAAAAAAGAAGCTTAAATTGTTTATTATTCACTTGCCACACTATTCCCTTCCTAGGGTGGTACAATGACAGTGCTTTGGTACTGCAGTGGTTTGTATGACAAGGTTGTTTTTTATTTTTTTCTGTGTTTTTCCTTATGAAAGGAGAGTGAAATTCTAATTTTTTTTCAGTGACATAAAAAATGTGCCAAAGTTGTTTGTGATGAGTGCAAGTAGTTGAAGTTTCTGACATTGGACACATAACTGTAGAACTAATCTCTTGAGTGTAATTATTTCAAGATGGAACATGCTGATTGGAAATGAGCAGTGAAATTAGCAAGCAGGAAAAAATGATGATATGAACTTTCTCAGGGTCAGTAATTCCAATCCACAATGGTTTTGCAGACATGTGAAAACTCCTTTTCTCAGCCCCCAGGCAGTAAGATGGTTTGGGATTTGTCCAGTAATTGTTTAGCCCTGCTGAACATATGAATGGCTATGTAATCTCTGTGGTGGAACCTTAGTGCAAAGGAGAAAATGGGAATGAAAGCAATAAAATAAGCAGCAATACACTAAGGAAGCTGAAATTTGTTTTGGAAAGAAGAAAAAGATTTTGATGATAAAAGTTGCGAGCTATTAAAAGAAGAATTGTATAAACTATTGTGCTGTGAATCTTGGAAATAGATTATTTTTATCCCTGACCTACTAATAATCTTGAAATATTTCAAACCACTGATGTTTGATAAAAACTCTTTCACTGTTATATTGGTCAACTAAAGGAAGGCACTGACAAGTATATGAAGGTGTCTCCATGTGCCCCTGTGCCCCTTCTCCCTCTCTATGGCTTTGGCCTGCACATTTTGCCTACGTGGGTATGAGGATAGTGAAAGCATTCAATTCAGAAGTTATGGGGAATGGAGAAGGAAAGGGGCAATGCAGAAACCTGTTTTTTTTCCTGAGATCCTCTTGGAGAGGGCGTGGTGACCGTCACTTTATTGGCTCTCTTTGGGTACAGACACTTTCTCCTCACTCATGCCCTGCTCCCCAGAGTACCCTGCTGAATGGGTAGGGTACATTTTGGTGATGTGTTTCTGGGAGAGGCCATGGGAAAGGAAATTGAGTGCATTCTGGGCAGGTTGAAGAAAATGTTCCCTGTTCCAGGTGAACTCGGAGGCCCTGAGGATTAATACAAAGAAACTATTATCTTCTTGCCAAATGAGTCACTAGAGGCACACACTGACACAATCCTGAACTCTTAATTTTCCCTTACCACCCCATGTCATGTTGTTCCCTGGTTGGCAGCTCTAGTCTGAAACTTTTGTTAGCTGCCTTCTACATTCTCAATCTCTGCAGAGTTCAAAACCATCTATGTGCTTTTTAATCACTTAGTACAACTTGTTTTTTTTTAATTCTGTGGACTGAACTGTACAATTTTCATAGAGACAAATACCTTCATGAAAGTGAATTATGTTGTTTATCTGCTCATTCAGTGTGGAAAATGGATTGGAGATGCAGGTATATTTTTAGATCAGTCATCCAGTAAAATTGAACTTATGAGTAATGCTTTCATATAACATAAGAAAATAAGTAATTAGACTGAATAAGTCAATCTGCAGTGAATAGCTGAACCAAGCTGTCATTTATAGATATTTAACAGCTTATAAAAGCAAAAAGGAAGTTAATCTATGTTAAAAAAGCAAAATAACACCTATCCCATCAAGAGACCATGCCTTGCAATCTTCAGACATAACAAGCTTTTTTAGTATTCCTGAGGTGTTGACACGTATGGAGCATTGTTTCCAGGATGTCTGTATTTAGACAACACGTCTAAAGACAGAATTTAATATGCATTAAAATTCCATTTTCATATAAGTAACTCCAGTTCAACTGCAATCTTGGATCGAAGAGTAACTAGTGATTATCTGAGTCATATTTTAATACCATGGCATCTATGAACTTAGATATTACTTTAAAATAATAAGCAAAGGCTATTTTAAATGCTGTTTCATGCCTTGGCTGTCACAGATGCAGAAGCTGGAGCAGACTACTGTCAAATACACAGCATTAGCATATAGGTACCAAAGCTGTGTGGGAGGAAATGCCATCCTGTTTCAACTTTTCCAAGATGCAGTTTCCTGCCATTTTTCTTCTACCTGGATCATAACCTGCATTTTTAGTATAGGCTTTTACATATTCTTTCAGTGCACTTTCCATTTTGCTTACAGCCTTTCTCCTAATTGGAAGCAGGGACAGTCTTGATCTTCCTGTGCTTAATTTCTCTGTTCACTCCCACTTCCAAGATGGCCAAGATGGCAAAAGGATGAATGATTTTGAGATAATATCATGCTGGAAGGCATATATTGCATTGGTTACTTCTGACAAGCAAGGCAGATACCAAGGCAGAGCAGGCAAGGTAAGTATTGCTTGTATCTGCCAGGGCCTATTTTGGAAGATCCTGACCTGACTGAGCCCTATCTACAGTCTGTGCAAACTCTCACATTTAGCAATCAAACACTTCTGCAAGTTATGAAATATTGCCACTCAATAAATAATTTTTCCACAATAAAAAATATATTGTTTTTTGGGATGTTATTAATGGATCCAGGCAGCAAAGTTCAAATCCTGACCTTTATTATCTCTTAGAAAACCTGATTTGACGCCATTCCTAGAAAGCAGAGGTAATGCTTGCATTTAAAAATGACTGTCTGTATGGTGAATTAAGACTGGAATTGCAACCAAAATTCTTCTCACAATGTCTTCACTCCCCTACCAAACATGATCAACCAGCTGACCAAATCCAGAAGTCATTCATGTCCTATGGCCATGTATCTTTATTTTTATAGAAAGAAATATTTCTTTGGTAGTAACTTTTACTTTGCATTCAGTTTCAATTATTTTATCAGCCTTTTATTTTAACTTGCATGCTCTGATTACTTGTTTTGCTTCTCTGGATATCAGATACAAATAATGCCATTTCTCTTCAGTGGGTAGATGATAAGTTTGGGTAGCTGAACAGCTTTTAACTGTAACAAGAAAATCCCCCAAAATTTTAGAGATTTCTGTTGAAAAAGAATCAGTTGTTACATGTCTACATCTTTCTTCTCAGTTCAATAACTTCAGTTCTTTTTCATTCACACTGCCCACCATGATTTGCTATTCAGATAGCCTAAGTATACCTGCTGTAAGTGAAAGCAAATATTAACACAAGTGTGGTAGTTTTCTTTTAAAATGGCAAACAGAGACTCGAGTTCCCTTTTGTCCGTGACCTTTTCCATAGCCTTAAATAGAATCCAACTCTTCCACTGAGTAATCAACATGAAGAAATAATGAGGCACACATGAAAAAATTTAATATAATAAGGAAAAAGAACCTTTTATCATAGCAATTGACAGTGCTATTTTATCATATGAGAGAGAAAATACATGGATGTGTGTTTGTTAAAACTGGTTAATTGTTGTGTGTGTACATGGTACTAGTCAGATTAGGCAAAGACAGCAATATCTAACTTGAAGAGCATAGCATTAATGGCATTAATGAAAACTTAATTGTGAAACACTAATTATCCTGTCTTTTTTTTTTTCCTTTTTTTTTTTATTTGGTGGTGGCTGTTTTTGGTTTTGGTTTGTTTAGTTTTGTTTTGGTTTTTTGTTTGTATTTTTTTACTTTACTAAAAAGCTAGTTGCATAATGGAAAATCACAAAATAAATCACAGTATCACAGAAGGGGTGAGGTTGGAAGGGACCAAATGGGGATCATCTGATCCAACCTCTCTGCTCAAGCAGGGTCATCCCAGAGCGTGTGGCACAGGGTTGTGTATGCCAAACAGTTCTTGAATATCTTCAGTGAGGAGGATTCACAACCTCTTTGGGCAATCTGTCACAGTGTGAGCTCATTCACACAGTAAAGAAGTTCTTCCCTAAGTTCCAAGGTACACTTTTGGCACAGGAAATTTTAGTCCAGGCTCGTAGAGTTCAGGAAGGTTATCAGCATTAAAAATGGGGCCTTCAGTTGGAAACCCTGAGGGAAGTTTTTCCAGAAGCTACCATCTCTGCAATACCCAGATGAGAAAAAGCACACAAGAACAGAAGTGTGTGGTGGCAGTTAAGAATTTTTGGCAGTTGTGGTGCAAGAATTGCAAATCTAAGAGTAATATTGCCAGTAAAATGTAGTTGTTCTGTTCCAAACTGTGGAAATTGTATTATTAACAAACAGCTTCAAGGCTTTCTGAGACCTTGATAGGTTCTGGTTTAATATTGTTGACTGCTGTAAATAATCCTTTTGTTATGCTCCCCTTAGCTTTGAAGTAGAAATTCGATGTTGGTGTGCCACAGAAGACAACTTTCTTTCAATGTCTCTTTTAGGAATAAAAATTTTTACAGTGTAAAAGGAAACTCTACTTCTGTGAATGCTGTTGCTTCCATATAGTTTTTCCTGTGAAAATTGCTGTACTATGAATATGCTTCCCCTGATTAACAATGGTTCAAATGTGTACTCATCAGGCAGGACAGTAGAGATAATTTAGTCTTGATGATTACTCCATTGTGATTGGTAATGGAAACACAAAGGAAATGAGTTCTCTGCATTTTTGGGGGTGGGGAGGTGGGGGAACACAAAAGAAGTAGAAAAATAACATCATCTCATCAGCAAGGTGTACAAAAATCAGACAAATTAATAGAAGAGGCTCTTAAAGAGGGCTCACAGAAAAAAAGAGAAAGGAAGCACAGCAGAAGGTTTTGGTGGCTTAAAGTGTTTGGACATACTTTTGAGGCAAGGGCCAGAACCAAGAAAGCAAAGTGTTGAAAGCCTGCTACTCAGAGGACATCCAGATACTTGTAGCAAAAAGCTCCATCCATTTATTCCAGTCCTTCTATGCCTGTTTTTTTGTCAACTTGTCCGTGAGAAAAACTTTCCCTTTTTTCCTATGTTGTCTTTAGATTATTTAAGAGCTTTGAAGAACAAAATTAACAAAGAGAGAGGAAAAGGGAGAAAGAGAGACATTTTTAACAATGTAAAAGAGAATGGAAGTAGAGTGTAGGAAACATCAGTGTGTGTACATAATAATTTCATTCTACTCATATATAATCCTGGGAGCTGAGTAATGATATGACAAAACTTAGCAATGACACTGGATTTTCAAAGCAGTCAGACAAAGGGGACTGTCAGAAGTCTTAGCTTTTGTGCTATTACCATCACTTTCTGTGCATGAATCAGGAGTTTTCAACTATTTATTACTACTCAGTAAAGATCTTATCATCACTGTTTTTTGTACTATGAAGTTCTACAGAATAGTAGGAAAGAAGCAAACAGAAAATCTGAGGTTACAATAACGTCCTTTTCTAAAACTCTGTCTGTTCCATCATATGAGTCCCCTCTTCTCATGAGAAAAGTTTAAACAGTGTGGAGGTTTCAAGAGTGGAAGAGAGAGGAGGTAGACAGATGAATGGGATTAAAAATTCAGGATGTTTTGAAAATGTAAAAAAGCCAATAATCATCCACTGTTGAGTATAAGGGCTATTCAACAGTAGATTTCAATAAACAGCAGAAATGCAGAATTTTTGTGTAGTTTTGCAAATCTCATCAAGATTTTCCACAGGACTCCAGAAATTAAGAGTGATGAGCAATTGTGAAAATCAACATTAGAAAGATTTCTCAAATTCTATTAAATACAATGCTAAAGTGTCTGGCTTGAGAACCAAAATGATATCACTAAATTTACTGTATTCTTACAGACTCTTGCTCCTGGGAGCAAGGGATTATTTTAGTGATTCAATTAGTCTCCACTTAATGAATTGAACTGAAAGAAAAATGAAGGAAAATGTTAAAAAGACCCTCCAAACTCCACCCTGTCCTAGTTTACTGATCCAGTGATAGGAGGAAATTTTTTCTAAACACTGCTGTCACAGATACAATTGTGTCTTCCAGGTTAAGACAGAGTGTGCAGATGTTATAGCCAGGTAATGTATTTCCTAATTGTCTGCATTTTTATGTGCTTTATCCTATAAGGAAAGAGCAGAAATTCCTTAGAATGTATGTAAAGCCAATATCTGCAGGTACCTTTCTGTGTGCATTAATTCAATGCTTCCTGAGAAGTTCAGCTGTATGCTAGTGAATTTTTACTTTTTGTGCTTCCAGCACCAAATTTTCATTATGACCCTATTCTCTGAGCCCAAATCCAAAATGGGGAAATGTGCATTTCAGGAAAGCATGTGGGTGAAAGAGGACCTTGAGCCTCCTTTAGCCTGGAACTGTTGCACCCAGACCTGCAGTGCAAATGGCTTGGGCCATCTATCTGATCTCTCTTCTTTCTTTAGAGAACAGATGGGGAAACACTTCTTGCTAGAAAAAAAGGGTACCCAAACCACTGGATTATACTACTTGCTCTTTTTATAGATCTAGGCTGTTGGGAAGGGGTGGAAAATAGCTTTTGGGATCAGGAGGGAGGAAAGAGTATTTACCTGCTCTCCAATACTTCTGACAGCTTCAGCAGTCTGGATTTTTGAATCAGGATTTGGCAAATACAGCAGGTACCTTTGCTGTCACTGAGGCAAGCAATAATTGCTGCTAAGACTGGACAATGGACCTTCCTTCCTTGGTTCCCCTGGAAGCTGGACAGAGCCAGATAAAGCTGCTAAGGTCAGAGCACCCTGATATGACACAGCAAGAGGAAGGCTGTGGCTTAAAGCATGAAATTAATTTCCTGAATGTGGAGGGAGAGTATTTGCTCACTTAAAAAACACAATAAACCCCGAGGTTGCTCACAAGGTGTGTAGGTGGTCTGCTATGCCAAAGGCTGAAGGGCAATGGGAAAAGGGTGGGGTACAAGACATAAGGAAGGAAACTGCACAAAGGATAGCAAGAGGGAGGGACAGGTTTGAAATAAGCAGATACATGTCACTAGGAAGAACTAGTGTGGCTAGGTCTAAAAAGTGCTTTATTGGCTTTTTATCAATTGCAGATCCTCTCTGCATGTGCTTCCTACAGCTGAAGAATAGCAGCCTAGTGCCCCCTTCTAGGCACCTGCTGAGCAGTTGTGGGTGCAGGAGATGAGCAGTGACTTTGTACATCTCCATGAAACCCTTTCTGAAGTTTTCTTGGCAATCTGTGTCTTTTTGCATAGCCACCAAGATTCATTTATGCAGGGAGAGTTTTGCTTTTTGCAAGAATATAACATGTTTCTTAATCAAAGTAATCTGCTTTTCTATGCTGGTTCTACACATATAAATAATCTCAATTAGTGCTTTAAAGAGAAGTAAGTGCCTAAAAAACATACTTAAGATTTCTTTTGATTAGTGAAAGTTGCAGTGCAAAATACAAATAATTTTTAAACTTTCTGCTGGCCTTGTATTAAGGAGTACACTTTGGCATTTTGTGTGAGTGTGCTACAGAAAACTGATGGTGATAGCCTCTTGTTGAAAAACAGCTCAGTTTTGGTCCAGAGCATATGTGAACATACTGTCTCAGCAATTAAATCAGTGCTCATATGCTCTTTTTATGACAAGAGAATTTGTAAATATTGGTAGTCTATTATGAAACAGTTCTCGGGGAAGAAAACCAGGCTGGCATAAGTTTCTTGCTGTTCCACTGTCAGAAATAATTAAATATTATTTTAAATTTTAAATTATTCATAATAATAGTTTCTACAGAATTGCTTGGAGCAGATTTAGCCTTTAAAAATGTTTAGTATTTTCTGCTTTGAGATAAAGTTCAGATATTTCTGTAAAAGAAGTGTTAGTTTTTCTTATGCAATGTCCCTTAAAAAGTAGAATTAAAATAAATATTGACTACTGTTGTAGCAGTGGTTGTAGTAGTACATGCAAACTGCACAGCACTCTAGCTAAACTAAGTAAAATTATCCAGTATAATGATCTGATAATCTCCAGTAGTATTTAAAAACCAACATAAATATAAGCAACTTCATATTGATACCAAGTTAACAAAGCAAAGTGAAATTTAATAAAACCTCAACAAATGATTATATCCTTAACCTCAAGTATGGTTACTTAACCATGGCATGAAAAACCTCCAGACTGGAATGATGATGATGTGTAGTAGCTCTAATCCAGGTGAAATATGTTTTTCTGGGTGCAGTGCAAGGCAGTAAGACAGTGGACAGATTATTGGTGTTAATCGGGAGATGAAACATACTGACTGAATACTTTCTATCTAAAAGTCCTTTAACAATTATTTTGATGGATTATACAGAAAATGGATTCAGAGGGCTAAAGTGAGTCGTATACCAGACACTTAAAAAAGAGAACCAGTCTTGCAGTCCCAAAGAAGCAGTTTCATCCAAGAGATGCTGAAGAACTTTTCAATTTTTGGAGAAAAATTTTAGTTGTATTAGAAATTAGCTATAATTTAAAATACATTTTTTTCTCTCCTTTCTCCCTTTTCCCCCTTCTTTTGCTGCTCCCACATAGTGCTGCCCATTTCTGTCCTGAGCTGTTGATCATCCTGACAATTTAATCTATTATAATTCCTTTATTTCTGTCCTCCATCCTGTTTTGTTTTCCTTCTGGGCCATGCAGCCTAGTGTCTTCCTCTTGGGCCAGTCTGCAGACTTTACAGTGCTGCTTCCTGCAACTCATTCTCCTTAGAGACCTAAACAAACAAACTTGGAAATTCAAACAAACCACACACAAATTAACAAAATATTCAGAGGCCACCTAAAACTTAGTCACACTCAGTTATGTTTCTTTCATGTGGAGACATAACTTACTCACTATTTTAATTTCAGTACAAATGTCTAGGTGTCCTTTTCATATCTTCAGTTCCTATTTGGGAAAGAAACCTTGTTCTCTTGGTTCTCCTCTGTGATATTCCAGATGCTCACACTCCCCACCATTATTACACCAGGGCCACCTTCTGTTCTACTGTACTTGAATTGACAGGTGCTAAAATTTGAGGCATCAGCTAAGCTTTCAAAAGTAGAGCTTATAAACATTTCAAAATTTCTTGTACTTCCAGAATTATTGTTAGTATCTTATGACACCCTTGGGGACTATAGCAGAGTAGACTGTAAATGGACTGCAGTTCCTTCCCCATCCTCCAACTCCAAATCAACAAAACTTTTAAAGAAGGAAGTTCTTCCTTCATCTCCTTAGATTTTAGCTATGTTCTGTAGCAGTTCATAGCAACTTTTAAACTAACATATCAGGCAGACTACATTTCTGTGATCATTTCCAGCCTTCAGTTTTGCCAGGAATCTCATTCATGTCCAAATGAATGTGTCCTATATTGTTGAAATCTTCTGTATGCTGAGACAGGGCAAATAATAGGGGTTAAAGTAAGAGTATTAAATAGGGTACCAAATATGAAAAGAAATGGAGCTGCTCTCTAAGTGGATTTTAATGGGAGGAAAAAAATCAATATGTCCTTCATCCATAAATTTTTTAGGAACAGTGATAGATAATAAAATATTTAGGAACACAGCATATAATGTGGTCCTTTATGCATTTTAACCTGGTATTATCTCTTTTCCCCTCTAGTTTAGAAGTTCCACGTTTTAGCTGACAATCAACCCATTCACGTGAAACTCCTTTTGATTTTATTCTCTCTTGTCAGTCAGAAGCTTTGTACTTCAGCAAATCTTACAGCACCTGATTTTTCTTTTGATGGTAGAAATCAGTGGCAACACTCCCGATTATTTCTGTGTATTTGGATTCCCAAAGAATTGAAATGTATTCAAATGTTATATTGAGTGGAATAATAAGCATAGAATTGCTAGGTTTGGAAAAAAACTCTGAGATCATTGTGCCCGACCATTAACCCAGAACCACCATGTTCACCACTAAGCCATGTCTGCAAGTGTCCCATTCACAAGCTTTTTAAACACTCCCAGGGATGGTGATTCCGCCACAAATAATGATGATAATGATGTAAAAAAAGAAAACAATAACTTTAAACAATCCTGCCCAGTGATGTATCACCTTCAAAAGAAATTTGGACTGCTTCAAGTATGATACTCCTCTGCTCTTTATTCCTAATCTTGCAGAAGCTTAGATCCCATAGAAAGAAACTTGTCCCTATAAGCACCCTTTATTGGTCCCTTCATATTTTCACTGATAGCACTCTTTCTCCCCTTAAAAGCTTAACTTCAAAGAATTTCTTCATAAAACATGCAATGATGCTACTTAAAGAGTTAATAACTCTGGGTTATGTAACTTGTCTATGTTGTGAGATCAAGGTATATGAGCCTTGTTCTCTTTTGCACTCTTGAGTCTTAGTTTTGGGGAGTTGCTCTTCTTTTTAAGTTTAATTTAATTTAAGTTGATAGCTTTTCACTGCTAACTGTTTACAATATACTAGGCCCAATGACTAACTGGAGACTGGAAAGGGAAGCTGGACAGTGGGAATAACAAGGTCAGTGGAAGACTTTACAGCACTGCATATCAAAGCTGAAGGCTGAAGCCTGATCTACCCTGTGCTCTTGGTGTGGGAAGAGGAGCAAGGATTTGAGCCACACAGAACTTGCTTTGTTTCTGATGCTGGAAATGGGGTAGGAAGGGAAGAGGGTTATTTTTCCTAGGAGTAGCTATCTTGATTCTGGCAATGGCTGCTGCTCCATATACCCAAACTACTGCAAAATGAAGACCAGTGAAGACCTGGATATGCAAGCAAATGTCTTATCTTCAGAAGTGCCATGAATGTAGCATCTCTTTCTAGAGCAAAATGACTGGTAGATATTATAAAAGGCTTTATGGTAGCTCTGGTGCTTAGTATATGATCTTGCTGATTTGATTTTAATTTCAAATACTTTTCTTTCCTGTATTTGCTGTTATTTCAACGAGAAATTCAGTAAATAATACTTGATCTTTTTAACATTGACAAATTTTGGTCATTTCAAATGCTCATGGAAAATTTAAATGCCTAGGTAAAGATTTTAACATTATGAACCTGACTACTCAGCATCATAAGCAACTTACCCAATTATTTTTGTCAGAAAAAGAATGCAAACATCTAAGACAGTTTTGCAGGCTAATTTGTGGAACTGAGTCTTACTTCACAAAGATCACATTTAATCACTTTGATTAAATGGAAACAGATTTCACTTAAATAATTTTCTGCTCAGGGGATAATATAAACATATCTATTGGCAACTTATTTTTAATTTCTAAGCTGCATTCCATGTGCACTTCCACCACATGATCACTTTCATAATTTTGAAAGGCAATGTACGGAAAGTAAATAATAAGGATTTGATTTTGTGTAAACCATAAGTAGAACATGAATGCTACTTTAAACTTGTTTCCTAGCATAGATTTAGATAAAATTGGCTTTCTTGCTGTTCCTATCTTCATATTCTCAAAACAAAACCAGTGACAAAATATAGAGCTCTTAAAAGGCAATAGGACAGATACATCTGCTCAAATATTTGGATAGACTTGTACAGAAAAGGGAAATGTGACTCAACCTTCTTTTATTTCAGTCATTGACTGTTGGCTTTTATTTCTCAAATGTTGTTGTGAGGAGAGCTACTTAAAACCTCAAATGTATTCTGGTTTCAGGGGCATTCTTCACAATTTATTTCATTGTTCCATTGACACATGCTGCTACAGAACTGGCAAGAGTGATGCAGTTTAGACACAGGGAGTTGCCTGGGTCACTTGATCATGTGGTGGAGCAAAAATTTCTGGTGCAGGCAGTGTGTAGTCCTTGAGCAGTTTAAGGGCAACTGCTGCAGTTGGTGCAGTGTGTGGGAAGATGGATAATGCTTCCTTCAATTGCCATGGCAGTGTGGTTCAGCTCTCCAGGGCCTTCCTGTTATTCACTGTCACGCTTCCACCCTTTTCCAAGGCAGAATTAGCTTACTTTAATCTCTTACTCAAGGAGGGTTCTTGTTCTGGGCACACAGCTATGGAAAAACATTAAAAAAAGAATCTCTAAGGAATTTCAGCCTGAATGCCTGGAAATACTCAGTGTGAGACACAGCTAGTGATTAGAAATGTGTCTGGCAGTGACTATGGAATTTCTCCATCAGTTAGCTTCCCTCTTTGTCAACACAGGCAGGTTCACATCAGCATTCATATAATTTAGTCTTAACTGCTGCTGCTTCTTAGTATAAAGACTTCAAATGGCATTTTTCTTACTAGCCTTCCTAGCAGATGTTCCCATGGCACTAGGATCTGGGAGCCTCAATATGAGGAATTAGTCTCCCCCCTCCAATATCTTTATAGACTGAAGATATCAACTCAGTAAGAAGAATTTCATTAGCTTCTTTCCCCTTGTGTGCACTCATTCTTTTTCTAATGTTTTAGGTTTCAGCCTTATGAGAAGCTTATATAAGGTTTACCAGTATTTGTAGGTATAGTGATTGCTAGTAAAACAAACCTGACCACAAAAATCTTCTCATCTTGATAGAAAAGGATGTTAGGGACCCAGGATTAAGAAGGACTCCTCTAAACTTCAACCCTGCAACCTACCAAAGATATTAAACATATCTCATTCAGCACACTCATTTGTAATATTGCTATAATTTGAAAATAAGATGTAGCAATAAAAGGAGTGGCAGGTAACTGCAGGAATCCCTACAGGGAGAAGCTGAGGTCCCTAATGTTCTCTTCCTTTTGGCACTGAACTCCTTTGCCGTGGGTGAGTAGAATGTTGCATCAATTGATTTTGGTCAGAAACACATAAGATTCCTCAATTTATGAATATTTGCTTCCTCCCCCCTCAAATTTGTGTATTTACTTGTACCTGAATAAATTAGTGAAATACTTAGTGGAACATATTATGGATAGAATGTTTTTTGTAAGTAGGAAAGAATATGAACACATCCTTATTTACTTTCCTGTAGTTGGCTAGATGAACTTACAGAGAACTGGAGCAGTTCAATGACTGAGTGTTAAACCTCTGTTTCTTCTTAAAAGGCACAACCAGAAAGTATGTACCTTGTGTCCATAAAGGTTTTGTGAACCTTAATGAATACTGAGAATTGCAGAGCAGCAGAATCAGTCAGCAGCAATTTATATTAGGTGAGAAAATGCTAATTTCTTAGATTTTTTCAATCACACAGAATCAGATATATTTGCTGCAGATGAAAGGTTCTTAATTAAATGTATTTCAAAATCAAAGCTTTGGCAATTGAGTAGTCTAGTGCAGCTGATTAGAAGGGTCATAATTAAGAAACTGACTTCATACTTTAAAATATTGGGGCATTTTTATCACCAGAGGGCACTATCCTTCCAGGCTAAGAGTAAACTGTTGTTACATGGGTTTACTGTTTTTTAACTTTCTTTTTCTTTTTTTCTTTTCTTTTTTTTTTTTTTCTTTTTTTTTTTTTTTTTAATATAAGTAAAAGGATCTCAGGCAATATCACTGGGGGATTTTTATTATGTGTATGTTCATTTTAATAACTACATTCTGATCATCCTCTCCTTTAAGTTTTCCATATTTCTATATGAGGAATATCCAGGTTGATGTTAGACTAGTTTAAGAAGCCCCAAAGGATTTGCAGAAAATGTAAAAGTTATATGTTGTTGTGAGCTGGCAGAGACCTGTTTGTCACAATCCAGCTTCTATTGTAGGAACAGATCTGCATTTGAAAAGCTGCAGAGTATTCCTTCTTATCTCCCCACTGAGGGATTCTTTAGGCTGCTGCTCTGTTTTTATTGTCTCCAACCAACCAGCAGCTGACAGGAGAGGTGGCTTGTAGATCATGCTGACCACACCCCAGCATGAAGTGTTCCTTTTTGCAGGTGGCTCCTGCTGGGATTTTTCTCTCGCTGACTCTGTGTTCCAGTGACCAGCACTGCATGGATTCCAGTTGCTAGTTGTCCACTCTCAGTGGTGGCCACACAGCAGCAACAGGCTGCAGCATCATGAATCCAAAATGTTGTTTCCTTGTAGCATGCAATGATCTTTTTGTCTTTTGTATGTAGTATTATGCACTAGAATCATTCATGCCATGAATATGCATCTTATCTTGAAGTGTTTTGTTTGTACCTTGCCTATATTCATGTAATTCTCTTATTAACCAGACAAGACCTTAATTAGTCCTTTGAACTACAGACATCTTTCTTGTTTTGTGTCATTACTAGCTGTGTGTTAGCTCTTGCCAAGTTCTGGTAAGCCAGTTGCATGGGTATAGCAGTAAGACATCACATTGCTTAGATTTGCCTGCATTAGCATCATATCCCTTAGATTTGCCTGCATTGCATTAGCTGTATTACAATTCTGGTCTGAATTCCTTTCTCAAACATTTCAGAGGTTATGATCTTGAACAGGTGTTAAAACTCACCTCATTCCTGGCAATGATGAGCACCCACAGCTCTTGCCTGTAACAAGATATTTGTAATTGTCAAGTTATTAATCCAAACTTGTGACTGACAGAAAGAGAGATAAGAGTGGAAATGGTTCCATGTTCTTTGTTGCCTTGCACATCACTGCTGTTTAGTTCCAGGTAGTGATGATAAATACTTCAAATTTAAGAAGACTAAGAGACCACAGCTCTCCAACCCTCCACAATTTTGTGTTTCACCTGTAGCAGCAGGCTATGTATGAAGGGACATTTTGTGTAATGTGATGGAAGCTTCCACCAGGGAAGTGTCTCCTGTGCAATGATTGCCTGTATTTCTGGTCCTGCTGTGTTTATTCTTGATCTGGAGATTGGTGTCTTCAAAACAGGGGCAAAGAATGATGCTGGTGGAGATTTCTGGACCTGCAGGCCGTTTCCTAGGAAAAGAACAAACAGCTAGAAAACCTTCTTTCATGGCTGGCTAGAAACATGATCCTTCATTTAAGGGCAAAAGAAGGATTTACTTTGTGGAAGGGGACTCTTATAAGGAATGGTCTGAAAGGAAAAAGAAATTTAATTAACCTTTGCTGCTCACAGAGTTTCCCATGGTGTTCATGTCTTCTAGTAAAGCAATAAAGCAGATCAAGTGAAACTGCTTTTTCTCTCTTCTCTGAGTATGTCCTCTCAGCATCAGGCCTAGGTTTGCCCCATATGCCTGATGGGCTCCTATGGCTTTCCTGAGCTGCTTGATCTGCTTCTGACTGGTCAGAACGATCCTCTAAATCCAGAGCTATCACAAACCACCATGTACAGTCACAGGGAACTGCTTGCACAGAGCAACATGTGATTTATTTTTCCATAGAAGTTTTGCAAGCAAAAAGATTAAAACAACAAATCCTTAGACTCACACAGCCTTATCTAAATTTGGCTATTCTTTGCAAGCTTAGGCAGGTCCTTGCTGCCTAGTTACAATCTGTTTCTCTGCAGAACCTCTTTTTTCCATGTTGTGGCTTTTCAACTGTTTCCAAGTTCTGTTTAAAGTTTCTGCTGAAGATTTCCTGTTCAGAAGTTTTTCTTCATGCTTTTAATCTTCTTGAAGAAGAAGCTGTAGAAAAGCATCAAAAGAACACATAACTTCAATTTGCTGAATGATTACAGCCACCAGTGTCCTTTGGCTCTAGTTCTCCAAAAGTAACTCAAGCTGATGAAACTCCTTGGTTTACTCCTACCTGATAATTGAAATCACCAAAACAGTGGAGATGTTAGGCTTATGTTTGTCTTACCATACCAGAGTAACAAAACAAAAATCTGTTTTTCAAAGTATTTCTAGTGATGATGTAATTAAATTAACGGGAGTATTTTAACAGTCTACACTGACAGTAACAAATGTCAAAATGATTGTACTTTCTCAATTCAGGAAAATCTCTAAAGTATTTCTCAAGAGGTCTAATCCTCTACTTATTTTATGAATAAAGTGAGTGGAATAATTACTTTCATTTGGAGAGAGCACATTTGAGCAAACTATAACCACTTCTGAAAATCCCAATCAATTCCTGAAGAACTTCTAAATAATATAAAATGCAAATATTACAGTATCTTGCATAATACCTTACATTATTAATGTCCCCAGAACTTCGAAGTCACTGGTATTTTCCTTAGTGAGGATGACACTGTCTTACTCTGAAAAACATCTTGCAGTTGGCAATGTGGGTGATTAGTGTTGGAGAATGTGTCATTTCTAATGCATAGTAGAACTTGCAAGATCTTAGAAAACTGACAAGGAAAGTTTTTTTCTTTAAAAATCCAAAATGAAACAGAAACTCCCTTTATAGAAAGGTATTATTGAATTCTGGCATCAATATGCAGCTAGTTGCTCACTTATCAGTACAGTTGGTTTTGTGCCGTTTGCAGCATTTGTCACTGACTTGTGTGGCAACTGGTTTTTATGGATACAACTAGAGTCTCTTTCATTTTATAAATATATATTTGTGTATATGATAGAGAGATATATGTGCATATGTATGCATGTAGCTGCAAAAAATTATCTCCCTCAGTCACAGAATGTAGCATTATAAGGCTGCATGATTGAAAAAAGTGTTTAGTGAGAGTCCTTTTACTGTTTAAATATCACATTGAGGTGGGCAGACTTCAGAAGGAGAGTTCAATTTTCAAAGACAAAGTAAATTCATTGAGTGCTTTCCATACTTTTCTTCCCCAAGAGGACAGCAGTGTTGAAGCTTGTGGTTTTCGTGTTTAACAGCTGCTTTGTGTTTAACACCTCAACAGCAAAATTGCAGTCCATCACATGAGTTCTTGGAGTGCCCTGGCTTGGATATGTCAAAGAGTTGTTAAGGATTTGAATACTTCATGATGGAAGCTTTCTTCTGCCTTTTTGTTTTCCTGTGGCAAGAGATACTGTTGATATATAATACATCCAAGGAAATGTGTCTGATTTTGAGACTGCAGTTTTCAGTATTGTTTATAGATTCCCACCCTAGCTTTAAATGAGGTAACTTGGGTATCAGTAGAAATCTTGCTGCAGCAACACAAGGCTTACCATGGGTAATTTACTTTTCTTGGAAGTGGGATAAATTATCCTCTGCTGAGCATCATGTGCCCGTGTCTGGGCAAACTTGTACTCAGGCTTTCCCATTTCAAGCTTGCTCAGATCCCTACACCATATGGTAGTCCACAGGGAGCTATGGCCTTTTGAATTGAAATGGAACCAAAACGGAATACTAGAAAGGTAGAGTTTTGAGTGACAGTGAAAAAGCAGCATTCATGGGGTAGTTGGCAATGGTAGACACTGGAGGAAGCTTCTCTGGTTTTACAGAAGACAGCTGTTCTCTCTCTGATAGCTGCTCTGTGTATGAGAGATAGAATGTAAAGCAAAACTTCAGGTGGTCTATCTTCATAAGGGAAGTGTTTAGCTAAATCTGACTGTTCTTTTTTTGCCTCCCTGGCAGTTTACTTTTTGCAAGCTTAAGGAAGATACCTTGGGTCAGAAATGCAAGTCAAAGTAAATAGTTAAAGATATGGAAGTTGAAAAAGAAGAGAAAAAAGAGCAGAGAAATGTCATATCCTGCTGCTAGTGCAGAGCTCTGGTTTGCAACCCACCCACCTTCTGGATTGCCATTCAAATCTAATGCTTTCTATGTCTCAGAGTTATTTTCTCCTGTGCCTTCTATTATGTAATAATAATTATCAAATATTATCTGCTCAGCTACATAATCTACAGTTGAATTTGTCCCACTACAGAAGAAGAGGTCCTTGTGCAAATTTGCATACTGTTCTTACATCTGTTCCTGTTGTCTCAGCAGTTACTCTGTTGGTCCTCTGTTCTGGGCAGTCTGCCTTTAAATGATAAGCACTGCAAGGGCTGATTTAAGGGAGGTAGTAAAAGTTTTGCTGTTCTTTCAGGATGTGCTTTTGAGATTTTAATGTGCCAACATGGTGTTAATTACTGCTTCTTTAACAGCTTAGGTGAAGGAAAGACTGCCATCAACTCTTCCAAATTTCATTCTTCTTAAATTTCAGATGGTTGCATCACATCAGTAATTGCATTCAGATTTTGAAATCTCACAGAATGCATCTTGAAAGGAAATAAAATCCCAAATATTTTGTGAAAGCAGAAACAGGCACTCCCCAACACAGGCACTCAACTATACAGGGCCGTGATTCTTCCCTGTCTCCTGCTTATACAGTAATTTGCACCTCTATCCAGTATCCAGTAGAATTGGGTAGCACTTCATTTGAATACCCATCTACATGATTACAGTATGAGAGGCTATGGATGGTCCAGCTTATAGTACTTTAATGAGAATCCAAAATTTTGAAATAATATTTCTATGACTCATCTTTCCACCTGCACAGCTGTCATGTTATGCTATATAGAAGATACTTCTTTAACATCTCTCAAGTTAAGAAAGAATATATATTAAATGTCAAAAGATTGTAGAATCTCTCCACTAAAAATTTCAGGGTGAGATTCACAGTTCTTTGGCTTTGGCATGCTTCCCCTAGTCTAAGGGCTTTGCTACACAGTAGAACTTATCCTCTGCTGATTTTTTTTTATTATAAAAAGTCTTACCTTCACTGGGAAATTCACTCATTAGTAATGCCATACTCTGTTGCTTGGAAGTAGCAGTTAACTCCATCTTGTGATTTATTATTGAATGCTTACATTTGCCTGCATTGCATGGTGCTTTGGCAGGTCTCCATTTGCCCTCCCACGTTGCTCAGACCACCTGGTCTGTTACCTGTGTGCCTGTAACTGCTCTGCAATTACACAGATAGAGCTTTGTTCCCATGTTTAAATGCTGGGAAGCAATGATGTTCAGTTCCTTCCTGCTTTCAAGTTCTAGCAATCTGTACAATTACCATGGTTTTCTTTCCAAGTCTTGTTTTCTTGACTGCATCCAACCAATTCAACAACAATGAAAATGATCCCCAGAGGAGAGAGACAGTTGGGAGGGGGAATCAGTTTTCCAAAATTCAGACATCATAATGTGGTGAAGATGCTAATGTTGCTAATGTGGATGGTAGAACAGAGCCATGAATTTAATATATATGTGCTGTGTCAGAAATCATGAAACACCTTGCAGTAAAACTGGACATCTCCGTTTTGGGGGGAAGTGGAACAGTGGAGGGTTCAAAATGTGATGATGAGGAATTAATACAATTTTAGCACAAGGCTGTAGTGACTATTTTACCTTGGAATTGCTGGTTCTCAAAATAAAGACAAGGCTCATGGATGAGGTCATGATTTTAGGTTCAGGTTATCTGGTAGTGAGGAGGCAGCCAGCGCCCTAAGGTCTTGTCCATGTTCTCCACAAGGCTGCCAGCAGGCTGGCAGAGGGACCAGTAAGCAGTACCGTGCTGGCTTCTGCTGTAAGTCAGTCCTACAATGAACAACCAGCCATTGTTTGGTTTTCTTCCTGAAGCCAGAGGCACACTGGATCACCTGGAGTGTGCCAGGCACCGTGCATTTCATGCTGGCTTTCTCCCTCTCCTCCTCCCTGCAAGTCCTGCCTGGCTGTACATTGTGTTCAGATGCTCTCTGTGCTGGCGCTAATTGAAGTAAATCTTATAATAGAAATGTGTTTGTTGAGGGCATGTCATTCTGTAGTTCTGCAATAAAATATGTAGTACATAATGTATTTTAATTAAACCGGAAATTAGCTGAATTAATCAGTACAAGTCCACCCGCCCTCTCCTTTTTAATATCATATGCTCCAACAATAAGGAAATTCCAGATAGGAAAATTGCACATCTTCCTTATACTAACACTGTTAGCATTTAGTGTGCTGGGCACTAACTGAAAAGCAGCATTTATTGAACGGGGCCCCTGAGTGTGTAAAAGAAACAGATTCTTGGATTCATAAAGTGGTTGAGTTGGCCATAACTATTGAAGACCAAGGTGCTTTTGCTTTCTTGTCATGGAAGCTGTCTATCTTCTCCAGAATGTCAGGGGAGGAACAATTCAGTGACTCACAGCAGCTGACTTCAGTTGTGCTTATTTACTTGGGAGTATCATGTACAGTTTTTTTTCCTTGCTATTCCTGGTCTTAACCTGTCACAGCTGCCCAGTCTGTTGCATTCATTCACTTGGATTTTGTGGGTAGGCACTTTCTGCACTTGGCTGACTGAGGACACAGGCCAAGGGTGTGTCCTCTAGTATTAATGGACCTGCATGCAATTAATTATTTGTTTGCCTGTCTTCAGCATCTATGTCACTCCTGATAGCATCATAAATCCTTATCTTGGCATGTACTCTTTAAAGCTGTGGCTACAGAAAAATTTATGTGAAATGGAGTTTAAGAGACATCCAACATGCCCTGAGCTCAGCATGACTGTAACCTCACCTGACTGACTGAGTGTGCAAACTAGAAAGTTCCTCTTCTTGCAGATGGTGGCAAGCCTGGTGTTCAAAGAAATTGTTCAGTTTGGTTAGATAAAATGCAATATTCTGATGATCAAGACAAGAAATGATCCATCAACCTCTCAAATGCCACATAGCTGAAGGTATGATATAGTTTTCCAAGGCTGAGAGAAAGGAGACAAGACCAGAGACACCAGAGGCCTGCTGAGACAGATGAAGTAATAGGAAAGACTTTTTTTCTATCAACAGGGAGAAAAGAAAAAACTCCCAGTGACAGGCAAACTGCCAGAGAGAGTAGGCGGCAGATACTGGGGATGAACAGGCAGATCTTATTTCTAAAGATATATTCTGGGGAAGCTGCTCTTCCAGTGAATGGAAGTGAACTTTTGTTGGGACACAGGCTTGGGAGAATGTCCCATTCTGAGCCTCAGTGCCCCATAGCCAGAACGTTGATTTTTTTTTCCTTTTTTTTAGTAAATTTTTTCCTGGAGATAAGTCACTGCACCACCTGTCATGTAGTTCTCCTGTACAAAGTTACCACCATCACCAGTTTAGAGAAAACTGTCCTAGCTCAGTTAAATTTCTGATAAAACCTTTAGCTTCATGCTTTAACAAAGACTTCTTGGCACCTGCAGCTGTGGATGAATGACACTGTCTGGGATTTGGTACAATGTACACCAGGCCTCCCAAGACTTATGTCTTTGTGTTACTTTATGCTCTCTATGATGCACCAAGGGAGCCTGTAAGATGAAGGCATGTCTGTCTGACCCTCTGGGTAGACTTGGTGCTGAAGGGATGCTTGGATGGAACAGAAATACCATAACTCTTCCTGCAAATGACTTTTGAATAATTATTTTTCATTACTTGCATTGTATCTACTTGTGGACACACACATTTAGAGAGCTAGGGAATTACAGCTTGGAAATTCTTTTTCAGGCCTGGATTTCTCCTGACTCTCAGGTCCATTCCCAGGCTGACAAGCTGACTACAGATTCAGTTAGGGAGGAAGTCTCCCAGGGTGATAATATGGTGAAAAAAAGAATGGAATTCATAATAAAGATTGACACCTGGTGTCTTTCCCGTGGGATACATCCTGAGGTACTGTCCCAGGGATGTTTTTCCCAATTGTCCAATGAAATACTGTCCTGTCCTAGCTCCACGTAATATGCTTTAAATACAGGCTGTCTGTTCAATAAGTTGGCCTTTTTCCCTAAAGAGGTCCGTGTGTGTTGCTGTCCTTGCTCTCTCTCTCTCTCTCTTTTTCTAGCCCAGCAACCACATCTACACGTCTGGGACTTTGAGCTGTGACTCAGGAGATGAGCTAAGTCACAAGCTGCTAGCAGTGTTGCATTGTAGGTGTCTGGGTCAATAAAAGCTGGTTACACCTTTGTCTCCCTGTGTGCAAAGCTGAGCCTGACTGACTAAAAGATGGAGATGGGGGACCTGTCTGGGGGGGAACTTCTTACATCTTGGCTCTATTCCTGGTATAGATGTTTGGCTTCTCATGTGTGAGCAAAGTGAGCTCTGTCTTGGATGCTCTGAGCTCAAGCCTGATATTTATATTTATCCTCCTCTCTGGTGAGTTAGATTGGAGGGTTTCTGTTTTAACTACATAGAGGAAAACACTGTTCAACTTTCTCCATATCACATATTAATGTCTGGCTAATCACAGTAATAGCTAGATAGGTTGTTTTGTTTTGTTTGCTCATTTTGCTGGGAGAAAAAAGTCATTTTCCAGTAAAGATGTCTCTTAATGAATGGGTTAATGTTTAATGAGTTCTGACTTACATTAGATTAGATGTAAAGATTGTAAACAAAGCATAAATCCTGGATTTCATAGCTGTTAATGGAACACAGTTATTAAATAAGTTATATTACAAATCACAGAGAAGTATTTTTTTAAATAATTCTGCACAGTTTTTACTGACTGAGCAATTTATTTTGTTTTAATCAACTTCGACAAGCAAAAAACAGCAATAAAACATAAATTCAGTCTTAAGTTTAGACATGGCAGAATATATATGCAGCTTCAGTGAACAAAGAAGCTGATGGGAGTAATAGGTCAATTAGCCTGTTATTACTTGCTTTGATGAGAAGGAACAAATTTTCAAGACTGATGTATATCACACACAGTGGATTATACAAACTGACTTGAACAGCAGCACCAGCAGGTGATCAAGGGACAGGATATGAAACCTATTGAAAGCTCTTCTTTCATAATTTTTTTTTCTGATTTTAGCTAAAGATTTGTAAAAAAAAGGGAAGCTGAAAGAGAAGCCCATTTTTAAAAAGATATTGGTTCTGAAAGTTGCAGTAACTTCAAATACTTGAACACAGCTAATACACATGTTCTGGTTATCCCACTTTCCTCTTCCACTTGTAACAGCAGGGAACAGTTAGAGAGACCTGTATTGTTTTTCTAATGGGATCATGTTTCTAATGATCTTCAAGTTGCTTCATGACACTCCTACTTGTAAAAGTTAGCTGGGTTTTTCAAAGACAAAATTACCTACCATAATTACATCTTCCTGGTTGCCTAGTTTGAATGAAAAATCTGAAGAACATGTCAAAATGCACAGCTTCAGCACAGATGTTTATCTCTGCTTAATACTGAAACAAATATTGACATCTATTACATTACTGTATCTGCCTCAGGGTTTGGGAAAACTAAGAAGTTTCTGAATTTGTTTAAGGAACTTTGATATCAGAATTTTTGCACTGTTTTCAAACAAAGTTACTGGTGTCAATATTAGTTATCTGAGTTATGATTCATGATGCTGAGAATACAAACTAGGTGAAAATAGTTAGGAAGGAAAGCTAGAGAGGGAATGGCCTCAGGTTGCACCGTGGGAGGTTTAGATTGGATATTAGGAAAAAATTTCTTCACAGAAATATTGTCAAGCATTGGAACTGCTGCCCAGGGAAGTGATTGAGTCACCAGTCCTTGAGGTATTTAAAAGACATGTAGATGTGGCCCCTGGGGACATGGTTTAGTGGTGGACTTGTCAGTGTTACATTAGAAGGTGGATTAAATGATTTTAAAGGTGTTTTCCAACCCTAAATGATTCTGTGATTCTATGAAAATCAAATAATCTATCAGTGTTACGTTCTGTAGCAGGAGGATTTTTTTCACCTGCTTCCTTCTGTCTTGCTTTGGCTCTAAATATCTTTGAAAGTTACTATCAATAAGAAATGTGTGGTTTTGTTGGGGAGTTTTAAAATACATTTTATTTCCTTTTGAACGTGACTGCAGTCCTGCAGTAGCAGAGCTCAATGAGGAGGAATAACAAACCAAGCAGTCTTTCTAGGTTTCCCTTGTGTTGCCCAAGGGCAATCGACGTTGTGTCCAAAAACGATCGACTTTTAGTGTTCTGTAAAAGACTTTTGACCTTTCTATTGTCCCTGTTGTCCAGCTGCTTCAAGGTTGTCCTACTTGAGACATGACTTCTGACATGCTCAGACTGCTGGCTCTTTTGTCATAGAAAGCAAAAGTTGTATAACACGACTGGGATACAATAGGCACATCCATGCAGTGATGTTACAAGCCCCATGAATATAAAATATTCCAACAGATTTCTTTGTGAAACAAAATAGTTGCTAGGGACTCCAGCTATTGTGAGGCATATCCTGTCTTGAACTTTTGGGATTTGGGGAGGGAATAGTGCTTATTTTTCTGTCTCTTAGAATGTACATGGTACTAAATAAAAACATCAAACTCAAACCTACACCAAAAACCTACAACAAAAATTGATTTTCTCAATGCAAGTCAAATAAAATGAGTTTGCGGCTTTATTCCCTATTTTATTCAGGGAAGAAGATATGTTCATATGTTATCTGTGGTTCAAGTCTTCATGATGTGATCTCTGAAAAAGAGGAGGGTCTAGTTCTGGTCTCCTGGCTTTAGTTAAGCAAAAACCCTCAGGAAAATCCATTCAGTCTGATTTCTGTGGTGAAACATGTGAAACATGTCAAATATGTTCATAATTAGGGATGACTGGGTCTTGTTATTTGGATGGCTCTGTGCCTTTCGGGGAGGAGGATGACAATGCTGTGGAGCTGATGGGCAAACCAAGCCATGAATGCACAAAACATTTAGTGTAGTGACACCCCTTTTCCATGATACAAGCTGTAACCTATAACCTCTTATAAGGTGAGCTGCTCTGCTGCTTTTGTTACACACTTTTCTCATATGCTTCTGCTGTACTTGAGACTCCGTGTTCCCTTCCCTTGCTCTTTGCCAATGATAAATATGTCAGTGATTAAGAGAGTTTCACTAAAGCAGCTAGAGTCCAGATGTAATCAGTCAGCATCAAACGTGTCTGAAGGCTTGTATGCAACAGAGCATTTATAGAAATTAATTTGGAATAAGTAAATAAGTTAATTTAAAGTAATAAAAAAAAAAATCACCTTTTATTCCTATACAGGCGTTGCTATTTCAAAATAATAAAGTCTCACTGCATCTGTATTAGTTCACTGGAAGACTAAATGAAGCTAAATCCTTGGGTGTTTGATTCTAAGTACTTGATTCAGTACAGTTTCTGTTCGATGAGAGGTGAAAACCATAAATACACCCCAGTGCTCTTTCACAGCATCTTCCTGAAGTGTTCTGTCAAACTGTTCTGAATTCACTAATTCCTTGTGCTGGCCTGGTTTTAGGGTAGTGTACAGCAGTTATGGGTATGCTGGCAGGTACACCTGCTTATGAGCTTTTCTGGTGTGCTGGCTGTGTCCCCATATGGGAAGAGGGAATAGAAACTTTCTACATATCTCCATCTGCTAAAGTAGTAGTCCTCAAAAAGAGGATTAATAATTTTTCCACCTTTCTTTTCAGTATAAAAAAACTGAAAAGTTTTTTCAGTTTTTGATCAAAAAGCAGGAGCAGATGAAGGACTGCTTTCACTATGTTCATCTTCTTGACCAGATGCAGTCATACAGTGTTGAAAAGGAATACATCCACAGAGTGAGGACCATCTCTCCTCAGTGTGATTTATCACTGCAGCTCTTGCTGACAGGTTTGGGGACCAAACTAGAAAATCAAAACTAGAAATTCAGAAGTAAAAACCTTGCTCTTGCCCATCCCTTTTTGTAATTTTTATCCAGATAAAAAGAAATTAAGCCAACATTTGAGATGTTCTGATCATGTCAGATGCAAACCACGACACCAGATGCCCCTGAAGATATATTTATTGGCAAGCATTGGCAAGTGAATCCTGAAATTAAATTAGTAAAGAATAACAACCAGATAAAACTAAACAGAGCAACTCTCAGGCCAAGTGACTTTTAAAAAGTCTGAATTTGTATGGACAAGATCCAAAAGAAGCCATAATATAGCAGCCTGCTAAAGTACATCATAGAATCATAGTGTATATACTGAATTGGAAGAGACTCACCAGGATCATTGGTGTCCAACTCCTGGCTCTGCACAGCACACCCCAAGAATCAAATCATGTGCCTGAGAGCATTTTCCAAATGCTTTTTGAACTCTGACAGGCTTGGTGCTGCCACCACTTCCCTAGAGTGCTCAGCCAGTTCCAGTTCCAGTGCTTAGCCACTCTTCAGGTGAAAAACCTTTTCCTCATATCCAGCCTAAACCTCTCCTGACACAGCTTCATGCCATTCCCTCAAATCCTATCACTGGTCACAAGAGTGATGGGATCAGTGCCTACCCCTCCTCTTCTCCTTGTCAGCCTTTCCTCCAGGCTGAGCAGTGAACAAGTGACCTCAGCCACTCCTCATATGGCTTCCCTCCAGACCCTTCACCATCCTCATGGCCCTCCTTTGGACACTCTCTAATAGATTAATGTCTTATATTGTGGTGCCCAAAACTGCTCACAGGACTTGAGATGAGGCTGCACCACTGCAGAGCAGAGCAGGACAATCCCTTCCTTTTGACCAACAGGTGATCTTGTGCCTGATGCCCCTAGGGCGAGGGTGACCCTCCTGTATTTATATATATGTATATATAGACACACACATACATATATACACACATATATATTTTATATATATACATATAATATATATTAAAAAATACATATAATACACATATTGACATGCCCACACACACATATATATATATGTATTTATTGTTCACTAGAAACAAATGTTGTGTGTTTTTCAAGTATTAACACTCTCTGTGTTTCTCTTTTTCTCATTTGTTGCCTACTTTGCTATGTCCCTGTCTTGGGATTGTTTCATTTTCAGTTGGTTCAACATAAATTTTAAATCCTACACACTTGTTTTTGTAGAAGTATTTTCTGTTTGATGTCAAAGTTAAATAAGATCTTACTGGTTTTGTCTCACCAAGAAAATTTAAGTTTTCCATACTTGAATAAGTGCTAAGCCAAGATGAAGGTAATTGTGTTAAATAGCAGAGGCAGGTGTGTGATAATCTTGCTCCTGCTATCCTGGCTAGTGCAGGGCAGAAGGTGAGATCTACAAGGAGCTCGAGTAGCAGGTCCCAGCTGGGGCAGGCTGCACAGCTCAGAGGGTCAGGACTCAGCACACCCCCTACCTGACTGGTACCTGTGAAATCTGGGGAAAATGTTGAAGGGGATGTAAACTGAGGTCTTAGCTCTGAGTCAAAAGCAGAGTGAATGTCTGTAGCTGGTAAGTGTTCCAGGGAACTGCTTTTTGCTGTTTGCTCGTGGAAGCACAATACCTGATTCTGAGAGTGTATGAATCCAGCATGTATTAATTCAACAAATGTTGATGCAAAATTGCTGGTTTGAGAAATATGCTGTGAAGGAACTTAATTTTACAGACAGTATAATTATACAGCTGTTACAGATATGCCTGTAAAGAACAACTTACGTCAGATAGTTTCAAATATGTGCTGCATTTCTTTTTCTCTTTATGCCTTCTAAAAATATAGTATAGACTAATTTGGCAATTTTAAATGCTGCGATAGCATTAATCTAATTTTTCCATTTCTTTGGCTTTTATACTTACTAATTTAACTTATTTTGTTGGAAAGGAGACAGAGTGGCAGATAAAGCATTTATTAAAGGGCCGTAAGCAAAGGCTATAAACATTAAGTCCCAGTTTGCAGTGTGAGTCCTGCAGCCTTTGCTTCCTTTCTGATGAAGACTGACTGCAGTCAGTGAAGGCTCAGGCAGTAGTATTAAGCAGATAAACGGAGAATTCTGAAGCAAAAATGGTGGGTTCTTGTGATTTATGATCTCACAAGCTGAGACAATGTCCACTAGCTGTAAGAGTAGAATAGACCTCTCTTATTTGCAGATCTGGTTCTGAGAAGCCTTTCATCTGTGGGTCTGCTGCTCTTACTACACAATGCAGTAGGAAACTTTTTTCTAGTAGGATTTCCATTTATTTTAGAAAGGTATGCAGTGGGTATGTGTGTAGGCTAAACAGTGGATCATGCCACATATTAAAATTGAAGCCAGGATTGTGTTTGAGGAAGTGTTAAGATGGTAGGGTACATTCACAATATTACAGGAATGTATCTGTAATTCAAAATACTACCTTAAAACAAGGGATGATCTGATCCCAAATGATTAGTTGCAGTTTAGGGAATAAAAAAGGAGAAAGGCGGGGTGCAGCTAGAGGGTGATAATTTCTGATCTTCAAGTAGTTTCATACCACTGTTTAAAAGGGCATTGTTATTGAGGACAAGTGATCCATACTGTATCCTAGTGAAATCCTCTGTGAATAAGTGAAACCAACGCATTTCTCAAGGTTTATTCCCTTCTTTTCTTTCCCAACTAAAGCACTGAATACAATCAACTCTTGAGCAGACTGCCTAGGAGAATGCAGCATTTAATTGTTATGCTGAAGGGACAAATGCAAGAACAAACAATTAGATAAAAAGGGGTTGAAATTCTGACAGATAATCTTTGCTATGCTAAGGGTTACAGCTGCCACTAATTTAGTCGCATTATCCTTCTCATTGCAGATGTTTAGGGATGGGTCTTCTAAATTACAGAGAACAAAAGCATTTCCACTATAAAAGCAAATTTTATCATAAGAAATATAATTGATAGGATGATAAAAGCTTTTGATACTGAATTATTTGATAGACTAACAGGAAAAATAGAATCTTTGAACAGAATATTTATCTGAAGAAAAGAGTGAACACCACACCAGCCAATGCGTTTCCAGTTTTGTTGCTTCAGAACTAAAAATACTTAGGAACAAGTGAGTGGGTTGAATTAATCTCGTCTGGTGACATATCTATACCTAATCATGATTTGTTCACTAACTGTGTTTTTACCACTAGTGATAACTAGTTAGCACTATGAAAGCTATAATGGGATAGTTTGGTCAATGTATGCAGCTCCTAACAGTTTCATAAATCATTCTTGCAAACAAATCAAAGTCAATAGAAGAGTAACGTGACCACACATAATTGTACAATGTTTTTCCCTATCTCTTAGTTATTGGTAATGTGTCAGATGGGTTTAAAATGTCTTTGGTTTGCTATTTTGGCTATATGCCTGATCTTAAAGAAAGACAAAGCCTACAACTAAAATTTATTATCTTTTTTTAAAAAAGGCACAAACTGTAAGCACAGGTGTTAAACTAGAGGTAAATCTATGTACTAAAGCTCAGGCTAAGTGGAAGAACAAAGCTCCTGGGGGTTAATTTATTCTGCTTCAAGATGCTTAGGCTGTATCTGATACTGACCAAACTAGTTTATGTGGAGCTTGTTTGGAGATCTTGAGCTACATGCTAATGTGCAATGTAGGTAAACCTTTACTTAAAGATTTATGCTAGTTATTTAATTGCTCCTTTTCCAGAAATGCTCATAAGTCTGTAAGTATAGGTTGTGGTTAAGACTGCTCTGGATCATAATCTGTCAAGAATAATTTGCTGTTGTGCCCATTGCCTGCCTTTCTAGAACATATTGAATTTACATTGGAAAATATTACTTTTACTTGTAATATAAAGCAGCATGGTACACATGCTTTTTTTCGGTAGGAAATGCACTTAACATTTAATACTAAGCTCTGAAAAAATCAGAAATAAAGGACTGGCAAAACCCTTTCATTTTTCTTTGCAACACTGAAATTTTAAAATAACCCTCATACAAGAGAGGCTAAGTGTCAGAGGATTAGTCACCCGGTTGTAGTTCAGTGTCCTTGGGCCTAAAAACCTTTAAGAAATGTTTAACACATCACATTTATCATGTCAAACAGTCAGTGGAGCTTATGCAAAGTGAGGTGCAAGGAATTAGATTTCAGGTATGAAATCTGCCATACTTTTTCCGTGCCAAAATCCACATGCAGCAATAGAGACTTGACAGTAAAGCCTTGGGGAGAGGATAATGATTCTGCACATGGGGATATTGTGCTTTCAAGCTGAACAGGAGAAGCTTGTTATCAACCGTGGTGTGCTGCAAAAGGAAATGCTGATGCAATTGGACTCTTGTGGCCATCTCTGCATGGTGTGTGCTCTGCCATGAGGCACATGGGCTGTTTCAGGACAAGGCTGGACTTCTCCAGCATTTCTCATGTGGTACCGTGTTGACATAGATCAGAAGAGGAACGAAAAGACTGCTGAAGAACAAAAGTTGAAAAACTAATCTATCTCTTTGGGCACCCTCTAGCTGGAAAATTAAAAATAGAAACATCACCAAGGAAGACTGTGTCTGTTGGGTCATAGGTGGTAGAGAGAAATATTTGTTTGGCATACTCCAGAGAGGGGATCTAAACCTTCTTTTCAGAGCTGATTGTATCTGTTAAACAGAGCTTGTGTCTTCCTCTCTGGAAGCTCCTTGGGAGGGGGGAAAAAAGGCTTTATATGTAATTTTAAATTAATTTTGTTGTTTTTTTTTCTTCTTCACTAAATTGAATAGAAAAAGATCCAGAATCATCCCATTTTCTCTTTCCTTTAACTATAAATTTTTTAACTTCGACATTTTTTAACTTCAACTTCGACAGTAATGTCAATGTAGTAGAATGGAACTGCTGAATACACTCCACTGAACAGAACAGAATACACTCCATTGTTTGGTGGAAAAAAACAACCATCCAAACTGGAAATAGAAAATTTTCAGCTTTGAAAAATGGAATCAGGATGAAAACTTTAAATCTAAGTAAATCGAATGGTGTAGTTTTACAATTTTGCTTTAATTAGATAAGATTGTTGAATAAAATTTTTTCTTGGAGGAAAGAAAGGGAGATAATTTTTAAAAAATCAGTTTCAAGCTTTATGTAGCATGCCTTCAAGATCATGATTCTGCTTTTTTCCTTTAATTCCATCTTGGTGTTGCTGGAGGCTACTGATACCTTGACCTTTTGTTTCTTGGAGTACCTAATGGAAATAATGAAGCAATAACATCCAGGAAGAGTCACTTGATGGTCACTACTGGCATTTGTTATTTGTTCTGTGTGAATCTTTTCACACTATAAAATCTACATTAAGAATACAGTGGTGTCAGTAATTTTCATTGCAAGCACAACAAAGAATTTGTTTATGAAATGTGCTTTAAAATGTATGAATCTATTTAAGTTTCTGGCTTAGAACCAGTTTTGAGATGCTGCTTTCTGCTGTGCTCCTGTCTGCTTCATGCTAGGTTTAATAACCAGGAGTCAAACTTAGTCTTCAACAGGAGATGCTGGAATAACGAGTTAAATCTTGGGCAGATATGGGGTAGAACATATCCCTGGACTAAGGAGTCTGGAACTTGGAGAAGCCAATTGAAAGTTGTAATGTTGTTTTCTGGGGTGTATTATTGGGTGTTTTGAGAGGCATTCTTTTTTTTTGGTGTTTTGAAAGGCACTCAAAACCAGTTCTTGACTTATTTTTTTTTTTCACCCAGCAACCAAACAACTGTGTTTTATAACTAAAACAAAGGGTGTTTTTTTCTTTTCTACTGCAGGTTGCGTAGACTTTAGTCTCACACTGAGAGGAAGAAATATCTTTCTGATTCACATGAGTTACCAGCAAATTTCATGAGATGCAGTGACATTTTATTTCTCTTCAAAGGCAATCAGTAAAACTGAAAAAGGTCACATTTTGTTTTCAGCAGAAAGTGCCTCTGTGTCATAATTTAAAGTGAACAACAACTTCTAGCTTTATGCAGGAAGACATGTATATGTTAGATAGGGTTTCAAGGGAAAATGTTAATTTCAAGCTCATTAGAGTTTAGAAAATCAAAGTGCATATTTCTTAATGATTAGTCCTCAAGAATTTTAATGCATTTTTTAATAATTTCACTTCTGTATGATTTTTTTCTGTCATTGAATCATTCCTACAATATTTTTGACAAAATTAGAATAATTGACTATTGATGTCACAAAAAAATGTAATTTGACTGAAAAAGAAAAAGTACCATGAAATTCAGTTATTGGAGTCATATAACATGACAAACCAATATGTAATATTTTTATGGATGCAAAATGGAATTTTTTTGTTAAATAGGACTTTCTGTAGTTTCACTATTCTGGCAGCAGAAGGATCAATTGGGTGAGAGACTAGGAAAAAAAAAGGCAGATTTTGTTAAACTGCCTTGCATTATCTTGTTGTGTTCATGCTAGCCATCAGTGAACATTTGTTTTGGAGAAACTTTATTGACTGCTTTAGAATCTGTAAAATCTTAAGTTATTTACTGATTTTCCCAATTATGGATCTAGTTGCTCCTGGTTTTGGCTACGATTTTATAAACACTTGAATATAAAAGTTACTTTAAAAATAGGGAACTGTTACCTTGAATGAAGTTATTCACGTGCAGGGATTAATATTTCCAGATCAGGAATATCTCCAGTATCTTCAAGACAACTAATCAGTGCAAAAACTGGGAGAAAACTACCAGTGACCTCATAATGTATTTTATTGAAGAAAAAAAAATCTACAAACAGAATCTTCATGGTTATTGCAAAATTACATTAATTGACTTGAGACACGTTTTTTTCCTTTGCTGTGGTAGGGCCTAATAATATCCAAGTCTCCTGGAGATCTGAGAGGTTTTAAGACTGAAATAGGTTTTTTTGGTTATTTACTGATAACTTTGTTTGTAATGGTTAAGGCAGATGAGATGTTCAAGCTGACTCTTGTGAGATTCAACCTACGACTAGGCTGATGAGACCTTAGATGAATGCTCTGAGAATGAGAACAATGTGCAAATCCACCACTTTGAGAGGAACTCAGACTGAAAACAAGAGTTATGAATGGATCCTATGAGTCTCAAGGGAAGCAAGTTTCAAACGGGAGGAGCTCAGCCTGTTTAGGGAAAAAGGAGTGGTCCTGTTGGCCACCATGCTTTGAGCAGACACTGTCTGGAGCAGCAGTGCCCTGGCACACGATTGGCCTCCTACTCTCACACTGGTGCCTGACCCCGGCTGGATGCCAGGCACCCGGAAAAACACTCTCCTTCTTCCCTCCTCAACTGGAAAGGGAAGAGAAAATATAATGAAAGGCAGGGAAAGATCACAAATTGTCATGAGCAAATCATACTCAGCCTGAGGAAATTAATTGAATTTATTACCAATCAAAATCAGAGTAGCATAAGGAGATGTAAAACTAATCTTAAACCTCTGGGCTTCCCACAGGGTCACAGCCTTCTTTTGGACATCCATCTGCTTCAGCATGGGTCTCTTCCACAGGCTGCAGGTGGATCTCTGCTCCTCACAGACCTGCAAGAGCTGCAGGGGGACAGCCTGGCAGCCTGGGGACATGGCCATCACCACAGTGGGCAGGGAATCTCTACTCCTGCTCCATGTGCTCCATCTTCACTGACTTGGGTGTCTGCAGAGGTGTTTCTCTCACATGTTCTCTTCTCTGCCCACAGTTGCTTCTGCACAGTAACATTTTTTCCTTCATAAATAAGTTATCACAGAGGGTCTTTTCCTGATGGGCTTGGCCTTGGCCAATGAAGGTTCTGGTTTGGAGCCAGCTGGAATTGGCTCTGTTGGGCATGGAGGAAGCTTCTAGCAGCTTCTCACGGAAGCCACCCCTGCCATCTTCCCACTCCCCCACCAGAACCGTGCAAACCCAATACAGCAGTTTCTTGGACTGAAGTTGTTCATGTGTCAAAAGCCATCCTTAATACTTGCCACTTCTGAATTAGAGTAGAAAGGGCTCTTCAACAGCCACATACAACACAGCCTTAGGATGTGCTTGTCATCTGCAGCTCCCACTACAGCAGAAGAAGCAGATCCTCATTATCACTTTGGATTTTGTTTCTAAGCAAAGAAGAGTCTGGTGATTTCAGAGGACAAATATCTAAACCTTTTCATCCTTTGGACTTGAGTCAGTGGTAAACAGCTCTATTTTCCCACTTTGCCCATGATGAAAGTCCTTTAAGCTTCTAAGAGAAGACCAGGTGTAAGATTTCTATGTGAATGCTACCACAGGCACTGGAATAAGAAAATTATTTTTGTTTATTTAACTTCTTCAGTTTTCAGTCTGGTATTTCTCTACTGCACTCAGAGCCAAGATTCATTTGCAGTATTAAAGCGCTTCATTATTATATGGTTTTCCTTTTTGTAGGAGTGAAGAGACTTTATGGAATGACTTGAGGTTTTATAATTTTTTTCATATTAAAACCAAAAAATTATTCAGAAAGGAGGATTTATTATAAAAATTCCCACTAGAAAAAAAAAATTATTAGAGTTGAAGTATCTTCTAATTTTGCTCGAGACTTTGGATTGTCTTTTATTTGTCCTGAAATTATTTTTCCTATAGATGCTGAAAAATCCCCTAGTACTTTTTTTGGCACAAGAAAAATCCCTCTATGCAATCCCCCAAACCCATTCTCAAAATTCAGAGCCTTAAATGGGTCTATGCCATCTGTTCTGCTTCACTTTGGCAGCTCTGACTTGACATCTGGCAGTTACAGAACTAAGTGTGAGCTTGTAATTAGAGTTGGACAGAGACCTCAAGTTCCTTGTTTTAATAAAACTTCCCTGTACTATGTGATGTTGCAGAGATGCTATCTGAATATTGGTATTCAACATGCTTGTATGTTTTTGATGATTCATCTAGAGTATGTAGAAGGAAGCAGCTTTATAGTAATGACTTTTGATTTACTTCTTTCAGTCCTAATTAGAGCATGTTTTAATGATGACACTGGAGATATTTTTGTTGACATTGTAGTCTTTCTCTGGATAAACAGGCAATATTAACTTTTTCCATGAGGAGAATTTTCAGCTGAAAGATATCAGGATTAATCCCTGAGGAGGTACTGTGTTCATTTGTGGTACATAAAATGGTTGAGAGCCTCTAAAGGGTAAACCACAAAGAGTTTGGAGACTGCTAGTGTTATGAACTGTGAAATTGAACCCAGTTGCCAATGGAAAAAGGAGGGGAGAGAAAAATAATGAGAGGCAGAAATTGATTCAAAGATGAAATTAGCTGGTAGGAGGGTAGGCAAGGAGAAGGTATATGTAAGAGAGACTTGAGAACCAGTTAAGGAGTTGTTCTTAGTATCTTCTTTTTTTTCTGTAGCTATCACTCTTTCTTCACTCAGGCTTTCTGTTCTGAACACCTTCAGATGGGCTCTTTTCATTCATTTGCCCTTGTTTTTCTTTGCTCCAGTAGTGGAAATCATTTGGGCAATATATCTTTACTTCAGGGAAGAGACAGCAATTTGGCTTTTTGCTTCAGTTAACAGCTTGAGCTTGGGTCTGCAGGGGATCTTGAGAGTGAACCTGAGCAGCTGAATTTGTCTGAGAACCTAGGTTAATGTGCTTCTGCTGCCATTTAAACCCATGCTGCTTAAGAAGATTAATAATTTCTAAGAAATTCTCCCCACTGCCTCATCCCTCACTCCTCATGTTCCTGTACTCCTTTTTAGTCAGTGAAACTGAATTAGTGACCTCTTAAAGGCAAGAAGATGATGGTTATTTTCCTCTGATTTGTCATGATGTTACTTTTATGAAAATGGTTCACTTTTCTTTGTCACAGCCTTTTATTTAATACAGACCTGAATTTGGTTATATCTCTTATAGTCTGTTTCCCTGTATGTTCCTTACGCAGCTCTAAACTTGAAAGAGAGCCATCATCTTGACTTTTTATTTGGGCTGGATTTTGAATAAATGTAATTAGGCTTTGTCATGCTTCTTTAGACAGTCAACACAAAGTTATTTATTTCTTTTTGATATAAATAGCTCTTTTAGACTGGTTCTCTTTTAATTACTCTTGAAGAAGTTCACATTTTAATAAGGCTGTAAATGTCAAGTCTGGATGAGTCAGACCTAAAATATTAGAAAGCAAACTATCTCCTAATGTTCTCACTCTGTCCTGATCCTTGTGAAGTACCAAGAACTTCCTTGTAAGTGCTGAGGTCTCGTACAGCACTGAAGACAGAGGAAGCTGAAATTGCCTGGTGCCTTTCAACACCATCCCTTACCAAACAGGCTGCATTAACACCAAGTATCCCTGATCTCCTTACAAAAGATTCTATGACACTTTTTAAAAGAATTAAGTATCTTATTATAATTGGTGTTTTCATTTGTGAAACAGAGAGCCAAATCCAGGCTGCATTTCATGTATTTGTCCAACATTACCTTTTTGGAGATAAAAATTAAATTAGCAAGAGCTACCCATACAGAGAGGTGCCTGCATAGAGAGGAGTCAGTGGGAGGTACATGAAAAGGGAACTACAGAGCTGTAGAAGTGTGCTTAGATATGTGCACCAATACTAGCTCTGTTCAATAATATCTGCTCCCTCCCATCTCTGCCTTGAGTTGCACTGTGGGATGTTCATTAGAATTCATTCCTACTGGAAAAACAAGTGCAGCCAACTGTGGTAAGTGGGGAAAAGAAGTGGAGGTCTGATTTTATGAGCCTTCTCAGTTTCTAATGCTTCAGAATTTACAGTATTACACTCAGGAGGTAATCTGAACTTTTCAGAAAATCTTTAATTCTTCTTTCGTCTGTCACAGTTTTTTTCCAAGCACCAAGAATCTTGAGACAGGTCTCCTTTTTCTCCTGTCACCTGACTCTCGTGCTCTGCTGTGGATATCTATAGGGAGAAAACCTGCAGAGCCATTCTTCTTCCCTAAGCATGTGGTGATGGAATCAATACTAACTCTCAGCTTCTCTAGAACAATTTTAGTGATTCTGTTTTTCTTTGGACAAAGGGCTTCAGCCTCATAAACTTCTGGTGCAGTCATTTTTGTTGCTTTTCCTCATGATTTTCCTTTTGGTTTAGCAGGCAGTGAAAGGTTGTGAAGGTGGAATTAAACTGGCATTCCTTGCTCAATTGGGGAAAATTGTATATCCTTCCATTTGCACCTGTCCTTCCACAAGTCCTTGAGTGTTTTTCTCAGCTGACTGAAAACTTCAGAAGGTTGAGCAATGCAAAGTGAAGTGGAGAAATCCAGATTTGTCTTAACCAAATTTATTTTGTAGCTAAATGACTATTCATATCAGAGTTTAGATTTCAGCATTAACTGCCTCTCACTTGTTTCTGCTGTGGCTGCTCCTCTTCCATAATTTTAGCATTCTGAGATGTCTGGCTGGAGCTGTCTCTGCCCGTTGGGCCTGTGCTAATGATCTCATTGGCTTGTCAGCTGCTGTCTTTGCACAGATTTCTGATCAGAGGTCTTGTTAGTATCTGTGCACCAGCATCTTTAACTTACTTGTGTGACTGAAGCTTTAATGGCCCAACCTCTGTGGTAGGGTGGTAAGAAATTGGTGTGTGGGTTTAATGTGTTGACAATTTTTCTAATATTCATGTGCCCATATTGAAAGAATAGATTGTTTGCCTTCTCCATGTTTCCTATGCAACTGTGCTTGTCTTTTGTTTTACCATTTTACAGTGCCAGCTCAGGTTTAATATGTTATTCACAGTAGCTCTTGCCAAACATTACTTTTCAAGTGACAGCCGTTCGATAGCTTTGCTTCACGCTGTAGCTTTTGCACTTGTTCTAATATTCTGTCCAAGGTGACTCATGTTATATTGCAAATTTTCTTTCTCACTTTAGTATCCAAAGCATTTGCAGTTATTCTTTCCTTTTAGTAGACCTGGTATGGTGACTTACATTGTAATCCATGAGTTCATTTTTTTTCTATCAATGTTAGCATATTATTGTTTTTTCAAGAACCTCCTACCTGTTCAAATTAAATACTCAGCATCAGTTTACCGCTTCCTTTTTTTTTTTTTTGTCAATCCTTCTGACTCTATCTACTATGAAAGTAATTTAATTTAGTTTTTTGACTAGGAGATTCAGGACATAGTAAATGTAGTTCAAAATGGTGATGTTTGTCACTTCATATCACTATGCTACATTTTAAAAGAAATAAAGATAACCTGTCTTCTGTGTAACAGGTCTGAATGTGAATAGGAATCATAGGAAACTTCTAAAAAGTTTGAATGAACGTTCTTTATACAGCTGTTAAAAGATGCAATAAAGTGAAGGAGGTTGGTGGAAAAATTACAGCTCACCTCACACTGCTAAACTCTTTGGGCACTCTGAGCCAGTAGATGAAGACAATCTCCAAGAAATACTGGCATGATGGGCAAGATAGCACTAACATTCAACAGAGCAGAGGTAACACCAGAAAACTTCCCTTCATATTGTTCAGCACTTCCCAATACACTCCCCATTTTCAGTTGTTTGTATTTCTAGCACAGCCCTCTGTCTGAAAGTTCCAGATTTTTTTCTTGTCTCAGCTTGAATTTTGAAAATTTTGGAATCAAAGCTTTCTGCATAGAAAAAAGAAAAAATAAGGTAGCAAAAATTTAAAAAATATAGTACTGCTTATTTTGAAAGCTCTTGTTGTCTGTTTGATTTGATGTTTTTTGGTTTAACTACTTTGGTACCTTGCCTTATGTATATATACATTACATTTCCGTGGGCCCCATGATTGTTACCGTAAGGTCTTGGCAGCCAGCCCTCACCTTTTATAGGCTTTTATAGGATTATACATTTCATCAGCAAACTGCCTCACATGAGGCTTCATCTTCTTTTCCAGTTTTTTTAATGCATATGTAAGAGACGAAATGGGATCAGTAAAGATCCCTGTGAAATTTCATTTATGACTGATGAGAAAAATTAGCAATTTATTTCTGTCTCATTTTCTAATTTCTAAGGAACTTTACTGACCAATATTCTGTTATTTGTGAGACTGACATAAATGTTTCCTATACCTATAAATGCATTTGTTTTGTGAGTGCTCCAATAGGAAGAAGCTTGGTGACATTGATGCTGTTGCTATTTAGTGGGGGGCAGCCACACTTTCATTATAAGTAGCTGTATATCTACATTTGAATCTTAATTATTCTTTTGAATAACATCAAGGCTGAAGAAAACCCCTGAAGAATGCTACTAACATGTTGAGTTATAAGACAAAGAACAAAAGCAGCTGCTTTCTGATATATAACTATTGAACAGTTCTCAGTTTCTGTCATGTAGAACAGACTGATCTTTTGTAGTGCTAATTCTTAAACACGATCAGTCATAGTTAATGGAGGGTCAAATATCTTTTCAGACTACTGTATCTATCCAGTTATTTTTTTAATCCTTGTTGTCTCATAAAATTTATTAATTTGGTTGACAAGACCTATATTCTGCAAATTTTTTTTGGCTGTCATAAATTATTATTCTGTATTTATTAATTGAATTTCAAATCAGCATTTATTTTTTTCCCCTAGGTTTATTGGCAGGCTACCAAGCCTATAATTACCTGCCATTACTCTTGTTCAGTATCAGCAGAGCACCAGCATTCTTTCAGGCTGCTTGAACATTCCTGCAATTCTGAAACCAGAAATATGCTCATCCAGAAGTTTTGAGGTGTAAATTACCAAGGGCTCAATTTTAAAAGTGTCTAAACTTCACAGGGCTGTTTGACATTTCCTATTACTAGTGCCCTGTAAATCAAACTTTAAATCACTTCACAGAAAGACAGAATATTCTGAGTTGAAAGAGACCCACAAGAATCTTTGAAGTCCAACTCCCGGCATTGCACAGGACCTTTTTCATATATATATATATCTCAATATCAATATATAATATAATATAATATAATATAATATAATATAATATAATATAATATAATATAATATAATATAATATATATCAATTCATATATAATTTAAAATATTTTTAATCTCCTTTCTTGGACTATCACTCTTTAGCAGCTACAAAGTCACATCTTTGCTTGATTCTTTTCATCAAAAAATGGTCTTTAGATTTAGAAAATTATCTCTATTGAAGAACATCGTTTGCATTGGAATAGAGATCTGTCTTCTTTTAAGAAATTTAGGTCATGTTGTAGTTATTGATCCTTAGATATCCACAAATTTTGTTCCAGCAATTAATTCATCTTTATGTATAGTGTGATTCTGATAAAAATTGCATCCTCACTAGTGCAATGCAATTTGCATTAGAAAATTGTCATCTGTGTTATTTAGCTGAAACAATTTCAGATTTTTAATTCAATAATGGAATATGCTTAAATTAGTCATACAAAAGTGTTTTTGCTAGAAAAAATGTAGGCTGGAGAAATTTGAGTTTTATGCCATAAATCCTTGTCAGATTTTGATGTAATAAATTGAATGTAATTTTTAATTATGCATAAAAGGTTTTTTATTATGTTTTGAAAATATTATTTATATGTTTTATTGTCTTCAATTAAAATTATGTAAAAGGAACTATATATAACTGTTCTTGGAGGGTGTCACAAAGGGGAAAACAATGTAAATATCATAAGAGAGATTATGTTAAAAGTGCATTAAAAGGATTTGTTAATTTGTGCATAGTTACCATAACAAGCAGATGCATATTTGAAGCTTTTTAATTCACTTAGACAGCTGAGGTGTGTCATGTTCATTATTTGTGACCTCTGCATATTGCAGCATCCCAGGTCCAACTCAACGGCTGCTGTCAGCCTGTGAAGCCAAGAAAAGTGAGGGAGACAAGATGTTGCAGCCAGCTCACTGGGAAGTGGTGCTGACATGGTGTATGGACAACAGTTTTAAGGCATTGTCTGTACAGGTGGGTTTATTGAAGCATGTGGTGCCTCCAGAGAATGGGAATGCTTGACAGCATACCAGTGCTTTCATGATCCTAACCACTGTAATATGCTTCTCATCTTAATTATGTACAAAGTAAACAATGAAATAAGCTCTGTAATTTAATCTTAGTTTTTGTGTAATTGAAGCAAAATTTGTAATGGCAGAGTCTAAAAATTATGTAAGCAGAGTGGGTTGCCCATTTCTAATAAGCTTTATTGGTTGAAATGGGATATTCCAAAAGGAAACTTATTCGTGATAACAAATCCACTAAATTTACTAAACTTAATAGGCCTTGCAAATAATCATAGATTGCATGGGTATGAAATATATTATCTACATCAAATACCTTCAAAACAAGTCATTCAATTCTGCTTCTTCAGTGCCTGTTTTGTGTTCTTTTTTTTTCCTATGGAACTGTTATTATTTGTCACTGAGGTCTTCTGCTTACTGCAAAGTATTAAGCACACCACCTTCCACCTATTAGATTGAAATACTTGCATAGTGAAGGAGATATCCAAGACTCTATGAAATGTTTATTGATACCTGAGAATTGTTAGGCAACAACCTTGAGTACTTTTTGTCTTCTGAACTATTGTCCAGAGAAGACATCGATGTAAGGATAACAAACACTGATGATTTTGTCTAGATCTCCTCTTCGGATCTGGTTTAAATGGAAAGACCAAAGCCAACAATAGAGAAAGAACAGTGATAGGCTTTAAGAAAAGGCTGCTTTTCAGCTGAAACCTGGCAAAGATAAGAATCTCTCTGGAGTTACATAAACTTTATTTTCAGTAACAGCTTTAGAAAAGGGAACCATATGCACAGATTTTATTATATTTTTTCTTCTATAATTGATTTTAAATCAATATGGCAATAATAAAAATAACTTCTTAGGTAAGAATAAAATCTTTTTTTGCCTATTACTTTTTGTGCGCTGGATGGAAAGTGCAAAGTTTTGGCAGTGTGCACTGAATTCTAGGGGCTGATTTAAGTAGAGAACCCAGGAATGGTAAAAGCATGAGGCCTAATTCCTAGGTGATTGAACTTGTGGAGAATAGTAAAAATTTCATTATCTTTGAAAGATATTCTGTATGATTTGAAAGATATGCTACATGTCACATCCCAAATTGCAATGGAATTTGGATTACTCCACAAAGCTTGCTGTCTGTAAAGTTTGCTTCCTCCTCAGATTTAAAGAAAACAATTAAAAATATATTGTACCTTAAAAGTGAGTATGAATAAAACAAATACAAAAAGGGATGCAATATACCCTCCTCCAAGGACCTATTTCCCCTTTAAATCTTCTACATTCAATCCACGTTTTCTTCTCCAAAATGTCAGCCATCTACTGGGTTTGGAAAACCTGCCTGAATTCAGGAGTTCTGGATTGCACAAGAAAGTAATGTAATAAACTACAGCCCCTTCTGGTAAGTGTGGGTAAGTTGGTGAAGCCCACAAGTATTTCCTTATGAGTCAGAAAATTTTTATTAAATTATAGTAATGAAATATTTTGTTAACACAAATGGGACAGAATCATAAAGTTAGAGAAGATTGCAGGAGCAGAGTATGTACCTGCAGATAACAAATATAGCAGCTCCTTTTTTCAATAGTTTTGTCAGAAATCCACCCACTCCTTTCTCATCACACGGCAGCTGTACCCACAGAAAGCACTCCCTTAGTCCTTCTCTCTTGGACCAAAGGACAGGAGCAGATTATGTACCTCAGTGCCTGCCTGTCACCAGGTCTGAAAGAAGTTTTTCTCAGTCTCTCTCATAAAAAGGGGCAAATATTTGTCATTACAGCCATGGGAAAACAGGATTGATACTGAATTTCCATGTAAAGGTTTATTTCTGAGCGTGTTGCATCATAGCAGAAGTACAGAGGCCCTCCAGCTCTGATTTTGCCCTGGCTTTTGGCAGAAGGGGACCACACTGGGCCCTTTGTATCTGTATGCAAGGAAATATTGAAACTTATTGCATCCCATTATTGGGTAATTATCAAATGATTTTCACTGACTTCAAAGATCCATTCTCATTATACAACTGGTGTCACAGAAATATGGCTTTGTAATCATGCAGACCTTTTCTTCCCAGATAGATTAGTACTTTGTGTTATTGATTTGGACATTTAAAATCCTTCGAGATTTTTTTCTTTCTTTCTTTTTTTTTTCTATTTTTTTTTTGAGTTGGGCTTTTGAATTCCTTTTATTTGAGTGAAATGAGCTGAAAAGAAATATTTTAATTTGAATATTCTGGTGCAATTTTCATTAAAGCTCTATTCTTGGAGGCATTACCTTAAAAGGGGTTGTAAACATTGTAAACATGGCTCAGAATTAGCATAGCTGAAGTGGGAGTTATTTTTCATTTTTATCACTCTCTGCCATGCTTCACTTACCTTTTTAGTGCAGTCTGTTCTGTGCAGCCTTGAGAGATGAAGCAACATACTTGTAAATAACAGATATATTTATATTGCTTGTTCATCAGGAAAGAAATGCATCATTGCCACGGCCATGTATCCATAGCAGCTGTAAGACTCTCAGATCAGTTTTTCAGTTTTGTATTTTTACAACACGGTGGAAAATAATACAAAAGGGATACAAAAGCATGTCAAAATTAATTTTACTATCATAATTTCTACTTTTTTTAATGGTTTCTATTAAAACTGTTTTCATGTTCTTCACAACAAGAGGGGAAACCTTTGTTAGGACAGAGTTTAAATCCAGCTCTTAACTTTGCCTTTCAGGCTCATCAAGATGTACTTGCATGGCAGTGACCTCTGTCCCTTGTCTTAACCCAGTGAGAGAGAAATCTAGACTCAGTCAACCTCAGAGAACCTAGATCCACTTGAAAAGATCAAGATCTTTAAGGCTAATACAGTTTTCTAAAATGTAGAATTAGCACTCTGAAATATCAAAGCTACCTTTCAGGAAAATTAAACTTTTGTCTTCTTGTTGGCTGCGAAAAAATGCAAAACTGTTGATTGAAACATTGACCCGATAAACAATTAATAAGCAACTGCAAAATATTATACAAAATTCTAACTTTCTTTAAGTTATAAATTAGGAGGTGAAAAACCACAAGAGAAACATTAATATCGTAACATTCATATGTGCAACTTCATGTTTAACAGATTTCTAGCTAAGGAAGCTGACTGAGAGAAGGAAAAGAAAAATTTTTCTAGTGTGAAAGAAGACTTGTATTATATTGTTCTTTTTTCCAAACATAACTGACAACTAAGATTACAAAATCAGATTTTTCTTACATGTAGTTCACAGCCAGCAGATTTTGAAATCTTCAAAATCTTTTGCTGATTTCATGGAATCATCAACTAACATTTGTAAGCAGGTTTTTTCTCTGTGTATCTGCAAACAAGTGGCCATTTTTCAGCTTAGATAAAGAAAGAAGCAGAAAGCTTTTATTATCAGATTTCAACAAAAAAGTCCCTGGAAAAAAGGTCAATTTGTTGATCTCAAGGGTGTGTCCAATTTATGTCTGGATCAAGAGCTTGGTTTGAGGTGAATCTGCTCATTCCCGATTTATGCTTTGGTTTGCATTTTGGATCCTTTCAGTATCCTTTTTGGCTTTCTTTTGGATGAAATTGATCTGGAAGATGTGGTCCAGGTGCAGCTTCAGATGTAAATTGTCATTCAGTTATCCAGGCTACAGTTATCCCAAAGTTTAAAAAGCAAACCCCACCACTGCTGGAATAAGTATAGTTTGGACATTAAATCCTTACCATCAACTATTTGGCTTTAAGAGTCTACTCTGACTTGTCTACATTACTTTCTATCTGGGGTCATATCCCTCATGAGACTGCTGAATGAACAATGCACTACTGAGAGTAATATCCTGACAATACAGTCATATCTTATTACAAGCAGATTCCAAAGCAATGTTTACTTGCAAAAATTTAATTGCATACTTGTATTAAAATACAGTTTTATTTGCACTGTAATATAAAAGCAATGAAGAATGCATGTGATTGGTATTTTATTATTTAAAAGGAGTATGGTAATATAATCATTAATCTATTTTTAAGCATCACTCACTGCAGAAATTTAAATTAGTAGTTCACAATGATGAGTTTTAAGGTAACATTTCTTATTAAAAATGGAGCATCTAAAAGTTTTAGGTTCATAAAAGGTTTAGAATTAAGCCATGAAAATTAATTTAGCCATGTAAAACGGATTGCTAATTAGTTTGCTAATAGGGCTGTCACTTCCAAACTCATTGCAGAAGGTGAATATTAGGTTAACTCTCTCTCTTGAGGTTTCAGGGAAGTTTATGACATTCCTTATGAAAGGTTTCACTGTCCACATTTTTCTTGTGAAGAAAACTTGTCTTTCCTGCCAAACATTTAAGAAATATTATCGTGAATGCTGATGATTTCTACTCTCCTTTGTCTGTTTTTTTGAATAATTTCCCGGGTAATCAATGCCCTTTTTTTTCCCCTATGTGGCACTGATAACCACAAATATTAGAGCAAAATGGAAGTGACAGAAAATCCTATCTAAATGCTGGAATGACCTTGCTATGCTGCAAGCTTGGAGTATACCAAATACCTCCTAAAAGAAGATGAATTTGGTCTCTTTGGAAAGAGAAGTTTATTCCAGAAATTGTCTTTATTGCAGTGATATTTGTTATAAATATTATGCCATCAATAGTAAATCCTGAAAATTACAGTGAATATTAATTCAGGTCCATTCTGCATAGAGGTCTGAGTGTAGTCAGTGTACCAGTGTTTTTCCATACATCTCATCTACAACTAAACAAACTTCACTTCGAAGTTTGAAACAAACTTCCTTTTTCCCTTCTTAGTTGTTGAGTGGTCTCTGGTGGCAGTAATATGGTGACATTACATCTGTCATCTCTGACTGAACAGAGCTAAGGCAACTGACAGTTTAAAGATTTCTGATTGATCATCCAGGTTTCTTCAGACACAATCTGTCATCATGCTACTTTTAGATGCATTTGTAGAAACCTTAAAAGGACTATGACTAAAACATTAGCTCTACAGGTTCCAGTTATAGACCAAGAGGTTTTTTCTGTAGTTAACTTCAGCTTGTTAAATCACACAAATTGGCTTCATCCAAGCCTGGGCTATAAGATGAACTCATGGTCCATGTTGTTCCAATATGTTGAGAAGAAATATACTCGGGAGCAAAATACATCTAAAAGATGTGTTTGCTTTTTTAAATAAAAATGGAAATTGTTTTGCCTTGCATTTTTGCCAGTTTTGTTACAAATATCATCTATGACCAGTCAAGTATCATACCTGGAGTTTCCATAATGGGGTTTAGCCTCCTCTAAAGTTGGATAATATAAGAAAATTAAGCATAAATATATATATACTGTATAAAGAATGTTACTGGAGTGAAATAGAAGATTCTACAAAGCAGAGAGTCGTTCTATATAAGAACTATATTAAGGAAAAAAGGATTGGACTACTATTGGAATTGTTTGGTGGACGAACTTTAACAACAGAATTTCAAATGATGGCACAGATGAGAACTTTTCTAGCCAAACATGCAATTCCACATTATTCACCTCTTCATGGTTAATCTACTGATGTCCTTACATCACTGTTTGTGTCATGAGCAGGTCTGGTGGCAGAGTGAGAAAATAATCAGTGTCAGTTCTCTTGTTTCTGGGCTTACTGTCACTGCCAGCATATTCATGGTGGTTTTTTTTTTTTTTGTCATGGCTGTGTTAAACTGGTGAGAAGAAACTCCTTAAGCAATAAAAGGTGAATTTTTTAATGGATTCATTTTCAACACATAAAATGCATTTATTCAATGTAAATCAAACACTTCAGGTTCTGTAGAAGTCTCAGTACAAATGCATTAACTTCATAGGGATTAATAAATGCAAGAAGTGAAAAGCCTGAAAGTATTTTTAACCTACTTTCTGAAGCTACGCCAGCTTACTAATTTTGGATTCCTTCCATAAGGGAAATATTACCATTTTAGAAATTGATTTTTCCTTTTGGTCTTTATCTTAAAAATATTATTGCTTTAAAAAGTGCTTTCCCAAAGATTTCTGTAGTCCTCAAAAAAGGTCCTTGAATTCTCTATTAGTTTCTGAAGAAAAAAGCCTGAGACGTAGAAAATTCCTTCAATCTTTCTGTTAATAATTAATACAGTTAGACACAATAACACTCAGAGATGTAGAGTCATGAATTCAGCAAACAAAAATTACCATAAAGTTCACTTACAAATGAAAATAAATGTAGGTCTCAAGTACTCTGCTTTTCAAGGATGATTCTGGAAACAGCCAGAGAAAAGGAATGCATTAATAATTCCAGTATGAGTTGGAATAGAATGAAGCTTGGGGTTGGGTATTTTTGGAATGGGAAATTTTAGACAGAAGTTTGTTAAAGTCCAAAGAATAAGATTGCTTATTTTGTAATTTGGCCAAAATTATTGAAAAAGAGATGGTAGAAAAATATGTTAATGAAAGATTTAATGCCCCTTCATCTCACTTTGAGGAAGATCTCTCCAGTATGCAGATCTCAGACTATTTAGTGACAATAAAACAGCTGCATTTTTAAATTATTGATATTCAAGTTGGAACCTTAATCCCATTACTTTCCTGATCTACTAAATAAATGATATAGAATACTAAGGCAAACAAATTCAGGTTTGCTAAAATTCTTAAAAAGCTTCCATTAGCTGTTAGCATAGATCTGCTTTTAACTTATTAATTTAGAAAACTTTACAAGTGTTGTTAAATAAACTTAACAGATTAATAAAAATATGTCAACAGCTGATCAAGCAGATGCATCAAGGAAAAATTGTTTAAAAAATGAATGAGAATTCTAAAATATGGAAATTTGTATCAATAATCTGATATAATTTATATCCTTTCTGGAGTATTTAATTTTAGTTGATACCTGCTAATCATGTACTTTTGTGATAAGAAGACTTAAAACAAAGTATTGTTTTCCCACCAAAATGAAGATTGCATATTAAACATATTACACAATTTATGTATACGAAATTTAATGTATATATACACTTTTTTCAATTACACCTTTATGCCTTGCCATAGTTGGAAACGTGGCTTTCAAAATGCTTTTCACAATATTCCCTCTTTTTAAATTAAAGCACACCATATTTGTGAGAAAGTAAACATATTTATGTTCTGGGAGAGGGACTTTCTGCATGCTCTGCATTTAACACAGATGGTTCTTATTTTGAATCTCGCTTTCCAAAGCTGTATTTTAGTAACTGAAGTAGCTTCCTGCATAAAGTGGGGTGAATATGTGATTAGAAAGGGGTAAGAAATGGTGAAACTATGGGGTGTGGAAAGCAGAAAGGTTTACTCTTGTTTTGCCCTTTGATTCTTTCCTGTACCTGCTTTTATTTTCTATCATTGCTTTGCTTTCAGGTGTTGGATGTTCATAATCGTTGCACTTCCTTGCTTCATATTCCATATATCCTTACAGCTAAGAGAAATCAGCAGCCATATGGAGTCTTGAGTGGTTTTTTCTTTGTTTTCTTTTACACAGAAATAATTAGTCATGAGCAGTTTCTCCTACTCCGAGGCAATTGCCCTCAAAATGCCTGTGATTGCCATAGTCAAGCAGGAATACACCTCCAGTTAGCTCTTTTACTCCAGCTCTAAGCCTTTTGTCTTTCAGCAGAGTGGCCAAAAGTCTCTGATGGCTTTCTTCATAGTCACATCATCAGCGATTCTCTTTCCACAGGCACAAACAAACACCTGTGTGCCAGCATTTGTAACCTGCCCCACAGATACCTGTGCTTCCATACAACCTGGGAGGTGTTTTATTGTAGTCAGCTGTTCCTACCAACCACCAAAAAGAATCTGTCTTACCTATACCTTCACCTAACCCCAAAAGAGCAATTTCTTCTAGGAGAAGAAAACCTAATGTGAAAAATATCTCAGTATTGAGCATATTACTGAAATTAAGTATGTCATACTGAGAATTCAATGTTTATATCCTAGAGCAAGTCAAAATGCTTTCTAGTTTAAGGCCTTGGATGAAGAGCCTTACTGAAGACCCAGAGGCTCCACAGCAATCCTTTCTATATGTGGTCAGCAAAGGGGAAAAATTCAAATCCTGATGCGATTTTTTCCTGGTGTTTCGCAGTGCAATGTGCTTTTTTCATAGTCATTTATTTTTCGTTGCATTAAAATGATCAAGTTTAAATATTAAGTTTTTCTGTCTTGTCATTTAATGTCCAGTTTCTCTAGGAAAGGGGCAGGACTCTGCATTGTCTAAAAGAATCTCAGTAAGTAGGCTATTGGGATAGAAAGTAGCTGTTTTCATTTTAGCCTAAATCCATAGATCTGTAATGTTTTATGCTGTTAAAACAGAGAAAACTACATCAATCACTGCAAAGGTGATGGAAAGGTATAATATAACTTAAATCCTTATGAATATCAGGAATGAATTTAAGAGAAAGAATGAAGCAGGACTTAGTCCAGAGACCAAACTGTCTTGGGAGTTTGGGAAGTGGGTCACTGTGTTACAAAACAAGGCATTAATGAAAATGTGTGGTTTCTATTATCTTACGTTCATTCATTCCTTCCTCTCTGCCACATCACTTCTACACCAGCCATTCAATTGCTCTCTGATATTTTCAGAACTCCATTGCAAGGTCAAAACCTCATTTGTATCTGAATTTTTCCTAGGCTATCTTTTATGAGCTGGTGCATAAACAAGGTATTTCTGCCTACACAGGCCCAACCTCTTTTTAAATTTTCTTTAGTAAGTCTAGTATATTTTCCTTATTCACTTGCAATTTGATAAAAGGATGCTTTCAGCCCTTTTTGCAGCTCTCTGCAACTTGATCCACCATGTTTCTCCCGTGTCAGATTCTCTGACTTTGTCCTTTCTGTTTGTCCCAGATATTTTCGTCTTTTACAGAAAAGACTGGCAAGGGTTTTCAAACTCTCCACATGATCTCTGTTCTTAAATCCATTTAATACCTAATCTTTTTCCTGAGGCACCTACTTTGGGTGACATTTTAGATATTCCTGCACTATCCTAGGCTAAAAATCTTATTTCCTATAAAGATTAGTTTTCACATTGCTGTAACAGTAAATGACATGGATAATATTGCTCAATAACATAAACAAACAATCTTTACTATTTTCCCAGTAAACCACCTCTCCTCACTATGTTCGTTGTGCCTGGAGAGGTTGGGGTGTGTTTACCTTGGGTTACCTTGAAACTGGCAGTGCACAGAAAGGGGAGGAAGCTGCTGTCAACATAGCTTTTGCTGGATTGAGTGTAAGTGGAATGAACAAGCATTTATGAAAGATTTCTTCTCTTTCTTTCTCTGAATTATTAATTTCAGAACTCATTGGATTGTTTAATATTTCTATTTTCTGACAAAGAAACAATAGCTAGAGGCATGTAATAAGGATATTTACAGTAATCCATCTGTAAATACAGCTTGTGTATAGTATAATCCATTTGAATGTAGAAGCAAGGATGGATTATTTTCATGCTTTGTTTACACCTGTGCTATATTATTTTTGTTTATCGTTGGCAATACAGACATAAGGTCCTTTTGTACAAACACTTAATAGTAAGTCTTCTGTTCTGTAAGTTGAGATACTCTTCTGAGCAAGGGCAGGTCATGGACTCTAGTTTGAAACACTGGCTGCATCTGAGTTATTTTACTACAAGAAAATGAATGCTGAATGAAGAATATAGACCTTGGTGAGAAAAAAGGCCAGTGGCTGATACTAGCTTACAACAGCTCTGCTGCAAAGTCAAAATTAGAGCGAAAAAAATAAGAAAAAAAACCCAGCGAGCAGTCATCTCAAATACAATCTACTTTGATTTGAGGACTTCTGATAACAATGGAAATTCCTGTAGCTAAAACTCTGCAGCTGGTGAAAAGACAATTTGATTTCTTTAACTGTAAATGAAATTCAATCCTTTAAAACTTTGCTGACATAAAAGAAGACAGTGTTCTGGTCATATTTTGCCACACTTATATAGTGATTATCCTTTGGAAGCTTTTAAATTGTCTTTGTACCCACTCTAAAGATTCCAGTAATGTTACTACAGGCAAGAAGTATGGCTACATTCTCCTTAAATAGCAGAGAGATAGTGATTTAAGATTATAATAGGCCATTTCCATAGGGATCTAATTTTGGTCCAGATGGCAGATGCTGTTTAAGCTATTTCATGAATTAAACAGAAGAGGCTGGTTTCAGTTGTTACAGTGTCTCTCAGCACAAAAAGAAAGTCAAATGTGGTGGTATTTTTCTTAATGACAACTCTGAAGTGTTTATTAGCACATTCTTAAAATTTCTTAGAGAAAATGTGTTTTTTCCTGTCTGAGATATAATACAACTTCTCTATCCATGGAAAAACATACTTAATATACTCTCTATTGTGATTACCCTGGAATAGAGCCACAACCAGGGCTACCATGGGTGTTCTTGTTTACCAGCATGCCTTTGTTTTACAAACCTAAAAGAGGCTTGGTAGATCTGTCTTTAACCTGGCTGATGTCTAGACTCTGATGAAAGGCAGGAAAGCCTCCATTTTTCTTACAGCTTTCTCCTAAAAGCTGATTTGCCTGTGCAGGGTTAACATAAGGGCGTCTAACTCCTTCCTTAAACCTCCCCTTCCCCTTGTGAACAGGCCCTGCTGTATATGGATTTTTATTATCAAACACTAACCAGTATGAGAGTGTTCATTACAATTTATGTGTGCAGCAAAGCCTGCAGCCTCTCTGGGATATACTTACTTTGAAGAGCAGTCATGAGAAGAACAGCTTGTCTGAGCTCATACAGCTCTTTATTATTCTTTCAAGTCTGTGGAAGCAGAAACTCTTTGACCTATTGGATCGATACTGCTAATAATGCTAAACATATTTCCACCACTAACAAAAAACTGTCTCTAGCAGAGACCCCTGAAACAACAATAACTAAAGCCAATCAGATGAATGAGAAGTGGTCACATTATCTAAAATATCTTATGCTATTTTTCCAGAATCAAAAGTATACCATAAAGGTCATCAGAATTGTGCACTAGAATCCATTTATTTTGCTCTCAGCATTCTCTTTTTCAACAATAAAATAACATTAAATTACAATTGTTCCACTGAGTGTTGCATCATTGCCTTTCTTAGTTTTTGGTCCAAGAGCAGTTACCATACAAAAGGAAAAGTATTTCAGGCATAAAACTCATGTTGCATTCATATGCACAATACAAATGCTTTCAAGAGCTCCACAGCCAATTTCTGTTCAAAGAAAGGAAAACAAGCAATGATATTAACTTCATTCACCCATGAAAATATAATTTATACTGTTTAAATGTCGTTTTCCTGCCATGCTAAAGTGTTTTTACAGGAAGATGAGTGAATTTGTGGAGGTTTGTGTTTCCTGTTTTTTTAAATTGGACTTTCAACTGTTTGATAAACTCTGGCTAGACCAAGACTGTAGCCTTTAGATAGTAAAATCTCCTGTAGAAAGGCATCAGGCCAGAGGAAGAAAGGTGTGTTAGGTCTGTTTGGAAATCTAGGTTTGTAATCCTGACTACCTCTATTGCAATCTTTGACTATATCTGAATCCTCATTTATAAACTCCTTTTACATTAATATCTCTTAGTATGTGGTGGTGCTTCTACATGTTCTTGGCTTGTGAACTACTCTTATATTGATTTTGGATGTTCTATTTGGAGCATATCTTCTCATCTTTTTTATGCTTATTTTTTTTTCTCTCAGAAGTTCTTGCATTTCACATGCTTTCATTTTCAGAAGGTAGCAAAAGGGTCAGTCCTCAGAATGGACTGAAAGAATTTCTTTCAGAATTTTAAAATACCTGCAGATAGATGGTCTTTTGGGGAGTAGAAGTAATTGTGAAACACAATCTACAACCAAGTTGTCATCACCTTGTAGCTTTCACTGTTTATGATTTGTGCCTGCAAAGCAAAATTTTTGCTATAATAATCATTATTTTCAAAGTCTAGAAAATTTTTCAGGAAATGGAAAGCTTATTAGCATTGCTTATTCATAGTAAATGACATAATAAAAAAGTGAAGACTGAGCTGCATTGCTAGCCACTACATATTGATCTCAATTTCTCAAATTGAAAGGATACCATAATCTTTTCTATTAAAGATGTAATTTTCAATTAATTAGCCAAATTGTCACTTTTTCTTTTTTCATGAAACTCATTCATCAGGATTTACAGATTCAGACTAGATATAAGGAAGAAATTTTTTACAATGATGGTCAAACATTGGCATAGGTTTTCCAGAGAGGTGGTGGATGCCCCTTTCCTTGAAACAATCAAGGTGAGGTTGGATGGTGCTCTGAGCCTGATCTAGCAAATCATGTCCCTGGTAATGGCAGAGAATTGGACTAGATGGCCTTTAAAGTTCCTTCCCTACTCAAACCTTTCTATGTTTCTACACTACAAAGGTAAAGGGTTAAAGAATCGAGTAAATTATTTCTGTTATATATAGAGGTAGAGCTGGATTACTTTTTGGTTTGTAGTTTGCAATTTTTGCTGCTTCCTGCCATGTTGCTTTCCACACCAGAGGACCCTTTTGATGTTTCACAACATTGTAGTGTGATGATCAGTAGAAAAAATGGAACAGGAGATTTGCACGAGGTATTTAACCACCACCATGTCACTCTGACCTATGCAACTGGAAGTCATTGGCACAGAAAATAATTCAGCATATTCCATAAAAAAGTCAATGATAGTGAAGACAATGTGCTGTACAAAGAAAGAAAGCAGAAAAATAGTTCTGACTAGTTCTGATTTTGCTTCTGGAATATAACAGCTGGGGTTGTGAGTGCAACAGCTGCTCAAAAATCTAGCAGGGAGACACCAGGAGGGACTTTTACAGTTAATTGGTCTGACTGCTTCTGTGAAACATATTTTGGTATTTCACCTAATAATTCCAGCATTCAACTCACAGTCCTCTCACTCGACTTCTGGAGTCATGGCTTGCCTTGGTTTTTGTGGGTAAATCCAGTGTATCAAATTACAACCTGAATGTTGTGCTGTGCAAGTGCAAGCCTCCCATTATTTAGGTGATTCAATACATTGTGCAGCTGGAAGAGCAAACAAGAAAATGGAGAAGGAAACATGTGGCAGAGATCCCAAACTTAGATTTTTTTTTTTTGAGGAAGAAGGAAAAAGTAGTTGGACAAAGAACAGCTCAGATTTTTGAGATATACCAAGCCAATTAATGGACTGCATTTGTCTGGCATTTTACTTCTGGCTTAAAAAGATCATACTGGATGAACTTTAGAAAAAACTTGCTTCTCTATAAGTATTTCCTTATTGAGAACAAATGATGATTTCAAACCTGTTAAACTTATATGTAAGTGTCACCTCAGGAAAACAGAAATCTTACTTCCTCTCTAATTCATGTTGCTGAATTCCCCACAGTGGCCTTTTCTTGTTGTAATCCTTAGCAGTTGGAGAAGCACACGATCCATTTAATCCATGAACTACAGAAACACACACAGGTTTCATATCTCCCTGTGATGTGAAATCACTTATCATTAAATTAAACTGTCAGGAGGTGGTTGTTCAGCTCACACACCCTTCCTAGTCATGTGTTTTATTTTCCCCTTGGCATCCATCAGTATTTACCTTTACTGATGGAGCAGGTACAATTTTTTTCCACAAACGAGGCTGTTTTTTCTAGGACTCTGTGCAAGCATTCAGCTAAAGGAGGTCTAAAGACTAAAAAGGCTTCAACTATAGTGATTGCACAGTTTCCCCTATGCAACTTATTCTAGCTTCTTTTTTTCTACTCTTACCTCTATAAAGATTATCCTAAAAATTAAATTTGCTGAAACTCCCCCTTTTTTCTAATTTGGAGCATATAAATGGGTTTCTCTCCCTTATTTTGAAAAGTTGTGCATGTTTGACATACCTGGACACATTACATTGTCTTTTAGATTTTCCTTTTCTAAACTAAAAAAGTTACCCTTTAATTTTTTTGCTAACAGTTTAAGTCTCCTAAGCTGATCATTATCTCATTGAACTCTTCTGGGCTCTGTCTAGTCTTTTACATCTTTCTTGGGGCCAGCGGCAGCAATTAAACAAAATTCTCTTCCTGGAGCCCGAAGACCAGAAAGATTATTTTTTGCAACATAGTGACAGAATATTTGTCTGTGCCAATCCCGATATGAAGGCATAACCCAGACCTTGTTCTGCAGAATACTGAATTGTATATTATTTTTCTCTACATTTTTTCAGTTTTTACAGTTGTTCTTAACTGCAGCCCTTGGCTTTTTCAGATGCATAGAACATCCTTTTGGATGTCATCTTCTAAACGGATACTTAGTTTCATCCAACCACTTAATAACAATTACTTGATTTCTAAAGCCAGAAAAGACAGATGCCCTTGAGTCTTTCTGGTTTGAGAGCTGATAGCTATTGCTTTGCATGTGTCTCCTAGTAATTCCATTTACACCCTGCTGCCTTATATCATGCAAAACCATGTCAAGGATCCCCTTAAAGTCAGGGTATGTGGTACCTATAGACTTGTACAGTTGTCCTTTTATAGAAAGGAATATTGCATTGAAAACTAAAAAATAGGAAATAAACTAAGCAGTTTCCTATTCCCTCCTTCCTTTCAGTCCCTTGAAGTGAGATATGTAATACAAACAAAGATATTTTCAAATATTTTTTGCTTCACCATTATTTCCCCAGTTCAATTGGCTGTTGCTGGGTCCTTTCATATGCTTTCACATCTGTTCACCTGATAATATTGGCTCATTTCTTGTTTTGTATAGAGAAAAATACTGTAGAAATAAGTGAAAAGAAATAACTTTGAAAAATCAGTTCTTCTTCTTATTTTTTTTTTAGGTAAAAGAATTCCCTTTTAAAGGAAGAAATAACATAAATTATGCATGAATGATCTATGTTGAGCTGCATTGTTAGTTCAACTGCAGTTACTGTGTTGGATAAGCTTGAAAAGACACTACAGTTGATTAAAATATTTTCTTGGAAAATACTTCAGCAGGAAAAAAATTAAGATAAATTGTATTATAAAGAGTTCTCTTATTATTTTTGTAGTAGTTCATAGAAGAAGACATATTTTGCTGTAAAATCAGTTATAAAAGATAACTTTTATTGTAAAAAATTCATAATTCACACACAGTGGTCATTACTATCCTCAAACATGGATAGAATTTCTGCAGCAGTGAATGCTTGTATCATTTCTTGAGGTTTTAAAACACTCTGGAAAGCAAGAACATGTTTCTCTTCAGTAGTTGTCTATTTTTATCCCATTTTTATGTCAGTCATGACAATTTTTGCTTTTCTTAACTCCCTGTCTTCAGCTCTGAAAGCCACTTCTCCCTCCATATTAGCCACAGCCATAGGAATGAAGAACATTGCTCAGGACTTTGAAACAGCCCAATTTGTGGTTATCTTAATTTTCAGGTATTACAGTAGTTTGTATGAAATGTCTTCTCTCATCATATCAATCTAGTGCCTACCACTGTCGATAGAAATCTTCACTGGGCTTTAAGATACACTGAATGAGCTTTAACAAGTAAATCATATCAAATTAGTAACTACATGTTACTTACTCCAGTGGGGACAAAGGCTGTGGGCTGGATGTGCAGTATTTCTTGAGGAGATAGACTAAAGAAAAAATAAATATTACTGGGAGAGATAAGAATAAGCAAAATTATATTAGCTGGAACTTTTTCTTGCATTCCTTAGCATTGTGCTTTGATTTAGAAAACTTGGCCAGATTTCTCCCTGTCCTTTCTGCATGCCAACAATATATTTTAAAATGGTAGAATATCAAGTTTGACAAGAAGTTACACTGGAATTTACACAGGTTCAGGGTGTGACTCATTCTTTCTTTCTAGAGCCAAAAGAGAAAACAATTGTTAGGCTTTTCATTGGAAGGACTTTGAGCCTGATAAGCTAAGAATAAAAGGGATTATTTAGTTCTGAGAATAAGTGAGATATCTTGCCCTAGTTTATTATATAGTGGGCTTCATGAAAATTTTAGTTTTGGACATGTTGAAAATGTCTGCCCTCTCTGTTGTAAAGTTACGATCTGCTTCAGAGACATTTATAGCTATAAATGCCCCCCTTTTGGCTCTTTTAGAAAGAATATCCCTGCATCCTCTGAAGCCAGTGAGCTGCATGGCATTGTTCTTATGGTTTTGTTAACAGTGATGGAAACAAACACTGCAATACTTGAAATAGGAATGAACTCCATCCTAGCTGGGTATTAGAACAGGAGAGAAAATGAAAGCCTTTAGCGGATGAAAGTGAAAATGTGTCTGGTGTTTCTTTATCAAATCCTGAGTGTAAAGAATTAAACTTCAGAGGCCCTGTGTTATTACAGTACTATAATGAAAGTTAAGCTGTCAAAAAAGAGGATGTTTAGGTTTCTTTACCAAAACCTGAATTATTTTATCCTGGATCATGGTGCTTAAATTAGATCCTTTCCTGAAAATGACATTTTTTTGAAAGTATAGAATAGAATTTCAGATCAGAAGCTCAAGAGCATCAAAGTCTCAGTATGGATCCACAGTTAAAGTAATTTATAATATATAAACTATAAAGTTGTCAAACTCTATAACAATCAGAAAAACTAAACATTTCCAACAATCTTGTAGTTCAGTTCTTTTTTTCCTAAAATTCCTAACAGTTGACAGAATAAGCCCTTAAGAAGTTCCATTGATCTGGTAGAAGATATTACCTTATCTACAAAGCTTGCCTAGGTTGTATTCTTTGATTATGACTGCTACAACTCAACCACTGTTTTCTTATTATTTCAGTTCTTGGGAGATGAAAGGGCATTTAATTTCTGGTTTGACTTCTCCAGCCCTGCTTTTATGAGTTTTCTTTTCAAAGACTGGATCTGAAACAAGCGAAGTGATAAAAATATTCTACTTTATGTGTCCTGTATCAAAAGAACTTCCTTACTGTGGTTACTGAAAGAAAAGTTACGAAATATTCAAGTTTAGACTATCATATCTTATGATAGTGTTGTCAATACCACAAAAGAATACTAAAGTAATAAAACAGAAGCCATGTCTGCAGCAATTGAATGTATTTTGAAAAAAGAATATTTGAAAATGCAAAGATTTTAATCTTTTGTCAGAAACAATGTAATAATACTGGATAATTGAATGAAACTATATCACAAAATTGGACTTAAAAGGTAAATAACTGTATTGTTGATGTAAGAATTACTTTCAGCCCATTTCTCTAGGCTTTTTTTGTCTTATATTCTGCATGCATTGTAAAACCATTCCTTGTCACTCAGACATTATAATGCCTTACTGAAAATGTCTTACAACCAGTCCTGCTTTGTTTATATTAATATTTCAGTATACTAATTTGAAGGAGAAATGTTCTACCTCCACCCTAGTGTATGCATGGCACATGCTTGTTAATCTTTCATCAGGATGTGTGCAGAATACGAAAAGAAATTAATTGCCTTCATTGCATGAATCAATGAACAAAGTACCTTAATTTATTTGAAATTACTATTTTGATAAAAAATGGGGTAATGAGGGTTTAAATCTTCATTGAAAAATACAAAATGTTCTGCAATTTAATTGTTAGTGAAAAATATTTGCATACTAAGAAGCAGGCAAACAAGAAAATTACAAAATCCCATCTAAATGAGAGATGTTTAACACTAGAAAGGAATAAGCATAGAAAACCAGCAATAATTTAGAACCATGTAGTATCATTTCACAGGTAAGAATGCTTATTTTGTTGTGGGACTCATGTGAAATACAGAGATAGAGTAGGATATGAAGACCTAATGAAAAATTTATCTTCTTTACAGATTTTTTGTATGTATTTATCTCTCTATCAATATGTCCAATCAATGTATGAATACAGTCAGGTATTAAACTGGGAAGGACAATCTTTAGATTCCTCTCCACGAATTTCAACACTGCATTAAGCCTTAAGAATCTATTGGTTCAGTAAGATATTTCCAAACTGAGTTTCTGAACAAGTCTCCACTTCTGGGGTGAGATGTGTGTGTGCATCATCCTCTCCTTCCACCCTGGTTTCTAAGGAAGGAAATGCAAGGCCAGGCCTGGAGAAGATTTATAGAAGATTTACTGCTAGCCTAACCTGGTCCTGCTGACCTTGGCAGGGTCCCTCATTTGGATGACTGAAGGACTTGGTGCTTCATGTACTATATTTTTCCTGTCATCCATTGAAATAATTAGCTAGAATTTTACTTGTATACACGATGCAGCACAATATCCGTGCATAACTTGTTCCTGTCTTGGAGCCCTCAGGAAGCATAACTCTGTAGGATGTGTGGAAGACAGGCACCACAGTGAGATGAGAGAGGGCTCCATCATCATCTCAGAGCCCCAGAGCTACACTTCAGAACCTACTGGCATTTCTGGATCTGAGCCATCATGGGTCAAGCATTTGGTTTAAAATATATTAATGAGATATTTAAAACAATATGCTGAGTTTTCAAAAATTATTTTTCTGCTGTTGTTAAAGCTTTTTTAAAAAAATGTTTATTTTCAAACTTTGCTCTTCAACTACAAAACATGTATTTTTCTTTCATTTGAGCCTCCCACATCAACCAAATCTTTGGGGATTAAGACTCTCTGGACAAGTACCAGGTCTCTGAAGCTTATGATAATAGAGTAAGAATGAGCAATTGTAGGAAACCTGTGTATGGTAGGTCAGGTGTGCAGTATGACAGATGGCTAGGAATATGTGCTGCTCCACAAACAATATCTATATTCTGGTGTATTTTAGTCACAGTGTGTGTTGCTATTGACTCTCCTATTTTGTGTCTGTCACTTGAATATGCAAGATATGCATCTCTAAGCTTTGGGGCTTTCTAATGATAAAATAACTTGAAAATTTTCCCCTGCACTCTAACTTTAGTTGGATCTTGTCAGTCTAATAACACAGCTCAGGTGCTTGAGCCTCTGCTCGTTGCTCATCTGCAAAGGAAGCAAATGCAGACCTGAGAATATGTATGGCCATGTGCAGCCATTTTATAAGGTTCAGTGATTGGATCATAGATGTTAGAATCTGTTTTCTGTTTAAAAGGAGACAGTTATTTCTTCCTCCTATATCCTGAAAATTACCAGTTCCTTTTTTATCTACTATCTTGATATATACTGATAATACTATTGCAACATCTGTCATGATCTCAAGGTATCCAATTGTCTTTCACATGTCTGTAAAGTTACACCAAGTTAATGATGTAGTGGCATATTGCATCTCTAAGCTAGGTTTAAAAACTAATTAGGATGCAAACAAGAATGAATGCATAATGGTTTCTTTCTGAAGCTGAGTAGAAATTTGACTGCAGTACAGTTAAGCAAATAATTCCACTGAATAATTGATCTCAATGTCACCTTTTCTGTTTATGAATTATCCACTAGTCTATTACAAATTTCACTGGTTTGTTAATTTTATCCAATCTGTGAATTTTAAAATTATTGGTCATTTCTTGAACAATGTAAGTGAACAAAGACACATAAGGCATTCATGTTTCTAGTATCTGATGACTTAAGTAACATAATAGTTCTGTGAAATGTAAAAATTCTGCAAATAAAAAGTGCAAAATATCTGTTTGGCAAGTATTTCTGGATTTTAGTTTCAAAGCCAAGAAATTTTGAATGGCAAAAGTAATACTCAACTGCTCTTGAGAAACTATTCACAAGAGGATTGCAAACAGAAGTAAAAAGGAATTTTGCATTTATTTAGGTTTGACTGTCTTTCTACTTTTTGTTCTATGCTGATTCGTAACTCAAGCCACCAAAACACTCCCCAGTGTTTTCTGTTAAAGACTGAGACAAGAGAAATGTATCACATGAGAAGAGAATATTATAACCATTACTTAATATACAAAACACTTTCATCAAGTCACTCCTTATGAATTCCAAAACAGGATTGCAGCTGGCTCTTTGAATGGATTCATAGAATAAGCAAGGCTGTGTAAAAAGCCTTGCTATTTTGTGCACCTCCAGTACCAGGGACTGATCCTCCTCTAATCCTTGCTGTGTATCAAGTCTCTCTTGTTGCCCAGGGGCTGTATATGAAAGGAAAATTTCTCTTATCAGGAGGAAATTGGGCCACACTAACCCCATAAGTTTTGACCTCTTTGCTGTATGCACTGCCATAATCAGACAGCTTTTCAGTGCTCATCAAGACTACTCAGAGGATATAATGACCCTTAATTAACATGGCAGCTGGTGAACAGTGCTGCTGTTATCCTATTTCCCTTCACAAAACCAAATCCGTAAGTTGGTGCAGACATTTAATTCTACTTCTCCTTTGACTTCCCACTTATGCATATGGAGCAAGGTGTTAATGCTCTTTTTTCTCTCTGTAAAATACTAGAAAACATGGTCTGTGCAACTGCATTCTTCATCAATGGCCTGATTTTAAATAGGACTGATCTTATTTTTAAACAAATGTAGCTTCACTCATTTCAGGGAGTAACTCACCTTCAAATGAGTCAACAGAAACAGTCCTTGGAAATCTGAAGAGAGCTAAGGTATTGTATTCAAAGCAAATTCTGTGGGTGGAGTAATATTTGCTATGTAAAGTTCTGAGTTTGGAATAGAGACTCATCATTACTCCTTTTTAAATTCATCATACTGAAGTATTAAGACACTCAGAATAATTGAGAATTTTGGGCCATAAAACATAGAGCCAAGTGCCAAATTTCCAGATGCACATGCCAAATATAAATAATTCTTGGGGCTTCTAAATATAGTTAATTAGGTGCTATAGCAGTTTTAATTTTCCCTGTACTGCTTTACAGGCAGTATTTTTGTTGTATTTACCTCTTAGTGGATAAGAAATGTTGATTGGCAGACAGAATCTCTATCACTTTTCTTAATTCTAATGGCTTTAGCAAAATGAAAAATGGACTTGTATTGGCTAAACCCTACTCTTCCTAATTCTAAAGCAAGCAGGGACAAGATGCATTAGCATGTTAATAGAACTTTGCACCCTAAGGTTCTGGTTTATCAGATATTAAGAATGCATTAGCGATTCAGAAACAGTGATGGACAGGACTCATTAGCATGCTAATGCTACCTGAAATATATGGTTATTGTGGTATCCAAAATCACACACTCACTGAGGGAATAATTTAAACATGAGCTTCTCATTTTAGTAAGCTTTCCGTGTAACATAAAGCACATTGCAATGTTTTCAAAGATGATTGTTGACTTTAAGCATCTTAAAATTGCAATATAATCTTAAGTTTCTTTGAAAAGGCCAGATTTTCAGATACTCATGTTTAGATGATGTATCACATCCAATCTAGTGATTGGATTTCTGTATATAGTTGAAATACTCAGTGATTGGTATCATGTAACCATAGTGAAGACAGCCAAAATCACTAGCAATTTTTGTTTGCACAGTAGACTAGTTTAACCTCATTGTCCACTTACACAGACAGGATTTGTGTTATAATGGTTTCCAGCTCACTGACAACATTTCCCAGCCTACTGTCAAATATTGTGGTTTTGATGCATAAGAATGTGGATCAAGCTAGGGAAAGTGAGTCAAGATAGGTGAATTTGAGTTAAACTGTATTTGGGATTCAAAGCTCATTGAAAACACAATATTTTTGCTAGACTTGATCTTGTTTGAGGGTGAGTTTCACTTTGTGTTTTAGTTTGTCTGATAGATTGAGGGAACTAAAATACAAATACAGGAAAAAAATGCAGCATTTTTCCATGAAATTGGCTGGTCTAAAAATTCTCAGTTTCCCAACACTGTAATGAATGATAGTTCTATATGATTCATCTTAGTGTTTGAAGTGAAATTAATATCTATCTTACATAAAACCAGGCAGATTTACCACTGTGCCTATGGTGTTTTCTCTTCTTTATCTTTTTTCTTTTCTGTATGCTTTTGATTCATAGCACACCTCAAGCTAGAAGTTGACAGACTATCACTTGCACAGATAGATCTATTCTGAAATACTTTTAATAGGTTTATGTTAAGTTGACAGGGGAAAAAGTACAACATAAAATATAAGTCCTAGAATTATTGTTGGTAAATATAAAATTTTATATGTGAAAGCATACCAAGAAAGCTGCAAGGAACACTTCTGGAGCTATAGTTGATTGAACATATCTGCTTATTATTATTATTATAATTATTATAATTATTCCTAAGAATAATAACATAGCTTCCACATTGTTTATGTAGATAAACAAATTCACTTGGGACTTCTCCCATACAGTCAGCAAAATTCCCAGTCTTCAAGTGCAGTAATGCAATTAAACAAAGTGTGGCCAATGAACCAGACAGATCACAGTTTAGCCAATTCTGGATACCTTATAACAAGCCTCAACTTTTCAGTCACCATCTTAATATTTTCAAGTATAGGCTTAACTTCATTTTCATAGTGAATTCCCCTCCCACAAGTAAAGGCACTTGGTGTTTTCTGAAGGTGTAACCTGCTGTATAGTACTTCATGCCTATAAATTTGGGATGATATTTAATTTCTTTCATCTGAGTGCTGGTTTTGGGTAGGCATCAGTCTACAAACTTCCACCCCTCAGATTGTGCTGACCTGGTATGATTGGGTCCATGAGTTTCCTATGAGGACAATGTGGCCACATCTCAAGCAGATGCCACCTCCCTACAAAGCTTCTTCCAGCATGTACTTTGTTAAGCAGCCATTAGAGAGAGCTGATCTAGATCCAGGAGTGCCACAGCTGCATTGGGAAGGAACAATGACAAAACTTTGTAGGATCTGTGAATTTTTAGGATCTATTTTCATTTTTCACTGCTCTTTAGGCTAAATTGTTCCATCTCTTCTAGCTCAGCTGCCAGTAATTTGAGTGCTAAATTGAGTGACATAACACACAGGTAATTGAAGAGGGTTTTGCGATGCTCTCCTCGACTTTTCTATGAGGCAACTCAAGTGGCTGTATTAATTATTTTCCCCTCAGTGAACTCAGAGTGAGTTAGAGTAGTGAGAGAGGTGAATGTGCACATTATATGACAAGTGAGGATGGCTTATCTCTGGTTGATAAGCAGCATCTCTGGATCTTAACCAGCACAAAGTACTTCTAACAGAACTCAGAAATCCAACATGTTTGCTACTATGTCTACATCACCTGGGCTAGTATGGAAATATTAGGAAGGACACAGGTAAACACTTTATATTATATGTGCAGCTTGGAGAAAAAAAGTGCTTAGTGCTTAGTGCTATCTGAAGGTGTTATTTTAATAGTGTACCTGGTATCAGAAATCACTGTTCTCTGCAGGGAACCTGCACAGTCCTCCACAGCTAACTCTAGCCACATCATATATCAGTGAAATCACTGCCCTCTTGTTTTATGACAGCAGAGCCATTGGTACAGCACCTATACTTGGGAATCTCTTCTTGTGATCACTAAATCTTCTTAATAAGTTCCTAGATATAAATTAATATGGAAGTAGTGGGAAATTAAGACTCAGAGAAGGACTGCTATATTCATATTAACATTTTTTTTTCATTTAGCACTCTTATGTTGAAATTTCTAGAATTTATAGTCTGAATATGAGCCCAGTCATTCCACTCACCATAACAAAATCCTAATAGACATTTCTTACAACAGGAGCACCAATAATCATGCCTCACTCTTACTCAGGATGTCTTATCCACACATCTCAATGCATTGTACAAAATAATTTTACAAGTAATAGAAACGCTGATGGAAAACAGGTTCCTGTTTTATGTGATTTCATTTTTTCTTCTTTCAGTTGAAACTTTTGACATTTCCCCCATATAAAAAACTAACTGGAGGTACACAACCCTGAATATTGGGTGTGTCAATGGTTCAGAAACCTGCTTGAGATGTAGATCAAGACTTGTTGAACTTCCTTCAGGCTTGGGGCAGCAGAGATTTGTACATTTACAGTAAGCTCTTTTTAAATAATTCAGTGCTAAATGTAGTGAAACTCCTAGATGCAAATAATTAATATGATCAGTTTCAGTCTTTCTCTTTGTGCTTTGTAAAGAGACCTTGGCTCTCACTCGCTGATTTGTTTGCTATTCATTATTGATTGGCCATACCACAAAGATGAATTTCAGTCTGTGTGAACAGTGTTTATTGGCTGCATCTGCTGTTCAGTATTACTGCTCTCAGTGATGTGTGGGATTGGTCACTCCAGCCCTACAGCTTTGTTTTTCTCCCTTGATTGTTTTAGTGGTCAAAACACGAGGCTAATTGCTGCCTTGGGATAGGAATGTAGTGATTGTGGTGTTGTGGTATTTGAGTAAAGGAACTCTTAAATAGTGCAAATTAATAGATGGTCTGTCAATATGAAACTGGACTGAGGCTCTCTAGACCACTGGGAGCAAAGATGTACTGCCATTGAACGTGGAGTGGGCTGTTCACACTTTCATTTGCTCCTTTTGACACAGATGGACACTAAGTGGTTGGCTGAAACAGAACAAGCTTGCAAACAGAGCATGAAATCACTAGTGACTGAGAAAGGGAGGAGAAGGGATAGAAAGAGTAAAGGAAGCAGGAGAAAGCAAGAGAAGAAGAAAACTATAACCTAGATGAAAAACAATTAGCAGTTTCATATCTCGAAGCTCTCCTGTGCAATTGCTTTCTTTTCTTTCCTCCATTATCCCACAGATTTGTGGTAATATTTTAAGCTGCTCAAGACCATAGCTTTAGCTGTTCAGGACTTCCAGACTGACTTTCTTAACACTTAAACACTCAGCTTTTATACTGCCTTTGCATTTATGGGGCATCATCATAAATTATATCCTGTCTCTAATGACTCTTATAAATGAGATAGGGAATAAAATGGAAGAGAAATTAATTGAATTTGTTTGAACAAACATAACTAGTGTTATCCAAATTACTTTTCAGTTTAAATTTGTTTTTCATGAATGCCAAGACTATGATGGCACTAGGCCTGTTCATCTTCAAAAGAAGCAAACAGTTAATGATGCTGGTCTAGCCTAAGTATCCTCTAGCAAAATCTCAGTCTTTAAGTACAATAAGATAATTTATTTGAGTGATACAGTCATAGCTTGAGCCATATGAATCTGAGGACGGATCCCTGGGTAATTATACCCTTACAATCTAAGTTTCTCACTCCTCATGAGAAATTGATCCAATTATAATATTAGCATGTGGGGTGTTGATCTCCACTGGTTTTTTTTGTTGTCCCTACATGGGCTGTTTCTTCTCTTACCCCCAAGGCTGCAATTTCTGTTAATGAGGGTAGTGGCCTTTCTTGATTCTTTATCTTTGAGGATCAATTAGCTGTGAGGCTTTCTTTCACTTAGGTAGATAGAAAGCTCAGGGTACCTAGGTGAAATTTGAAGTTGCTGCCTCAATTTAGTTCTCCCACCAAGACTCCAAACCACACTGCTGCTTGCTTGCTCCCCTTTCTCCACCTCCATTCTGCTCCTCTCCCCACCCTGTGAGAATGGCCAGGAAGGAGAATTGGAGGCACAAACAGCAAAGATCAGGGGTCGAGAAAAGAACAATTTACTTGAAAGAGCAATGAGGTAAGAAAATAGACAACGATACTAATAACGGAAGTGTACAAAAGAGAGGGTGATTTACATGTGAAATGCTCACTAAGGACTCCAGGATGGTGAACAGTGGTGGACAATCCTGACATTTGGTTTTTTCAACCAGAAGCCAGAGAGAGTCCCCTTCCCATGCCCCTGATGATGATGCGAGATGGTACTGAATGACACCAAGATCCCGCCTGAAACTAGGACAGTAAGAGACACTAAATAATTAATTTCCTTTATTTCTTTACACAAACCAAACTAGATAACATCTGATCTCTCTGTTTTGTGTAATTGCAAAACTGCACTAAGTACTTCAGGTTAGAAATTATGTTGACAGGTTTCTGGAAACGTTGATTAGGTCTACTTTGGCAGATTTACTGTCAACATTGTTGCATGGTTACACGAATATCCATACCAGCTAAAGTACTGTTGAACTTGCGAGTGCTAACCATTTTCCTCTCATTTTTAAAAGTAATGAATTTACAGAAATTAGGCTCACAGAGTACCTGAGAAATATAGTTGATAAACTCTGAAAACATCAATCTTCCAAGAACAATTTATTTTGCAGCTCATCTTTCACTGTTTCATACTTGCCTGGAGTTGGCCAACAATGTTAGGATTATTTGCTCATGTCCCAGTTCTATGCCTGGTGTCTAATTACCTCTTATAAGACACAGTAAAAGACTGGCAATTCTGCCCCAACTTCACTAATACTCGTACTGTACTGTCATTGGTACATTGCCCTCTGTTCAGGTAAGCATGTATCAGTGGGAGTACATGAGCTGGCCTAAAAACACAGTTATTGATCATATATGATTTGCTATGAATTTTTTTTCTTATTGTGTTTTCTGACAACACATAATTTCCTTCTTTAGGAACACACAACTTTTAGGTTAATGATAATATGCTGGCTGATCTACTCTTGTGCCAAGTATTAAATGACTAATATAAAGCTAAGGTTGCTCATTTAAGCAGAAAGAAGTTTCTTGTAGCTTTGATGGAAGCCTGTCTTCCAGTACCGCCTCCATCTGACATTTCTGGCTCAATTTTCTCTGCTACTCTGAGTCTTCAGTGACAATCCTTTCCTTTAACCACTTTGAGTCACAAAAGGAAGCTTGACTATGGAAATTAACAGAATGTCAGAGAAAGAAATATTGAATTATTATGATATACTTGGAAAATATCGGTCATTTGGAAGTGTATTTTCTAAATTCTGAATTCAAAGTTTAAGCCCTCAGCTGCCGTGAAGTAAGGCATAAACTGCCATAAACTGTTAGTTTAAGGTAATTGCTAATTTTAATTAGGGTAACTGAATTCATTCACCCTAGCATGAGGTGGCTCTGAGTTTTAGAAAGAAAGTATGCTCCCAAATCTCAATAGATAGTACTTCAGCAAATGCTTTAATTCTGGTACCTAAGCCCTTTGCAGCTTAGAAATCTCGGGTCATGCTAAAGTGATGTTAGGTTGGCTGAGTCCTGGGGATTAGGAAAAAAAATAATTTCAAGAATGAGAATTTTAAATGCTCACAGGTTTTATTTCAGCTCTAGCAAAGGAATTTAAATCACTCAGATTTTCAGCAAAATATGCTAGAAGGACCAGGAGGCTATGATAAAGGTATACAATATCATAGTTATTTTACTTATTTAAATGTATCTCGGCAGAAAAACTATGGTACCTAGAAGCATTTAGAAAGAAATCTTAAACTAGTATAAAGTGGCATGCTTACTGCTGCTTTTCCATATTAAAAATTCTGTTTTTGAAAGCTGACTCTCATAGTTTAACCCCAGTCAACAAATAAGCCCAATATCAATGCTTGCTCAGTTTCCCCCTGGTGGGATGGGAGAACAAATCAAAAGTGCAAAAGTGAGATAACTTATGGGTTGAGATAAAGACAAAAGCCACAACACAAGCATAAAAAAACCAAGGAATTCAGTCACCACTTCCCATGGGCAGGCAGGTGTTCAGCCATCCCCAGGAAAGCAACGTTTCATCACATGCAGTGGTTATTTGGGAAGACAAACTCCAGAACTCTGAAGATTCCTCTTCCCCTTTCTTCTCTTCCCAGTTTTATATACTGAACATGACACCTATGGAATATCCCTTTGGTCAGTTTGGGTCATCTGCTCCATCTGGATTCCCTCCAACATCTTGGATACCCTGAACCTGCTCATTAATGGGGTGGTGTGAGAAGGAGAAAAGAGTTTCATTCTGTGTAAGCACTGTTCAGGAATACCAAATACCCCTGTATTATCAACACTGCTTTCAGCACAGATCCAAAATGTAGCTGTATACCAGCTACTATGGATAAAATTAATTCTATCCCAGGCCAAACCAGCACTCTGACTCAATGAAGTGTGCTACGTTCTTTGATTCAGAGTGTGAAGGTCCAAAGAACAGCTGCCTTCTTCTAATGTATTCAGAAATTGTTACATTTTTTGCGAAAAATATGCTTTGTGGTAAATTGTATTTGTTGCCTTTTTTTTTAGAAGTTCACTGCCAGTTTTTCCTGTTTCACTTTTTTATTTTGGGTTATTATGCTACAGTTTCTTTTCTATTCTTCTTTTTTCTAGGGATTACACTGAGACTTTGTCCATTTAGTTATTCTTGACAAATACTCCAGTTGCTTATTTCTTATTGAGAAGTCATCTCTCCCCCTTTTTGCTTTATTTATCTGTAGTTACTGCTATGATGGTTAGGTCTGTTTATTTTGCAGCAGTGTCTTCACTGCAAATAATCTTGTTCATTTAAAGGAATAAGGTTCTGAATGAATATAGTAAAGTAAGATGTTTGTGCACAGCATTTTCACTAATCATAATAACCACTCAAATATGTAGCCAACATTACATTTCCTTCCAACACGTGTATAATATCAAAAAGATGGAATTTTTTTACTTTATCTCAATAGGAACTCCTGAGTATGTAATAGAAGTGTTCAATAATTTAAAGAATGAACATCTGTGAACCATTGAAGGCTTGGTGTCTTTTGAGTTATAATGGGAATTAAGTTCTTGAAAGGGTGCTTGAAAGTAGCTTGAAGTGCTTAAATATCAATAATTCTAGTCAATGTTCTATTTGAAGCAACTTTTCTTTTTGTGTTTGGATGAGACAATCTGTTCCCCATAGTGAGGCCTCAACCAAGAGACCATGCTCTTTTTCGGATATACTCCTATTAATGACATAAGGGTCTTCTCATGAAATAAAAGCCGAATGTCCAAGAAATGTGTTTGGTTGAAAACCAAGACAAGAATTTAAAAATAATTATTAATTCAGCTAGAATTTGATGCAACATAAAGGGTGAGATATAATTATTTCCATAATTTGACTAACTCATTTACACCTTGATCCATTCCTCATTAGTACAGGGTTTGAAAAAATAATTAGTTTTCTGCCACTCATTTATATATGATGATGTTATTATATCAAGTCAATATAAGAAAAAAATACCTTGCTTTATATTTCTTGACACTTGTGGGCTGTTTGCCAATAGAAATATGAATTTAACATGTAAATTCATTATTGTCTTTGAGAGTTCTGTCAGATTTTGAGTTTGCCCTATTCAATCTCCTCCCTTTCCCCTCACCCTCCTTTGCTGCTATGACCTTTGAAACAAGAATGGGAACTGACAGACTGACTAGCTACAGAAGAGAAAATAATTAAGCTGACCACCTGCAGCACTGTCAGAAGCAGAGATAGTAAACTGATGGAGAAAAAAGGAGGAAATCTGTTTTTACTCTGATCTTTTTTCATCACACTTCTTCTGGGCTATATATCACTCTTTAAAGACTCTCTATTTTAACCATTAAAAATGGCATGTTATATAATATATTCTTAAAATAGAATGGATATAATACAGCTCTGAATTGCTTTGATGCATTTCCAAAAAGAATCTGCAGTCCCTCATAACATATTCTCTTTAGAGAGAGCATTGATAAACATTCAGTTTAATATATTGTCCTGTCATGCATTTTAAATATCTACAAAACTATTTAAATAATCGGGTACCTGTGCAATTAATAATAGCTACTACATTGTGCATGATTCTTGGCTACTAATAGTGAGGATCAACTGCAGTGATCCATTAGTGATTTTCAATTTGTTGCTAAGTTTTCTGTAATTGATTGATGCTACTTGAGACAGCTCTCAAAGCTGCAAAACCAAAAATAGTGTGTCTCCCATCTCCAAAAAAATCCTTTCCCAAGCGTTCCCTTTCCTTCACAAGTAGAATGAGAGTGGGCTAGAGAGACTGAGAAGACATAATCTCGCATTCTCTATCATGTGTCATGATAAAAAGCTTTTCCTGGCTGCCCAGCAGGCAGTGACATTCAGTTATTCCTGCCAGTTCTCTTTGAAGCACGGGAACTTGCTCTGTGGGCTGTGAAATGGTCGGGATGTTGTCTGTGATTCTACGACTGTGCTTATGAAAGTGACTGTACTTATCCCATCATCCTGATGGGAGCAGCTTCAATCTGAACTACAGAGTTCTATCACATATTCTGAGAAACATTTCACACACACCGTGTAACACACTGAAGTGTGAAGACCTAGGCTGTGAGGAAATGGCAGACAAAACTGTAAATTTAACTTGTGGTCAGTTGCATGAACAATTCAGCAGGAGGTTTGTGGACAGCATGTGGGAGTGTGCTCATGGCTAGCTTTGCAGCTGGTAACCAAGGGGATCTGGGGAGCTTTCTCACACCTTGCTCTGTCAGACTGTGCTCTGCATACCTCTACAAAACACCACTAAATCCAGCTGTACTCTGACCTGAGTGCTGATGCAACTCTGGGAAGCAGGAGGTAACAATTTCTCCATGTTAAGTCATGTGTAAAAGCAAGTTCCTGACTCTGAAGATGTGCCTTGACACCGTGCTGGCCTGGTCTGTGGCACCTACCACCTGCATGTCTTCTTAACATAAACAACTGGAAGGACACGTGGGAAAATGTGTTCATAAATCCTCTTCAAGAATCCCCAAATGTCACCTGCATAAGGCTTAAAATGGTGGTTTTGCTGCCGTATTTATTCCTGACACTTGTAGAAACTTCAGGATCTTTCCAGGCATGTCCCGATGACAAAGGCAGAATTCCTGTATGGGGCTGCTTGCAGAACTGAGCTGTTCCCCAGGTGTGATAGCATGCTGCCAGACATGTAAAGTGGGAGAAGTGGGTAAAAAGCCACAATTAAGAAGGAGGAACCCTAGAACTAATGTGTGTCAAAGTGTTATCGGGAGCAGGGCCTTTTCAAATTGAACATTGCATAAAGCTCTTTCCCTTTGGAAAACTGACTTATATTGATGGTTTCTGAAGTGGTACCTCCATCAGAATTTGAATATCTCTTGGGATTTACCCTTGGGAGAAAGGATTTTTGTCTATCTCTAAGAAGCTTGGCATTATTCAGCACATATGATAATGCGGAATTTACCTTGCTGTTGATATATGATCTCTCCCTAACAGTTATAGCAAATGGAATTTCTACTGAATTGTGGATGTCTTGAGTCAGATTATAATTCTGTGGATGTGCTGTTTTTAAGATCATCAGGGAATTAAACTCCAGATAAGCCACTTCCTTTTCTCTGTCACTTTCAGTAAGTGAGGGACAAAATAAAAAAAAGGCAATACTAGGCTTGAAGTAACAATTTACTGAAAGCACAAAGCAATGGAAAAAGACATACACAGTAACAATGGCAACATTAGTAGCAAAGTATACAAAACCCAAGAAGGTGTTTTATCCAAAAAAACAAAAACCAAGATGGTGGGTGCTCCCTGTAGGGTGCATCGTGTTTTCCTCAGACAAAGGCAGTATGGAGACCATTCCCATGCTCTGTGTCATGGGGTATTTGGGGAAAAAAGGCAATATCATGATTGTTTCCTTGCATGGCCCATGTGGGATTTGTGAAACAAAGACAATATGGTGGGAGAGCTCCCACAGCTAAGGTTTTCCCCTTCCCAGCATGAAAACAATGAAAAACAAGGATAAAGGAACCCCTGTAAGCAAAGTGGTCTGAGTTAGGCATCATGCAGCCACTTCACTGAGCTCAGACCCATGCAGCTGCTGCTTCCACCTCTGAAACATTCCGGCTCCAGCGCTGACTCCATGGCCACCCCAATCCTGGGCTCAGCAGTGTCTCACTGCTGCCCCTTCAGCACCGTGCCTGGCAGTGGCCCAGAGGTCCCTTTCAGCACCACTGGAGAAAAGGTGAAGGGGCAGTGGGTGGGTGGCAGAGGGGCCGAGTCTGCAGGGGTTGATGGTGGCAGTCCCTTCACTGGAGAGGGGGAGGAATGATGACTCACTCATGGTCCTGTCCTGTCTCTTCCTGCTGAAACCTACAGCCCCAGTTATGATGTGCTTGGTGTAGAATAAACAACTCAGTCACACACAGAGCACTAAACTCTACCCCTTTCTCTGTAAACAGGACAGCAGACAAAATCTTTTGCATAGCCAATTTTTAAATTTGATGTCAACTCTTTGTTGATATAGCGTTTGCAGACATTGAACCAATACATCTATTAACTTTGAAAGCTTTGCATAATAAAGCAATCTTTGCATAGAAAATGTGTGCTGGCATGCAGAGTATAGAATTCCACAATCCTGAAACCCCTGCAGAATGGATTAAAAGTTACAGCTACATGTAAGCACCCAAGAATGAGAATCAGATTTCTCAGGAACAAGACTCAATCTGCCATCAGTACCTGGTGAGATGTTAAAGGCATTAGGCAGTAAGGCTGACTGCTGACAGAGTGTTCTGGCACCATTCCTGTATTATTACAGAAATGTTACCAGTATATTGCTTTCATCTACACACAGACCTACAACATCTGGTTCTGTTATTTCACATATTTTATAGTGTAGTAGAGCATCAAGGCATATGGTAATAAAATAGCCAGTTGTTCTACACATTTTGCTTCCTTCATTGGTCATGCAGTGCAATTTGCAATATATTCTGTAGGTCCATAGAAGTAATGTGTTTTCCTTTGTGTTTTCTGAGTTGGCTGAATTTGTGTGGGGTTTTTTGTTTGTTTGTTTGTTTTTTCCAGGACTGTGCTCTTACATATCAGACTTTAAACCCCATAAAAATGATTACAAGAGAAGAGTTTGATTTGGCAGGGTGGCCAAGTTGTTGTGTTCAGTTGTGAGACACTGCACAGCAGCCCTCCAGCTGAAGTTGTTCTTGTGGAGATTGTGTTGAGAGAAGGGCTGGTATAATATTGTCTTCCAGGACACAGATACTAGGGAGAAGAAGGATATTTTCAAACCCCAGAACTGCAGAACACATAGTGTTCTGGGTAGCACTGACTACTGCTGGGAATGACAGACACAGCTTAGAGCTGCTGTGCCTGGAAGATCCTAAATCTTGGAAAGAGGTAGGGCAAACCCTGCTCTACCTATTTATTGAAACCTGGTGATCCTGAAATTCCAAGACACGGATTGGCACGAAATGTTGAGATACCTGACATATCTGAATTTGCTTCTATCAAGATGAGACAAGGATAAACAAGAGATACATATGGCTTGTAGAGTAGACACATATGGATCAAGCTGAGCAGCAACCTGCACATCACACATTCTTGGATCATGAAAAGCAAGGTTCACCTATAGAAAGACATCCTCACAGTCCAATAGAAGAGCTCCAAGCAGAAGCCATAGAATGATATCACATTATGGTGTTACATTGTCTTTAACCTCAGGTAAAAAAAATACAGTAGTTTTGATTTCAGTATATGCAGTTTCCTTATGGATGATAGCTGTAAGTATCCAAAAGCAAGAAAAAAAAACCCCATTTATTTAAATGCAAAATATTATCTCAGGAAGAGGGCTGAGAGATTGATAACAATCTATATAAATTTATATGTACACATAAATATCTATTGGAAGCAGTTATACAGCCAGAGGGTCTCCAGAAAAAAAGAGAGGCAAGTGCCTTGTGTCCCTGCAGGAACCTATTGCACATAAAACTGCAGCACAGGCACAGCAAGTAGACATAAGCCATGTGATCAGAACAAGGACAATAGCTCTGTTCAGTGCTCCTTATGCCAGGAATGCATCCGGCAGCTGCTGCTCACCTGCAGAACAGAAGTGCATAGAGTACATGCTTTACACCTGGAATAGTGTGAACTCATGGGATGGACTGACTGATGATGACCTGCCCTCACAGTAAGTTTTTTGTGTTCAGTAAGTAGTGACAGCCTAAACTGGCAGCACATTGCTCGTCATTTTGCCATGTGAGTAAGCCTGCATAGAATGGTCCAGACTCACAGCACGGGCAACACGAGGTGTGGGCACCTATTGCATGCAGGACTGCCTGGAATTCAGATGATGAAGTCCAGCTCCTTCTGTTCCTTTCTACACTAACCTAGTAGAAGTACCCCAGGCTGCAAATCTGATTTTCCTTATGCAAATTGTTTTAGGGATTTTAATTTTCTTAAAAGCTATGCACTTCAGTAAAGCAAACATGCTTTAGCTCCTGGGAAATAATTGGCATGTGATAGGTTACTGAGTTTGGCAAGCTAGTTTTTCTGTTTGGGATGAACAGATTCTTCATGTTCTGATGTGTCTTAGAGGCCTCACAACTTCTGTGAGACTGAAATGTACAAAGTGCTGTGTTAGTTAAAGTTAATTTGAAAATATGTACTTGCTATCCAGCATTCCTTTTAAAAAACAAAGAGGAGTTGTTCAACAGAATGAAGAATTCATTGTAAAACACATAATTTTAAGGGAAGATAATGAAAGATTTTACTATGAAAAGACAAATAGAAGACAGTTTTAAAAGCAAATTGTATGAGAAGGAGGCTGTCTGGCAGACAGAGCATCCAAATTATATCTGATATTTTTTTCTAAAGCAAAACCACAAAACCAGCTAGCAACCACCAAAGTCTGCAAAATTCTGGTCTATTTTTTCAGAAAAGCATTTATAGATTAGATGATAAATGATTATAAAGCCGGGCAGTTCTTCATACCACATCCCTGCTGCTGGGTAGTGATGTTGCTTAGCAACACTTGAACAGGAAGAATCCTGGATTGGCTTGTGTGGAGTGTCAGTGCAGGTTATATTATGTGTTCAGAGAAGATACACACTGGGTTCATGAGCCATCTTTTAGGCCTTTCCCTTGAAATATAATTATTTTTTGTAAATAGATAATTTGATTTCTTTATTTAGCTACTTGTCCATGGTAGAAATTTCTGTATTTCATATACACGAGGAACTCCTTCACTGGGCAGAGCATATTAAGTGAAGTTTTGGAGCTATGGAGGTAATGAGCTTTATTTTCTGAAGGTTTGCTATTTCTCTCTGGGATATTTGCAAATATATCCACTCAGCAATGTGAAAGCTCACGTTTCCATTCACTGCTGTGCCACCCACACCACACACAGATTATCTGGTTTAGTGGATAAACCTTTAAAGTACTTGCTAAATAGGCATTTAGTTTTCCCTCTCTCTTCTACCCCTCCTCATCCTCTCACCCCATCCCCTCCCTGACTCGCTCTCTGCCCTGCCCATTAGTTATTTGTGACCCTTCCTATTCACATGTAATACTTATCTAAAAGTCAGAAAGGTTCTTGGACACTGCCTTTCTTTTCATAACCTATTACAGCAGGAAAGGTGAACAGGAAAGTGCTTGTTTTTGTATATAAGTACTAGTTCTTGGTTCAGTTCAGCAGCAGATTGCATTTGTAATTTATACCTCTGCAAAATGGATGTAGAAATCTACTGTTCTGATTTCATGGCACTTTCTACATGTTTTTGCAATTTATACCTTGTGAAGTGTTTTCCAAAATCATTGTTTTATGTCTATTTTGCAGAGACAAAAATTTCAGTAAAAATTGCAGGGCAGTGCTGGATTTTACATGAAGTATCTTTATGGAAACATATGAAACAAAGATATCAACCCTGAAGTCTTAAACCAGATAAAACTCCTACCAAAATCATGGTTACCTAAGGATTGTAGGGTACAGCTTCCACTTCCTGTGAAATGTTTTGCGAATTTTAGTGCCAGTCTCTATATTGAATATTTGCACAGATCTACCACTTAACTCTGGACTTACTCAATGAAATCCAAATTAAACTGAAAACTGGACTGATTGTGAATCAGAGATCTCTTGTAGTTGTCTAGCCATACACCCAGAATATCTAAACCAGAACTCTTAAATGTCTTCTTTAAACCCTCTCTATTCGCTGATTTCTCACTCACTACTGATAAAAGTAACAGCCTACTTGTTATGAAGATGCATTATTTGAGACCATTCTTTCTTGGTCCATTTACCCATCTGACATATCAGCCTTTTACTTCTGAAATAGAGAGATATTTCAACTTTTATACTCTCCATCCTAAAACCCTTGTCCAAAATATTTGTGTTCTGAGTATTGCTTTCTTTTGAGGCTTGACAAATGTGGTCTATCCTCTCCCATCCATTCAGAAAGTTATTGTAAAGATCATCTCTTCACAGCCATTTACTGATTGTGCCTCTCTCCTATCAAACTCTCTCCACGTGGATTCTTAGCTCATGTTCACTCTTACATTATTGGTTTCCTACTCTGATTGACTGTTACTTAATTAATTCCTCTAAGATATATTTTAGTTCAGGGCAGGACCCCTACTAGCTGTGAAGTTTCTAAATTTGTCTGACTGGTTCATTCATATTAAGGCCACTCAAAAAACCTATTAATTCTGTGGTTGCACTCTGTGTTTGTTGCCTTCAAAGCTGACACTAAGGAACAAAACAAAGCTGTTGCATTATGTGATGTGGGTGGAAGTATTATAGGGATCCCTGCTCTCATTTCTCTTATGTCAGCTGCTTCTGTTTTGATTATTTCTGACCTGATGAGTAATGACTGAGATTGGAGCATCTGACATTTGAGTGGAGGCTGACATATGAGGAGAGAGCTGGGATTGTTTAGTCTGGGGAACTCAGGGGATCTTATAAATTTATATAAATACCTGATGGAGGAAAGCAAAGTAAACAGAGCCAGGGTCTCCTCAGTGGTATCCAGTTAAAGGACAAGAGGTAAAGAGGAAAAAATTGTTGAAGAAAGTCCATTTAAACAGAAGAAACAGCCATTTTTACTGTAAAGGTAATTAACACTTGAACAGGGCACCCAGAGAGGCTCTGGAGCCAACATTCTTGGAGAGCAATTTGTTCTAGATGATCATGGAATTGAACAAGATGATCTGCAAAGGTCACTTCTACACTCAGTAATTCTGTGTCCTCCTAAATTTCTGCTTAGAAGTGCTGCCTGTAGCAATTAAAAAAATGGAAAGCAAAACCACTGAAAACCCCTAACAGTTTTTGTTTCCCATGTTGAGTGTGTAGTTTTTTGAGGATTTTTTTTGGACCCATTTGGCTTTTGCCATTCTTTTCTCACCACAGACACGTATGAGTCTTGGGTCCTCCCTTGTCTAGGAATTGGATGCAACATTTACTGGCCTTGAAAAATGTTTGCCCATATTTAAGCAGAGATGAATGCAGAGACCGTGGCTCGTTGGTGGGAGGAGTAAAGTATCTTACAGAAGAGATCACAAAACTGCTGCCATGTTGAGCTGCACAGTTGAAAATCCCCACAAGAAGATGTGGTGGGAGAAGCCTTTTGGGGCAAGGCAGCCACGTTTCTATCAGTGAATCACATTGATGTGTAAACCCTCAGATGAACATTGGCCTAGCTGCTGATCTTCACTGGCACCTGGGAGCAGAAGGGAGGCTGGATCCTGGCACCAGTCTGGGAGGAAAGGGTTTTCAGACTCCAGGTGAGGTGCTTGTTTCAGGGTGAGTGAAAGGCAGGTTGGCCTTAACTGCCATGGGGCTTTGACCCTGTATACTTCTCACAGTTTCTGGGTGTGCTGGCATTGCTGGATCTACTTATTTTAGCCAGCCAAAATGATGCCACTGAAAGAGGAATAATACAGATTCAGTTTTGTAATTATAATTTTTTAAAGACTTTGTTCAAGTGCCTTCTTCTGTAGGTTGTTTATAGAACATGACTGCAACTACAAATTCTCACACATTTTCTTCTGAGTTGCTGGTTTCATCATTTATTTTTTGAACTGCATTCACTGCATACAGCTAGAAAGCCTTTTACGACTCAGAGTAGCAAACTTCAAGCAGATTTGCTCTCATGGATCCATCTAATTTTCTTCAGTTTTCTGTGTCTAATGCCTCATACAGATTCATCGAATTATGCAAGAAATCTTTGATTTTTTTTTTTCTGAAGGCTCTAAACATTATTCCTTGAAAGAAAAAACAGAACATTTAGTGATGTTTTGGCCCTCGGATTATTTTAAAAAAACAGTTCAATATTTTCAGCTGGACTTTGGCAGCATTTAAGAAGGAATGCCAGAAATGCATTTTCTTGTATTTTAAACTCTTTAAGGATTTTAACACCGTTGAGGAGAGAATAGTATTAGGATTTCCAAGATCACAACTCCTGCTGCAAAGACTTCTATCAGATTTATGAACTCCCTTATAAAAGATTTGGGTATAACTTCAGTCTTAAATTTTTCTTTGCCTAGATAGCACAGGCACAGAAAACCAGACTATGTTACATTCATGGAACAAAGACAAGTCTTTTAAAAATGTTGGCCTGAAGGTATATGGAGCACTTATTTTATTTACTCTATAGACATAACTGAAAGCCATCCCAAATGCACACTTTCTCAGAAGACTGGAATCTTCATACCTTGGGCATACATTGAGATGGATGAAATAGAACATGTAAAACAATCAAACACAGCAAAAATAAGTTCTTTTATAGGTTTAGATTCTTATGGGGATGTTTGAGAATGCACGGTTTTGTAGTTGCTAACTATACCCACTGTCATCATTACTGTACACTCACATTAAAAAAGCCACAAAAACAGAAGGTGAATTTTGCAGAGACTGACAATACTAAAACTTTTCTGTTCCTCCTTTGGATGACTTAAAAGTGGGGGTTTTTTCCCCTTCTAAACAAATACCGTGATGTAGCTATTAAATCACTGCACAGAATGAAAATAAACTATAAATAACAGGGAATTTGCATAGGGAATTTTAGGAAGCATTGCTGTATCTGTTTAGTATTTAGAAACTCTGGTACCAGGTTATCTTTTATAGTGCTGAAAAATACACCAAATGTCACCAAATTCTTGAGTGTTTAAATTCTGTATGTCTTGCGTTTATTTGTGTGCCACAATGTATTAGAGGCTGTTTCTAAGCCTAGGAAATTTGTTTTTCAAAGCCTAAGGGAAAGCTCTGTTTTCTCAAGAAGCCTTACTGAGAAAAGAGTGATTCAGTTTCAGTTCAGTTATTAAAAAATTTGACTAATGTGACATATGTATAGATTTCACTAATAAATTATTTGATAAGAAATTTGTGAATTCATTCAAAAATTTTGAAAAGGAGAATGTATTTTTTCTCATGCGACATTTTGAAACTGATTCTTCAACAATATTGTTGTCTGAAAGCTTAGGAATCTTCAAAATAATTTTGATTAATTTGCTTAGTCTTCCTACATATTGAAATCTTCCAGTTGTATTTTCTGAATCAACAATGATACATTTTTACACTTTTTTATATAATACATATAATTACCAAAATTTCTGGTTTCTCAAAGGAAATCTTTGTTTGCACTTACAGAAATTAAGATAAATAGTAATATAGAGTGTTTTCTTTACCAATCCTGTATTTCTCAGCACTATTAGTTGCCAAATGACATTACAAAGATATTCTAACATGGCTGCTGAGTAGGAGGATAAAAGTAAGCTCTGGGTTAAACTCTCCAGGTGAAAATGGGCTAGGCTAATGGCCCTTCCACAACTGTGTTTGGGAGAGGCAATTACTACACTTGTTTACTAATTTTTAGATAACAATTAAAAAAAAAAATTACTGCTCATCACTTTTTTACCTCTTTTTCCTAAAGTATTTCCAAAATTAGGTTTTTCTTTTTTACTATACTACATAAAAATATTGATCACATCATCTAATGACATTTGTATCTAATGGACAAACACGGCACCATTTGTTGTCCATGTAGGGAGTTTTATATTGTGTCACTTAGCACATTTTGAGCTTTTCAGAATTTATTTCTTTTTCAATCCCTTCTAGGTACTCTTTTGAGTCCTGCCACTTTCAAAGAATAATTGTAGCAGTTGGATACAATAAGACAAATCCACAGAAGGGACAAATTCAATTTTTTAAGGAAACAGGACACATCAAATGTTATTTCTGCCTGCTGGCTTGTTAAAAAAAAGCCAAACAAAAAAAATTCAAGAAAACATCAAAGCTTGAGATTAAAAACAATCATACAAATACCCTCAGTCATAGGCTTTGCCTATGTGTGTAAAGTCAGCTAGGCTTTTAAGCATTAGCAGAATAAGTCTTTAATTTATAAATCTAACTTGCCATTCAGATGATTTTGCCTTCAAATTCACATAGTATTATAATTTCTGATCATTCTTGAATATACACTAAGGTAAAAAATGGCTCAGACTGGCACTTATTCAACAGAAGTGCACTGGATCTTGTGCTCAAAGGAAGAATCAATGAAAGCCCTCAGTGGTGACCTATCCTTAGTCCACCTGAAGCCAGTGGACACTTTGCCATTCATTTCAATAGAAGATCTGGGTAAATACTATGCACGTCCAAAACTCTAATATGCTTGTATAAAAATAATCAAAATTCTTAAGATTTTCTTACCATATGCTATCATATTCAAAAATGAGGCAATTTTAATAATGAACAGGAGATAGTCAAAATATCAGTGAGCATCCTTGTAGATTCAGATTCAAATAATAGTTCTGCTAGAGAAGTATAATCTCCAAGGCCTCCTGCAAAAACATGTTATATAATTAAAAGTAAAAACAAATCCAGATAAAACCCATATTGTTAAAGCCAGAATGAGAGTAGAAGGCAGAGGTTTAGTGGTCTGCAATATGATCATGCAAACACTGATCACAATTAAAAGTATTTTATATTCATGTTAATAACGTTTCCATCATCTGACCTTCAAGAATGCATAAATGATCATATGAGGAAAAATTCATTTCCTCACCTTGTAATGGTTGACTCTTATTTTGGCCTTGAGAAATGTACACAGTGTTCTGGGACCTTTGCCATACCTATGCTGAGTAGGGTGTGTAAATCATGAAGTGTGACTCTGTTCTATGTTTCTTTTTCTTTCAGCAGTTCTTACTGGATGTTTTACTTCATTTTTTAAAATAGACGTGAACTGGGCTAAAAAATCTCATACTTGTATCCTTAGCAAGCCTGAAAATTCAATTCTGATAATGCAGTGGAGATTTATCAGCATTTTCCCATCAAATAGATTTTGGCTACACTCTGTTAGATATTTTAAAAGCAATAATGACCCCAATATTAAATTAGATAATTGGAGCAGCTTTCATTTATACATTGTGCCTGGCATGGAGAATTTGACTTGTATCTGATAATTTATTATCTATGGATAAGAATGCAATTTCCAGGTTATTAAAATGTGGAAAGGTCATGCTTCAATAACTGAATAGCTATTAAAAGATTTTTCAGAGGACATTTTAAATCAATGTTGTTGACAACCAAAGAGACAGAACTGTTTAAAAGAGGAATGCTCTTTGCCCTCCTAAAACCAGAGCTCCTGCCTTCTTTGATCTTGCATTATACCCATTCATAAGGGTTATACTGCTATATATCCTTCTTAGGAAGGCACCGATGCACTGCATTTTTAATTGTGTGTTTGTTTTTGAAATCTATAATTATTTCCTTAAGTTCAGAATTAATTTTTTCAATTTCTTACTGATTTTTTAAAATGTGAAGCCTATAGCAGCAAAGGCAAATTTTGAAATTAATAATAGCCATCTGGGCTTATTTGCCCAGGTAACTTCCTTTAAATCATATTGATATTTCTGGAGAAGGCAGTTTAATTTCTTGGCTAGTAAAATGAAATGAAAATATTAAATAGAATATGAACTGTTTTAATAGAAGTCACGAGAAATGTCTTCGAAAGCCAAGGACACATTGTTATACTCTACACTTATTACAATCAATGTATTCATTTTCTTAGAGCAAATATTGTGAGGCACTAAATAAGAATATTTTACAATAACGGTCTCTGAAGTGCAGAGAAGATCTACACATATTCTAGGGTTTGTTTTAGGATTTGATGAAGTGTTGCTTTGGTATTTTGCCTGCAACCGACCCAGAATGTGAAAATGCTCCCTATCTGACAGGTCAGTAAACTAGTGTAGAAGATTGGAGGAGGAACCTGGATGTCACAGTTGGCCTAATCCTTTTCAGTCAAGAAAAGTCATGAAATGGATTAAATGGCTGCCCTTTAGTCTTAAGGGCTCAGTCAGCAGGAGGCCGTGGTGGGACTGTGTCTGTGTTTGCACAGAGCCTGCAAAGCTCTGCAATGACAAGCCATTTCTGAGCATCCAGCCTGTGCACTCAAATCACACTGGCTCGAAGTCATATGTTAAGGGACTTTCTAGTGGGAACTGATGCTGTGCTGAGCTGGCATGTGCAGAGCTTGGTTAGGGTGACATCAGTGGCACTATTGCTGCTTTGAGTAATATCTGTTTCATGAGCCCTATTTGCATGGAAAGCATGGAGACCTTGAAAGTTTCTTGTTCGCATTGGCTAATGACAGAAGCCAGTTCTTAGGTGAGGAACCTTGGAGCCTCAACAGGTAATTTTGTTTCCACTGGCGACTTGTCTTCAAAGAGTTGAAGTTCTGGAAAACGTAATGAATGGATGCCTTTAAGGCATGGGCTACAAAATTCCTCATTAGAAGAAATATCTAACTATGGAGTATAACTATAACCCCTCTGAGACACTAAACTCCAGCAGAAGGCTGAGAAATAAGGGTTAGCTATGACCAGGGACAGCAAGGCAGAGAAACTGAATAACAAGAGGGGGGTTGCTGCTTCATTAGTTACAGGTATCTACAGGCAGGATGTAGGTAACCAGACTGTCCTAGCTAAAGTCATGGGCTTAATCACTGAGATTCTTCGTAATGAGAATTAGTACAGAGGTTCATAACTTGGATATTTGGAAAGGCATAAGAGAAGGTAGAAGATGCTTGTGGAGAGCTCCAGTCTAGGTGACTCTAGCAGTGATTGCAGTTGCAGTCAGTGTGGCAGTAGATGAACTTCCTTTGTCTGGCAGTGACAAGGCTTGCCCAGCATGGAAAGGTTGTGATGGATCTAAGTTTCTCCAGCAGTGTGGAGGTGATGACAATTTGCAGAAGAGAAAATGTTGCATCTTTTATGCTTCTGCATTCTCTCTCTCCCTTTTTATATGCTTATGTATTGTTTCAAAGGGAGACAGAAGTAACTGTATGAGCTACTTCAATATTTTTCTTTTCACCTATAGGGAGAGATGCTGGTTTTTACCAATTAAAGGTATCTAAAATTGAATCATTATTAATGCATATTTCCATGCAGTCAAAGTGAAAGTGGAATATTGTTAAAATGAAATAATAATATTTTACAGTTCACAGATTTCTATATTCTAAAAGGTTAAGATATTCAAGAAGATATTACAGTTGAATCTAAAACAGAAATAATTTGAAACAGGTTTCTAATGCCTTTAACTACTTGGTGTGGTAACAGAATTCTTCAATTCTAATTATTTTGATTATGGGAGATCTAAAGGCAAATAACAGGTAAGTCAATTTGTGTTTTGAGAGGTTGGAAATCTGATATACATTGTAGTCACACTTGTATGGGCTTCGATTTGTATGGCTTTTGATTTTATTTTTAGATATTGCAGCTGTTGAACAGCTAAGAGTTTCTAGTGAGGACTCTATGCTCAGCAGACATCAGAGTCAGGCCGTGGTCTTGGCTGAAGCCTCATACTGTTGTGTAAAGTGAAAACTACGTCTTGAGCAGTGTTTGGACAAGGGTGGCATGTTATTGGTCATAGATTCATTGAGGTCTCCAGAGGTCTCCTAGTCCAGCCATCTTTGACAATGCCTACAGTAAAATAACCCAGCAAACAACAAAACAAAAGCTGCTTTCTTTATTCAAATTGGAATTTCCCATCACATTTCATGTCTTTTGCCTCTCCTCCTTCCAAAATGCATCTCTGAGAAGAGTTTGGTTCCATCTTCTCTATACCTTCCCACTAGGTACCTGTAGACAGAGATATGATCTCCCTTGAGCCTTCCAGTTTTTAAGAATGAGCAAACACATCTCCCTCAGCCTCTCCTCACTTGTTACATGCTCTTGGACTTGATGCACCATGTAAAAATCTTTGGAGAACTGCTCTCATAAATGCCACAGAGAAGGGAATAATCATTTCCTTAGCTTGTTCTCAGAGCCCAGGATACGACTGCCTTAATGGCTGTGAGGGTACAATGCTGACTCATGCTTAGTTTTTATTTTCCAGGGTCTCCAGGTCATTTCAGCCAAGACATCCCACAACCTGTTCCATTGCATAGAACTATCATATTTCAGATGCAATACTTTGCCTTTATTGAGTTCCTGTCAGTCCACTTCTCCGTTCTGCCCAGGTTGCTCTGAATGGTAGCCCTGCCCTCCAGTATATTGACTGCTCCCTCTCAATTTGATATTAGCAGCAGCACTTCTGGAAGTGCACTCTTCCATCGTGAGGGGCTAAGGCTGTGTTTCACAACAACTTGGCATAATCAGGCAGTCACACCTACAGGCTTGTGCTGTACAAATAACTGTATGCTGATGACAACAAGATGCTCTAAACTGTGACACAGAGATATGTAAATAATTCCTTTTGCTGCCAGCCTCTTTTGCACTGAAATAAAGTATTCTAGAGTCTACTACATTGCAAGTCTTCTTCATATTAAAGGCAAATCACAAATAACAAGGAATTTTATGTAGAGATATTAGAATATTATAAAAGATACAATTGAGAAGTAATTTCCTCCAAGGATATGGGGGAAAGTTCTAAACATTTGTGCTCTTCTGAAGCTGTTGACAGCTTTAATCCTTTTAGAGTGAATTTGCTTTTCCTATATATGTGAGCAATTGACCTCAATGATAACACTTGCTAACTATAGTGGTCCATCTGGGCTATCAAATGGCACAAAACTATAGTGGTATTTGGGCTATCAAATGACACAAAATTGTAGTGGTATTTAGGTGAATCAACACAAATACAAGTAACCAGGGCGACCTCCAAAGAACAGCTGAAATGCAAAGAGTAGATTTATTTCATTACCTCCCTAAGGACACCAGGCAGCAAAGACACACAGGGACACAGGTTCTGTTAGGCTTAGTTCATCCTAGAGAAAAGAGACACACAGGGACACAGACTCTGTTAGGCTTAGGTCACCCTAGTAGGCAGTGACAGGTGGGGCATTGCCTGCCCCAATAAGTCAAAGGGCTTTACCATGTACAGTTTATCACAAGGCTGTGCTTTTATGATCTCTCTCTCTCCCAGCAGAAGGCTCAAATCCATCTGTGAGAGTTCCTCCACACAGGAATTCTACTCAAAACAGGCAGAGGATAAATAATATTGTGCATAATCAATGGAGTTTTCCCACACCAACGTTCTCAGCATTCCCTGCTGCAATGCCGATTTGAGCTGGGACAGCTATTCCCTCCTCTCTAAATCTTTGGGTTTTAACCCTTTCCTCCCAACCTTTTATCTTAAAACGACTTTCAGTTCTGTGTGTTAAGATTTGATTGTTAATATCATTTGGCATTTAATATATATTTTCAGCATCTCTATTTTATTCAACTTGATCTGGTTGGATCCTGACCTAGCTGTAAAGGCTAGGTAATGTGACTGTGTTCTTCAGAGGGACAGCATGTATTACCTTAAATACAGTCATATTTTAACAAGGTTGTATGGTTTCTTTTCAGCTACAATAGAGATTCATTCATTGTATCCCATCCTGTGTATTAATAGCCCCTGAAACACAGCAGTAATGACAGAAACACTGTCCACTGCCCCAAACCACAAACTAACTGATTTTGGTGAGGCATTCTTAGGAGAAATTAACCAATTCCCTTCTGGGGGGCTCCTTACCTGTTTTCCTCACATTAGGACATTTCTTCTTAGGCAAGTATGATACTTATCCTACACAAGCCTACAAACTCAAATGGAGAATTAGCCCTCATTCATATAGAACTTATTTTTATTGAATCTTGCTAAGTCTCAATGGTGTTTGTTCACAGGAGGTTTTATCTAGGAGTGTGATTTCATTGTATTATTTCCAGTTGTGCTATTATGTATTTTAACTACAGTAGGCTTTTTTGTACTATAAGAAAAAAGTTAAAGCCTTCTTGAACAATACAGTACTTTGTGAGCTGCCTCCAGGGAGCCACTGCACTGAAGGAATTTATTGTATTTTTGTGATTTGTCTAAAGACAAAAACCATAGAACTTCTGGACAATGCTTGTAAATTATCAAAGCAAAAATGTCTGATCCATTCTGTGTGCAAAGGCTGCAGCAGTCCCATGGGTGTTGTACCCAATGTCAAAGAAACAGACTGGGATATTGACTGTGTCCTAGAAGGTATTGAAAACACTCCACATGTGTTAGAGGCCAGCTCTCTAATGACTACCAACTTTAATTGCTGACATAGTAATCTCTTGGTTTAGTCAAGTAGGGGCTTAAAAGACAACTTCAAAGAAAAGAGTAGTTAACAATCATAAGGCAACTGCAGGGAAGCAACTTTAGCTTCAAGTGGGAGCAGCAAACATGCAGAAAGGTTTTCTATAACCCAGAAAAACCTAATGTTTTATTGAAAAGATGAAAGAATTATTTTTTCCTAATCTAAAATAGTGGCATGACCCCCATCTCTCTGAATTTTCAGCCAACATTTGATATGATGCCCTTCAGGAATTACTCTTATCAGGGAGATTACGCCCAGAGCTGTACAGTTGAAAAGAACTGTCTCTAGGGAATTACTGCCTGGAGGGAAGTTATCATTAAAGCTCTGTAATAATAGACTTTTCCCCCCCTTTTTTAATCTCCTTGAAATCTTAAAAAATTATAGTCATATTCTGCATTCTCACATTTGGTATGGTCCTTTCTCAAATGAAGTAAGTATTGCAGATTTAACTCATTTATTGCCAAGTAGGGAAGCATAGGATATAAAAATTGTATTTTGTAAATTTTTGTCTCATATCCACAAGATAATTCCAGATAGTGCCTGAACATTGGTCCCCTATTAGTTCAGGCTCTCCAAGTGACTAAAACCGAGGGTGTTATAGGGATTGATTGTTTCATGCAGTAGAAGACAGGAATACTTGTGTCTGGATTACACTCTCAAGGTTATGAACTCTAACATTCCATATTTATATGTAATATGAATTATATTCGAACTGCACACATACATATGCACGTACATGTCATGCACATATACTTTCAATTACATTTGTAAATGGTAAGAACTATGTAATAACAGTTTAACTATGCACAACAGAGTCCTCACCTGTAACTGGAACTACTCCAGTACAAGCGCAGACTACTGCGAGGTCTCTAGGTTTTGGGTTTTTTTCTTTTTCAAGATCTGATTACCAAGTAGTTCATTCTTGGCAATAACTTCTGCTGGTTTTGCCCATCTCAAGGCTCTTCATTATAAAGTTGTACAAACACCAGATAAGGCAGGCCTTGGGGTTAATGTTCTAGTTAGAGTTCTTGGATTACGGTCTACCCTGGTGCAATAAGTTGTTGTCCTGTAGGTCAAGGTGCACAATTAGGGCTTAGGAAAGCAATAAGCAATAGTTCTTGTCATCATGCTTCAACTCTGTGTTGTTACTTTTGAACCTCTGAATCTTACTCCATGTTCACACATATTTATTGCCAACCCAAAATTAAGCTTTTATTCTTGAATTTCTGATTTTTTTTTTCTAAATTTCTAAAATGTCCCTAGCCTGTCTGTAAAGTCTGTCCTGCTTTAAACTCTAATAATGATCATGATATCTGAGTGCCAAAATTGCCAAAATATTATGAATATATGCCTTTAGGACTTTGGGATTGGGTGGAAATATTTGGATGTAACATATGTTAAAATCTCAAACTTTAAAGTAGCTGTAGCTGTTAGTCAGACGTGAGGAATACAGCATATGCCTTTACATGAATCTTCAGGCACTGGCTTTAAAACAATTTTGCAGTTATAACAAAACAAACAACAAAAATAAGAGAGGACAACTTGTGTTCCTTTATGTGAAAGACAAACACAAGGTTACAAAGTGATTGTTGTCAGTTTGGCCAGAGTCCATATTTTAGGAAGTAGAACACCTCTGAAATAGCAAAAATTCAAGCTTTGCTACAAAGAGAGCTCATCATATGGGTAAACATGCATGTGCTGTCTGCCTCCTGAGATAAACTGTCTCTTCAGCTTTCTCTCAGCTGAACTCATTTGCCATCAGTAGAGAACTGGTGCTGCTGTAGGGAAAGATGGCAGAACCTGACATCATAATAGATATGTTTTATAGCATCAGAATGCTTTGATGCATTGTAACATCTGGCACAAGCATAAAGGGATTTCTGTTACTCTAATCAAATCCTCTTGGAATGATAACATTAGGTATGTACATACTAGTACATCAAAGGCCTCATTTATCATTTATGAGGAAACAGAAGGGAAAACCCAATTTTAATGTAAATGCAAAAAAATGTTAATAAAAAGCACTTAGTGAAAGTCTCAGTATTGCTATGGAGTATAATAAGTAGATTGACTTTTTTATTTCACTGTCTGCAATGTATTATTTGAGATATTCTAACAAGTATTAGGTGTTAAAATCTGATTAACACTAGCTGGACAAACAGAATTTTTGTTCTGATATGAAACTCTGATAAGAGTTGTCACAGGCATACAGTAAAACAGAAAAGAATGTATGTAGATTTTAAAGTGTATAAGGCAGAATTGCTGAAGAATAATCATGTATTTCAATTTGCAAGTCAAGATGGAGCAAGGACAGGAGATGTTCAGGAGAATAGTTCTTTGAATCCAAATCACAGAAGATTTGTGCTATCTATCAGGTAGAACTGAAATGTGATCTTGAATCTCTAATCAGTTTGTTGTTGGCTATTATGATGTACTTTTTTCCACAAATTTTAAATGATTTCATTTTTATTTCAAAACAGGACAAATTTTTGTTTTCTTACTAGTCTCCATATTTCTAGTAATTTTTTTTGACTGGTGACTTCAACAGTGCAATAAGACTCACCGTGTCAGGTAGAACACTCTAATTCTATTTGTGCTCAGAAAGCATGAACTTAGCCTCTGGTTCAAACAACTCATCAAGGGACAGTGATAACCTTTAAATATGGTGACACAGAATCTAATGCTATTCAGGCAGATGAAAAGCAAGATATCATCCTACCTCTGTTTCAACATGGATGTTAAAAGTGCCTGATTTTGCAGGCACTGCTCCAGGAAAGAGATGAGGAGTCGATTTTATAAAATGGATACTATTTATGACAATATAACAGAAATTCCTGAACTGCAAAAAAGCTCGACAGTGGAATCTTCGCTCACCAGACACAGCACTTAACTGCTGTGAAAGAAAGCTGTCAGTGCTGTCTCTGATTTTTCTAATTTTACTTTCAAATTTTTTACATACCACCTGCTTATCCATATCCTTTATTCCCTTTGGCACAGAAGATGATATTCAAATAAGTTATTTTTCTTTATCATATTCAAAGATGGTATTTATGGTCTAACACTCTGACTCTGAAGCTCCAAGTACATATTGTAATGTGGTTACTGAGAGAGTTCTGGTGGCATTTGCAGCCAGAGCTCAGTGAAGGACAGAATAGTTACTTCTCAGGAAGTTGTTGTTGCTGTTTGTCCCTGCTTAGAGCGAAAATAAAAGTGTTTTAAACTTCTCATGAAAAAATCAACAAAATATAATTTCTGAAAACATTCTGGGAAAAAATAATTTAAATAAAAATTTCTGAAAATGTATATTTTAAAAAATAATTTTACTAATGATATAGTCATCCTGTAAGGCACTCTGACACTGTTGTTAGCACTTGCATTGTGTAGTAATATTCTTCCTGTTGTTTATAGTTGCATCCAAGTCCTGCTAAAATAATTGTGTGCAGTATAATATGAAATATAAAAATACTGGTATCAGCATTTTGGTATTTTGGAAAAAAGTATCATCTCAGAATCTTCCTAAAACAAGAGCACTTCATAAAACCCCCTAATTAAATTTTCTTAAAATAACAGTTCCAAAACTGTTTGATGATCTCTTACTTAACATTTCATTTAACTGCACCTCAAGTCTTCAAATAGACCCAATGCAAAAATCTTTGTTTCTAATGAATAGTATCCAATAGTTTCAAAGACACTCTGGTCTTTTGAAATATTCATTTTCAAGAAGTTTTCTGTTGCTTTCTGTTGAAACTCAAAACTCCCTTTATTAAAGGACTTCTACATCAGATTAAAATTTTGTAAAGACCAACTTCAAATTTATGTGCTATTGATTTTGCCAATAGAAGCAATAAGCTTTTTTGTCAGACTCCTTAGAATAAGATACTGACTCTGAAAAATCATCTGGTGCTTTCACTGAACCTCCTCTGAAAGTGGTGTACTTGTTTCCTACTGCTATCTAAAGCACTCTCACTTAAAACCTCTTATATACAAAGACTTGAAATGAGATGACCTTGTAAAAAACATACTTTTGTGTAGAATAAAAGGAGTACAAAACTGAGCAGTTAGAAGGTGTTGAATAATTGGAAATCTTTACCTATTTACTGCATTTCTTTGCTATTCTTGGAGTTCTATAGACAATATATTTGGGTTTGAACAGCTGGCCCATGAAGACAAAAGACCAAAGACTTGAACTAAATTACTGTTAAAGATTTTAGCTAGTAGTTCTTAGAAAGGACCATCAATGCTGCATTTCAATTACCATTTGGTTTACTTGTACCTTACAGCAGGTGCTTCAGTCCTCTATGCCTCATGCATCCTATTCAGGTTCATGATCAGCCTAGGAGCCAGTGCTGCTCTGGCATTTAGCACATGCTGACTGTAAGTAGGCACTGTGCAGTTTAAAGGTATTAGCTGTCATTTTTTGCCTAACAACGGATTGTTTCTCAATCTGATGGATGTGTGAATGCCCTTGCAATATCTTTGCAGGCTTTCACTTTGCGGCTTTCTCGTCATTTTTGAGGTTTCCTATCATCCACTGCACTGCAACGTTTCTACTGACGAGCTACAGCTCTCAGTTGATCTGAGGATAAATTGGTTTCCTTATGTCATTCTTTCCTACTCTCATTACTTTTATGGTTACTTCGGGAAGTGCTACCTTCACTGACACTTTTTATGGAGGAAAGCAGTGGATTGCTGTGGCAGGCTGATAGATATGACCTGGCACAATCTGGATTGTGTCAGCTATTCTAATCCCTGTCACAAGTCTTGATGACTTGTGTGTTCTGCAACCTTATTGATACTGCATTATTTTTTTCCCCTCACTGACTTGTTTTCTCCCATACTGAATGACATGATTCACAGCATGGTCTAGCTTTCATCATTAGTTTTGAAGCTGGTCCAGTCTCTTGACCTAACTCCTTGGCTAAAATTTCTACGATATTAGGTTTTCTTGCTATTCATCATGTTTTTCCCCACTTTGAACTCACTTCATCGGGGAGACTGACCACTAGAGACCACCAAAGGGACCCCTAGGACAGAAAAATGCATTCATAATTGGGAGGGAAAATATGTTAATGATTTCAGGAAATTGATTATCATATGTATGTTTGTTCTGGGACAATCAATGAATATGTATGTACAATACAGTATATAAACAGGAACTTATCATGCACAATATTTTGGAGGAGATATCCCCCAGTGCATCTGTCCAAATAAAGAATACCTACTTCTTAATCCTACCTTGGTGTTATGGAGTTTCTTTGATTTTTACTGACATTTGGTTACACACAGGGTTTCTTTTCCAGAGGTACTCTGTTCAGCATAATGCATCTTCTTCCTTCTTAGCAGAAAGCTTGCTTTTTATTTTCTTCCCTTAGTTATGCACAAAGTTGCCATTTTGCCTCTCTCCAGAATCTTATCTGTGCTTTCGGACTCATTTACTTTTCGTATTCTTTTGCTGTTTTTTTCCTCTCCAAGTTCTCCATTCTTTTAAAGAGAACAGGTAAATTAGCCACAACCCTTCACAAAGCTCATGGCAGAAAGCTCTTACCATTGTCATTTGTTGAAGCACACAGCACAACGGATGTCTTTTACCTTTTTTTAATTCAGCCCTTCTGTTTTATGATATGGGGCTAGCCTTAATCATATCAGCTGCTCAGGCACTAGATTCTGGCCAAGCTTTGTTCTTTTCTCATGCAACTTGGATATAGCACTGGTTAATCAATCTCGTGGAAGAAAAATGTCATGGAGCTACAGTCTCTCTGTTGCACTTTAAAAAGTGCAAAATATAATTGGGTCTAAGGACTTGTTAGGAGAAGATAATGTAGTTCTGAGATGCTTGGAGGTTTTTGATGTTTTATTCTCCTACCATGTTTAAATTATCGATCCATTAAGAAAAGATTAACCTGATTTATATTTTCAAAACATTTTCTTCCTTCTAAAAGCTGTATGAAATTGTAACAATTTTGGAATTTCTTTATTCAGTTTGTGGACATGTTGCAGGAAACTTTATTGCTTTTCTCTTAAATGGGCACTGAAGGCAAGTGTAAAAATCTGGCAATTGATAAGTTCAGAAAAACTGGCTCACAAAGACATAATCGATTCTTACGAGATTGTAATATTTCTTCATTGGAACTTCTAAGTTCACATGGGAAAAATCATTCCTAAAATGTGCCTATCTAGGCTGCGATGGTGTCCTGCAAACAACATAATTTAGAAGATAATAATTCATATGTTTTTCTTACAGCCAGAATCAGAAAGTTTTAGCCATGAAATATACTACTTGTGCACTTTGAATAATATATTAAGCAGTGCCATCTTTCTTCACACTATTTAAACAATGCTGTTTTGCCAGTATGCAATGTCCTTTTCAAATGACCTTTTTAATAGAACATGTAGAATTCTCTGAAAAGTCGAATTTAATTTGAAGACTTGTCTGTGCACATTGAACATATTGCCATTTCTTCCTGTAGGAAAAGTACCTTGTCTTTTGTTAATTTATGCCCTATGCGGCAGAGAGGTACAGACCTTTTTAATAAATCCGTCTATGATATTAAGAATATGCACAAGTCTTTATAAGATCATGTTTCAAATCAAGGCTAAATCTATCTCTACAACCCTTGCTGAAAGTGAATAGCTCTGAAAGAAGCAGGCTCAGGAAAAGTAGTAGCATTTATTATGTAAGAGGGAGAAGTTATCTTAATTAATATTTGATAATACTGAACAATTAAGGTGAGAAATATATGCATTTTACTAGAAAAAAAAGTAAGGATAGAGATAGGTACTCTGATAACTGGGATACGATGATTTACATTATGCATTCTAAAACAGGTATAAACTTTGTACCAGAAAAAAATATTTAATGGATGAGGATTAATCTATAAGACTCAAAAAACAAACCCAAATATAATCAGTACAGTGCATTTTATGTGTAAGTGCTCTTCACTAGCATCATGAATAAATTATAATTAGATGCACTTTCATGACTGTATAGCATATTTGGTTTTTTGCTGTGCAAATTTGTGGAAGAAAGGTTACTATGGTGACAGAATACTCATTAGAATGATTTTATCTCAATTGCTGAGCATTTTTATTCCTGGCTTATCCATTATACCTTTTAATTTGAAACTAAAATTTTAAAGCTATGAGAGGTGTTTTAAATCATGCTGCAAGGAAATGACGACCAAAATGTAAGACGTCCCTCAAACAAATAAGCAAAGAGAAGAGAAAGAAAATTTAAAAAAAGAAGGGAAAATGTGAATAAACTTTGTGCAATAGCTAACTCACTCTGTAGAATCTGTTTTCTCTAAGTAAATTAACAGGTAATAATTTGAGAGTTTCAGTGTTTTGTAAAATTACTCATGAATAGTTTAAAGTTGCATGACTGAGTACACTATGTTTGAACCAAGCATATCTTCTGGAGATCTCAAATGCCAGACTTCCAAAATCCTAGGAAAGTCTAATCAGCATTTCATTACCATGTCTAGAGCAACATAAAAGTGAAGCTCCAGCCTGAAATTTTGTTAGTCTTAATTTTAGAGACACCTTCCCAAGAATAAAGCATCTTGGCTGGTAAGTCTTTCCACATGACTCACAAAGCTAAATATGCTTTTTATACTCGTGGAGCTGAAAAACTGTGAACAGCTGAGTGCTTAAAACTGTACATTCAGCAGAGAACTACAGACTACGAATCTTAGGGAAGTTGCTTAAAAAAATATTGGTGACTAAAGGAGAAAAGTGGGAGATGGAAAAAATGATTTGTCTGAGCTATTCAATTTTTTAATGACCTAACATACTTTGTTTCTCTCTATAGAAGTGCAGAAATATAAATATTGCTTATGCAAGGAGAAGGTGAAAACTGCTGCATCAAAAACTATTTTGGCAGAGTTCCCTGTTATGAATGATGTACATGGCATAGCACCACAGTGTGCCCAGGAGGCCAAGGAAGGTGTTAGCCCTGCACTGGTTGTGCCCTGCCTGGGTTAAGTTCTGGCCCTTCTGGTACAAATGAAACATGGACAAACTGGAGTCAGCCCAGGGAAGGGCCATCAGGATGAGTGAAAGAGCATGTATCATAGAAGAGGAAGTTCCAATGTGTAAAGATATGTTTCCATAACTAGAATCAAAACCTCTTTGTGGGTTTTTTCTGTAGTTGTAGAATAAGATTATTATTATTAACATTGCCCACGGATGGATATCTATGTATATTGATGGGTTCACTACTGTTTAAAAAAAAATACCTAAATCTTAGCTCAAAGAGGAATTCTGACTTGACTGTAGTTAAAACCAAGTATTGCATTTAGATTGGCAGAGCTAATAAATAATACCAAGTGTTATTTAGGGTATTAAGTCCATAATTTTTGGGGAAAAAATAATCACATAGACTGTCTCTTGTCTTTATAGTTATTCAGTCTTAAAATTCACCTTTACTTATGTAAAAGAGTACTGAAAAGATAGCCATACAGTACTGGAAATGGAAGTCCACTTACCTGTGTAACCTATTCCTAGAATTGATCAGGAATTTGCATAAAAGTTAAAGGAACGGGTATATCCAAACTCTTTGACAGCAAGAGGTTAGAAGTTCATTGAAATGTATCAGATGGCATTGACAAAAAATGCTAATAAGGAGCAATGGCCATAGGCCCTCCCCTATTTTGGGCTGCTTAGTACACCACAACAGACAGTTATACTCTGCATTAAAGCTGAAAGGTGAAAGAGTATTGACTCTTAGAGTCTTCCTGATTTTGCTATTGTGACCAAAGTTGTGTTTAAAAATGCAAAATATTGTGTTAGCTTTATTACTGAATTTATAATTCTGCACTAAAAATTATTTATGTGGAAGACTACAAGGTTGTTTTATCTTCTCTACCATTAGTAAACCAATTATTTTCACTAATTTTGCTATGTTGAAGCCTTAGCAGAAATTCATGACTCTAGAAAAGAAATTCTTCAGCCTTCGTTGCTTGTAAGCATCTGTAAGGTAATAAAAGTCCTGAAAACCCAAAAATGTCAATCTCTACTTCAACCACCATCCATCTAATATCTTGAAATCTGAAATTCATTAAGCATGTGTTCATAAGTAAAATAATTAGAAGAAAGATGCAAGTTTGAGAAGTCTGACTCTTAGCCAGCAGCTGTGAAGTCTATGCAGGAAAGAAGATATTTTAGTCTGGTTTTAAAACTCGTGTAGTGAGATATTAATTGTACTAAAAAGTTAGATGAAAAAGTGAGTACTTACTTCACCCAAACTGACAAGGTTGTGTCCACAAACAAAAAGAAAGTGGGCGCTTCCAACATGAGGAATATGTTAAATAAAACTGCTCAGGAGGTTATTTTTAATACTGGATGCTCAGTTTTCAGCTTCGCACTAGTTCTCTTTTTGCTCCATATATAGCTTCTCTTTTTGGTCCTTGAATAGCGACTAGACAAAGATGTGGTTATACTGCCTCAAAAAAAGGCATGGCCTGCAGCAGTAGTTTAGGCTGGAAATAGCTCCATGTTGGAGATGCAGGCAGAGTCAAAGGCAGTCAAGAGGGAAGCACATTTAGCCACAAGCAGAACCTTGCACAAACATTAGCAAAGGGCTTTTTTTCCCCCTTGTGATCCAGCTTCTCCCATGCTGTGCAAGTTACAGGTACAGAGAATGTTCCACCTAATCTCTGTCTTGCTTTTTCACAGAGATCTGCTCCATCTCTCTGCCATGGACAGGTATTTCCAGTCCTCACTGATTCCTTTTTGCTCTGCTCATTTGCTCTGCACTGTTTGATGATCCAGCTTCCCCAAGCTATCTTCCTGTTAAAAAATCTAAGATTTTTTCCTTAAGAAAGAAGAAAGTAAAAATAAGAATTTTTTTCCTTCAGTGCCTGAATTCCTCTAGTTTGAGGCTATGATTTCCAATCCTGCTACCAAGACTCTTCCACAAATGCTGTCAAAATACTTTAAAATGATGCGCTGTTAGATTGTGATTTGTTTGGACAAAATCTTAATCTCATTTCCTGAGGTCAAAGGTTCCCTGTTCTATCTTTTATATAGAAAATTATCTCATTCTTTTGAACTTTGATGTTTTGTGCTGCCACTGCTTCATTGTCACAATATCCTGTTGAGCCTGGTGAAAACTGAGCTTGCCAAACAGAATTAACATTTCACATGATTTTTTTTTTCTTCACACCATAGACAGAATGTTTAAGATGCAGGATTTGTATGAAATCTTTTTGTCATTTACTTTATGTAAGAAGATGAGGCAAGGGTAATAAAAACCCCAACAACCAACCAACCAACCAACCAACCAACCAAAAAAACCCCAAACCCACACCCTATGAAAAAGCAACCTCTGTGGATTTCAGGAGGGAGTATCTAAATTATCAATATTGTACATCAGGATTGACATCTGATTTATTGCTCAGTAGTTCTTTAGCTAAGGGCTTGAATAGACACAATTCTTGCTATACAACACTAGAATTGAACTCACAAATCTTCGCAGAAAGCGAGAGTGGTTACTGTTCCAAAAAAATCAATATCGTGTTAAGTCCCATATCTTTTGAGAAAAGCATCCTTCTACATGTATCTAACTTTAGACCATAACTTCATAGCAACCACAGTTCTAGGATTACTAGCAGTTGGATTTAAATTTGAATCTTCAATATTTTTTTCATTTACTTTTTTTATGCATCTTTTTGGATTTAGCTTAAGGACTGTATCACTTTTTAATTAGTATCACTTTTTCTTATTGAAAGTTTGCATAATATTTTAATACATGAAAGTTAAAATGGGCTTTCTCTTGCTTAGTCTGAATAATGCAAATTATTGGACTTCAGATATTTCAAGACCATTTTTCTTAAAAATGTAGTCTTAATTTTTATAGTATAGGAGTACAGACAAAGTAAACTTTGTTGATTTAACTTGATGAATTTACTTTGATCCTTTCCTGACAGTTCATAGGACTTCCACAATACATTAATTCAAACAATTAATAATTATATGGCAGTGATCAATTTGCTACTAGGTGCTTACAGTCAAGGTGAGCGAATTTCTGCCAAAAACGTAGACAACCACTGCAGGGAGCTACCTCCTTTGGAGACAAAGTGATTTTGTTGTATGTACCTGGAAAGTTTGGTATAATGTGGGTTATCATTTACATCCAGCTGAAGTGAAACTGAATATTAAACCAGAGAGAAGAAAGAATCAGAATGTATCTGTTGGCTCTGAGCCAGGTGGGAGTTTCTAGAGCCTTCTTTTACCTCTCATCCCTTGTTGATGGTTTGATAGGATCTCTCCTACCACCACTGTCAGCAGTGTTCTCTCCTTATTGCTCCTGTCTTGCCTATTTAGTGACAGGAATTATTGTGTTCTTTAGCTTGGTGGAAGACAAGAAGAAAAAATGGATAGATTAGCAGGTGTATAGAGTTGAGATTGGGAGGGAACAATGTGCCTTCTTGACTTTAAAATCCAGCAGATGGGGAGGTGTTTATTATCAGTCACTGTAGTGGCAGTCTGTTATTAAAACGAGTAATTAAAGTGGTCATCCAAATGCAGTGTGTCACAAAGTGTTTGCACCTCACAGTGAGGATGCTAGGACACATGAAGTGTTCTCTGTGTGAGCAACGCACAGTTACCAGGCAGAAAAGTAACAGTTTCTAGGCAGAAAAGTCTGAAAATTTCACTTTTAAAAATCAGATTTGAGGAGTCTTTCCATAGAAAAACTTTTCTCATGTTTGCTACTCTTTCAAAACTGGGGAGGCAGGTTTTTACCCTTGTACATGTTAGAAACATGAAACTGAATGTTTTTTTTAATTTCATCCTTTTATTCAAAGCTAATAAGAAGAATTTTCAAAGCTTTATCCGTATTTCCATGTTCTGACCCTGCACAGAACCCCCACTTTCATATTTTCATATGCAGTTCTTTCTAAGGACAGGTAATGACAAAAAATTGTATCCACAGTGCAATGCAGACTTTATTTCTCATCTCATAATACTGATTGATGTAGGTGACAAGCAATTCCATGACATCTAAAGAAATAAAACTTGAGTTTACACAATTTGGGGTAAAGAAAAATGGGTAGGAGCAGCCTCAGAGATTGCTTGAATCATGCACAAAGAGGGAGCAGTTGCACACTCTCATGGACAAATGGATGTGTAAGAAGCTCTGGCAGAACTCATTTAGGGTGATGTACAAAACTGAGCAGTTAAGTGACAGAAAGTGAAGCCAGCTCTGTGACTCCTGGCTTTGAGTGATGACTGTTTCAGAAATAAACTGGGAAAACATTGCAGACAAGGAAAGGAGCAGTCAAAAGTTTCAGTGGACAAAAGAAGACAGCTCAAACTAACTTTAGCAATTCCAAGTATTGTTGCTAATAAAAAAAATGGTCCACGGGCAGGATACTTGTTTAGTAGTGAATCCTAAAGTGTGTGATTGTGCTTGGTAGTTTCTTCTAAGTTTATTGCAAAATGTGGTTCTAGATATATCAATATGCCTCTGTGTTTTAAAGTTCACGGTTATTAGGAAAGGGACATAATCAAATGTGTGATGAAAAGACTGTAGAATTGTTACTGTCTATACCTACACTTTTTAAATTACAGAGACACCTACAGAATTTGTCTATTGGTAAGATTTTGCACAATAATCACAAATCAATGATGCAATCATGGCAACTGCTGAGATTAACTATCAAACTTTGTCTAGATGCTTAACTTCTCTTTTAAATACCTAGATAAGATGGCTTCATCTAACTCAGATAAGGTTCTGAGTGTTTATGTTCTAAAACACACAATTGTTTTGGTTTACATATCTGGCAGTATTTTCAAGACCAGTTTTCAGTCAGTCATAACAAATGGCCATTTCAAAGGCCTTAGAAAAACTTAATTTCATTTATAAAGTATCTCTGCTGTTTAGAATTAATGAACTTCAAACCATCTAACTTCTTCTTACAATATGAGGGACATACTTTGTGGAGAAGGAAGCAAATTGCACGCATATTTTGACTTTCAATGGAATTTGATTCTTTTGCACAGAATTTTCATAACTGAGATACAGAGAAGTTATGGAGCAGGTGTAGAATATATGAGCAAGTGGCTGAAAATTCATACTGAAAGTAGCTATCTGTTGTCCACAAACTGAAAAGAGGAGAAAAGCAAAGTTTCTCGGGTATATTTGTATATTTTCATTAAAGGTTTGGACAGCAGAATTGAGAATGCTCTTACTAAATTTTCAGACAAGAAGTACCCCAAAAAACAAGGGCAGGAAAACTACAAGCACTTGGGAAGATTAGAATGTGAAATGTTGATTGATTGGAGCAATAGGATGAATCAGACACAATGTAAATCAATCAGAGAAAGGAAAAATTCCCACACATGACTATAGTAAGCTATGTACATACAAATGGGAAATGCTAGAAAAGTTGAAGTTTTAAAGAAGAGGATCTGCAGCTTTTAGAAGATAAACAGCTAACAATAGTGCCTTGGTGCCCTACCTTGTGGTAAAAGATAAAAGGTTTAAACTGAACCAGAGAAAGTGCTTGCTATGCTGTAGAAAGTGGTTTTGGAAACCCTAAGGATAGTCAAATTCCCAAACAGGATGATTGTCACTGTAGATTTTTTGGTGTACAATGACAAATAAAATACAGCACTAGTTTAAATGCTCATCAACCATTCAAATTTCCAGTGGTTCTCAGTCAAGGTGGTATTTATTTTTAAATGTTGTTCATATATTAAACGTATGTTCTCCTGGACTGTAAATAATGAAAAAAACGATAGATTATACATCAGTATATAAGGCAACATATCTGGAAAAAACAGTTTGTCATAATTTCAAAGATAACTGATAAAATACTTGGATTTGGCATATCATATATTTCTGAAATTTCTTCATACAGAGATGAAAAATTGGGAAAGATAAAACTGACTCATAATGCTTCTAGATGCTTAGCCCCATTGTTGTTGCACCTGTGGGTGCTCTCTACCATGGCCTAGTGTATCTGTATGGACCAGAAAACAGGTGGCTGAACAATAAGAATAGCTCCAATTGAACACTCAAATAGTTTGAATGGAGCCAGAAGAGCTGGTTCTAAAGAATAGCCATTAGCAGACCTTAGCTCTGAATTCTGGTATTCTAAGTCTCAGAAAAGCCCTTAAACCACAAGTTCTTTCTGTTCCTATTATCAGAATGAAAGCTTCTCTTCTGTCATTGTTAGATAATGCTTAAGTATTAACAACCAAAGAACTGTGAAAACTGTGGGTACCTGGTTTGCAACTACTGACAAGAATTCCTGATATTTACAGGGAAATTTATAATGTTACTCTTAAAAAATTAATTTAAGGGGTTTTTTTTTCGGCTGTTGAAATTTGCAGAAATGCTAAACCTAAGTTTACTTCTTCATATATGGAGCACAATCTCAACAGGGGTGAAGGAATTTGATCATATTTTTCAGTGAGGATTGAGCTGGGCTTTGGGAGTAGTTCTACTGTCTTTTTTGGTATATGTGTGTGAAACTAAGTGTGCAGGCAAATAATGGTCAAAATTACCTCCTGTGTATTCACTGTTGTGAATGGGAAATGGAGAATCCTTGCACAGTCCTTTTAATATTGTACTATAAGGCTTTAAACAGTTATGAAAAAGATGCTATATCAAGAGAATAACACAAGTATAACAAGCAATCACATGTAACATTGACAGGATGACGATGTCTGTCTTTCTTGCTGTTCTTCTCTGTCCTGCTTCTGCTTGCCTCAGATGCAAATGACCTCATTATCAGTACAGATGGAAAGGCATTCAGAGTCAGTTTACATAATGGCTTGATCCACTAAATACTTGATATTTTATAGTATCAAGCAAACTTACCTAACAGGATTCTGAACAACAGAATATGAGTGTCACATATGTTCTACCCTTGGCCAAAACAAGAAGAGGTTAATTAGCTGCACTGGGAATAAGAAGGAGGACCAGCCTTTTCCAGTAAACACTGTTCAGTGCTCATTTTCTAAAGGGAAGGCATTATTGCGTCGGCTAATTAGAAATTGGAAACAAAAGAAGGAAGCCAGTTAAATTTGTGTTTGCATAGGAATGGGCAGCAAAAACTCTGTAACTAATTATGGAAGAAATAAATATTGCTCTCTAGCTGCAAAGTTTAAGTTTGTCAAGAGATGTAATTTAGACACAAAGAGTAATGACCTGGGAAAAATTGAAAAAGAACATTTAATCGGATCTCAGAAAAAGTTCTTTTGACCCTGGAGGAAAGACCCGAGGCTGACTGAGATGATTTTTTCGTAATGTTCTTGGATTTTTCTCATCAAACTATATTTGTATGCCAAGAGACCAACTACTTTTCTTTTGCCTTTACCTCTAAAGGTTTATGTACTGACTGTTCTTCACTGAGCATGGAAACATTGTGCATGCTGGCATGTGATTTAATGCAGAAATATCTGAGGGATTTATGAACTTTCTGGGAAGCTGCAGACAAGTATTTGAATGAATGCATACTTACATATGCAGAAATCCTTGTGCTGCCCCTTTTTATTATGCTTCATTTAATAAAAGCTTTAAGATGCATGTTTCATTCTTTGTACTTTGAATAATAAGAAGGAGCAATATTAAATTTCTCTTTCCCTGACCACTCCCAGGTCATGTTACAGTCTGGTGACATTGTCAGTAGATCAAGGACTCTTGTTAAGTTTCTAGAGTAGATCTGATGGTGGTGACTTTATTACCTACCTTTCTAATAAGTCCAGAAGTCTCCTACTCCTTGAAGGTGAAGGAGTGCTTCCTATTATTAATCACCTAACTAGCCACAACTTAATGCTTCAGATGTCACTGGAGAGGAGAGACACAGAAAGCAATGCCCTATTAAAAGACTAATGGTTCTCTCAGTGCACCATAGTCAGAACATGCCTCTCCTGCAGAACTGTTTTATTTTCCACACTGACCCACACTCACAGGCTATTAAAACACCTGTGATCTGTTTGTCGTCTTCTACAAGTTACATTCTACACACTATGCATAACCCGTGAAAATACTCTCTTTTTGACTGCAATAGACAATGTGAAAGTGAAGGAATTGAATCAGCAACGTGTTTTAGAACAGGTCTGTTGCAATCTGTAGTGTTAGCAGAGAAGCTTTTCTTGTCTCTTCTGACAACTGAGGACAGAAGCCTGGTTACATAGAAGTCAACACACTACCAGAACTGCCTCGCAGAACTTTTCTTCCTGTGAACAGTGTCAGAGTTTTTTGAGAATTCTTTTATTATTGCTAATAACTTTTTTCTGTGTAATGCTGGTGAAACATCCTAAGTGTGTAGGATAAGGAAAATAAATTAAGACTTCTACATGTTTACAAATAGGCAAAATCAGATCCAGTGATGGGAAAAATGTGCTTCTGTTCATTACCACCCCTACATCCATTCTTTTGCCTGGCTTGTTTCCTCACTTTGTCATAGCTGAGATGAGGTTTTTGACAAAATTTTCTCTTCCAAATCTGTTTAGAAGACTTCTTTGTCATAAAGTTGCATTTAACACAAATGATACAAAAAGGAGATAGCTCACTGAGAGACAGTGGCTTGAGATCCATAGCTTATAAACCAAAAACACTCCTGGCTGGCGCAACGCACAAAGTGTCCAGTTGCTGGATGAATGATTCAGTTAATGGGGCAGTTTAGCATTAGTGGCTGCCTTCTATGAAAGTACTGACATGGCAAACATAAAGAACTAGCAGATGGCAGCTCTGGAGTAGGATTGACCAGTAAATGAAACAGTTCTTAAAAAAAAGATGAGTTTTTTTTGCGCTTCCTTGGTACATTGAAATGAAAACTATACCTTCAAAATGTGAGCACTAAATATCTGAGGGACTATGTGAAAATTTGCTTATAGTTTATGCTAGGGAATAATTATGTGGAGAATTGTGGTGGCAAGTGTCTCTTAATTGCAGTCAAATGTTGTCCACTTTGTACAAACTAACCATTAATTTTCTCACACCGAGATAAAATGTTTTAGTGAAAAAGCAGATGGGTCTTCTGAGTTATGGGGAACCGTCCCAGACTGCAAATTTACCAGCTGAGGTGAACAAGACTCTTGTTCAATTCAGGGAGCTAACAAAACTTTATCTGCAGCTGATACTGCACTTCGAAATTTTGGATTGTTTTTCTGTAGGGATGGCAAACAACACTGCAAACAGGTATTTTAAAAAGCATTGAATATAAGATTGAAGACATAAAATATAAATATATGTGTAGTTGTGAGGTGTTAGTCTTCCTATTTTCTCTTCTGCTCTCTACAAATGCTTTGATTTTATTTATAAGTCTCCAAATAAGTATTACCTTCCCCTTCAAAAAAAACAACAAAAAACCAAAAAACCAAAACCAAACAATCAGATTGAACATCCTTGGCAGTCTAAGAAGCTGGATCTGCAAGGACCACCAGACGCTTTGTAGATTTACTTTCTGGCAAAGAGCTAGGTAATTTCATGGAATCTTATGTCACCAAAGCTCTCCAGCTCTTTACTGCTATCTGCAATGGTGCCAGGTTTAAATTGTTGTGTGTTTTTGTTGGCCTTGCCAGACACCAGATGAACGAGTGAGTCACTGACAGTGACTTCGGACCTTTACCATTAATTCCACTAACTTTTAATTTTTGAGCTAAAGATTTTATTGGGTTAGTAGCAGGTTGTAGCAGAGTAATGCACTACTTTTGGTATCTTCTGGACATTAACAGGCATGATGACACTTCCAAATGCAGTCTCACTAATCTCAGGCTTATTAGCACCAAACATGAGCAATTTAACATCTGTTTGAATTGCAAACACTTATGGCCGTTGTGAACAGTTGCACATAAAATGATACTTTTTATTTTCCATAAGAAATGAAGGTAACACAGCAAAGATTTAGAGGTACTCAATGTTAGAATTCTGAGGGGAATGTTCATGTTTATATATTTCTGTTGTGATCCTGCCAGTTTTCTTGTTCAAGGTCTATCAAATGGGTGAATTTTTCTATAATAGACCAAGACTGAATGCTCATCTGTGTGAAGCATTCATTACAATATTTATGAAAAAGCAGTTCAGAATGGAGCTACCACAGAATGAACTAGTTTAAAATCTCCTATGTTCTGTATGTTATGTAGCATTTATTCAGCACTAATTCTGATCAGTGCTTCAAAAACATGACTTAGAATTCACTCCATAACTTAGCATGGTTGGTTGTTTGGAAACCTGCCTATTTATTCTATTTGTATTTTGATTTCTAGTCCCAAGGCGAGCTCACACTGCATATGGAGTAGAAGCACAGCACTTTTAATAGAATATCCTATTGCCCTGACATGAACAAGAACTGTTACACATTTGCATGGCTCTAACAGTAAACATGGTTCTTAGCTACATTATTCAGGATTGAGTCTGGCATGGGAAAATTAGATATAGACCTAAAGTTTGTTGCAGGTTTTCACTGTCAATTTACCCATCTGTTGTGGCTTTTCAAAGAGGAAATCTCCAAGGATCTGTTTGGCAATGCAAATTGGTATAGAACCTGATATTGCAATTTTCATTTGCTATTTTAATGATCATTGTCCATCACTAAACAGCTAAAAATAGTACTAAAGTAATATATTGAAATGTAAATTGTTGGAGTAAAAATAGACATTTAAATATTACACTTCTGTATAAACGAAGGCTCCTGAATATTTGTTTGCTTGAATTCTTTCATATATGTTTTATTTTTCTTCAGTATTAAACATCCCAAGTAATATATCCTACTTTCCCAGACTTCCAAAGCTTTTCTGTGATAATTGTACTGTACTTAACAACTATCAGGTGACTCTGATTTTGACCTTTGGAAAACGTTTATGGAGGGAAAGAGTTTTGTACAGTATACGTAGAAATTGGTACATGTTGAAAAATCCTACTTTGAGTGCACAATGCCATTTAATCCTGAATTGCAGCTTGTATGAAAACAACATTTCTGACTTATAAAAGAGATTATGTATTAAATGTATTTCTCTGACTTCAGTATTTTGTAATGCACAGTATTTATGGTATATCAACAACCATTCATGGTTAAAGTAACCCTTTTCAGTGTAAAAATATAAAAAGGAACAAGATACAAAACACCTAATACATGCTGCTTAATCTTTAAAGCACTCAAAGTTCTTGAAGGCTCTGGGTAGAGGGTAAGTTAGCCAAGTGACCTTTGCAAATAAACTGCAATATTGGATCAACTTGAGTAGCAGTTGGCTGAAAAATTTGATGGCTCAATTCTGCCAATCCTTTTTTCTCTGTCCAACCCTCTAATCTTCCTACATGCTTCAATCTTTCAGTGTGGTCTGCATGGACTGTTCCATGTGCCTGCAAATAGCTCTTTGAAGAATCATGGTTTTGTGAAATTTCATGCAGAGTTTTTCTTTTGGAGAATATTATCATTGAAATACTGGACTGTTCTTCATTTGCTACTTTCAGTGCACACCAAAGTGACACTGTATTCATCCCAAATTCCATAAACACAAAACTCTCTTGATCTAATAAAAATAGTAATGTATGCTACGTTGAATTTCCTGGGCATAATTCAGCACACAGCCGCATAATGTGGCTATTTAATTAATATAATATATTCTTTTCTGCATGCTGCTGTATGATTAACCATTCCCGTTGAGAAATGTACTGTAGGTACAATTGAAATGGATGAGCCTAATGAACAAGGATATTTGCATTTCATTATTATGTTGTATAATTTCACTCATAAAATTTTATGGAATTAATTTAGCATTGTTTTTCTGCAGATGATCATAACAATAACTTTTGAACTAATACAACAAAAGTTGATTCAAAACACAATCAAAAAGCACTCAAGTTCTTCAAATCACAAAAGCTTCAGGTTTCATGTGAAGCCCAGCTTTTTGTCTCTAAATTCTTTTAGGGGGGCTTTGATGATCAAGTACAGCTCTAATATACTTTAGCTGAAGTGAAAGGCAAGATTCACTCTCTCACCTCTTTAATCTCTAATGATTTTCTAGAAGAAAATAAGGGATATTTAATTCTCAAAGTAACCATTAATTTGATGGAAAAGCTCCCTGGAAAATTAATTATTTCTTGTGTAGAAAGTGATCCAGGCATGCGTTGGATGTAAATGCAATTTTCAGTTCTGTTGTTGGCAATTATGGATGTGATATGCTGAGCTGCAGGACATAAATTCTTGTTTCAGAAGAGCCCTTAGAGTCAAGATCACAAATGAGAAGGAAGAGGTTCTGAAGAAAATCAGCTGTGTCCAGATTAGTCTAGTATCTCTTTGCAGACAGGTGCACGCACTTTGTAGCAGATCAAAAAAAGGCATTATAATAGAACAAAATAACTCCCCAAATTTTAATCTCCGTCTCTGGTGTGAAAATATACAAAGTTTCATTTTGATTTTTGGTAAAATGACACCTTGGGATGAGGTTCCCCCTAATGAAATCCATTCTTCGCCAGCAGCTGCCCCCAAGTTTGATGTGGAGACAAAGCCGTACAAGCCAGTAACAGCCCTCAGGGCTCTCCCCTCCGTGGAGCCTCCTCCAGATGTGCTCCCACTGCTCAGCTGGATGCCAGCACCTCTGCTTTTGGGACTGTGGGTGAAGGGAGCACTGAGCCTCAGTAACACATGCTCACATGTGACATCCCTTCAAGGGACACGATGACTTTGCTGCAGCTTCACTTAAAGGCTTTGGACAAGCAGACTTGTGGTTCTCCCACCCAATAACATCTTGCCAGTGCCAGCTGAATGACAGCATGGATGTCAAAAAAGCACAACAACAGAGCCATACATTTCTACTGGAAGAGATCTGCTTGCTAACTTCACCTGCCAGCATATTTTCTATTGGCAACAACAGAAAAGATGGGGTTTAGTCGTTCCAGCATTTCCCATTACTCCTGAAGGTAATTTCTCTGCCTTACTGGCAAAGATGCCTTCAGTGATGCAGCTCTGTGGATGCTGTGATGTATTTAGGATTTGTCTACACTGCAGAGGTTAAATAAATAAATCTACTTTATTGTCTGGTGGGTATATATGTATTGCAACTAAATCCTGCCCTCCCTGCAAGCCAAAATGCCTAATTAAAGTGTAGCAATGCCTACACAGTGCTTGATCTGTCTGTGGGGAATTGTCTCCACAAAATTGCCCACCCATCACCACAAGCACAGGTAGCTAAGTTCGTTTACCGTTTCTTGTTCTAACTTCATTTAGACTAACTTGTGTGGATTTAATGTGAACATACATAACTCAGACTGATTGTTGAGTGAGGATTTATTATTAGACAGTGGTGGAAGAGTTTCCATGTGAAATGAAATATCTTTTTATGAGTAAGTGAAGGCAGGTTTTTACAGTGTTTAAGGCCAGAAAAGGACATTGCCTTTTTTTTTTTTTAGTTCAGTACACTAATTCTTAAATCAAACTCCACATCCTCTGAAAGAACTAGAGCACAGATATATTTCAGACATGTAAAGTTTCAGCTCACAGGAGGAAAAAGAAGCCAGAGAGGCTTTTAGGCTGATAGCTTTTGTGGGGGTTTAGCAGATGTGGAAAATTGAAAGAGATAGCAAGAGCAGTCAATTTCTTAGATGTGCTGAAGGTTTGTAAAATTTTCTGTCTGCATTCAACTGTCAGAAAGATAGAACTGACATGAGCTCCCATTTTAATGTGAATTTTGATTGACAAGATTGTTTATTGTACTTAACTCAGGTGTCATATCTGTGTATAACAAGGCTTTTGACTGATTATTATGCTGGTAGCATTATGCTGTATCTCAGAGAAGAGCTTAGAAGACTGCAAAGATCTGAGGATTATTCAGGGCATACAAATCTTGTCTTTCAAAAGAGTTTCCCCTTTAAAAAAGAAAGTGGAAATTTGACAAGCTAGCTTGATTATGTTTCAGCCCTTGGTTTGATTTGTATCTGGAAAGACAGTAGTGCAGAAACAGTGTGTGAAAGAGCTAAATCTGAAGCAAGTTTTCAGAGTAATGTCTGAGGATTTATATTTAATTTGGCCATGGTAGAATAGCATGGTCTTATGGAAGAGTAGATGTTCTCTCCCTCAGCAGCCTTAGCCACTTAGCTTTTTAAAAAACATAACCTATTCCTATCCTTCCTAAATGTCAGAAATTGAGAAGAAAATACAGAGCAAGTGTACCCTTTCCTTAGCTATAACATGGCCAGTACCATGAAACACCAGCACTTGCTCCAGGATACATGCCTGGTGAGGAACATCTGCCCAGGCCTCACAATTCTGTATCCTAAGAGAATTCCTTTCCTCAAATACTAGAAGTCAGCCAACAGTGTCCTGAGCTTTCTGGAAACACTTGCTCTGGTTTCCTCTCCCGTGAGAGGGCAGTTATGATGCCTCCTATATTGCCTTTACATTCAACCCATTGTTTTTCCAGAATGTGCTCATTTCCTCTGTAATTTGAATGAAGAATTTGCTGAAAGTATTTGCCACTGTTTTTCAGATTTTCTATCCTTTTTGGCAAATGAACAGCTCTGTGGGAAAAAACAGAAAACAGTTAAATTAAGGAGAGGTTTAATCTCTCGGATTCAGTTTTTTATTTCCCTTTGGTGTGTTTATTTAATTTTGCTTTATAACTATTGGCTTCTTAACTAAATTGAGCTATCTGCATTCAGGTTTACTAAGCTGGAATGACAGAGAAAGAAGGATTTGCACATCTTGGCACCAAAAACCATCTCATCTACTAAGGCTGTATTTCACCTTTCTTGATTTATTTGACTGCTTTAATTACTAGAATTCAAGTTCTTGATTTCTATTTTTTTTTGTAAATGACAGTGGAAAGAAGGTGCTGCAGTAACCTGTAGCCTTCATTTAAGGTGTGCAAAATGTGCAGAAATGTAACTGAACTATTTAGATGATTCTTCCAGTTAATCCAGAAAAAAATATAGACCAATGGCTATAGTAGTCAACTTGTATGAGAGAACATGGATTTCTTTACTGATTTTGCCACAGAAAAGTGGTGTAGTCTTTTAAAAATCAGGTCTCAGATTCAGTTACATCCTCTGGAAGACAGATATTTTGCTACCTTTTACTCTGAATACAGAAAATCAGAATATCTACAGAAGGTAAGGTGCTTACAGAAAGTGTTCCTAGCCTGTTAATACTAAATCTGAGACACACCAGATAAGAGATATGTTAGAACTTGACGCCTTCCTTTTATTATTATGGCATTCTCTGTAGAACAAATGCATTTGTCACAAAAACCTCTACAAACTCGGAGAAACCAACTCCATTCCAGTCTTAATTTTTAACTGAAGTGAGAATTTTTTTTAAATTTAAAATAATTTATAATTAAAATTAATTATAAAATAAAATATAAAATAAAATAAAATATAAAATAAAATAAAAATAAAATAATTAAAATAATTAAAATAATTTCTAATTTAAAATTGAAATTAAAAACCATGTTTTTATTCCCACATAAAGATAATAGTTGTGATTTTGGTGGGATTTATTTGTTGCTGTTTGTTTTGTTTTGTTTTGTTTTCTGTTTGAAGCTGAGCACCACTTCTAAGTGAGAAGAGAAAATCCAAGCAACTCTGACTTACATCAGCTTCCTGAACTTTCCGGAATGCCTTCCTGCCTCTTTGGTGTCCCCAGAACATGGGATACTCTGAAAGATTTTCTTGCAGATTCGGGGAGTAACCATCTCACCTCTATTATATGCATTTTAAAAAAATTACTGTTTCAGTATGTCCAGTTTTTTCTTACTTTAAGAGCTATATTTTCTGAAGACAGCATCCTCAGTGGAAGCTCTCGAACCTTTGCCAGCTCTCAATGATCCAGCTCATATGTGTTGACACGGGATGAAGGACGCCACTGCCAGGGCCTTCAGAAGCTGGATGCATGGGGATACTTTTTTTGCAAGTGATGTTGCCAGATTTTAGGAACTTTCTAAACACAAAGAGTCAGGTTTAGAGAGGAAACATTGTTTATTCTGCGCAGGGGGCAAGGTGGAAGTTTTCAACAAATTAAGCACACTAGGGGGTAAAAAGGAAAAGAATGCATACATTGAAATTTGCACAAACCCATCTACCTAATTCAGAGCTGCCATCCACCTGATGCACAGTCATTTAGCTTGCACAGCCCTATGAAATACTTGTTACTGTGCCTGCGTGGGCCTCTTTGGGGTCTCTGGTGATGTGATCACAGATGTGACTCAGATGTGACACATCTGGAGATGCGTCCTCTACTCATTTCCAAGCAAAGTGCAGCCCAGGCTGTGCAGAACACAAGATTGTGTGCCAAATAAAATACGATCTGCAGCTCTGGAACCACGTCTTCCTAAACAATTGCCAAGCAGGACTGAAAATATAAAAGCTTTCCATAAGCATTATAGTACCGACTTAACACACCCGATAGCATCTATTTGAATTCAAAAGAGGGGTTAGAGGTGAGAATGATACCATCAGTTTCCAACTACAGGAAAGATCAAAGGAGGTGTTGTGGTTTAGAAATGGTACTCCCAATTCAGTTCTCCCTACAAGACTCTTCCCAAACCAGACGCTCCTTGCTCACTCCCCCTGCTTCCCTTCCCCCTTCCTGCTCCGGGGATGGAATTGAGAGTTGGAGGCACATAAAGATGAAAACCAAGAGCTGAGATAAGCACGATTTACTAGAAGCAGCAATGAAACAAGAAAATGAGCAGTAACAGCAACAATATTAACAACAAATGGTATAAGAAAAAGAAACAATTTACACAGAAAATAAAACACCAGACCATTTGTGTCCCCCTCTCCATGAGAAATGAGAGCCCCTAATTTCTGTCCCTGGCAAGTGACATGAGATGGCGCTGAAAAACACCATCCAGCCAGGCTCCCCTATCTGTAAAATATTAACCCTGTCCTGGCCAACACTAGAGCAGGAAGGGATGGAGAATTGTGCTTAAAAACACCAGTGGGATGGAGCTGGGCAATGGACTATCCCTCCCGCCTTTTCATTACTGTCCAAATTGATAAAAGAAGCAAAGGGAATGAGAGAAATTAGATTTTGCTGGCACAGGAAAAGGGATTTGAGATATGTCAACCCTGAGTCTAGTCAGGATTGGGGAATAAGGAGGATTATGAGTGAGAGGAGGTAGTAGGACATGTTTAGAATCAGGTAGCTACAGATATAATTAATCAGGTGAGGCTGTGTCACAAGGCACCCTAAGCATATGGGGCCTTTCATTGTTGAAAGGCAATGATGGCATTTCAACAACATGTTATAGGATAATTATTTAGTTTATGAGCTGAATTATTTATGTAGAGTAGTTAAGTGGCAAAACACGTGGCTGTTCCTGAGGAACTCTTGCATTTGTTTTAATGCTTTCCCTTATTTTTAATTAGATCTCTTTTTTGGATTTTCATGGCAGTTATAAATTCATCTTATTCCTTTACATCAAATTTACTCTTAGTACAAACAAAGTGCTTTGAAGAAGTTGCTTAATGACTCTAAACCTTACTGCTTGCCACATGTCCAGCAGTCACACAATGTGTGTCTGTGATTTGCAGATGTTGCTGGAGATAAACGTTCCTTATGCTGGAAATTTTATTTTTACAGGTGGCAACATCACATCCATTGAGTGTCAATAGTGATTTTTCACTTACTGGATTTTTGTTTTCTCATAATGTTGTGGGATTCGGTCTGATTCTGTCTCTAGCTTAAATTCTCCTGTTTTAGGAGATTTCAATTTATATTCATGTAATTTCCTTCTTGCCCTATGTGTTTTCATTTGATTCATTAATACAGTTTTGTACCTTATTCATTAATTTCAATACCTACTAGCAAAAGGGACATTACAAGATCATAACAGCTCTTCTGTTTGATAATTAGTACTGTTGCCAATTTCTTTTAAACAAAGACAATAGATTGGTAGATTGTGTCAGTAGTTCTACATAATTACTAATCATTATTTAAAAAAATTAGTTTTCAAATTAAATTTAAATAAAATTAAACCAGTCAAACCTGCAATGAACTCTTACTGTATAAATTTTATACTCTTTGTATAAATTTGACATTTGTGACACTACAAAATTACTAAAATAAAAGACAAGAACAAAAAACAAATCTCATGCAGTAAGAGACAAAGCCAAGGAAATAAAGTAGAAAGAAAGGTACTGTTTTGTCATAAATTGCATTTTCACTAGACTCAGAAAGAGAGCTGTGAAAAGCAAAACCCAAGGGACAGGCTGTTCTGTTTAAAACTTTAGGGGTGGGAAAGAGTTTCATAGAGTAATCTTTTTGTAGCTATATACAAATAATTTTTCTTATACACTTGATACTAACTCAGAAAGCTAAAATGATTTTTTTTCAGTAATACTTGAAGCTGCTCTTGAAAAGCTTGATTTTCTAATGTTACCATAATTGTCTCAAGTGCTGCCATCTTCAGCTCCTTCCCTACTGCCTTTTATGCTGATTTAGTGGATACATTGCTAAGTACCATGAAGATAAGACAGGAAGAATTTCCCCCATTCTTGACTGAAATTCTACCAAAGTCATATCAACACACTCTTCCTGCACATTTGTGGATTATACAGTCTCCAAACATCATGTTATCTGTCCTTGGTGTAAATAAATACAGACAATACAGATGAGTTTGTAGAACCTTGTTGCCTTTTATATCTTGCCTGATCTTTCAAGAAACTGGGATAGAGGAAAATGAATAAGAAATCGAGTATCCATTAGCCACTGCTGCTAACTGAAAAATCCTTCCTCAATACAGGCTTCCAATACAGCTGGTTCCAGGCTGAGATGCCTCTTTGCTTGTTTAACACTGGTGGTAAAGACCCATCCACTGGGGGCCCTTGCTTCTCACAGAAGAATTTGTGAAGAGTGAAATGTGCCAGGCTAATACATTTCAGAAGGACAAGAACATTTAAGATCATTAATGGGAACATTTAAGATCATCAATGTTAATAGGCAATTTAGAGGGGGGAAAACAGTGATGTAAATGGGGGGATGATGGGAATACTGAAAGGAAACAAATAATTGGTGGAAAATCAGCCACCAGAAGAATTTACGAAGGTAAAAAGTAAAATTAGAGTGGAGGAGACATGAGACTTGATTGGAAGGAGATATTGCTACTCTTTGGAACCCTCTTCTTAGTATGCTGTCAAAAGGGTTTTTACCCTAATAATTGTCATAGGCTGGGAAACTTCAGGAAGTTTGGCATTTTGGGAACACTGTCAAAGAGGCTTGGGAATCTGTAGTAGTTTTTCAGGGTAAAGGAAAAATTAAGTAATTTTTTTTAAAATGTTTCACTGTCATGGAAATCTACGTAATACTTATCTTCCTCAGCAACAGAAATCTTATAACTGGGGAAAAAAAAGCAAATCAAGATGAAACATATATTTGCATATTATTATATTTGCAAAGCAAACAGACAAGGTCGTGAAATTCTATTTACTATATTTTACCCAAATACAGGATCTACAATTGTTTATAACTTAGGTGAGAAAAGCCCTTGGAAAGGATATTGCTGAAAGGCAGAAAATAGAAGCAATATCTGTAGGACAACAGAACCATAAATGTTTTTATCTACTCAGTCCTCGACATCAGTCATTATGATTTTTGCTTTAATTCAGTTTTAGTAACTTTAATTAAAAAAAAATTATTCCAGTGCATTATTTATTCGATAATACATCAATGTGTATCACCAAAGAATATAATTAATAGCTAATAATTTGAATCAAAAGGGCTTTGCTTGTTCCATGAAATGAAGAAAAGAAAAATGATGCCCAGATCCTCATGCAGTGGATCCTCTAGAATGTTCAATATTGTCAAATTGAACTTTGTGAGCATCAGACCAACAGTTCACAAGCAGCCACAGGAAAAGCAGGAAACTCTCCTTTCAAATAGTACAAGTGCTCCAACAATGCAGGTGCAGAGAAAGAAGGTTTCAAATCACACCCAAAGCCAATTCATGCTGAATTTCAGCAGGGAAAAGCTACTGTGAAGAGAGCTTGTCCAAAAGAGAAAATGATCTTGTTATTAAATGCCATTTCTAATAAAGATGGATTCAAAACCTTGCATCTAAACAACCTTGAATTACTTTTGTTCAAGAAATCAAATCCACCATTTGGAATTCTGCCAGATCAAGTGATAAATGTGAACAGTTACATTAATCTTTACTTCTCCAGAATACGTATGAAGCCTCAGGGAAGAAAACAATTTATAAGCATGGAGGAGAAAAGAGGAAAGAATTCGTGCAGCCCATAGACTACTCATCAATTCTTAAAAAAGAGGAAAACACTTTTAATTATTTAACTTCCAACATTAGTTTTTGACTCCACATCGTATACTATTGTTTTCTGATTTTAGATATGATACTCTTGATTATTAGAATTCAGAGTATTTTCTTCCCACAAAGTTAATATGCCATCAATTAAAGATCACGAAGTGTTAAGTGAAAACAAATTGACCATTAAAGACCTTTGACAGCATTGTAAGGAGACATTACCTTGGAATAGATTGCATTTTGGAACCCAATAATCTAACCTGAAAACAACATAATTAAATATGCAAATTGCCAATAATGTATGTGCCGTTTCCCACATCTTAAGTCTTGTCTAGATATGTTGCCAAGGTATCTAATAAATGTGTTTAACTTTACCATCTAGTGAAAAACATAAAATTCAGATGTCTTGTTTTCAGGAGGAGTATTGACTATCCAGCTACTCTTACCCACCCTCTCCTGCTCAGTCCAGACTTTTTACAGAAAAGCATGAGAGAGATTTAATTGCAGAATTCTTTCAAAGACATTTTTAGTTTAGTCTGCACAAGATTGAGGTGTTAAACAGAGGTGTTTGCTCACAGCCCTGATTTAGTTGTGTAATCTCTGGAAAGGGCTGGGTTGATGACATTCTTGTGCTTGCTCTTTTCTTTCCCTGTTTCCTAGTGCTGTCTTCTCCATGGTCAGCACGCTGCTTGTTTGGCTTGTCCCTGTGAGGCATTGGTTAGGGTGCTTGGACACTGGGATTTTGTTTCTCAGTGAAGGGCTGAGCACTGAAAATCTGAGTACTGCAGCCCCAGCAGATACAAATTTACAGGTTATCATGAACTGATCCTTCCCTAACTCATCCTTCCTTTCCAGAGGGAAGTGTGAACCTCTGCCCCATTAGCAGGGTGTCTGACTATTTTATGAGGTCTGATTTCATCATTATGATGTAAAAACTTTCTCTAGTGGCTGTGAATCCTATCCACTCAATTGAAGCAACACACTGTTTAAATATTTTTCTGCTATACCAAAATGGAGTTGAATTGGTAACAACCAATATGTTAAACCCCATCTTCTGTATGATGCAGTAATGACTGCAACTTGTCAGGAGAAAATGATCATTTGCAAAGTGGACAGCTAACCAGTTGAATTGGTCTGTGCTGTCTTTGTTTTTATATCTGATTTAGGTACTGCAGAGTCCTCACATCCATAACTGGGATATAAATCTAATGTAGGGGAGACAGCTAAAAGTAACAGACTGTCTTCATACAGTATATGTGTAACACACAGCAGGTAAAAGTTAATTTAAAAAGAGAACTTAAAAGATTAGCTTCTATTTAATTGTGAGTTAAGTATTATGGCTAAAAAAATAGCATTTTACATATGAGAACTTCCAATCGTTGATAAAACCTATTGTTGCTTTGTCTACAGCAATTAAGATATAAAACATTCCTTTCAGATATGGCTCCTATGAAATAGGTCTGAAAAGTAGTGTCACAATAGCAGGGGCTATAATAACTTCTTATTAAATGTTACTACCAGTATGCAGCTGAATTTTTTCTACATTGGCTGGACTTCCAAGGAAAATTAGGTTTATGGGATGTCATTGTATCTGTCTTGGTATCTGACAATCTGTCATTCTGTATCTCCTTCAGCCTACCAGCTACTTTAAAACAAACTTCTGGACAGAGGTGCAATAAAATAGGCTGCTGAGAAGAGGAGGAAGGGTCAAATTGTACCATTGTACTATTGGAGGCCCCTCAGAGTGAGATCAATTATGTTACTAGAAACAAAAGATTCCCCTGGAGAGACATGCTATGGACAGCCCAGTCACAGGAAAGCTTCAATAAGAACCTGTGTTTTATCAGACATTAATTAATCCAAGCAATATTCATATAAAACCAGAATTAAAAATTTCTACTCCCAGAATGATTTGTTTTGGTATTGAACTGTGACTCTGACAGATCAATGAGAGAGGGCTGTTTATCCCATGGTATATTCATATTCTATCCACCACATGCAGGAAGGAAAGTGTTAGGAATTGTTTTTCTGTGTGTGATGGGATTGGCTTCCATCCTTATATTTAACTGAGTTCTTTTCTTTTGTATAGGCAAACTGTTTTTCTGTAAACAACAGGAGATATACACTGAGCTACAGAAAAGGTTTTGCAAGCAGAACGAACCAGCAGTAACCTTCAAAATGTTTGTAAGAATCCAGAAGAAAGATCATTATGTTCATGTGAGAAATAAACATATAGCATAGTCTGAAAAGAATACCCCCAAAATTACATTTGAAATAAAATTCTAAATCTTCCATGTGACTTTTCATAAAAAACAGATTCTTCTGGCCTAAATGAAAGTAGCAATCTTTATTGAAAAGCATTGCAGTGAAAAATTTCAAGCCAGCTTTTTTCCAGAAGGGTGAGGGTTTCTTAGATAAATCTGTGGCAGGACATTTGAGCAAATGGTTCAGAGAAGCCATTCCTGATGTTGATAAATTTATCTGATTTCATAATTTTCCCCAAGAACTTAGTGTAACTGTCTGCATCTATGTCATCCTCAAATTCAATGTAAAAAAAGTCAAGATGAAAAGATATAATGACAAAACTGCTGGTCTATTTTGAGGAAAGTATGAAGTTTTCGTGTTCCTTTTTGTGGTAGCACTTTTGATGGGTTTTTTTGTGTGGCCCAGCTCTCTGTGCATTATACCACACAGTGTGGTATGTAGGCTTTAAGCATGTATTTTGATAGATCTTAAATATTTATTTTGAATTGAAGATCTTTACAAAATCTTTACAAAGCTTGTCTCTCAGACTATGAAAGTTGTGACAGAATATTTACAAAGACTGTTCTATATATGCATATTTATAGTTAGTATGCTAGTACAAGATATACTAGTAATGACATCTTTATTTTCTCCTCCACCCTTCTATCTTTCCATTTTATATTGTAAGTCTATAAATGAGATTTTTCCTTCACTTTTATAAGCTTATAATTAACAAATAGCAGAGCATTAATGCAGTACTAAAAGGTGAATTCTCTAAATTTCAAAAGAAAAATATTTTAATTCCCTATATTCTTTTCAGAACTAAAAAAAAAAAATCATCTATTAAAGAAATACTTTCATGTCCTCCTAAGTATTGCTCATTTCTTTTGACATGTTATGGATATCATGACTTTGCTAAAACAAGTGGAAGATAACTGTTGGCCAGGAAATCATATAATGTAAGTGGCCCCACTAGAAAGCAGAACTCTGTGAAATGTCTGACACAAGTCTAAAGGCAAACCTTTGTTCAGTGGAATAAGATCATGAAACTGGAAGTTTTGACCCATATTTTCAATTCTTGAATTCTGGTTTTGATTTTAGAATTAATGAACCTTGGATTAATTTGTTCAGGTGTTAAGTTTTGCCCTTGACTGTGTCTGTTAGATCATTTTCCATGTCTGTAGGAAGATTTTTAAATACACATTATTGACATAAACTGGAGTGAGACGAAGGCCAAATGTACATCTTATCAAATGTGCAGAATATGTCTTGTTTTGAACCCATTCCTGTGAGTACTGCATTGCCTTTGACACAAAAGCTCTGCTCTGTTCTGAAGTCGATTTCTGTGCTATGTGCTCAGGCTCCCAAAGGGAATTAATTACCAGCAAGGGCCCAAGGCACTGTGTTTACTGATGAATGCTCTTTGCTGCCCAGTGCAGCACAGAGATTTACTGAAACATGGCATTGCATTACCAGGAGATGTGGGCTTTACAGGCCTGTCACTTGAAAGACAGCACATAGAAATCTGGGAATGTCTTCAGAAGGGTGCCCTTCTGAAGATTTAGCTGAAAAGATCTGTAAAAGCTGTAGACAGATTTGGGTTTTTTTTCAGTTGGTGATACTTTCCTCATCAGTTATATCCTTCTCACCTCTAATTAAGAAGTGAAAGCTAACAGCCACTGTAATATAGTATTTGGGGGAAACTCAGAGGTTTTATATTCTGGCTGTAAGCCAGAACACACTTAGATAGTGTCTCTGGTGAAACACTCAGCTTCCAACAGCTCAAACTGTAGCAGTATTTCTGTTCCTCCTTATTTTTCTCAATTCATGACCTGTTTACAAGGAGTGGTTCTTGTCACCTTTTCATTGCTGTTCATTCAGTTATAGAGAAGAGCCTTTATCTCAAATTAAGTACCAGGGGTCAGCAGAGTCAGAGATGGAGGGCACTCTAGACATAAAACTAGAGATTGTTTTATGTGGTCCCTGTTTTCTGAATAGCACTGTGTGATGAAGGTGCATGTATTCAGGTATCTGCACACAAGGAAAATGGCTTTGTAATATTTTTTCCAGGTTTTCACCCCCGTTTTTGATTCTTTGCCTTTTGCGCCTGCTTTATTTTAATCACTATTTAACTACTATTTAATTACTTATTACAAATGTCCACAGTCTAAAATTAGGATGCCTTCACCTAACCAAGTTTTCTGGAACATCACATTAAGGATAAAGTGAGGTCAGCAAATTTTCTCTCAATAATAGGGCACTTGTGCCTCTCTGTATTGAAGGAAATGTAACTCGTGTATGGATTGTCTTTGTTCATAGCAATACATCCATTCTATCATATCTGACATATAGTATCAGTGTAAGACAATTAAATTAACCTGCCAAAACATAAAAGGGTACTATTATTTTTAAATCATAGTATTATTCGTTTTTCACATTTATCTCACTCTGTCATTGCTGCAAATAAATTGGGTTGCTATGTTCATTATACTTTATGAATTAATATCTACATACAATGTTCCCCACTGATCTGCTGGCCAGTGTTGCTCTCTGAATAATAAATCTTACCAGTGCCAATGGTACTCTTATGATGTATTACACTAGCATATTCATATGAGTATACTCATCCAGAACACTGCTCATCACCCAAGGAAATCAGAATATCCACAGATTTGTGGTGACAAATTATGTACTTGGCAAGAGCAGGGCTCACCTGAGATGCATTAGGAATGAAGACAAAATGCTCATTATCAAATCATTTGTTCTCATTTATATGAAAGAGAATCCCACCTGACTTTTGCAAACAAAAGCAGGATTTCATCTTAGGGAAGCGATTCTATTTCACTGTTACAAACATCCTTTTCTCTTTCTGCAATCTTGTGTCAATGTTTATTCCCTGTGGCATAATACAAATGGATTTGTTTAATTTTCCTTGCCCCACATTTTGCCACAGATGTTTTGTCCTAATTATGTGTTAGCATATATTTCACTTGTATGGAATCCTGGAAACTGAAGCCTAAAATTATTTCAGAACATGGGTTTAAATACTGAGTTATCCTGAATGCAAAGCACATCAATTAATCTTTCATTCTTTGTCTAAGTTAAAACTTCTGTCCCAGCAATCCTGGGACGTCTTTAAAGATGAAGAGTCCAGTGGTGCTGTTTCCATATCTATACTACAGTCAGTCCCATCTCACTCAAACTAAAAAATTCTTACCCATACTATTCATTCTATGACACAAAATTGAGCATATACCTATCATTAACCTTAAACTTTTTAACACCAGCCTATGTATTGATACAGACATGATAGAATATAGATAAATATAAACTGAAAAATGTGTTGGAGAAACAGAATAGCTAAGTTTTCACTGAGCTACTTCAATTTTTTGAACAACTAGTTCAAACGTGGCTGGTTTGTCTAGTCTATGCTGCAGTGATCACTCTACCCTAAACCCTTAAGACTAAGCATGTGGAATTAATATTACCAGCTTGATTCTCTTCCTAAGGTGTACAAAATAAAGTATTTCCCAGTATAGATACATCTACCATCATGTTTAAATTTTCCACCTGTGTTTTAATTCAGTAATACTACATCTTTGCCAGCATTAGAGTTAATAAAAAATGAGAGTGGGGCCAGATACCATTGACTCTTAAAGAAAAAGTGAGTTTCTCATTTGTTTGTGCAGACACTTGGTTTGTCAATGAAGTTATGGAAATCTGGCAGGAAAATTAGCTAAGAATATTCCTGGTTTCGTTTCAAAACTGGTCGAAACTTTACATGTTTGTGACTTACTTAATGAACAATGGACTGATGGAAATATGTAGATAGGAGCTCTGAATAAATAGCTAGACCATTTTAAAGGGCTTTCAGCTCAGTCATCTCCCAAGTGATGGCATGGTTAGCAGTGTGCTGTGCTTTGATACACCACTAAATAACACGCCTCAAACATTATTTAGTATGAAATTCAGCGGCCCCATTCAAAACACCTAACCTGCTCCATGCTTAAGATCATCAATCAATGTTTTAAAGTTCACCATTTTCATCTGTCTCACATTTTAGATATGAGCTTTATCTCCAGGAAATAACACTAGAAACCATTCTTCTCCTATTTCCTCCAGCCCAAACTTGTAAAGGTTGAAAAGGAACTCAGGAAAACAAAGAGGGAGGAGGATGCATAACCCCTGTAGAATGAACTTAATCAGGAAAATTATGCCTTTATTTTTGTTTCAGTTTGAGTCTATTTTCAACATAGCCTGCATAGGCTGAGAATGCTGAGGTCAGAGAACCAGTAGCCCCTGCAGCCCATGGACATCCATGATGGAGCAGAGATCCACCTGCAGCCCAGGGAGGACCCCACACTGGAGCCTGTGCCCAAGGGAGGCTGTGACCCTGGGCTCTAGCAGGCTCCTGGCAGGTCGTGTGGTCCCATGTAGAGGGGCCCATGCTGGAGCAGGTTTTTTTGCTGGCAGGACTTGTGACCCTGTGGGGGACCCACACTACAAAATCTGCTCCTGAAGGACTGAACATCAGGAGCATGACTGAACATCAAATATTCCCAGCTGGAGCAGTTTGTGAAGAACTGTAGTCCATGGGAAGGACTCACTTTGGAGAAGTTCATGGAGGACTGTCTCCTATGGGAGGGATCCCACGGTGGAGAAGAGGAAGAGTGTGAAGAGTCCTCCCCCTTAAATTAATTTCCCCAAGCTGAGTCTTTTTTACCTCTGAAAGTTACTGATGAGTGTTGTCTCCCTACACTTATAAGGGAGAGAACCTCTGAAATTTCATTATATTTCTGTCCCATGCCCAGCTGAGGAGGGGAGTGATAGAGCAGCTTTGGAGAGTGCCTGGAGTCCAGACAGGGCCAACATGACAACCTAGCATTTCTTTTGCTAGCTTGTCCCCAGTGGCAAAACAAGTGTTTTCTACAATGCAGTTCTTTCTAGGATTTGTTCACTGTCACTGCTGAAAAGTGCTGTGTTGTTTTGGAGAGCCCGGGCTGCTTGATTAGTTAGGATAACCATGGCTACAAGAAAATATTAAGTGCTGATAACCTTAACTGTAGCTCTCTACTTAAGAACTGCTGTCAGCTGGCACCTTTCAGAAGCATTTCAGAACTTAAATGGCAGGGCAGATATTTCACTATGAGATTAAGAGAATTACAAAATTGCTGATGTTGGAAGGGAGATGGCCTAGATTAACCCTACTGCTCAAACTAGGACCAGCTAGAGCCAATTGCACTCTTCCTTTAGCTCAATTCACCTGACACTAATTATTCTAATGCAAACTTATGAATTGGGGCCTAGACATGGTTTTCAATTAACATAGGTATGTGGTGTTTACCCTCCTTTTAAAATTGTTGGTATAAAAGAAGTTGTTTGGAAAGTGTTGCCTTCATGGAAATTAACAAAGGATGTCTGAATCATGATTTCTGTGTTGCTAGGCTGAATGTAGCAAATTCTAGTTTTCGTTTGTGGAAAAGGCTTTTATGCCCAATTATCCCAGTAAATTCTGTATACTTGCACAGAGCTCCTGTCATTGGTACTTGTATGTGTATCCTAGTTCTCCTGAGAAGCAAGTCAACTGTACAAGATGCTGAAAATTCTTGAGACCTCTGAGGATGCAATGGAGCAACAAACGTTTTTGGCATAGGAGATAGTAATAAATGCAGCTGGAAGGAGAGAGAAAACTGGAAAAATAAAATTCTTTCAGCCCTTAGGGCTGAGTGTTCTCAGTAAAGAATACAGGCTTAAAGATCAGAAACAAGAAAGGTAACAAAAAAATCCACCTGCAAATGCATACACACATCATCTGTGCACTCCAGAAAGAAGTATTCAGGGAATCTAATTTTAGAAATAGAAATTAGGTTGTAGAATTACCTGACTCTCCTAAGGAACCATTGCTCTTAACTCAGACTCAGCAGGACTGCCGTGTTTAGCCTACAGAAAACATCAGGTAATTTCAGTTACCTTGGCTTTCAGTTACAAAGAACCTGCTGAATTTGCTAAGGGTATGCAGATTAATATCCTTACACATCAGCTGATATAGGGTAACTTTTTTACTAATTTTCTCTGATTTCCCAATATAACATTTTTGTTTTTAATGAGAATCAAGACAGATTTTTAATATAACATTTAAGATTTTCACTCTCTTCTTTTAAAGCTTTTGATGCTATTTTTACATAAATACCTCCATAATCTGCTTATATAAATAGGATATTTATGACCTGCATGAAGAGAAACAGCTATAAAATTTCTTGGCTTACACACAGATTAGATCATTTAACTTGCAATAAAACGGAAATATTTTCTACATTATGGTTGATGTTTTTTGTTTGATGGAAAATTGTATCTTTCATTTAGATTCCAAATGAGCAGTATATGCTAAAACTCTCTCTGACAATTACCCCTTAATATCCTAAATCTACCTATTAGGTGTACCATAGCAAAATGACACTGAATTTAGTATATAACCCCCTAATACCAGGTAACAAAGAAAGGGCTGTTTTGCCAGCTGTCATAACAAATGATTGCAAAATGGCAGCCAGTTCATGTAATGAAGATCTTTGCCTCCCAGGTGTTTATATATTTCCTATCACATTAGAACAATGTCAACTGAGCACTGAATACTACTGCAAAACTAACCATTCCTGCTGCATTTATCCATGCCTAGCTGGCACCTTAACTGTGGGGGCAGAGCAGGGCTCATCACTGCTCCAGCAGCTGGTCCAGCAGCAAGGAATTAGCAGCCAGCCCCCCCTGCCAGGCTGCAGCTCTGCCTGCTCGCTGGCTGCTCCCTCGTGCTGCTCGCAGCAGTGTGCAGGTGGACGTGCAGCCAGCATGGAGCTCAGCACAGGAAAAAGCCTGGTGGCAATAAGGCTTGGAATGCTGTGAGGCTGTCCCTGCTTCCCCACAGTCATTGCCTGAAGTGCTGATTTCTGTAGATGCTGAGATTTGATGGACTGTGTTCAGTAAGCAGCAGGAGCCAGGGACATAGGGAGGCATTTTCTCAAGTCCTTCCAAGGGGGTTAGCACAGAAATCCAAAGCACTAGTTCGATTTCTCTGAAGAGAAAGGAATGGCTCCTGTTGAATTTAGCCACTCTGGACCTGGACTCTATTCACAACACTGTATTTAGCATGTGCTGGAGGGATGGGGGGAATCTGGAGGAGTTACAGGGGGCAGTGGCTGCATCAGCTATTCTGAGTTAATCCACCTGTGATCAGCAGTGAGCACTACTGCACTCAGCAGCCTCAAAGAAAGTGCTGCAAACATTTCCAACCTATGAAATCCACCATCTGATTTGCTTTGCTTTTTCGGAGAAGCTGGTAATTGCTAATTATAAGATAGTGAAAGTCATGTTATCCTGAAACAAATTTCAATAAATATTTTTTCCGATCCAACTATAAATCCTCTTTTGGCATCACCCTATCCAACAGCCCATTCATACTTCTGCCAGCATTACACAGCAGTGTGCCTCAGGCAGTGCTGAAATGTCCTTCTCTCTGAAAGCAGCCTCTTGCTTTTCCACCTGAGCTGTCGTTCATCCACCCACAAATCACACAGTCACAAGTTTCCACTGTTCAGATCACAGGAGAAGTTTTGGGTAAAACTACAGGCTCAGACATGTGTCTTTTATCAGTATCGTATATAAAGGCCAGTGGCTTAGGCCTATGAATTTAAAGCACTTTGAATTACATATTTATTCACTGAGGAAAATATAGACTGGCTCATTTTTTTAATGTCTAGCTAATGTACCTACTCTAATAGTACCCAGTGATATGTTTCTAATGTTGGCATCTGCTTGCACCAAGAAAAAACTTAGCAAGCACATAAAAAACCCCACATCAGGTTCTGCCCAAATTGCTTCTGTAAGCTGTACCATATGGTCAAAGATAAAATCTAATATTGGAAATACCAGTTGTTTAATTGCTAGCTCTAATACACTGGGGAAAACAAGATATTTACTCTGAAGGATTCATAATTTGACTTCATCTCTTCTGGTTTTATTGCATGAATGTCAGTGCTGCCTTTTCTGATCATTCAACTACTCATTAGCTCCTTAGCAGATGTAATATTCCTGCACTCTTGCAGTTAAATTTTAACAATCAGACTTTTCCCTATCTATCACAGCCCTCAAGCAATTAATGCTATCAGAAGGAAAAGTGACTTTTCAGATAACAACCAGCCTCACAGATGAGCATTCTAAATAATTTCTCCAGTAAAAATGGTTTTATAAGGATTTTTGGATCCCTTCTGAGCTTCATGAAGATTTTCTATTCCCAAATCTACTTTACTAAACAAATTTACCTGAGAATTCAGTCAAGTCTATTTCAAAAAACCAAGAACTGCATACTAGTTGATGACTTTTTATTCTCAATATTAAATAATCCCACCAAATGAACAAAGGATGTTGCTATTTTATATATATGTAAAGATAAAAATATGGTGATTGTATATTATATACATAATATACAGCATCTTGCAAAACAAAACTATTTAAATACATCTTAATCCTGAAGAGATCATACATGACAGAGGTACTCTTTAAATTGCACAAGAATTTTAGCCACAACAAAAAGATTACCTATTTTAGATCCCTGTGGAAGCATACCACTTTGTAGATAGGTTTGCACAGTCGTGTAAAGAAAAGAAGGAGAAATGTTCCCTCACATACATAGATACTACACAAGATTGTCATGAGATTTAAGTGTGATCTTTTTCTCCTTAGTTTGAGAATGTTAAGACAAAAATTTACATATGGAATCTGCTGCAAACTGTCATCTCTATTGACCATTTTTTATTAGCAAGTCACTCAGATTAGTCCATTCAGAAAGTACTAGAGCTCTCATTGTGACTACTATCTCTATTTTTACCTTGATCTGGTTCAAATGCAATAAAAATCTATTCTTAAAAGATTTATTTGCTATAATTCTAGAATTTTAAAATTAATTTACTGACTACAAAAAAGACTTATAAAGTATTGGATTTGGTCCAGTAGAAAGGTTGATTTAATATACTTTTTCTGATTCTGATATTTGGAGTTCTACCTTTTTTTTTTTAACGTGTTTCTATATTTATATTTCGAAGGTAGTCAGAATGATGACCACTTACTCCTTTAAGAACAAGAAGAAAAATGTCCATAATTAGTTCATGCCTACTGAGGAGCTTTCTTTGAACCCTTATTTGCTAATGATTAAAAATAAATAGCAGGTAACTGTTTGGAAAGATAATCTGCTTTTCAGTATATGTCATGGGGTGCACAGTACCAACTTTATTCAAATGATCTTTTCAAAGCTTGGGATATCAGTGTTTCCAAGTGTTTCCCTTGAGCTGTGTGGAAGAGATGAGAATTGGAAAAGGCAACACTTTGAGCTACTTTTTTTTCAGGTACATTACCCATATATTTGTGTCATTACAGCTTTGTGTTGAAGCTAATAAGCAGGAGATGTGAACAGCTGAATTTCTCTGAGATGGCAGTAAATGAGATAAAAATAGCTTGAGAAATGCTTATGTAAAAATCAGATTTTCTAATGTCCTCTGATGGCTCTATGTAGACAGAACTGGCAGCATGTTATCACACACAATTATGCAATGATTTGGATTAGGTCTGCTGGGGACAGGGGAAACCAACTGTTTGTACACTTACATATATACATACATACACTACAGCCACATGTACTGCCACAACCTGAAATGTTTAGTGACAATTTATAAAATTTATAAACTTTTTTTTCGACTCCCCTCACTACTAAAATATCTCACTCTTGAGCAAAAAGTGTTTTCTTTGGCTATATTGCAGTACTGGTTTTGGTCAAGTCTCAGTCCTTTGCTCCATCTTTATGTGACTTCTAGGACATTTCAGTGCATCTTTTTACCAAAGTTTTTTATTTTTTTCTGGAAGCATACTAGGGAAGTTTTTATTTATTTTTTTAATACTATTTTTTTAATTCTTATTTTTAGATTTTTAAAATAACTAGCAGACATGAATCACTGGCTGATGTGTCTCTAATGGCCCATTGTGGCAGTGAATAATTGGTAGTTGTATAGAACTACAGAAAATTGTATCCCAAATAGTTGTCTCATTGAAAAGAGACAGCTGGTACCCAGATCAGCTATCCTGAATTTTGGAGGATGGAGATTGCAGGATTAAAAGTCTCTTGGTTTTGCAGCAATCAGTTAAATTTCCAGAGAGATTTCCCTACTGAGTATAGCCAGGTATTTGACGAAAAGGTGACTCTGTACATGTTAGTTATCAAATGAAGATCAGCATTGCAGTCATATCAGTATGGAAGAAACAAAATCATAGATGACATTTCTAGCACAAGTAGTTGGTTATTAATATTAAATTTTCCATATAAACAAATATATTTATTACCTTGATAATATCTTCAGATCAGGACTGGTTTACAAGACTACACCAAATCCTCTCACAAAAACATTTTGAAAATAAATCCTAAAAACTGACCATTTAATAACATAAATGCACAGTCACTGACACAATGCTAGTAAGATAATAACACATCCCCCTCCACAAGAGAAAAAAAGTAGCTTAACTTCACCTTTAAGCAAAATTAAACAGTTTTTTGTTCATCCCACTGAGTTGTGGCCCAGCTTGAGTCTGTTTGTGGGCTGTGGATGAATTTTCTACTAAATGAGAAAATATTTCTTCTGATTAATATGTTAATTTGAGAAATATAATAAAATATATTTGTATAGTCCTTATCTATTGATGAGGTGTAGCTATGGGAGTATGATAAGAGTATGATAATCATATTTTGTTCCTCAGTTTAACATCTTATAAAAGTAATATTAGATCAGGTATAGTGTTCACCTCAACTCAGCATGACTATCATCCTGGCAAAGAAGTACCTGACCTAGTGGAGTTTTCTGATGTCTATCTTTTGTAGGTTATATACTTAGAGAAATGCCCTATGGAAACATTGTCTCAAACAGCACCTTCCCCCCCCGTCCCTCAACTGTTCATATTTAACAATATATCCTTGGCATTTATTTAGGGAAAAAAATTCATCTTAGAAAAGAAATACTATACTTTTTTCTTCTTTGATGTTGAAAAATAATTTGTCCCAGCAGACAATGCTGTAGATCAGATCATAAAACTGAAGAAAAAAAGCCAGTCAAATAATTTAGACCAGATTAGATTCCTAAAAATGGGAAAACTTGCATTGTTTGCAACATTTACGGATGAAGAATAAACTAATAGAATAAGAAAGGTGATTCTGATTGGGATTTGGTAATGTAGTATATAACATCTGGGACTACAAACTGATACTTGTCAGTTATTTGTGTGCTGCAAGGTTGATACACACATTCACATAAACTTTAACCAAGCCATTTCAGCTTTTCAATAGGAGAGTAATTTTGATGTAATGAAAAAGCTTTGATGTTTTATTGAAAACAGCAGTGTTTTGAAATAGCCTTCCCTGAGGATCAAGCAAACAAAATTAACATCAAACATTCTTCTGTGGCAAGCTTTTCTTTTTGCCCCATAATACATACAGCTATAAGCACATACATTCAACATTCACAGCATTCTAAAATTTGAATTTAAAATACAAACTTGCTGTTCAAGACCATGGAAAAGAGCACTTGATAACTATGATCCTCATGGGAACCCTTGTTCACACTGACAAGAAATTTTCAAGTGTACAAAGAAAATCAGTAATTCTACAGTCTGATAGTCAACTTGTGTTGATCTTTATGCCTCAGGAAAGTTTCTACTAAATTAATGGGGGTTTTAAGTGCACTTCTGACTTTCATTAGGGTTTCATGATTGTTGCTAACACCAGATAAGCATAGGATACTGAGGCCATGGCTCCACAGACCATATGCTCAAAAAGGTTTGAGCATATTTTAAGTAGCAAATTATGTTTATCTTTTATGGATACAGTGTGTGGTGTAGTTGCAGCATTTTTCCTGCCATTCTATTGGTTTGGGTACTGTAAGTCAGTGAACCACTCTCAGAATTAGCCTCTCAGCTTCTGATTAGGACTGGAGACAGTCAGTGACTGACACACCTTTGCTTTGGTTGGAGCTGTGCCCATGAAAAATTTCCACTGGATAAAATCACAAAAAGTGAATCTGTTCCCCCTTGCAGTAGCAGACAAGGGGGTCTGTTTGGTCTGTTTGGTCTGTTTGATCTGTTCCAAAAATAACTAGCCATTTTCTGTATCACAGGGTAAAACTCAGTTGTGAAAATAGAAAGTAACCGACTTTTACCATGGAACATTTATAATGAAAATGTGCAATCAAAGGAAGCATTTGGCAGAGTTAAAAGCATGTAAGGAAAGATAAATTAAAATAATTCAATGCAGTATTATAAGGATTTATGGAAGAACATCAGTTCTTACACATCAGTTCTTACACATCTGTCCAGTTTTTCTTGTTTGCTCAATGTCACTTTGGATATTGGCTTATGCAACAATTATGTCTTGCCTTTTCATGTTTCCTTACTCTCCACAGTCTATAAAGGATGGTGCACAGTCTTATATAGCTACTGCTCTCTTGTCCCACTCCAATCATTTTAATTCCCACTGTATTTTTCTTCAAGACCTTGACTGTGACAAACTAGACCATGAAGGTGGACCTGCAGAAAGAAGAAAATCATGCTGCACTTTTCCTCCTGCTCTGTTCAGCAGAAAGAAGCACAAGACCTGCAGAGTTCATCCCAAACACACCTTATAATTGCAAAATTGTGAGTCCTGTCAGGCAAAATTGTTTCAAATTGCTGAAGAATTGTCACTAGCACAGCTGGAAAACAACAAATTGTGCTGCTTTTCCATTAGAATCTTTATTTTTAGTTTAGTTCTAAACCCAAGGACTTTGGAATAATCATTCCAGTGAAGTATATAGATTGAGAGACATTGCATTTCTGAGGAATTCAATCTATAGATTTAATATATTTGTATTTAAGAAGAATTTATTTACTTTGAAAAACAGAAGTTTAAATTGAAAATAAGATTTGTCTTTTTTTTTTAATTTAACAAATTAAGAGCTGTTTCTACAAACAGTAGTAGCTCCAAAGAGCTTTAAACTCAAGCAAGACAATACTAAGTAAAGTAACATATAGAAAGAGCAGAACTCAATCTCCCACTAGAACCACATTCTGTGGAGTTAACCAGAAGGTGGCTGAGGGAAATATATGGAGTTCTCAGGCTCCTTTGCACGCTTTTTCCCTCCCATAATTCATTTCCCATGTCAGTGAAAAGATATACTCCTTATTCAGTACATCCTATACCTTCATGGAACTTGTGGAGGCAAACCTGACTTGGTTATGCACCCTGATACACACATAAAGCAAACAATTGTCATCATAACAAATCATTTTCAAGTGGAGGAAGTCTTGTTGCAATCCAGGCTTTCTTTTAAAATATGTCTAGAAGGTATTAAAATCAAGGAATCCATCAAGACACTGATTTTACCTCCTATTGTAGTTTTCCCACAATCAATCTTTCAGTGGTCTAGATACAAAAATACATGTCTCTATTTCTTCTAAACACAGGGGTTAGCTACCTTCTCACCTCTTGCAAACATCCCCTTCTGCTTCACAGCTACCAAATATCTTTTTCTTTGCTACTTCTGTTTTAGACCATAACTATGTCCCCTATGCCAAAACTAACTTTTTCATTTGACTGTATCTATCAGTTCAATAAGAGTTAGCATATTTCTCTGAAGATACATTCATCATCAGATACTGTTTCCTGACAGACAGAGAGTGTTGGAACTTGCATAAGAAATCATCCCATTGCTTTGTCTTGGTAGATTTTGCTCAACATCTTTGACACATAAAGACCTATTGCTGCATGGTGAGGGTAGCAGCAGATCTGAACCTCCTTTATGTAGGAAAGAGCTGCAATATTTCTGTCTATACAAAGATAGAGAATTTAAGATCCCTTGTACTAAGCTTAGAAAGAATTAATTCATATACAACGAACTGTGTTAAATGTACACTTGCATAAGCGCCTTTCTGGAACATGGCTTTTCTTGTCATTATCTTACTTAAAATGTTTGTAAACAGGCAGTGTTCTTGTGCAATGCGCCATGCAATGTGTACTTGGGGAATATTTTTTTCGCCAAACTAGTCTCCATAACTTTATGTGAGACACCAAGGGGATGGAGTCCTTCCAAAGTAAGGGAATTCGTGAAGACTTTGCTGTAAGGAGACTGATAGTGGCTTATCTCACCTATTATACTGGAACAGGAATTGCTGAAATAAGCTGGACTGGCCCAGAGCCAGCGTGAGAGAAAGGAGACATTGTTACAGCAGTCTGAGAGGAGACACTTGTCTTCTATGGAGCCACTTAGAGATAGGCAGCTTCAGAATGGAGCATGAACATGAAGATAACAAAGACAGAACAGTTGCAAAACAAATGGGGTTTTAGGAAGACATTTATGAGAGATGATCCAGAATTTTTTTTCCCCTTCTTTCTTTCCTGAAAAGAGATGTTTCATATAAACAGAAACTTTATCTGGAAATATATCATCCTTGAAAGAAATGAAAAAAATCAAAACAACAAACAAATAAACCCCCTCAAAAAACAAAAAACCAAACAGCAAAACCCCCACCCAAGCCCAGAACACTTTCTGAGAGCAGTGGGAGGAAAAATGACCAGTGAGTAATCAACAGGTTTGTAGATAGAACTCCAGGGCACTGAAAGACATTGTGGGATTTGCAGCTGTACCTATAACCTGCCACCCCACACTGTGCAGGAGCTCTTTGACTGTGAAATGAGACTTAGGAGGCTTTCCCCCATGAACCACCCAATACTTACAAAATGAAACAGCTCCAGGGAGTCAAGGGAGCACAGAAGACAGGGAAGCAGTCACACCCAATGTCAGGTGTTAATTCACTATTGTCAAATAGTAAGATAACCTTGTCATATATTTGGGTATCAGAACCTAAATGATGTGAGAGGAGAACAGTTTGGTCATGTTACTCTGAGATACCAATTGACAACTCTGCTTAGGACAGACTACAAGAAACTTTCAATTAGCATAATATTGTCTCAAGTTTCAGCTTCAGTTTCAGTGGTCTGATAGTGTATATCTAGAAACTAGTAATAGAGGATCTTGGTAAAAAAGTCCCTGAAAGGACAATGGTGAAGGTAGAATTGAAGTAAACTTGCTACCACAGTTTTGATACAAAATCAAGTGTTTAATAGTAAAAGCTATTGAATGTGCGGGGAGGGGGGAAATTAGGAAAAGGATGACGGAAATAATTTTCATGACTTTATCTTGTTAAAGCCATCCTTAGCACAAATTAATTTCAGAAAAACAGGAACGACACGTGTAAACAGAATGGACCCAGGAGTTCTGCCAAATAGAGGGAATATATAGATGTATGTCTGACACTGCTAGAAAAAAAAATGTAAGCAACTAGAAGGCACCCATTTTGCTGTAACTTATCAAAAAATATTCATCTTGTTCATGCCAAGTGCTCAGTTGAAGTCCAAAAGTATGATGGAGAGCCTTTGCTTTATGTATGCAAAATAAATCAATTATTATGCAAGAAAACACTCCCAGTAAACTTGTCTAGTAGTTGTACACAGGAATTGCTGAGTTTATGAAATGCTGGCAGTAATTTTTGTTCTTTGTACAACCACATTGTCAAAGTCATCAATCCTCATTGCTGCTAATCCCCTTGCAGCACTAACTGAACATTCAGAGTGCCCCCCTTGCATTCCCAGTTCTAACTGAAAGCTAATAAATTATTAGTTCAAGCTTTTTTTTTTTTTTTTTTTAACCATATAGCTTGATAAATTGTAAATAGAGAAGACAAATGTAGAGAGTAGCACGCCATTTGATTTAATTAGTATTTGGCAGAGCAAACTCAGATACATTTTTAGCTAGCACTGACTTAAGCAAATAGGCTTGATTTTATTTCGTTATTGTTTCTCATTACTATTTAATGATTTACAGTTTAATTTACCCTAATTTTGACGTGCATTTTTATTAATCATCTTTATTACTTGAATATATTTGGACTCCACGAGCTGAAAACAGCATTTAAATTTTGCTTGGAATTTGCTTTTACTTGGCAATAAACAATAAAACAAGGGCAATTCTCATCCAACTTTCTTATTTTTATATCTAATTTTATTATTTAGCCTTATAAACTTCTATATTTTATTATTTTGCCTCTTAATTTAAACAAGAGTAAAATAGCTAAAGTTACAGAGAAGTCACACTGTACCTTCCTCTTACTGTATGCTTTCAAATTTTAAAGAGTTAATTTGAGAAATATTACAGTATCTATTTTTTACATTTCTTCTTGAACATAAAAGCTATTTCACAAATGAGTGGTGAACATTTCTGACTTCAGATTCAGTTTAGAGAATCCCAACTTTCCCACTGCAGCTTTTCTGGAGAGAGGAAAAAGGGCTCCTAGAGTCTCTAAGTCAAATTCCAGCTCTGCTTTTTCACCAATAATAAATTATATTATAGAAAAAGAAATGCTAGCTCCAAAGAACTTCCAGAATAATAGACTTGAGGCAGGAAGGCGAGCAGGATTACAAGTCTGCTCTGGGATCAGTCATTGAATGTTTTGTTTTTTCATCATCCCCCCAGCCCCTCTGCTTTTTCTCAGAGAAAATGAAGGGGCTTACAGCTGGTGGAATAGAGACATATTTTGAGGGAAAATACATACATCTTGCTCCCATTTAACTAATTAATTCTTCATACAGTACCCTATTGAAATATAATTGCGTGTGAAAATTTTTAAGTGTTCCCAAGATAATCATATAATAACCTGACATAAAAGCAAAAAATCACATGCAAATATTAAACCCTCCTATGACATCATCTTCTTGGAAGGACATTTCTCCTCAGACAGGGAACAGATTCAGAATAAACAAGAGACAGCTTATTTCAATCTTAAACAAAAGAGCAAATAGAAACAATTCTAATACTCCTGAGCTGGATAAAGGCTCTTCAATCAGCTTTGTGAAGACTGATCCCTGGGAGGAGTTTTTTGGCTCCAGTAATGCTGTTTGTACAACAGTGCTCAGCCACAGCAGCAGGTACTACACAACTCTGTTTAAGACCTCACTGTAACTTTGTCAGAAATAAGGCACCCAGAGGGATCTTGAGAAATGAATACATGCAAACCTAGTGAAGTTTACCAAGGCCAGGTGCTGGTGCTGCACCTGGGTCAGAGCAACCCCCGGTATCAGCCCAGGCTGGGGATGGACAGATGAGAGCAGCCCTGCCCAGAAGGACCTGGGGGTGCTGCTGGAGGAGAGGCTGGACATGACCCAGCCATGGGCACTCCCAGCCCAGAGAGCCAAGGGTGTCCTGGGCTGCATCCAAAGCAGCGTGGGCAGCAGGGCCAGGGAGGGGATTCTGCCCCTCTGCTCTGCTCTGTCAGACCCCACCTGCAGGGCTGCACCAGCTCTGGGGTGCCAGCACAGCAAGGACAGCGACCTGCTGGAGAGACTCCAGAGGAGCCCACCAAGATGGTTGCAGGATGAAATACCTCTCCTGTGAGGAAAGCCTGAGAGAATTGGGAATAGTTCATCCTGGACAAGAGAAGGCTTCCAGGTGATTGTATGGCAGCCTTTCAGTACCTAAAGGAGGACTACAAGAAATCTGAAGGGGAGCTGTTCACAAAGGCTTGTGAAGGCACAACAGGAGGTAATGTCTTCCAACTGAGAGTAGGATTAGATTAGCTATGACGAATACATTCTTTGCTGTGAGGAAAGGCAGTGGAACAGGCTGCCCAGAGAAGCTGGGGATGTCCCTTCCCTGGAAGTGTTCAAAGCCAGGTTGGATGGGGCTCTGAGCTCTGGATGGTAAGCAGAAGGTGTCCCTGCACACAGCAGGGGAGTTGGAAGTAGATGATCTTTAAAGTCCCTTTCAACCCAAACCATTCTATGATTTCATGGTTCTATGATTCTGTATTTAACGATTATCAGAATGAGTAATTTCTTTCCTACCATACTGCAGATTTCCACACAGGACATACTAGTTCAGATTTAAAGAAGATCTAAATTATTTAGCCAGCCTGATACAATGCATCCCTCTTTTTGTCGGTGTATGTTCTGCAGGAGAGTATTCACCATTTCAACATGAAATGAAATGAAATAAAATAAGTGATTTTTAAAGGCTCATTATAGAGCAAGAGAGCTAGTGATGGGCTGAACGTTGCATGAATCATTAGTGTTTCTGAAACTGTCTCCTCTACAGTAATCATCCACTTTTAAAAACGAAGCAGAATATATAAAGCAAAAAACCTTCCAATAAAACACAGTGTCATGAAGGTTGATCTGCTGATGAGAGATTGTTTTTACTATTTAGTTCAATATGCTTCTCACTGGATGCCAAATTACTTTCAGCTTAAAATTACTAGCTTTTATTTTTTTCCTTTTTTTTATTGGTGCAAGAGCTTTTTGCTTTTTTATGTAAGAAGGTTCTGCTGCAAGACATTGTAAGAATGATATTAGCTATTTGTGACTTGGTTTATACATGGCATAGTAATAGGAGGAAAGAGTTTCCCTGGGTAGGTAAATATAGCTGATAATTTTGCTTGAATAAAAGAGGAGACTTACCCTTGAATTCTCTGGATATGAGAAGTAATGTCCAACTGTTTCCAAGTATAATTCCAAGAATTGCTTTGGCTCAGCAAGTTTGTCTGAGGTGATTTGAAAAAAAAAAGGTTTGGTTTTTTCAAAGTTTCTGTGCCAGTTAGTTCATCTATCCATATTTGTGTACACAAGGAGGACTCAATGCACGAAAACTAGCTCTTAATAGACAAGATACAGTAATTGCCATTAGCATTCTGGCATATTGGAATTCAAATACTTTTTTTTTTTGTTGTTACCTTCTTTGGCAACTGATGCCAAATGATGAAAACTGTGGGTATTTTCAGACTTGTTATGTTAATGGCTCATTTTCAGGATCTGTAGCTGGAGTATCAAGACAATGTGAGTCAGGGATGGTTACAGGTTTGCACTTTGTACAAAATAAAATTAAGGTGAGTGAAGTTTTCATTTATTAAAAAAAAAATATACGGGCCTTTTTGCAAATAACAATAATGGTGTGCACATAAGAGGTACTGGCATCTCATTTAGCTGAGCAATTTATGCTATAGTCATAGGAGGGTGTCCAAGATTAAGTAGATAGGCATGGCAAGCATCATGGGCTCATTGCACTGTTTGTGCCATGGTATTCTGATTGTGCTACAAATTATTCATGTCACTGGATAGTAGGAAAAGTGCATAATAATATAGCCATAAGTTATGTATTAGCCATAAGTTATTATATTATATGCAGAAGAAATGAAGATTAGAGTGTCTCATGGATCTGTCTCAAGGGAAGAAAGTAAAATTACTTTGTGAATCCTCTATACTTGCAATCTTAGCATAAGAATCTAGAGGAATGTTGGAAAAATCCTCTGTGACTCACTCTATGGACAAATGGGAAAGGGCAAGCAAAGTGATGCTAACAATCACATATTTAAGAGAAAAGGAAGAAAAATTATCAAAAGACAGATCTGTATATAAAGGACATCACACCACTGTGATCAGTACTGTGGTCAGTAAAACTGAGGAAAATCAGTATGATTAGAGGTAAATCAATAAGTCTGAATGTGATTACACTATGAGCTGCTGGGATTGCAGAGTAAGGTAATGTCTGAAGGCATTTGATTTTTTCAGAGAAAACTTTAAATTCATACTGTCAATACTTAAAATTATTTTAGAGCAATTCAGTATTAGTAAAGATAATTTTTTCAACTGAAGCTATTCATAGAGTAACAACAGAGCATCTGTGAGATGTCACATACCCACTTACTTTACATGTAATTCTGTGAAAAAATGAGTATTTAATTTGCATTGAAATCAATAGAAGGTGTGAATTTTGCCTCTCATGGAATTGATTTCTATCTGAAAAGGTGCTGTTAAGCACTGTGATATTCACCTTCAGCATTGTAAATGTTTGTGGAAGAAATCTATAGACAGTTGTACAGTGAATACTACATCTCTGTTATAACCTGGGGGGATAATATATGCTAATTAAAATGTTTCATTATCTTAAGAGAAGAAATGAATCATTATTGGCATGCAGACACACCAGGTTATATGCTGCTTTTCTAAATGTTATTAAAATATAATGATTCACTATGAGGCCTCAAGGACCACCCCAGTGCCACCTGGTTCTCACAGGAAGAGCGCTAGCAAGAGAGGGGGAATTGTTCCTGGATTTTGTCACCTACAGCATCACCTCACAGAAGCCTGCACTTTAGGAGTTCTGGTCAAAAAAGTTGCCAAACAGAGAAGTCAAAAAGCTTATTGATTAAGAGGGATGGAAATTCTTAAAATAATAAAAGACTGAAAACCAGTTGCCAAAACATTAGCTTATTTAGATTTGTTTTTCTAATATTTTGTTGAGATTGGCCACAATTTTTCATGCTTAGGCTTCTCACAAGAAGAGCCAGTCAAAAGCAGATGGCATGTTAGATGGGTTTTGGTAGAATTTAGATTATATGAATTTGTCCCTAACAGATTTCATCTTAGATTTGGAATGTATAATTTTTTTCACCTCATATAAGATCTTGTTTTGATGTACATTTTTATCTTTGCATTTTTAATTTTTTTTAATGTTTTGTTTATTTTTATTTTAAAATCCAGGATATAAACCCAGGTCTGAGACCTGTTACAGTAGGTAAGAAATTCTGTAGTAAATTATTTTGCGACTTGGATAACAACCTCACCACAATAATTAACTCTATGTCTGAATTTCCTGGAGGTCATTTAGGAAAGCTAAAACTCACTAAGAAATATTGACGAGAATCATTAACTGTTCAACTGGGCAAGGTGTTTGTACACTGGCCATTACATGGTTTTGAGTGTTAAAGAATTGCTAAAATCTGGTTCATCAATATTTAACTCACATTCTGATGAAATCTGGTCTATCTGATATCTTCATGACAGTCTTCTGTATTATAAATATTGTACATCTTACTAAAGACCCAAGATCCTTCCCTACAGCTATTTATGTGACAGTCCAGCTGAGTGACATCTTCACTTTTCATGTCCTTTATACTTCATTTGTTTCTCAGTGAGATCTGACCATATAAATTTTTTTTAGGTAATTCAGAATTCTCCTGTTCCTAATGGGAACAGTCTTCATTAGACTGGGTCAATTTAAAAGCAAAATAAAATTTAAGCAGCTTCTTTAGTCATGTGCTGAGTTATCATGAGCTATTCCATTGTAACCTGCCAGACATCAGCCAAGGACATGCATGTGACCAGCAGTTATCAGAGAAGACCTTCAGCTGAAAATGCCTTTAAAGGCCACATACCTTGTAATTATATTTTAGAAGGTGCTTTTAAATGTTAACCAGTAATGGCATCCATGGCCCAAAAATATACTATTATGTTATTATGGAGATTTATAAGCAACTATACTAATATATATAAAATACATTCACTACATTAGTAAGTAACTATTTCTCTAATTTGAGACCAACAGGCTCAAACTTTTAACTTAATAATATATCTCCTCAAACCTTCAGCTAGGTTTTGGGATAGTCAGAAGTATTCTAGCATGAAAAATAGAATGTTTAAAAACTACTGGAGCATCAGTGGGCCAAGTTCAGAATTTGATTCATTAAATGAAACTTCTCTGAGCTGTAAGGCTTTTGCAATGTTAGGCAATTAACTAGATTTTCTCTTGGCTCCTGTGCTAGCAACAAACAGCAGTCAGCACACTTTTAATTACAGACTGCTGTAAGACAGAAACCAAATGCACATTCAGATTGATTTACATACTGAATGAAGCTCATTTTGCATTTTGATAGTTCTTTCTCCTAGATGCCTCTGAATTTGTTTTTTTTCTTCTTTACCCCTCAGTGCTTTATGATTTCTGTGCTTACATGATTTTATTATCATCTCTTTGCTCCAACACACTTCAGTTAACAGGAACAACATCAGCCCTTGGAACCTGGACAGTTTCTGAGTGGGTTTGCTTGTGGATGGCCTCCCACCTCCACCTCAGGACAAGGCACAGCTACACACAACTCCCCTTCCTCCCCACTTTCTGTCGAGGAAAGCTCAGGTGCACAGCTGAGATGAAACCTGCAGAATGATTCAAGAGATACTGACTTCAGCACATGGGGAACCACCTTCCATGAGATGCTACATCATGTCTCATCCTCAAGAACATGCAAAAGTGCAATATTTATATTTCTGAACTTGCCAATGCCAACCAAAAAGAGAAATCAGGAAATTACATAGGAGTAGTTGTTGTCCTGCTCTTTGTGGTCCAAAGTCTGAAACAAAGGTTAGGCTTCTGAAAATATTCTCAAGAATGTTTCTAAATTGCTCTAAAAAGACTGAAAAGCCAAAAGAGCCATCCACATTGCTAATGATCTACTAAACTGCAAGCATTTTTGTACAAACTGCTAGTTGTTGTTTTTGTGGGAAATAAAGTTAAAATAAAATACAAGGGCACAATGGGACTTATATTCTTGTGTTCAGATATACAGAATGGGAGAGAAGCATTAACTCCCATGCTATGCACAACCACAAACACAGGTTTCCCACAGCTTTGACATACACAACTCATAGGGATATCAGACCACTCACAAACTTGCAAAGGTTACATCTTGCAGGAATCCTAGTGGAAGTTCACAAAATAAATACTGAAAGACGTGTAGAGAGTTTTGAGTTATTAATGAATATATGGTTTCTTCACAGATAGAGTATATTAAACATCATTCCCGTTTGAGGAGATTCCCTTCCCCTGTTGGCTGGGATGTTGGCTCGCCTGCTGCTGGACAGTGAGCAGGGTTAGGCAACAAGAGAAACATTTTTGTATTCTAGCAAGTCTCAGCTTATTCACAGTCCCTTGAGTCCTGCAATTCTTTCTCCTTAAAGAGCACAATGGCTTTTGGAACACAAGTTAAATCATCTTTAGATTTATTATTTCTTAACATTACATGTGTTAGCTATTCATAGTTTTCTTTACTGCAGTGTCTTTTGAGGCGTTCCTTGTGACTCTGAGTACTCTTTGTGTCTACACATATTTTCACGTGCAATGAAAATTCATTAAAGAACAAATTCAGACAAAATATCTCGCTTTTATATACTTTTCAAGTTAATTGGAATTTCATTGTCTATTATCATAGAATCATAGAATGGTTTGGGCTCGAAGGGACCTAAAAAGATCATCCACTTCCAACTCCCCTGCAGTGTGCAGAGCACCTTCTGCTCAAACAGGTTGCTCAGAGCCCCATCCAGCCTGTATCAGAATTACTATGGAGTAATTATCATGCTATTATCATGCTTCCTCTTTCAAAATCTTTTCTGTGCTTTCTCACAGCTCCTGCCTTTGGCTAATCCTTTTCCAACTTTCAGTCAGAGGTCTAGCACGTGGTGCTTTTTTCATTTCCATTATCAATGTCAATATTTAAAAGGCTCATATGAAATCCTGCCATCACAATTTCCTTCCAAAACAATGGATATCTGGATGTAATAGCAGGAATAGATGCTACTACCTTTCATCAGTAGTTTACACTATTAATATACTCTTAATTAATTAGAATATTACTACTTCTTCTTCTTAATCTTCTTCTTGTTCATTGTTATTGTTTTATTATTGTTATTTTATTTTTATTATTAATTTTTTGTTGCTATTGTTATTATTATTAACATCATCATCATTATTATTATTATCACATCAATGCTTCTGGATATGAAGAATTTTCAAGCAAAAATAGTTCATCCAGCTTGGCTAAATAATTTTAATTCATGCTTATCCAGAATAGCAGTGTGGAATGTTGTAAGTGGGAGTTAAGTGACAAGTGCATAACTAGGTGCAAATTGATTGCATACTTATACAAAGTAAAAACAATCAAATATTAAATAATGAAATATAAGAGCTTTAAAGGAAGACTGTCAATATTTAAATGCCATGACTGCCAAATAATCATTAGTCATTTTCTGTCAGGTAAAGTATAGGAGTGGATTTTTGACAGTGCCTCTTGGATTAAATTAGATTTAGCCAGGATGTGAAAGTAATATTTCAAGAAGACTAAAGCTTTTTCACAGAGTTGTATCCGTAAGTACAATAGAATGGGGTCTAGGGAGAACAAAAACTGCCTTCCACAAGTTCTGATTTTTGGGATGAAGCCAGGAGGACCTAAGAGCCTTATGAAATACTATGCCTAGACACATAATTCAGCAGTGTAGATGACACTATGAGGGCTAGACACATATATTAGGTTCAGCAGTGTTGAGCTTTTCTGTGCCTAAGTCCCTACTCTTGATCTATCAGCTTAATAAGGCTGACTTTAAAAGTCTCAAAATAGCTTTGAAAATGGAAGGAAGCATTAGAACATCACCTCCATAAGAAGGAATGTATCTCTGGGATAGTTTATTGAACAGATGCCAATTTTTTCTAGTGAACTAGAAATATGTCCTAATCCACCATGAAACTGAAGACACAAAAGTAAAACACTATGGTGTAAAAACACAGAAAAAACAATGAATCATTGCAGCTATCTAAACTTACGTCCTTTCATTACAAAATAAACAAACTAGAAGACATTTAAATACAGTGAAGACTGTTTGTAAAATGTGTAGGGCACATAATATAAAAGGGAAAGATAATTACCTTGCAGCAAAGCCTTCAAGGAAAAATAACAGAAACTTTTGCCACTTAGTCATCTCTGAAGTTCAGAGGTCTGTTTTATTCCAAGTATTTCTATGACACACCTCTGTCAGATGCAAATATACTTGTACTATGCCTGTTCTGCTGAGACCCAGCAAGATGAATACCAGGAGGTCCAAAAGTGACTAATGAACACTGAGAACACAAAGCTTAAGGGTCTAAACAGGGCTTTCTGAAAGAGATTTGGTTTTGAACTTTGAATTCTCAGCTCTTGTAGCTACTCCATTCATTACAAATGCTAACAACCACGGCACTGAAATAAAAAAAAAAAAAAAAAGATGGGAAGGAAAACATAGCAATTAAAAATTATTTGCCTCCTGCATATCCTTAGCTCCTTCTCTTGGAAAACCCGTTTAAAATTTTTCAAGTTAAGACTGATAAATGGAAGCCATATTGTACTCCTGGCCTAAGCCACTTGCCCAACACAACAGGAGAAACCCCTGACGGAGAAAGATAAGAATCTGAATTTCCTAAGTGTGCTCCAGGGATGACTCTGTAATCATTTGCAGGATTTTAGGTCTTTATGGTAAAAATAGTGGCTGATGAAAGATCTACCTTTCTATCTTACTTTTCTACCTGTACCACTCTGCTTAGTGAGACTTTAGAAAAACAACTTAATGTCTTCACAAAGCAAAGAGAGGGTTTGTTTGGTGTAATAAAGGAGCAGTTGCCATAGAAAGGGCATGGAAACCAGCTGGCAGTCATCACAGTAGAAACAAAAAGCACAGGATTTTGCTTCCAAAGCTGAAGTTATTAATCTCTCACAGTACCCTGTATTAATGGGTTTTTCAGACCAACAGTATGTTAATCCGCCAGTTCATCCACATAATAATATTGTCAAATGAATAAATATGGAAATTGTATGCTGTATTAGTTTGATTTATCAAGTAAGAGAAATTAGAGATATGCTTTTTCTAATCACAATTTGCACCCATAAATATTTGTTACCACTTTCCAGCAGGTCTACACATATCTCCCTGAATGAATATGATCTATTAGCAGGAATTTTATTCCCTACTTCTATTCCCAAAGTACAGTATCCTTATTTCACTTTTCTGACTTGGAAAATAAGTTACTCCTCTTCCACAAATTTCTATGCTCTCTTTCCCTTTTCCTGCCGAAACAGCAGACTCTGCTCTGTCTCGTCACTCTCCACTGCTGACACCATCCCTCGAGCTCTCAGAGGCACAAACTGATGGGTTTTGGTGGTTTTATGTTTAGTTAAGGAGACTTTCTTGTTTTTAACTTTATTCAACCAAGAGTCAAAAAACTGACAGAGAAGAAAACAGAAATGGATAGAGCAGTTTATTCCCACCAAGGCCCATTCTCACTGCCAGAATCTGGCACAAAGGCTGCTCATCTCGGATGCACAGAGCAATGCTGTGCTGGCCTATGAGCTCAAGGATGCCACCAGTGTATTGGGTAATGAGAAAAATCCGAGCTCAGGGGTGCAGCAGGTGAGTGTGCTCATGAGCAGGGCTTGGCTGAGTGCAAGGTAAAAGCAGATGGCAAACCTGTGATGGACAAGGTCTGTAACATTCTGTCACAGGGGAAAGTAGAGACTGAGACAGGGATGCAAAGGCATGAGAGGAAGCTCCAGCTGTGTGGCAGCAGAAGTCAAGGGTTAGTTACTTGGGATTGTTTGCTGGACTTGGTATAACAGGGAACATAAAGACATACTCACAGAGAATGACATACCAGCCTAGAAAGGTCATTACATTTTATCCTCCCTTCCCCAGCCGTTACCTCCTCTTCATCCTCTTCTTTCATAAAGCCTACTCAGCATCTTTATAATTAATATTTATTAATCAGTCTGCCAGAATTGAAGCAGATTAAAGAAGATTTAAACTACACACTTTAATAACATTGAAAGAAACCAGAGGGCAAGTAAATGCTTTCAAAAGCTAAATCTGGATGTTCATTAAATATCTGTGTGATCAAGAAGCCATGAAAAATTTAACCTTGTAAAAGTGGGGAATATTAAATTATTTTCTAAAAGTTCACATCTAAATTACTACAAATTGGTTCATTTTAAAAGCATAGTGAATTCTTTGTTGTCTTGAGCACCTAGAATGTTATTTATCTCTTCCTGTACAGAACATCTTTGATTAGGCACTTTGTGTTTGCATGAATGCTTCTGTCTGTGTTAATTTGTGTGCCTATCCATGCTTATGTGTGTGTGTCAGGTATATACACGTGTTCCCACAAGGAATAAATGCTACTGGCTTGACCAAGGAAGCTTGACCATGGAGCTACTCCAGCTCTGTTTCCCTCAGGCTACTGGACTCAGTGTGTCCTAACAAAATGTGTACATGAACCAGGCAATTTATCCATATATTAATGTGCATCTAGAGGGTTAAAATATGTCTGCATGATTAGAAATGGCACTTAGCAGGAATTTTCTAAGATCAAGTCAGTTTGAAGAAAATCTATAACAGAGAAGCTTATGTCACCAACAAAAATTCCCATTTTAAAACTAAATGCTGCTAATACATCCTTGCGACCATTAAAAATTATTTTGTTTCACCTAACTTGGACAGACACTTCCAAATAAGAGAAATCACACAAATGTCCCTCTCTTGCTAGTGGGAAGAGAATCCACCAATGTGGGAATGTTTGGGAGCCATCTTATTCTGCACAAAGCAAGCAACACAACACAACAGGACAAGTCCTTGGAAAATGTTAGGTTTTATGCCCAGTAAGATGCTTTTATGTAGCAGTGATATATGCCAATAGCCATGGCATCAAGAGATCAGACATAGACTTCTTCTTCTTGGGTTTTGTTTAATTTTGTTTATATACCAGGTGGATCTATCTGGGCATTTATTTTTAATATCAAAAGACAGTTATTTTCAGAAATTTTCAACAACTAGGCAGGATGTGATAAGAGGTCAGGATTCTCAGTATGAAAAAGTCAGACATAACTCAAGACAATGATCTTCAAATATACAGGTTTAAACAAATGTTTTTTAAAAACCTTCCCATAGGAACTTAGCCAAAAGAGTAACATGATACTAGTTCTATTCCTGTCCTTAGGAAGTTTAGACATCAGTACAAATATTTTATTTTTCAGCACTCATATGAAAAACTTACCTTGCTTATCTAGAGTGCATATGGCCCAGAATTACACATATTCACTTGAAAGCTGTCTAGTTTCTGGCCATCTGCAATTTTGACAGTGCAGGATTGTTTTCAGTACTGTATTGAAGGCATTAAGCAAATAACATTAAACAATTTAACAGAAATAGGGAGAACCAGAAAGAAAAACAAATCTGAGAAGCTACTAAGACTTTGAAGCAATAGAGAGTGTGTAGCTTTTCCCTAGATTATAAATTTTTTACAGAAAGTAAAATCTCACGTTTAGACAAAACTTGTTATTTGTTACTTAAATTATAATCCCTTTTATTTGGGCTACAAAAATCATACTTCAGAAGAACAATACCATGGCTGTGAAATAAATTCTACATATTTCTGCAGTAAAGCAGTACTTGTGACAACAGTGTAGAAAATGCCTTTATCTTAGGTTGACATTAGTGAAGAGTAAAAATGCTATAGTTCTTTTCCAGTTATCAGCTTCTGTTACAACATAAATGAGGCCTGCTCTCAAACTCAGAAGCAAACAGATTGGTTTGTCCTCTATACTCCTTATAGTAATAAGTCTAAGGTCCTCAATAGGGGTAGACATTCGAAGTCAGATTTCAGAGTATAACTTGAAAGTGATCTCTGAAGATGTTTAACTGATGCAGAAACTGAGAGACCAAAAGTTTTTGCTATAGTCATTATGCAGATCTGCAACAGAACTAGAAACACACTCCAGTTCTAAGCCCAGTCCAAAGCCCTGCCTTTTAGGTCACACTGCTAAATTTATAGCAAATTATTTTATATAAAAGTCATACTTAGCAATGAAATTGAAATCACCAAGAGTGCCATTTTCCATGCAATCCCATTAGCAGCCTAAGTGAACATCTCTGCCAGCAATTTCTGAACCCACCACCTAATTCCCTTCACATTTGGCAGAAGTGTTGAGATAATTAAGCTTCTATTATCATTATGCTAATGATGAGAGATACTTGTAATTGCCCTGAATGAAGGAAAAGTTCAAACCTGGTTTTACACCTTGAGACTCCTTCAACACATTCCTACTGGCACGGATGAGTTTTTTAGGTTTTGTCCTTCCATAAAAGCTCAACACAAGGAAACAAGGCAGGGAACATTGTCTCTCCTTTGCACCACTCAGCAGCCTTCTGCATCACAGAGACAAGACATTGGAGAGGAGCCAGTGTACAGCCAGAAGATTGCAAATAGCTACTGGAGCAACCAGCTGTGAGTTTAATTGTAAAGTGACTCCTTCACCCAGATAAAAATTGTCATCTAGACTCCAATTATTCAGATTAAGCTCCTATTAATAGATCCTTGGTGAGATTCTAAATATATGAGAAACACTGTAAAACACTTTACTTCTGAATTATTTCACCAGTTTCTTTTGGACAAGAGTTTTCTTTTGACACCTTCACAAGTCACAGTGAAGGTGGACGTGAGGAGATATGTAAATGAGAAAACATATAAGTTATTGCTTAACATTTTAGAGGTAAAGGGAAGACTAATAGAGTAACAAATTATTTCATTAATTGAATACTTTTTCAACTTTTCATTACACAAAGTTCTGAACCAGTTATTATCATTTAAGGGAAATGTTTTCAGTTTGACACATATTTCTGAAAATGTTCTTTCCAGAGTGACCTGAAAGTTTGGAAAGGAATTAAGTTATTCAGGGACCTGTAACAAATCATGGTCTTTTTGTGTTGTATGTTGGGTGGTTTGGGTGCATTTGGGTTTTTCAGTGGAACTTCGAGCAAAGCACATACTGTCACAATAATCCTGACTAGGGGACTACAGGGGTGGCCTCTGTGAGAATGGACCAGGGGCTGCCCCATCCCAGGCTGAACCAGTTCCTGCTGACTTCAAAACAGACTCTTGGCTCCACAAAGCTCAGTCAGGCTGGTGGCACCTCTGTGGAAACTCTTTTAAGAGTAAAAACCACTTCACAGCAGCTGTGAGAATGGAATGATAAAAAAGTGAGAGAAACAACCTTCTAGGCACAAAGGTTACTCCTGCTTCCACACTGAAGCAGTTTAGGAAGGACTGCATCCCCCAGGCTGGAGCTGGGGAAAATTAAAGGAGGAAGAGCAGCAGAGACAAAGTGCTATAAGTTACCCACAGCCCCCTGCACTCAAAAGCCATTCCACTTGCAGGAGGGAGAAGAAGGAAGAAGAGTCACAAACAAAGGAGTTAAGTTGAGCCTGAGAGAAAGGATAGGTGGGGAAAGGTGGGTTTAGTTTTGTCTTTTCGTTTCGTCTGTGTGTCTCACTATTCTACTCTAATTGGCAGTAAATCAAATTAATCTCCTCTATGTTCAGCCATGTTTTGCTCGTGATGGTAATTGCTGAGTGATCTCCCTGTTTTTATCTTAGCTCACAAGCTTTTTCATCACACTTCTTCCCTTTGTCTTGCTGAGGAGGAAAAGTGAGATAGTGGCTGTAAGGTGGTCTGGCAGCCAGTCACTCTCAGCCCATCACAGCTGGAATCATGGGACATCAAAGCATCTAGAACAGGGGAAATCACACTACAGTAACAAAAATCTTCCTTTGCCATTGGTTATATCTTCTCTCATACGCATATTTAAGTATAAATATAAAAGTACATATATACATATAAAAGTAACATTTCAAATAAATTCTGGAAGAAATAAGAAGGTCCAGGAGTTGACAGTTGCTGCATGCTTGTGTCATTTTTTTATCCCAAATGATGTGCTATTGGCTGAGTTCAGCTCCACCATAGCCCATTGCTTTCTGGCTACAGTCTTGTAGTAAAATGTAAACATTTCAGCAGTAAACCCCACACAGCCTTAGCAAGTAAGACTCTTGGGAGGAGGCTCATTCCCTCTTTTCTATGTGATTAAGGTCTTGGCCATTCATAATTCACCTATGAATTCAAAAAGGGAATCCATCAAGAAAAAATTTACATTATTATATGTTTCGTCGACCCCCATCTTCTTACTGTTAAGCTGTCAACTCAGTGTCAGAGGCTTCCCATCCACCAGGATATTATGACTGAATTAATTTCATAATTGTTTGCCAGTTTAGCAAAATTATCGCCACTTACTCTTCCCTTAACCATAAATAAACCATAAATAAACACCATTCACATATTTTCCTTCTGTTCATCACTGAATTCTTGACAAGCTTTCCCCCTCCCCCACTTTTCTTCTCTTTACTGGCAAGTTTTCAAGGGTATTTGAAGACAATGTTGAGAAAAATCATGACTGATCTACTCATGACTTCTAAGGCAAGAATTGCTGCATTACAATTGCATGGGGAGACAAAGGCTGACAGCCTTTTCACATTTCAGCAGCAATTTAAGGCTGTTAACCTTGAAGGCAATGGCAGCTGCTGACCCTCGAAGGCTGAATCCAGTTAGTGCTGAGCCAGAGAGTGAAGGGCTGAGCAGCTCTAGAGCCAGCCAGGTCAGCAGCAGCAGGAGGGCTCAGTGCCCCAAGAGTTTGTCCCCTGACTGATGATTAAAGTGCCTGGGCTGAAATACTGATTCAAGCCAAGTATCTCGTTCTTCCAGCTTGTTTCAGGTAGCAAAGTAAGGTACCCCATGACTGTACATCTAATAACTCAATTTAGCAGCTATTCTTGAAGGGCACAAAATGACTCAATTCACCAGGACTTCCCTGGGAACTGATGGTATTTGGCACTCTGTAGAGTCAAGCTCTAAAAACAAATATAAATGAAAGACTCTTCAGTTGACTTTTCACAAAGTGATGCAGTAAGGATTGGTCTTACAGATTAAAGTGATAAAGCCAGCTAAAAGTTATGTTGTAATACTGAGTATTTATTGACCTGGAGCGTCTTGTAGCTGACAGACATCTGGCAAAATTCTGTAGTGAGTGGTGATTCATCTGTAAGGGTGGTTAATTTCACTGGTAATTTGGCTGAAGCAACAACAGTAAAGCCAAATTAATTCCATGGTAAAGCTCTGAAGATATTCAGTTTATGAGACTAAAAGACTTAAGCTACACTCTTCTGTCTTTAGCAGCTGATTAGTCCCTTGAACTAAACCTACTGGAAAAATCTTCATTGCTACGCTTATTGAAGCCTTTATTATTTGTTCTGGGTCTTTGTTATAGGTTGCCCTTGGAGCTTTCTCTACCTGATTTTAATTTAGAATGTATCTGAGCTTGGGAAGGTAATACCTGAAACAAAAAAGAGATTTGTACTGACAACAGTACAGGAAATACTCATTTGGATTCAGAGCATGGAAGTGATGAGTGTTATTGCTAGCTGGTACCCTTGATACCACAGCCCTACTGCTCACCTCTATACAATCCTGGTTCAAGTCCCATTGTCATTGTTGTCATTGTTATTTCTAGGTAAATGCACTTCTGGGTTTTAAATCAGATATATTCAAAGACCTTACTATTTTCTTCTTTGCTTTCCTCCTTCTCTCCTTGCAAATGTTGTGATTCTAGTCACTTCGAGGGAAAGAGTTTACTGAAAGGTTATACATTGGCTCCAGGACTCTCTGAGCTGGAATTGTCATCCTGCCAGTCCTGTGCAAAGAGGATTTTCATCAGCTGCTAACCAGCAATGTCCAGCAGGACAATTAAGAGACCTGTTTTCGGTTCTTAATCCCAAAAAAGTACCCTTTATGTAACACCACACCCCAAAACTGGGGTCTCTGGGCTGGGATCCAGGTTGTCTTCCCAAGAGTTCAAAGATATTTTGTGAGAAGGAGAAAAAAGGAGGATGACTTAATTCCTCATTTTTTTTTCAACATAGCTTGTCCCTAAAACCAGCAGAGAAGAGGATGTGCTGAGCCTTGCACGGTGTCAATTTCTGAACATCACAGTTCTTCTTTATTAATTTTACTTAAGACTTATATGTAGTCTTATCGCAGATTAAAAGAGCAGCTGTTAAAAGCATCTAGTTTTCCTTAAATTAAATGTGTTGTAATGATTGCTTTTCTGAATATTCCTGCAATTATTAGTACAGCAAAGGAATTAGAAATACTTACTGCAAAACAATATTAGTAGATTGCATTTACTGAGTAAAAAGGGCATGATGTTATAAATTGTTTGTGCTATAACATGAATGTTTAACATAATGTAAACTGACAATTTTTAGCACAAAAAGTGGCAGCGTTCTCATACCCTCTTGCTCAGAAAATCTGTTAGATGAGCAAGTGTAAACAGCAGTTTGAAAACAGTTCATGCCTATGCTCACGTTTTATTAATTACCACAAACAGATTTGAGATCAGATAACTTGCATGAAGTATTTTGATGCTATTTGAAGATACAAACTTGAAAAAATTGCATGCTCACTTCTTTCCATTTCACTCCATTTTTAATCAAAATTATGATCATAAAGAGATTTGTTGCAGTGTGTTAAAATACCATAGAGCCTATCACTTATATATCACTTTGCTTATATCACTTAAGTACTTGATCTGGAGACAAGAATCAAAAATGTGCTGATTCTGCTTGTGCCACAAATGGTGCCACAGGAGGCCCTGTGTGACTGACTTACTATGTCATCCAGGGAAAAAGAATCAGCTCAATTCCCCCTCAGGAGTGCATTCATTATTGTGTCTCTCCCAGCAGAGAATTCATAACCATCTGGCTTCCAATTAAGCAAAACATACAAAAGTGCTTTTCCTGCTTTCAGTTGAAACTGATATACTTTCCCTGCAGAACTCAAAGAACTACAGATGAAGACAACATCCAAGAGCTGAACACAAGACACCATGCTGGGAGTTCAGGTGTTTCTTAGAGAAGGAATATCATTGGGAACTTATTTCTAAACGTGTTTGAGTTTTACATTAAACAGCCATTTGGTAAAACATTGAAATATTGATTTTAGGCAAGGACTGGAAAATAATAACCTCTCTCCCAGGAGCCTGATTTCAGGATAAGGTCAAGGGCAGTGACCTCCACCAGGGAAATGAACACCTCCTGCCAGGGCTGTGGAAGCTGCTGATGCAGCTCCAGAAGGCATTTGGATTTAGAACAGCAGCATGTCTAATAGTGCCTAGTGAGGAATGTGGAGATATGTGCTAATCTCTGGTCCTACAGTGTATACGCAATTTCAGCATTTGTTGGAATGATGATTTGTTAAGAATTGAGGGCATTTCTCACCTGGCAGGATCAGGGCTTTAGACAGCAACACATTTTCTTGTTCACCAAGAAGCTTATCCATAGACAAGAAACTAGAGAAACAGGGAGAATTATTCAGCAGCACAGAAACAACAGAAGACCTGCCTGTAAACCTTGGCAAGGCATCTCTAACAGCACACTGAGCTTGTAACAGAGCCCAGCCATATTTCAGAAGCAAAGACAAGATGTTTGTTCTCAGATAAAAGGGAGCAACATTGCAATAGACTGAGACTTAGAAACTGCTGAAAATGCTCACTTCTGCCTAAACCCGTTGGGATCCTGCTGTACCTGATTGGAAATGGAGCCTGGAATGTAAGCAAGAGTTGATAGCCAGCTTTCCAAAGAGAAAGGATTAATGAAACCTGTAATGTGTCCTTCCTCCTGGTTTCTCAACCTTATTACATGGCATTAGGAAAGGAAAAGCAATAACAAAAGCAGCAATAAAATTACAGACTATGTAACAGCAATAGAATTACAGGCTGGGTGAGCAGGTCCCCTTTCTTTCACATGTTCAGTATTCCAGAAGGAGATAGCCAAAGATGTACTATGGACTCATAGCAACCAACTTGGGCAGGCTGTGCTGGGGCAGTGGGAGGTGTGGGAGGAAAGGAAAGCTGCCTGTGAAGCCAAGCATGGGTGGCACAGTCCACTGGGGAGGAAGCTGTGCCAGGGAGCAGAGCCTGGTGCCTACCTGGCCCCACCACCCGGCCTCCAGAGCAGCTCTTGTTAGAACAAGAGCTCTAACTCTTGTGTTTGCATTGTTATAAACCAATTTTAATAATGTACCTGTGGTAACTTCATAATTAGATCTTAGTAAAATATACTTCCTAAACCACTGCATGTATATCTGCTCCTAAGCATGCGTATCACTATACATCACTTCTGAGTGAAGATGTGTGTAAATGTGAACTGTAACAGTTTCCCTGAGACTATAAACTGAAAGTACAGACACAGACTGATTGTGGATTAGACATTCAAATCAGTGATTTCTTATACAAAGTAATATAACACTGAAGAGAAGCTGCTGTGTTTCCCTCACCTCACCAGACCATCTCAAACCTTCCTGAGAGTTTAAGCTCTCCTCAGAGCAGCTAGTCTGAAACTTCAGCTGATCTTTCTTTAAGCTTCTCAAACTGTACTTTTCGTGTTTGTTACCTGAAAGCAACTGAACTGAGACTTCGGAAATTTTGCATTAGTATTTGTGTCTAAGCTTGTCAGGCATGAGAAGGAAGATAGACAGACTTATCACTGGCATGAAGAAGAGCCTTATGCCCCAGCTGTAGCACTAGAGCATGATGAATTCCTTAATGACTCAGGAAATGGCACAATTGAATCTTAGTTTTGTTTTCCCTTTTTCTTTGCACTGTACAAGTATGAAACTTAGAAAGGGCTGTAACTGCTAAAATATTCAAAATCCCCAGTGGATAGAGACTTAGTGGGGTATGAATAAATGTAAAATATTATATATTGGATTGTTGTGGAACAGTCCAAAAGTCTAAGAAGAAGTAAACTCTCCATATTTCAAGGAAATAGTGTCTGAAGATATTGTCTTTCCTTATATTCATAGAATCACAGAAATGTTTGGACTGGAAGACATCTTCTGAAAGATAATTGAGTCGAACCTCACATCATGTAGTCCAACAAGGTAGGCTTTGCAGAAATCTCTGCAGTAGACTCACTAGTTTTTAATTGAAGGGTCATTTTTGCCCCTTGGAAGCATTCGGCGTTGGCTGCTGTTGGAAATAGGATATTGAAAAAGACAATACATGTTTCTGTGTTCCCATTTTCAAAAGCAAAAAACAAACAAAAAAAAGAGTTTAAGGGAGTGGGTGTGATTTATATTCAAATGAGTGTGATGTACCTATCCCAATAATAAATTGTTTTTACTATGTACTGTGTAATTAAAGTAACATAGAAAAAAATTGCTTGGCTCTTCTGAATGTGTCTTTGTAGTTAAATGTAGTGATTGTATCCAATGAAACTAAACAATTTGAAGTGATTTGATTTTGAAGGATATGAGAAGAGTAATGAGTTATTAACCATAAAGTTAATCTTCACTCTCTGCCTGCCTAATTAATACATTTGACAAGATTGTCCGGTTGCTTATCTTTTCTAAAATTAAAACCACAGCATGAAACCACATCATTAACTGACACAGAGAAAAAATAAAATGGCTCACTATCAAATAATAAACTTAATTATTATGTTAGCTAAAAATATGGAATGACAAACAATTTCTGCAAAATTCAAAGGCAGAAATCTTCATGGTCATCAACTACAAAAACCTTAAGACAACATCAAATCTAATATTAAACATTGAATTTTCATATTCAGTCTAATAATGTGAGGATTGCTGCACTGTAAAGACCAAACCAAGTTAAGCTTAATAACAACTGTATGCACTGCTGTAATTAAACATTAATAACTAACAGTTAAGAAAGTCACAACATTACAACAGTCTGATGTTTGGCTGTGTTACTTTTGTTTTTATAATGATTACTGTTAATTAGGGACAACATTGACATAACAATTTTAAGTGAAAATGGCACTATTTCAGGACTAAAATCTTTTCCTCAGTCATCCATATTCATGCATTAACAGCTCTATCTGACAAAAATCTTGCCTTGAGTATTGGACACGCCATCATCTACAGGTTATTTTCTCTTCTACAGATGTACCTCCCTGTGCCTCTCCTGCCCTAGTATCTATATAGAGATTGTTTTCTGACCACAAAGGATTAAAACTAGATTAAAATTCACTGGAGCAAGTATACTTTTCTGATTTGAAACAAAGTTTTCACTTCTGCAAGACTATTGTCAGTTCTGTTTAGATTTTATATATTTAATAGGAGAGCCTCCAGGAGTACATTAAGAAACACAACAATCAGTTGTCACTCATCATACCTTGAGGAAGAAATTGGATGTTTGGTGCAGTGCTTTGTTTATTTTTAAAATATGTGTGCCTACTGCTCCTGTTCTTTGAATTTATTGTTATACAGCACCACATTTTACATCTGACATGAAGGTTATGGAAGTCAGCACTAAACTTTCAGGGTTTTGCCCCGAAGATAAATCTCAATGAATAGTTTCTAAGGGTTTGCAAAGAGCTGTCTTCTTGCCCTTGTGGATCACTAGTAAGGGGCTGTAGGACTAAGAACTGGAAATACTTTTCATCTGCAGTTACCTGGCAAATACACAAAATCAGAACATAACCATTTCGTGTCAGCTGAAGTCTCCTCTGCTTATTTTAAAAGTTTTGTCAAGAAGTGACTCAGTGTAAGGAAGTTTGAAAGTGTCTGACTAAGATTGCTGGGGCATCTGCACTACAGCTGCTCTGGAACAGCCACCCCAGCTCCCCTTGGTCTCCAGTTCCCTCAAGACTCTGTTTCAGACTATGAAGCTGGTTTCAGGTTTTTCTCTCTCTATTCCATCCATTTAAGTGTCTAAACTTCTAGATCATACAAACCCATGAATGTTAGTCAATCCCTTCCAGACATGCTGCAAAGAGACATTTGAAGATGCATAACTGTCTGATTTGAAGAAAAACCCCAAAGTTCCATATTTTAAAAATAGTATTAATTATTTAAGGACATGCAGTTTTATCCTGTTTTTAACATTGTTGAGGAAACCCCTTTCTCTCACCATCCACCACCAGTCTATTATTACTCACAATCTTTGCTCAAGATAAAGTGACAATTAAAGTTTGTTTTAAGAGACAAGGAAAATAAATCTAGAAATAATTTCTAGATTCTTGAATGTTTATGCATTTGAGTTCCAGTTTTATAGAACGACTCTCCTTCTAATATGGAAAAATCTGAGCTGATAATACTTTGACAGAATTTTAAATTGCCTGCTTTACATTGGCAAGAGCTGTTGACCAGATACTGAATTTATAATATATTTATACTGTCAACTTGAATCTGTGGATTTTGTCAAGATGCAGGGGAAGAGGAAATTTCTGAATAAATTCTTTCATATATTGAGTGCTTTAATCTTCTCTATCATCTTTCACTCCCACCACATTGCTGTTTTATCACCTGCTCTGATCTTAATCAGGATGACTGGGTCATCCTCTTTTATAAACTTGCTGGATTAATTATTTTTCAAGGTCATCTGTGAATTGACTTTAGTAAGCAATTATAAATTGGATGATATTTTAATATTCTACCCTCTCCCTGAGCTTTAATCTAGAAGTGATGAGAGACAAAAAGAAACCCAAAGTGCATTTTAGAAAGCAAGATGATGAACGTCATTATCCAATACCTTTTTAATTTCTCCTGCCCTGGACACCCTTATCTTTCCCACTGAGTTCAAAGGGAGTTGAGGGAAATTCAGCATCTTGCAGAAGCAGTGCTTTAGTCTTTTACCTAATATATATGCCCATGATCTCGGGAGAAATCTGTTGATATTGGTATTTGAGACACTTAAACTCGGCATTCAGGATTCTGTTCTATTACAATGTATTTCTACTAAGGCAACAGAAGTCTCTGTTTCCTCTCTCTCTGATGTTGCCTTTTGAATCTTAACATTAAAAAGCAGTATTTTCCTTCACTGTTTTTTAAAAGAATTTGAAACAGTTTAGGAATCTGGTTTTGGACCATCACCCAGCAATAAACTTTTAGGTACCTGCATAACCTTGGCTTCAAAGGGCAGATTGCTAGGACCAGCTGAATAAGGATTGCAGATCTACTGGTTAAAGTTTTCACAAGCATTTTCTAGAGGAACACTTACCACATGTCTGTGTTTACATCCAACCACATGTGCTCTTAAGCAACTTTCAACATGACCATGCTAAAGCAATGATTTCCCACTGAATGACTCTTTGGTTTGCTTTCTAAGCATAGAAAGCAAGGTATGGTTTCGCTCAGACCCCTCACAGACCATCAGTACAGCTGCCTTAGGACTCCACAGGTTTGTGAATTATTCACAGTCCTTTCCAAGACTACAAAGAAAGCTAGACAGCAGTTCTGTTGTTTCAACTTAAAAGGCAAATAAAATTACAAATGGACAACATAGTTGCAATGTATTCCTCAAGGGGAATACTATTATTTGTCCATGAGGATTCTGCTAAGGGTTTCAGACTGTGCTAAGGAAAGAGGAGATAACAAAAAATGTTTATGGTGCTATCAGTACACCCGATCTATAAAATCAACAGAAAAATCCAGAAGCAAAATTTGCCCCATTTGCATCAGTATTTCGAGGAAGGAATGAGTTTTGTTTGGAACAGGACAGGCTTGAATCATGATTTTGATGAGGAGCTACGTAAAATTCTGGGGTTTGCTGGGATTTTGCTCTAAGCCACAAACAGGAGATAACAGCTGCTTAGTGTTTTAATTTTGTATTAACAAGAATTGCAAACAAAGAACAAAAGAAACAGCTTTACCACAAACCTTTGTTCTTGCTCTGTTACGACTGTTGATTTCATTGTCATTTAGTCCTGCCAAGGGTTGATACACATAAAATCAAGACAATAAATGCAACCCTTGTCTGTCTTCTCTCTTTATAGTTTATTTTTGAAGGTATGTGCCAAGCAGATAGTGCTGGAAAAACAACTGCATGCTTTTTTCAGCTGAACTTATACATCAGAGGTAACTGCAGTGCACAGTGCTCCACACTCATCCAGCCATCATCAGGCAGATAACTGCAGGAATGAGAATTAGGCTGAATTTCCTGCCTAGACATAGGTGGGGCATCCTGAGACTATCCAGTTTAAGAATTATGACGTTAGGGCAATAAAGGAGAAGAGTTTTAGGTTATCATCAATACTATGTAGAAATCTCTCTCCAGAATGTATAGACAAGATTTTTTTTAATCCTTATAATTTGCATATGCCCATAATCTGAAGACGATAAGAAAGTTGCCTGTTACTCTATACAGCCATATGAAATCTTTTTATCTAAAAACAGACATCACACTTAGTGTCAGACAAGCTGGAACACTAAAGCTCCAGTAATTTCAGTAACCTACTTCTATGTCACTGGATAATAGCCACTTTTCATTTCTGATGTGGGTAATAACAAGAAAATGTCAGTTTCAGAGATTTTTTTTTCAAATGAATTCTTCTAAAATAAAAAGGCTATTTTCTTTTTCTGAAGGAAATTTTGACATTTCCATTTCAATGTCTTTTCCAGAAACCATTAATTATACTTTCCAATATGCCCTAGATGCCAACAGAGCTTTTCTGAATCTAGTGGTAAAATTCTCACTGCTTTTAATGGTGGCAAGGATTTCCTATTCCACAAATGTGTATTTACACAGGTGTTCTTAAGGCCCACACTTAGGTAGTGTTCAAGTATTGCTTTTCCAGAATCCCTATTCACTCAGCCTCTTACTCTGCCTTTCAGACACAGAGGATTGTTGTTTTAAGTGGTACAATCTTCATGCAGGGAAACCCTGTGAATTTAGACCAAGGATGTATTGCTTATGTACACTAAGCATAACTGTAGAGGCCCAGAGAAGTTCCTTCCACTTAAGGGTAGGTCATCATAATTTCTAGAAACCACACCCTGGAGTACAAACTGGGGTCAAATAAATCATCTTAGAAAACATGGCACTATAGAGAAAGAATGGTACCTGGCTCTGAAATATTTGTTTTCCTCCGTTCAGGCTTCAAAATGAAGTAATTCCATCCAAGCCTGCTCACTCTTTGAATTCAATTAATGCCATCACTGCAGCAATGAGGTGTTGCTCCTGGTTAATTTTGTGCATGTGTGCTTGACTATATGAGATGTATTACATCTAGCATGTAGCCACTTGAGAGCAGCAATGGGCTTTCACCCTCTGAGCTGTGCCTAACAGAGGAGCCGTGAAAATGAGCAGTCTGTGCCAGGCACAGGTTTCATAGCCACAAACAGATTTACTAGTGACCACTGCAATGGCCAGGACATCTGGATGTGACAGAGTATTACCAGCACCCCTGAATTTGTGGCAAACTCTGAGCTTATTGCCCCCAGGTAGTGAGCAAAAGGGAGTATGTGCATGGAGGCTGGTAACACCTCAGATCAACACAAGTTCAGGATTCCTGTAAGTCCATCTGCAAAACCTTAGCTTGCAAACATAGGGACTGGGACAGGGTGTGCTGAGATCTGACACATCTATTCCAGATGCTCCGGTGCTCTCACAGCCCTAAAATCCACTTCCATCATCCTCTTTCATATATTTTGCCCCAAACTCTGGATCACAGAGATAGATCCAGAATAGCAAACTGCTTCTCTTGGGGATTTCCCTCCCAAGCAGGCAGTGCACTACTGGTCCCAGTCATGTAAAGGACAACTCTGAATACTCCGAATGCCTCTCCTCTTTCTCTCTCCCTCATTCTCTCTCTTTACCTAGTACTGAAATGACAAAACTCAAAGTGAAATCTTGGCTGGGAGGATGTGTTTTCAGTCTGTTTGAGGTTTTTGCACAAGAGGTGTTTATCAGTGATGCAGCTGTGTTTCCTTAAACACTGTGTAATTTGAGGGTCTGCACACAAGGCACTGCAAAATAACTTATTTTTATTTTCTAACATGATGAAGAAGCCATAAATCTGTAGAAACTTACAACATGAACTGAGTGAGTCCCAGAATATCAAAAGAAGAAAGAGGATTTCACACTCATTTATTTTGCTGTCCCATTTCCAGCATTGTGTGAATTAGGGCTACAAGTTTCACACTGGTATTCAGAAGGTCATTTGTCACACACAGAGAAATAAATTAGAGGGAACATTAATGGTGACAAGCATACAAGACTACAGAACAGCAGAAGCATGGGAATGAGACGAGCAACGTTCCACAGACCTCTGGTCCAGTTACCATAAATCCAGCATATCAGCAATGAATGCATTCAAGCACACCTCTGAACTGTCATTGCATAGATTCATGTATTAATATGAGTAACTGTACAAATCTAAAGTTAAAGGTCTCCATAAAGCCTACTTTTCAAGGAAGGGTGTTTCATATAACATTTATTTGACCTAGAAGGAAACAAATTATTTTAAGATTCCTTAATTAATTAATTCCTGTTTAATTTCTTTTCCTGAGAGAAACTGAAAATCTAGTGGCTGTTGTTCTTATGGCATGGTCCTTTCACATTAAAAACAAACAAACAAACAAACAAAAAAAATAATAAAAAAAAAAAAAGATGAGAAAAAAAGCCTATGTATGTTGCATGACCAATTATAATTAAACCAGTAAGCTAATATTTACAATGTCAGAATGACAGGATAAATTCTCTCTGTAGTGACTAATATGACCAGTCTAGCAAGAGAAGTCTGAAAGTTTATCTCATCATCTTTCTCCCTTGCTTCTCTCCCACCAGTGGAGTCTGGATAAATCAAAAAACACCAACCCAGCCCCATTCCTGTTCCCCTGGAAATGTTATCCATTGTGAGCAGTGACTTGAAGTCACAATTACTTGGGAATCTTTGTTAAAATATAGTGTTGAGATTTTAACTAAGATTAAGTACCTTCATTCCCCTAAGTCTTCTTACACTGACATGGAAACTCTTCAGGAATTCCTGAAGTAATTTTTTGTTTTCCTTTAATATTTAAATGCTGAAGAATAAAAATCCCTTTTTTTTTGTACACTGATGCAAAGCATGGGTAAGACTAAAACCAGTACATTTAAAAGTAGATGATTCTCACTGGTTTTATAGCAGCAACATCGTCACCTTGGTCCTGATGTAGCAAGACACTAACACAGAACATTTCAGCAAAAGCACTGTTTCTCTCGATATATCTGTAAGAGCTCTTTTCTTTGAAATACAAATTCAATACTGCAGACAGACCTCAACTAACTTCAAAAGGACAATCTCTGTCAAACGTCCGACGTTCCTAGCTTGTTTGAAGATGGAGACGTACTGACGCCCTTCCTGTCAGGGAAGGAGGAAAGAAAAGAGGTTTGTTTAGTCCAAATCCCCACTGGTTGCTTTCCAATACATCAGAAAACTGGTATGTAGTCAGTCTCTCTAAATAAGAAAAAGGAAAAAAGTCAGACAGCTCAGTGATTAATATGCTTACTTGCATGTCAGAGACGTATGTTCAAATCCTTCTTCTGTCAGACTGGAGCAGGGATGTGAAGCAAAACTCTGTGCTTGAGGAAAAGATCAGTCAATCTTAGTTGTGTTTCTGCATCTACCTCTCCTGACAGCTTTTTGGGTTTTTTTCAGTGGGTATAAAATACAGAAATAATCACTGCAGCAGAAGTAACTCTGCTTTGTCATGAAAAAAGCCCTAACCTCCAGGCTACAGGATTTCCTTTCCCTGTCCTTTTGCTATCCGACTGCATTTTGTGCAAGGCTTTATGCATTAGGCAAATTAAGCAGATTTTATTCATCCGAGATCAAAGAATAAGCATAATACAGAAGGGACAATTCTTGTCAAGTGTAAAGTCTAGCTGCGCACACGAGTCTAATGGGAAAAATGTAAAGTAATTTACAGGAAGGAAAATTAGTGTGCTGGAGAGGTGCCTCTAGAGGGTTAAATAATGGTATAGCAGAGGCTTTGAAGATCCATTCTTTAATTGGAAGTTGTAGTATGATGCCTAAAATCCTTTATGAATCCAGTTGGGTGCTCTAAGGGTAAAATGTGAAGGCCAGTCAGAAAATACATGGGGTGAAATTCAGTGTAGAGCAAATCCATTTACTTCAATCCTTTCCTCCACCCCTCCATGTAAGGGCACAGGTGCAGTCTCATGAACCTGCCACCTCATCCTTATAGTCTCCTTGTACCTGACCTCTCCTCCCAGAAGTGTCTTTGGCACGCCCAGACTGCCCTGAAGGATCAGGCATAAGCAGAACGTGCTCTGCCAAGTAAGAACACCTTATTTGTAGCTGACACACAGGAACTATTGTTCTTGGGTTGTTTATGCTTTATTCCCTGTGGCATCTGCTAATATATTCTTGGTCTGATTCTTATCTCTTACTGACACACATCAGAAGCATTTCTAAATTCTGGGTGGAGAACGGTTTGACATTTCTAGTTCAGATCAATATCACATCAGCAGAGATGAGTCAAACACTTGCAGCTCTCATTCCTGTATTATTTATCCACATTCAATTGTCTCTCACCTTTTATTGACCTTTTCTATTCAACTAATATGAAACCAAGGCCCTTTGAACCCAAGTGCCAAGTGGCGCAGCTGGATTGCAGGCTGTCTATTGTTCTGAGTAATGGGCAGCTCCAGCAACAAGCAACATTCACCACTTGTTCGTGCCATACCTGGGAAAATACTGCTGGATGTACACCGACCTCCTGGGGAACTTGGCCTGTTGGTGGAGCTCATCAGTACCTAAATTAGATTCCTGCAGACCCTAACCTCTCCCCCCAGTTATAGTGTGTCTGATGAGCACCAAGCACAAATTACTCTGTTTTCATACCACACAGAAGAGGACAAAGACATGATGGCTGAAATCTGAAACCAGCAAGCAGTGATGACAGTCCTTCCCTTCATGGGCAATCTCTGAACTCTGGTGATCTTCAAGGGCAGCCTCTGGCTGGTATCACTCTAAACGATGCCAGGAAATGAGGCTGCTTTTTGTTTTCATATCCTGTTTTTCATGGCTTGCTAAGATATGATTATGTGGATACTAGGGTTATTTTTTGTCTTCAGCTAAACAGTAGTTAGGGCTTTATTTTATCGTATGAATAGTTGCATATCTTTCTCAAGCATTCCCAGAATATTAGGGGAAGAAAAACCAAAAGTATCCGGATACAGGCAGAATGGGCATACACATACCCACTGGGTACACAATTTGCAGAGGAGCACTTTCCCTTTCACATGCACACCAGACCAGATTAACGTCAGGCTCAGGGGGGACTCAGTTTGCACAGATCTGCAGGAGACACAGAATGTTCACGTGTTTTCTGCAGCCCTGAGATATTCATACCAGCAGTACAAGGACTGTATCTTTTCTGCTACTGTATGACATAATTAAATGGAAATAATAAATTAATCAAACCTAGCCTGGCACACAACCATAACACAAAAATTTTAAAATTATATTAAAAAAACAGAACCTGCTCATGGATGAAAACATAGATCAAGTCTACCTTGTGAATGAATAATTGCTAATGGATGGAATATGTGACTGTGTTATGAAATGATTTTTCTTTTATGCCTTTAGTGCTGATAAACCTCAGTCTTTGAAAAACAACATCTTCATATGTCATGACAGAGATAGTTATTTCATTTAAATTGGTAAAAACTGTCAGAGCTGCTAGGGTTTTAACCTTCACATGAAAGAAATTCAGGTAAGACACATCCGCTACTTAGACCATGAATCATTTCTGGAAAATAAATTTAAGATATGAATTTAACTTTACTATTTTAATTAGACATAGAGTAACACCCCAGTCCTGAATATTCCACATCCTGGTGTGTGGGAAGTCCAAAGTCAGACACTAACTGTTTTTCTTGAGCCTATCTGCATTCCAAAGGGACTTCTTCCAGAGCATATAAAGAACTCCCTTGTCTTTATTTCCTGTAAAATTTCAGGCTCCTAGGTACTGATGAGTACAAAACCATTTAGGATAGTAGAATAGCAGGAGTAACTGCCACTGAACACACATTTAACACAGAAGTGCAAAGGATGACACTATTGGCCTTTTTACTATGATAAGCAGGAAAGGAAAAAAAGCCATGTGCCATGCAACAAGATTCTCTTCTCCTCCTTCAACAGCATACAGATACTCTACTTCTATGTCTTGCAAGCAAACAACGAAGAATATTTAAAACAGACTTTCTTGAGAAGGAAATGCTTTAAGAATTGCCATTATATAAAAAGGGAAAGGAGGGCAATGCATCAATAAAGTGAACTGAAGCATTTTTAGTCTGTCTAGTCTCACAAAAAGAATGGCAATAAATATTTCCATAAAAGGTATGTTTACCTCCCATAATCTCCATGACAACAATTATTTCACTAGGCTCAGAATTTTCTTCCTTCCTTTTATTTTTTTCATTTTGAATTAGCTGCTTGTGTAGACAAGCATCTGCTGCCTCTCCATCTCACAGCTGCTCCTTCTTGCTTTTATTCTTACTAGTCTGTATCCCTTACCCATTTTCAAGCAAAGAGAGACACTCTCTAAAATGGTCAGTCTGGGCAAAAGGCCAGGAAGTGAAATCAGCTCTTTACCAATAGATTTCCTTCTATTTTACTTTATTTCCCTAGAAAATTTTGTCCTCATCCAAAAAAGCCTGCCAGTCTTAGAAGTTTGTTTTAGAATTACAATACTATAGGAAGTTACTAAAAATGTAGGTGTTTCTCACTTCAAATGGAAATTCACTGATTTCCAAAAATGCTTTTATTTAGGTCAAAATCTGATAAAATACTAAACATGTAATAATATTGGGGTAAATCTCAATTAGACTCTAATTCTCCTCTTGTTTGCTTTTTTCCTAGGATGAGAGGACATCAGAATTCACCATTTTTCCAGGCCTCCAAAACCTATGGTTTGCATTGGCTACTGATAGTACCCCTGTGGACCAGGAAGCAAATTGCATAAAGGTGGTGTTGAAATTATCACAGTAATGCTTTTTAAGGATGGCCTTGGGCAGTGGCAGCACAAACACGGCTCACTTTGGTACTTTGGCACTTGTGGATCATCTCACTTCTCGCTTTTATTTTGATTTCTCCCTATTCTCTTTTTGTGTATACTCCCTATTTTCCTGCCTACTCATTTTTTTTTTCTGTGCTGTAGCTCTCTGTTCCTTTAACTTACCCTGTGGTGATTTCTCTCTTCTCTTCTCTTCTCTTCTCTTCTCTTCTCTTCTCTTCTCTTCTCTTCTCTTCTCTTCTCTTCTCTGCTCTGCTCTTCTCTCCTCATCAAATGCAATCAAAGACTGAAATACAGGCACACACAAAAACACAACTGAAAGCTCAGATTTTGCAGCATGCAGACACTTCACATGGACCTATAGGATATGTCAAACGAGTTAAAGCTCTGACCACTGCTGGGTATCTGTTTTTCAGAGTATGGAGAAAAAAGAAGATGATACAGTAAGGTTTGATACCATGATGAATTTCAGTGCTTTTACTATTTCTGGCATTGTTTACTGCAAAATAGATCATATGGCCATTCCCACCTCAAGTTCTTGTGGACCCCCTCATGCCAATGTATACAAAAGACAAAGCTCATGTGGGGCTAGACAGTGCTACATAATAAGGAGGTACGAAGTATTTGGAGGCTGGGATGGAACTAGTATGAATTATCCAGTCAAAAAAAGGAAGAGAGTGAGCTAGAGTAAGAATAAAAAGTATTTATACTCTGCGGTATTTTCAGAAAAGATTTAGTATGTTTAATTTGAGAGTTCTGGAATTCCTTTCCCCCAGCTAATTACAGAATTGGAATCTTCCCGAATAACTCATTATAGATGAATGGAAGTGGTAACAGAATACTTTTTTTCCTCACATGCTTAGCAATGGAAACATGAACATATAAACTGATCAGGCTTTAAGGGGAACATATGCGGGTATGCTACAGCCACATCAATGTAGTTCATCTACAAAACCTCTCCTTAGCAGGTCAGGACTAGTTATATTTTATGCCTATGTCATAAAAGCAACAGGTATACCACTGTGTTCATATCAGCAGTTAAATATCATTCCTCGTTATTAAGTTCCATAGCTACGTGATAATGTCACTGGAAATTATTATTACAGTAGACAGGGACTTGCATGACGCCTGCTGGGTTGTCTTTTCCAAACTTTGTAAGTGAACCTTGTAATCGACAAAGTCCTTTTGAGAGATGAATTATTACATTCTTAGAATCATGCAGTTTCTTACAATAATTCTTATCATTCTTATTTTAATTTCCGGTCGCGTTCTCTGGAAAGGTAACAAAAGCATGCTGAATTCCACCTGGCATTTTTTACTCCTGTTGCAAGTCGTTTGACTGAATGCAGAGAAATTAATGACAAATCTTGTCACACTTTTGAAATGAGACAGTTCTCATTGACTTCAAGACCGTCTTATTTTTAAAACTAAGGTATTTTCTTAAAGAATAATGTAACTGTTTAGTGAGAAAATACTTTGTCTAAACACAAGTTATATGTGAAATGCAGGGCTGCTTTATTTGATAAACCATACATATATTTACATTATACCATAATACACCATATATATTTTTATATCATATAGATATTGTTTCATGGAGCACTTTATGACAAAAGGAGGATTTAACACATAATTTTTGAGGCACACTGCCAAGTGACAGCAATTTTCACTTGTTTAAAATACCTGTTTAGATTAGGTTATTTAAAGTATTACCTATATCTTAGCAGAACACAGAAAGATGGGGAAAAAGTCTTGATTTTACCCATAAAAATTCAACAGATGGATGTCTGGATTCAGTAGAGGTACTAGCTGGGATCAGAGGGAAGGAGAGAGCTCATAGGGACTGTACAGCCTGACCACAGCCAACTGGTGTAGACTCTGCAAGGCTGCAGCAAACTAAGACACTGGAGCCGTGCAAACAGGCAGAACACTGATCTTCATTTCTCGCTCCCTGTCCATAGTTCTCAGCCCCAAGCAAACCTGTATCATGCAACAAACCAGGTGATAAATTGAGGTGCACATCAGCAACCCTCCTTTACACTAGCAGAAAAGACAGCTGCTTCTGATATTAGACACTGTCTCCAGGTCTTGTCACATAACTGGTAGACCGATCTATTTCCAGACATTTTCCTGTATCCCCTTTGGGGAAGAGAAATTTACTGTCCTTATGCTCTACACATTTTAGTGTGACACGATCATTTTACTCGTCCCCTTCGAAACAAGGCAGATCTCTTTTACTGCACCATCCATCTATCCCTAGCAGTAAAATATGGCTCTTAGCAAGATCTGGATGCTGTATCCCTCAACAAGACTACTTCTAATGAAAATACAACCCCTTAGGCTCTAGCGGTAGCAAAGTGTGTGCTGATACACAGATAACATATTTCCTGGTTAGTTGCAAAAAGAATAGTTGTAATTTACCTTATAAAAACACAAAAGGAATCCACCCTAATAGAGAAAAGTAGTTTATTAATTCAGCACTTCTTACATAGCTCCTTAGTAAAAATACAAGTGTTATAATAAGAGGCATACAGTTACATAATGAAATAAAAAAAACCCAATGGCTCTTATTAAAATACAATTAAAGTAAACCACTCTTTTTGCAAGGGCTAAGGTCTCACAGGAAAAAGACTAAGGAATGACTACACCTAAATAAGGCTTTAACTATTGAAAGCAACAGCTACATTAGAGCTTATACATCCACCAGTTGCAGCATTCACATTTGTGTAATAAAGCCTTTACATGTAAAAGTAAAAGCTGCCTTACGTCTGGACTGGTACCAGCATTTGTGTGGGAGTAGCTAATTGTCTCTTTCAGAAAACGACTTCTCCAGAAAAGGTCCCATGAAGAGTAATTTCTAATCTACCTAAATGCAAGAACTAGAAAGAACATTAAAAAAACAGACCAAGAGCTGTTTTCTGGAGATTCAGCAGACCTGTTATTTTTACAGTATTTTGCAGGATATTCAGGGGCAGCAATAGGAGAGGAGAGCAGATAAACATGCAAGTCGAGTAGATATAGAGCCATTGCCTCTATTTTCAGCTGGCAAATGCCTTCAGCTTTGTCAATACAGTATTTTCATCCTTCTGTGTAGTACAAGTCCTTCCAATGAGACTGGACTGCCCAGGGCACTGCTGGCTAACCTATTGTTTCTAAACTGGTTTTTCAGTTTGCTGGTTCATATATAGCCTTGGAAATTAAAGTCATGGCCTGTGTGAAATGAGCTGGTAATAGCCATCAATTACCTGGTAGAGAGGCCAGACCAGACGGCTCAAACCATGCCCTTGGCTGACGGCTGAGAAGAGACATAAGGGAGCAAATGTTTTTATGGACTGAGCTGCATTCTCCTCCTCAGGGACAGAGCCCTAGGTTTGAAGAATAACATGAAAATTTTGGGGCTTATACATTATTCCTTCTATTTATAAAGATTAGCTTTTATTCAGCTATAATAAATGAACTCAATTTTGAAAGAGAAAACAAAGTGAAGCTGTTGGATTACAGTGGAATATTAGGCAAAGCCTTGTAAGCATTCCCCAGTAAGATGGCAATAGTAAAGCTGTAGCAAACTCTCCTCCCTCTCAAATCTATCAACCAGACTTGGGGAAAATGACTCAAGATATTAACTGGACAGGTATGTGCAGAAGCACAGCTTTTGGTCATCATAAAGAAAAACGAGGGGCTCAAGGAACAATTCATTTAGTTTGGGTACATTTAAAGCTAGATCCAGTGAAGAACTAGGGATATGAATAGCAGGTGATGCAAAATGAATTGCATCTTTCCAGCTTAAAATGCAGGCAGGCAGTAAGAATCTCCATGTGCTGACCCACACAGGCAGATGGCTCAATGCCTGTGCCCTGGTGCACCATGGAGAAGAATGAATGCAGAAGTCACAATTCCAGTAGGTAGCAGAGCTCTGAATACACGGCTGCTACCACACCATATACTTTGACGTAGGTGGCTGTTAGCACCTCAACACCTTGATTAACCAAAAATCCAATTTCACCTAGAATTAAACTAACAAGTTCTTGTTGTGTTATGAAAACCTATTTTCCATAAAACCAAACCCACTGGCACCCAAATGGACTGCAATTACTGAGAAACCTTATGTTCTAAGAACTCCAGATTGATTACTTATTTACTTTTTGCTTTTTTCTCCTTCTCTCCCTCCCCAGCAAGTTATTCAAATACTAGAAATTTGTATTATGCTTTATTCACAAAACCAAAAACACTGACATGGGTTTTTCCAAAGTAAAACCTGGAAAACAAAATGTAGATATATGCCTGCACTTTCATGCCACATAAAATACCTGGGAAGAGATTCAGATGTGTGCTGTATCTGAATGTACGCATCAGGCAACAGCACACAGATAACAGTAAGGAGTGTGAAAATGAGGCAACATGGGGGCTCCATTAGGAGGTGCAGTTGCAGTTGATCAGTGAACCTCATTCAAGAACAACTACTGAAGCCAACGCAGGCACCTGATGTATGATGCATTTAGGCCAGCCTGCTGGAAAATCGTGTGCTGAATCAGTTCTTGTGACTGTTAAATCGCCCCTGTATGAGGAGCTACGGGGTTGATTGCACAGCCTCACCCAACCAAGCAACCGCCATCCTTCAAGGAAGAGGTATCTGAAGCTGGACCGCTTTTCTCCGAAAAGCGCTGTGCAACAAGCCAGCAAGATGGGCCCGGGCATCTCGGGGACACGGGCCGGACACGGGGCCCGCGACCCCGGTCCGAGAGCTGCGGCTCTGCGCTTCGCCACCCTCCGGCCCCTCCGACAGCGGAGGAGGCACGTCCTACCCCGGGGCTGGACACCCGCCCGCCGGGCTGGGCGAGCGCTTCCTGGCGGCGCCGGGAGCTGCTTGTCCTGGGCCCTCCAACAAACGGAGGATGCCGAGGTCAGCCACGGCTCCCAACACGTTTCCTCCGGCCGGTCCGGGGGAGGGCCGTGGGAGCGGGTCCGGCGCTGGAGAGGGACGGCGCGGGCAGTAGAGGCCAGCCCAAGCCGGGGGCGAACGCCACCACAGCCACAGGAGCAGCCCGCGCTCCTCAGCCCGCCGCGTCCCGCCGCCGGCATGAGGCGGGCCGGGCCCTGGTGCCTGCTCCTGGCCGCGGCCTGCGCCCTGGGCCGGACCCCGCCGCCCCCGCGGGCCGCCGTGCGCTGCCTGCCCGCCGGCGCCTGCTTCAGCGCCCACCTCGCCAACGTCTCGTACGCCGAGGCCCGCGGAGCCTGCGACCGGCGGTGGGGCAGCCTCGCCTGGGTCAGCGGCGAGCCCGAGCTGCGCCTGCTGCTGGGGCTGCTGGCAGAGGCGGCGGTGCCCGCGCCCGCACTGTTCTGGGTCGGGCTGAAGAGGAACGCTTCTGCCTGCACCCACGAGGAGCAGCCGCTCCGCGGCTTTTCCTGGGAGGGCGTCGGTGGTGGAACGGCCCCGCAGGAGGTCCCGGCGACGCTCGGCCGGTGGCTGCAGGAGCCCCTGCGGTCCTGCCTCATCTCCCGCTGCGCTGGGCTGCACCTGGCGGCTGACCTCGGGGGCGGCTCCAGCTGGGGCTGGAAGGAGCGGGCTTGCCAGCAGAAAAACCCGGGCTACCTCTGCAAGTACCAGTATGAGGGTGCCTGCCCCGACCTCAGTCCCGCGGGCGCCTTTGACCTCGACTACCGGCTCCCCTTCAAGGAGCGCAGCGGCGGCCCCGGCTTCAGCCCGCCAGGCACCGTGCTGACGGTGGCGTGTCCCGGCGGGGAGGTGGAGCTCACCTGCCAGCCCGAGTCGGGCGGCTTCGCCTGGAAGGCGGCAGAGAAGCCGCTCTGCCCCTGCCCCTCGGGCCGCAGGAGTCCGGACAGCGGGCCGTGTGCCGAGGCCGCCGGGTGTCGCGATGCCGCCGGCGGCTTCGCCTGTGCCCGCACCCCGGGCGGCCCGGACGGAACTGCCTGCCCGGGCACGGGGCCGGCCCCCACGGCTGCAGGCGGCCCCACGGAGCCGTCGGGTGCCAGGGCGGAGGGGCGGCGTCCTTCCATTCCGACACCCGGCGGTTCCACGAAGCCGCCCGCCACCACCAGGACCGCTGCCGGCGGAGAGAAGACGGCTGCTCCGCCGCTCTCCTCCTCTTCGAACTACGTTTTCATCCTGGTGACGGTGGCGGTGGTGGTGCTGGTCATCCTGGTCATGACCGTCCTCGGGGTGTTCAAAATCTGCTTTAACAAGAAATCCGAGGGCCGCGGGGACAAGGAGCCGCCGGAGGCCGGCAGCAAGGCGGAGGCAGGCTCCGCGGAGCCCAGCGGAGCAGCGGGCGGTGAATAGCCCCGGACCGCCGAGCCGCGTGCCTCGGGCTGCCTGAGCAGCCGCTCCCACCCGGGCCAGCGCTCGGCTCGCCACGTCCCTCCTGCCCCAGCACTGCTGCCGCGGGGAGCAGAGGGAGAGGCGCCGCGGGACTTGGTTGGGCTGGTCTTGCACATTATCACAGGCAGGAGCGCGTAGCGACGTTCTTTTGAGGGGATTGAAGTCTTTGGACAGTCAGGAGTTTTTGTCGGTCTGAAAAGCAGTTATTTCGGTGCGGACTTCACTAAAATATAAGTAGATCAGCCTGGCCAACAGAGCGATTGCAGCTGCAACAACCGTGCGTTTTTATCCTCTCAGAAACTGTTCGTCGGGTGCCTTACTTGGAACAAGCATAAAGTGGACCACTTTGAGCACTTGCATCTTGTAATTTAGAAGTCACTCCTTGCCTGAGTGGTACTTGAAGGCTATCGTTTTCAATCTAATTGCTGGAACTTTTGGAGAGGTGAACTGCCATTATTTTGGATGAAACTGCAACCTATATGCTTTCATACTGACATTCTTAAAAAATGAAAGAGCATTTCCATACTTAGAAAGTCATCAAACTGCTGAGGAAGTGAGAGGTTAATGGGGAGTCAGTTTTATACTACAGCTGATGAAAAGAATAAAGGATGATATAAATCACTGCCCTGTTGTTACTTCATACTTATTTTTATTGTAGCAGAGAATAAATTTCTCAGTTACAGTTTTTCTCCTAAACTGTGTTGTTACAAAACTTACTTTCTGTATGAAATATATGGCTCCTTTAGAATCAGACAAGGTGCTGACACACCACCTTGCGAGAGGAGTTAACATGAGTCCAAATTCATCATGCAAATCTCATTCTCTTTAGTCAGATATATTGTTTTCCATGGAGTCCCTTGAGAGTAAGGAAAGATTCACCGTTTGTGCCCTTTCTAAATGAGGTAAACACTTCCTCTGTGATTTCCCATGAGAATTCCTGTAGAAGAGCTTTCGTCCTGGTTGCAGAATTTGCTTTCTGTGCAGTTCAGAGTGCTTGTACTCACTTATTATTATTATGGTTTTGGTTTTCAATTAAAGTTGTAATATTAAATATTGATTCAAGGTTTTCTGAGTGTAGTTATACACAGCTAACTGGTCTCATCCAATCCTTTTGGGGTGCAGGGAGAATAGGGAAATATTTCTTTTCTTCCCTTAAGAGAACTTTAATCTCTGAAATGTCTCTTTAAATACACTTGCTTGCTTGTTTGTTTCCCTCTCTTGACAGCTGACATTCTGACTACTGCTTTAATTTTGACATTTTCCTGTCAAGTTCGAAGAACTCTGTTTTAAAAATGTGTGTTATTATCACCTATTTTTCTTACAAACAAAGACTTGATGATAAATATGGTGTAAGCATCTGCTAAGGATAAAGAATTATGTAGTGTAAGTTTTTTCTTTTCTCCTCTTTCTCCATTTAATTGTGATAGGCAGTTGCTACCTGGGAAACAATCTTTTGCTTTTGGTGAAGAGTTCACTGATATTTGTGAGCCATCAGATTGACTGTAGCCAGAAATTCCCTTGTATCATGACAGGAATTAAATCCAGCTAGGTGAGAATGCTACTCATTACAAGGTGACTCATAATCTGCATACTTTTCTAATCTGTTTATCTGACATTTGTATTTCAGAAGGTAGGCATTTTTCATCTTGGGCAAAAGGTTTGATTCTACATTCAGATGTGGCAGATTTGGAAAATTACTTAGTCATTAATTCCTTATTTCTTAATAACACTCCTGTTGCCATAAGTAATTTCTTTTTGGGGTGGTGTATGTGGAGTTCTCCTATCAGAGGCTGTAAAAGCAAATAACAACTAAGATGAATGAGAGCATCTCTAAATTTTTTTTCTATGTTTTAGTCTTTCTCACATACCAGATAGCTGAACTCTTGATGAGACTGTCCAGGTGTGATTTTCTAAGCTCTAGAAACTATCTCATTCTCTGTTTCTGAGTCTTACCAAGCACACAACTAAGTGCTGAGTTAAGCACCTGACTACTTATTTTGGCATCTCTCAGTATGTGACTCAGACTATTTAGTTAAAATATACAAGTTCATGCTTTTGCTAGCCATTCACCTGTCTCATAATTCCCATTTCGCCCTTCCTGTGAAATCATGTTTTGATTTGAGAGTTCTATTTCTCACACAATTCAGAATCATTAGACATTTGTCTAGAGGACTACACAAGGGTTCAGCTATGTTCCCCCGGCTTGTAATTTCACTCATCTGAAACCAGACTATTTTGCATCTTAAGGATGGGATCCATCTTACCATGTCTAGATATCTCCAACAGTTCATCTAGACTTTTTTACTCATCCAGACTCCCTTAATATGTGCTTGCAATTAATCTCATTTTAGACTAGATGCAGAAAACAGGACCGATGAATTACTTCCTGAAAGTGCCCTTTCTCTGCATTGACTGTTAAGAAGGCATATGGAGACTACTTATATTTAAATGCGTGTAAAATACACATTTAAAAATAAATCAGAAAATTCAGCTCGCTTAAAGTCTCCAGCTGTGCAAGTCACTTTTCTAAAAGCAAAATCATGGTGCCTTCTGTCTTTTCCAGGTGTGACTAAATGGTCATAATTTTATTATTGCTTTTTTTGCTTTTACATGCTAGAGATTCTTGTTTAGTACATCTGGTGTTCTTTTATTTTTGTAGTCAGTAGAATGCAAAACAAATAGTGTGTGGATTTGTTTGGAACCTGAGCAGGTTTGAAATGCATGAATTTCTCTTTCTCTAATAGTTCAGACCAAAAAGAAGATGGTTTGGGAGAAAAGATTGATCATTTTTCCTTTCCACTCTTGATCCAGTTGGGTCTTTAGTGAATAAGAAACCAACACATGCAACCATTGGTTCATATCAAAACCATGATTCTCTGGTCTGCAAGAGCAGGGTTTGCTGTTTAGAGAAGAGAAAGAGAATAAATAAGATCATAATGAGTACAGATATCATAACAAATACTGAGATAATAAAAGTGTCTGGATATGAAAGTGGATGCAATTTTTAAAAAATTATGCAACACCATATAAAAAACACACAACAAAATGCAAATAGTTTTCCAAAACATGGCAAAGATAGAGACAAATCCTGACTTTTCTCTCCTGTTGCATACATGTCCATTGACTAAACATTGTATAAGTATATTATATTCCAACTGTTTTCCAGTGCAGAAAAAAGATTATTTCATCTCATATTAAAGCTGTATAAATCACATATAAACTTTGTATCTGTGAGTTTCACAATGCTTACATTTGTAATGAAATGGTGATAGCAAGAAACTGTTAGTCAACATTTGAAAATGGTGATTCCTGCGAAGAATAAGACTGTCCAGATCTCGTCTATCACAGTTATCCAAAAAGTGTCCCATGTTACCAATTTTAGATTTCCTTAATTCCTACAGATAGTTTGACCAGTAGGCATATAATTTGTCAGCTGCACATTTTATTTGTGAACAAGTGATGGGTTTTTAATGGTTTGTTTCATCAAGTAATCAGAAATAAAATTTAATTTCCACATTAAAAAAATATCTACGCTATTAAGGGGTTAATTAGGTGTTCTATGGGATTGAAATTAAATCTATAAGTGGACATGGGAAAAATTAGAGTACTTCTGACATTTCTTCTTGTTTAGTGTATTGTATAGCTTAAAGAATATTAAAAATACCACGGATTCTGTGCTTTCCCTAGAAATTTCCTATCACTTAATTTTTTCATCTTTTAAATAGCAGTTATCTTTCATAATTTATTACATAGAAGTCAAACACTGATAGATGCAATGTAGGTCCTTCTAGAAATAATATTTTTTATTTCTTTGGTATGTGGACACTTACCAAGGCTAGTAGTAGTGTGTAGTAGTAGTGTGACGATTTATATATTTCACTAAAGATATATAATTAACTCAAAAGGCAAACACGGGCAGCAGCAGCAGTAACCACATTCCCAGGGCTTCAAAACATAAAACTTTATGCCTTTTCTTTTTCCTCCGATATGCAGCCTTGTTTTTCTCTTCTGGGTTTTTAGTCTGGACTGAACGACTTGAAAGTGGATGTGTAAAAGGAGTTGTCTGTTAGCAAGCGAGTCTTTTCCCTTTTCTGTATTGCTGACTAGAGTTACAGAATCAAAGAATGGTTTGGGATGGAAGGGACCTTAAAATCATCTCATTCCACCCCCCTGCTGTGCACAGAGACACCTTCCACCAGACCAGGTTGCTCATGCCCCCCATCCAGCCTGGCTTTGAACACTTCAAGGGATGGGGCATTCACAACTTTGCTGGGCAAACTGGTCCAGTGTCTCACCATTCTCACAGCAAATAATTTCTTCCTCATACCTAGTCCATGCCTACCCTCTTTCTTTGAAGCCACTCCCCTTTGACCTGTCACCACAAGCCCTAGGAAAATGTTCTTCAACTTTCTTGTAGGTACTGGAAGGTTGTTTGTAGGTACTGGAAACCTTCTCTCTTCCAGGCTGAACAACCCCAACTCTTTCAGCCTGTCTTTGCAGGAGAGGTGTTCTAACCCTCTGATCATCTCGGTGGCCTCCTCTGGACTCCAGCATGTCCACATCCTTCTTATGTTGGAAGCCCCAGAGGAGAACACAGTACTCTGGGTGGAGTGGAAGCAGCAGTGGAGCTGGGGAATGCAGAGATGTGGTGGTGGTCCTGCATTTGTTCTGTCCTTCCCCTCCTTCCACTTGCCGGTCCTTTTGCATTGTGAGTCAGAAAAATGGGAAAACAACTACTATTATGTATTTTATGGGTAATATAAGAGAAAAAAGACTGCAGGTCCACAGAGAGGATGAGCTGAGGAGGGAAAGATGAAAAAGACAGGCAATCATCCATGTTTATAAGGATGTATCTGTCCTAGCCATCTTCTTGCTGCATGTGTTTTCAGGTGTTGCTCAAAATGTGGTGGTTTGCAAATAAATAAACATTGTAAGTCATTAAGCCAGGAACAACACAGGCTATAACCTGTTAGAAAAACATAGTTTTGTTTTTGGAATGTAAATAACAGGCCTTGTGTTTCTGACTGATAAGAATGATTTACACTGTTCTCTGGAACATAACATAAGATCATAAATACAGATAGATTGAGGGAGATTATAAGTGATCTAAGTCTGTAATGTTTGTGCAGAGGAATGTGTTACATTACTTTTCTTGAGTATATCTTTCTCTAAGGGAAAGGATTTTTTCCCAGTCATTGTATTGAAGATTCTTTTCAAGTAAGAAATTCTGTAAATTTTACTTTATGACAGTGAAAGAGCCATGAAAATTCTTCTGTATTCAATTTCTGTCTTGTCAATATGGGGTTCTTCTTGGTTTGTGTTGAGAAAAAAATTGTTAGGTCTTTTTCTCTATTTCAATGATAAAGGGGGGAAAATTCAGTGAAATTAAAAAAATCTGTGAAAATCTGTGAAATTTTTAAAAAATCAGAAATATCCAAAATTAATTAACATTCAGAAAAATCTATTATCTATGTGTTTCTGCCTTGTTTTACTGAGTTTCTAGTAATTCAATAAATTGTCATTTTTTTCTTAGAAAAAATGCCTAGATACTTTCTAACCTTCAAAAATAATAACCATCTTAGAAAACAGCAGCTGACATAAAAAGCACAACTTCCTATTTTTTGCTGAGTTGAGAGTTTATATATTTGCTGTACTCTTAACAGTGAAAGTTAATTATGTGAAAGAGCCAAGTCCTGCTTTACAGTGTCTTCACTGGACTCTACTTACTTTCCTTTGTTGTTATCAAAATGGCCTCTCCTGGCCATCACTTGATTTTTTTCTCTATTTCAGATTCTTTCTCTCTCAGTCTGCTCAGCATCAAATATCCAGCAGTTTTGCCTTCTTTTATATCCATCCTCCCCCAAATATCCAGCTTTGCCACGTTTTGGACCACTCCAGTTGCCCAGCAATCCCTGGGCTGTCCATTGTCCATCTGAGCACAGGGCAGGTGCTGTGTGAATGAGCTGAGCTCGTGCTGTACCCAGCCAGTGACAGGGGCACTGGTGTCACCCAGCGTTGCTCAGCTTTATGAAGTGCAGTGCAGTCCAGCACCCTTCCAAAGCTTCCCCTGGGCTGCTAAGGCCCACATGTGCACTGACAACAGCACTGTCACCATCAAGGTTAGTGGAGACAATACAGTCCAGTTCCAAGTCATAAATGCAACACAATTCAGATCCCAAGTCAGAAATATGGTAATTGTTATCTGTCCTACAACCTTCCCATGCTGTGTATTTGGGCACATTTATCTGAGCCTTTCTAGTTAGGAAGCTCAAGAACCCTTAGGCATATTACACAGTGTAAGAACCTGTATAGAAAAGACATTTTGGGAGGGTGAGGAATGGAGAGTAGAAGGCATTTTCTGTACATTTATATAATTCTCAAGGTGACTCTACCCATCATAGACATGATAGTCATATAATGACAAAGGTATACAGCACCTTGCTATCTCTGCTTCATAGCTGCTTATTGCTCTGCCAAACCCAGATTTTAGGCTTTTGGAGAAACAAAGTTGGAAGGGAGTAGGCATAGTGAATGCCCATAGTGATGCTTTTATTGGAATGCATCTGTCTTGTCAAAATTGTGCTTGGTTTGTAGCTGTCTAATGACATACTTTGAAATACTCTCAAGTTCACCTATTTTTCTTGGCCATTTCTCTCCACAAAATGTAATATCTAAAAGCATTTTTCTTAAAGAGAAATCTAATTAGTAAACCATCCATTCTTCCTGTGGCTTAGCCTAAAGTTATCAGCTAAATAAGGCTATGTTGAAGAGGATGGAAGTGCTGAATACACAATTCAGTAGAAATATTTTATTCTCCTCTAGAGATTCATAATTCACATTCTGGTCTGCAGAGCCCTGGTGTCAAATAAGGTTCCTAGAGACTGAAATCTGTCTGGATATCTATTTTTTTTTCTTGGCTAATTTATTCTGATTTTTTGAAATTGTTATTTTTCTGTGATCTTTTTCTTAATCAGGATTATAAGACATTAAATTGTCACTGTTCTAGAAATATGGCAGAGTAAAGTCAAACCTTATATAACATGAATGTATGACATCATTATTTCAGTAAGACTTAGTTTAATATTTAGAATTAGGATACTGATTTTGGAAACAGGTTAAAATACAGTGAATAGTCACAGTGTTAATAGAGCATGCCACATACACTGAAAATGCAGATTTTTAGATTTCCAGAATCAACCAGAAAACCTTTTTTAAAATTCTGATTCACTGGAAAGCTGGCATTTCAGTAATTCTTACATCACATTCATAAAACTGATTCTCATTCTCTGTGAAGAAATCAAATGGGCTCTTTAAGTGTCAAAAGCAAAGAAACCACACTCTGTGTATATGTAATGTCCTCTGCTGTAGGGACCATCTGAGGAGGCAGAATATCTGCATGCAGCCATCACCTTTTTCATCCACTGCCCAGATATAAAGTGCCTCTGTGACCAGTTTTGTTCAAGTCCACTAACTGGAGGTAGCAGCCAGCCTCAGGATTCTGAGAGGTGTTGCTGTCTTTGCTACTGCACTGGGAAGCCTGGGGAGAAAGGAAAGTGATTTCCTGTGCACCTTTCTTTGAGTGGGAAAATGCTGTGGCTGATGTGTGCTGCCCACCTGATGTGTGTTCCATGTGGAAACTGTTCTCTGGAATACAAGCCACAGGAAACAGTCCAGTCCACTGACAGGGTAATGCTTGGTGCTGTCCCATGCTGGGTATAGGTCTTAGGGTAAACAAAGTGCAAAAGTTGCCTGCATTTCAGTGGCCACAAGGCCAATTTCCACGACAAAGTGAATGCTGTATTTTTAAAATATAAATCAAAACTCATGGGGAAAAAGTGAAAAATTACTACTGGTTACAAGTTACAATTCACCCACTTGCAGCTGTATAAAAGGTCAAAATGCAACCAAGAAATAAACCATAACAAATAAAATGTACTCTTTTTTCAATGAATTAAGCTTTAGTTAAAATAATTTCCATATGAAATCTGAATACTCTTATTTGCCATTTGGAAAGCATTAAAAAGAGTTCTGTTTATTTTCTGGTGCATATTATTTCATGAGAACAACTTTTTTCTTCCTGGTAGTTATATTCTACTATTTGGAACAGTAACACAGAATGGACTAACTAACTTTCTTTCTAGCTAAATTGAATGATTTACTGCTGTTGATCACCTCTCCCAGAGTGAAAAATAGCAGGAACAGCTGTTAGTTTGGGATAAACAGATTTTGTTTCCAGCTGAAACCACACAGAGTGTTTTAGCCAGGAATCATAGGGGCAGTGCTGGCTGGGAGTGATTTAGCCCATCCATCTGAAGGCAAGCCTGCCATCTACTGAAGCCCCAGCCCAACCTCTGCGATGTGCCTGCGAGAACTGAACTGAAACTAAAGTGCTTAGGTAGGTGTGTAGGCTTCAATCGCAATATTTACAAGGCAAAGAGAAAAAAAACCATGCAAGAACAAAACCCAGCTCAACTTCTCATCAAAGCTGAGTGTGCAGTATGAATCTTTATGCCTTTTCACTCCTGCTTCATCATGTCTGATATTGAACAAATTCAACAGTAAAAAGTGGACTGACTCTGTTTAATCTGACCATACGTAAGAATAGGCCTGAGTGAAAAGGACCACATAAGATTATGAGATTTATACCATCCTGGAGGTACTGTGAGTGAGAATTCAAGTGAAGCCCTGGAAATAGCATCAGTTTAGGCAGATGTTTGATTTCCGTGAAAAGTTAACTGAGCTTATAAAGTGATTTCATCCTTTTTCCCCGATATGTACATGTAAAACATTACAAAATTTAATATTTGCAAGTTTTCTTTAAATCGCATCCACTAGAAAGTAAAAGAAAATAAACTGTACCATTGTTAAAGCTTTTCATGAAATATTTTAATAAGGATGTAACAGTTTCCACATTAGCAATTTTTAGACTAAAAGGAGCTAAGTCACAGTCCACTGAAGTGAGTTAAGATTTTTTTTCTCTCATTTTGATGGACTTTGAATCAGACAAGTTTGAAATACTAAATTTATACATTCATTTAACAGTACCTAAGTTTTGGTGAAAGAAATGTACAAAGTAGCATCCTGCTTTTTGCTGCTGAGAAAAGTTAAAGGGTATAGTTTAACAAAAACCTGTAGTAAGTCCACCACCACAAATACTAGATGCCTTAACTGCCAACCTTACACTTAACACTGTACTTAAGCACTGCAGCTACGAGTACAATGCTATGGGTATGCTGCTACTAGAGATTTTTTCCAGTCTCTTGCTTCAAATTGCCAGTAGTTATAATTAATACAACCACAGTATTGTGCTAGAGAAGTGATTTTTCACAGCTACTGGGACACTTGCCACTGAGTGACACTGTTAGCATAGGTGGTAGAAAGCAAAAAACATAGTTGCTTATTTCAACACAGTCTGTACTGACTCTTCTGTGTGGGATAAGACGGAGCAGGGATTTCATTTAATTTAATCAGCTGTCAAAGAAAGCTTCATCTGTCCATATGAAATATTTTTTGTTGTAAGAGGAGAAGAGAGAAAATTCAAGAGAGCATTTCTGTGGAGGAGACAACGTAAATGAAAGAGTTAGAAAAAATGACAATGTTTTCATCTGGAAAGAAGCCTTCTTGAGCATCACCCATTTTAAATGCAACCTTGCAAGTAGCCACCACAGACATAAGTACACAGTATAAATTGCTTCAGAAAAACACGTTCACAACACAGTGACTAGAATCAAATTAAAAAATCAAACAAGAAGACATCTGGCACACATTAAAAACGAGAATTCTCAGAAATGAAACATTAAGAAGCTCTGGGTCAGTATATTACATTGGCAACATATGAAACCCATTTTGTCGGGCTTTTTTAGTGCAACAGAAGAAACTGGAGCTAGGGTAATACTTATTACCAAACAGCTGCTTTTTCTGTCAAGTATTTATTTCAGAGACTGGTGGAGATTTTTAAATGACTTCCCCTTTTCCCATGTAGCCTAAAGTGACTTTGCCATCACTCAGGTCATTCAAAAACTGTCGCAGCTCCCTTCATCCCTGTTTCACAGCTGATGGAGCAGGCTCAAGATAGCAGATTCACAGTCTAGTGCTTCCTTTAAACTTTATTATCAGCACACTTTATTGTGTGTATGGACAGATTCAAGCATTTCCCAGCTCAGTGGTCCTCCCAGCTCCCATCTGAGTGAGTCTCAGCTCTCTGCTCCCTGTGTGTCACGGGACTGCTTATCTCCCGTTATCAGCAGCCTGCCGCACAGCTCCAAAGCACAGCAATAATCAGATTTTTTTTCCTAAGACCTTTTCTACTCTGCTTCTGCCAAGTAGCACAGAGAGCCAACAGTGAGTTGGAAGCTGTCTGCAAAGTAAAAAGAATATCTCCATGACTATGCTGCTTCTTTCTCGGGGACTTTTTGCTCCCTGCTTTCTTTTTTATTCCAGGGGGAGGGAAAGGTAGGCACAGAGAGAGGCTACTCACTCCTTCCTGGGGGAGGGCAAGGTGTATGTTGGGGGGAATTTTTCCAGCATCTCTAATCTCTGAAGGGGAAGTGTGTACTGACAGATGTTGAGCAGGGTCATTTTCAGCTGGAGGGAGTCTGAGCCTGAATTCTGGGGCTTGATTGAGGCAGGCTCGACTCAGTGGCCTGGGGTGTCCCACCAGCCAAGGGGAAGGGCAAACTGTACAAAAGATGGAGGGAGAGTCACTGCAGGACCTTTACAGCCACTTGTCAGACACAGAAAGGAGCGGCAGAGCCAGGCTATCAGACCCTAAGCTAACCCATGAGAGCCACAATTCACTAAGTGGATGTCAAAGCATCAGAGAATGCACCTGCTCTCAAGGGTGCAGGGGGCAGCAAATCAAGGATATGGGATTTTCTTGGCTCTTTCTTGTGCCTAACACTGCTGGCGGTGGGCAGGACTAAAATCCCCTCCCTCCCAGCCTCCCCATGCCACAGCCGTGGCTTCGCTCACCCTCCAGCTGGGGGGCAGTAAGGGAGCTGGGGGACAGGAATGCTTCCTCAGAGGGTGGTAATCCTGGAGGTGCAAGTGCCATTCCTGTACATGCTCCCTGACTCCAAGTTGTCTGGGGGAAAGTCCTCCACACTGTATGCCCTGCTCTTGAGGGCAGTGGCATAGTAGTCGATGGGTTCCTCTGCAGCATTGTCCATCCAGCTGAGGCAGAGCAGCCGCTGGAAGGACCTCTTGAAATTGTCTGAGAGAAAACCATAGAGGATGGGGTTGGCACAGCTGTTGGCATAGCCCAAGATGACAGAGAGCTGGCTGATGGTGGCATCATCCTGCTCTACAAAGACATTGACCAGCTGCACAATGTAGAAGGGCATCCAGCAGATGACAAAGACCATCACCACCATCATGACCATGAGGGTGATCTTGCGCTCTGAGCGTTTGCGTTGCTGCCAGCCAGCCTTCAGGGCCACCATGCGCATCTTAGCAATGATGAGGATGTAGCAGAGGCAGATGGCCACCACAGGCAGCAAGAAGCCCATCAGAAAGGTGTAGACCACAAAGACCACCAGCCATCTCTGGGTGGGCTCTGGCATGAGCATGTTGCAAGCCACTGTTCCGTCACTGTTGGCTGCTGTATTGGAGAAGATGATGATGGGCAAGATGATGAGGATGGAAAGCACCCAGACACCCAGATTGACCATCTTAGCCACAGTGGGCCGGCGGTACCTGGCCGCCTTGATGGGGTGCACCACAGCGATGTAACGGTCCACACTGAGCACGGTCAGGCAGTAGATGCTGGTGAACATGTTGATGGCATCCACACTGAGCACCAGGCGGCAGAGCAGGGAGCCAAAGGGCCAGTGGTGCAGCAGCGTGGAGGTAACCAGAAAGGGGACGCTAAGCATCAGCAGCTCATCCGCGATGGCCAAGTTGAGGATGTAGATGTTGGTGGCCGTCTTCATTTTGGCATAACGTAGGATCACGTAGATGACCATGGAGTTGCCGCACAGCCCCACCAGGCACACCACGGAGTAGATGAATGAGATGAGGATGGCGCTGCCCTGAGACTCACTCAGGGTGCTGTTCGGAGCGCCAGAGGAATTCCTGCCGCCCGAGTCCATGCCCTCCGCCGCCGCCTCCTCCGAGGCGCCACCCGCTCCTCCGCCACCACTGTCGCTGCCGCCGCTGTCGCTGTCGCCGCTGTCGCTGCCTGCACCGCCCGGAAGCCTGGGGCAGGTGCCATTGGGGAGCATCCTCTGCCCGGACCCCTCCGCCCGGCTCAGAGCAGCAGGCGCCCGCCGCCGGCTGCGCTGGGCACCATCCCGCCAGGGATCCCGGCGCGGCGGCTGCGGGACGCGGGCATCGGGAGAGACGCGGCTGCCAGCGCCGCTCGCTCCGAGCGGCCGCGATTGCTGCTCCCCGGCTGGTGAATGATTAATAGCAGCGGCGCGTCACCAGCTAGGGAAAGAAGGAGGGAAAGAAAAAAAAATTGCAGGAGGAGACGTAAGTGGGTGTCCCTTCCCACCCCGCACTCCCCTTGCCCGCCTCTCATCCCGCCCTCCGGCTGTCCGCAAATCCGGCAGCTCCAGGACAGCCTGTTCCCTGTTCCCACCGCCCCACACTACTCAGTGCCCCCCGATCTCGTACTTCTCTCCCCACCCAGTACTGTTTCCCCCACACCCCACTGATCCCCTCCCCATCCTCTCCCCCCTCTCCATTCTCCGCTGCTCTCCCTTCACGGCACCTAGGTCCAGACCAGGAGCACTCCTATACTTTCTCCCTGCTGAAAGCATACCTCGTTTCTACGCAGCTGCTGTAACCTCTCCTGTCACTGCACCATGTGCATCGCCCACCTCACAGTGCTGGCACCAGGCATGGCACCAACCGACAAAGCACAAAACATTCAAGCCTATGCACACAGCACTGTCCGTGCCTCCTACCACCACGCAGCTCCATGCCCCCTAACTTGTCCTTTCCCACCACTACCACCACCACTAGATATCACTCATGAGCAGCCCTGCTCCTCTCTACATACTCTGTCCTGAAAGATGCGCCCCCCCGCCCCCCCATCATATTTTAACACCTCGGCGCTGGTTTTACCAAGAGTGAGTGACCGATTTGCACACTGCAGCTTGACACGACTATTGGCACCACAATGGTGCCAAGGCCATCTCATGCTATCCACTCTTCTGTCCCCACACATATGCTCCCAAACATTGGATCACTTCAAGCTCAACCACCACGTGCTGCCTCACCAGTGTTACAACCCCCTCTCTTAATATTGTACTTAAAACATATGCTTATCCCTGATAAGATTGTATCCACACCAGGGGAGCTATAAACGCTCCTGAGCCTGTACAGTGACACAAACCATTGGCAGCAACAAATATGCTGCATATATGTAGCCGTCACTACATAGCTTCTTCCATGCTCCACCCACCGACCGCTTCTATATATTGACCTATATTGTGCTATTTTTTTACATGCATCCTGATTCTAGATGAACACACATACAGCAGTAGTTCCTCATATTGTCATCTCTAGGCAGACACTGACATCTTGAACACCTCATCCACACCACCAGTTCTAAACACACATGAACATTTTCAAATAGTCCTAATACTGCATCTCTGTTCTCTGGCAAGCAAACTTTTCTTAAAAAAAAAGAGCATGACTTTTCCATACACCTCTCCTTCTGGGCAATATGTCTCTTCTCCCTATATGCTATTGTTCTGAGAATACAATGTGTTCTTACATGCTTGTACATAACCACTAAACCGATTTTCATATACCACCACCACCATTCTGTATATAACACCTGACCATTTTTATTAATAATAATCTGTATTAACCAGACATGGTTACTCACTAGCTCACACAGACCCTCACACTTGCTCACTGCATCAACACTCCCTCTGTGCAAGCATACACACAAAATACTCAGTAAATGCTTATTTATTCTGTTGGCTGTAGCCCCCATCTGTGAGAAAAGCACATCTGTATGGGTAATAACCTGTCTCTTCACATAAACTGCCACCTAAGAGCACCACCTACTTTTGTCAAGAACAGCAGGTCCACATTACACAAATATCACCACCGTGCATATGCTGCTATATACTCCCCACAGCACCACTATACTCAGCATCACACATGCATCCTTGCAACCTACACATTTTACCATGCATACCCATCACCTCCTACTGTTCACACATCTCCTTATCACCGTCTGCCCACCATCACAATTATGCATATTATCACTACCCACCACTTTAATATGCAGATACATGCAGCATTACCATCAATTGATTACAATCCATCATCAGGAATTCATTCTCTCTAGAATCATATATATCCTTACACCCCTCATCAACACCAGCATTATTCAAACACATGGATGTAACCTCTGACTGTATGACTTTCCTCATATCAGTCATCACCTCCAGTCATACACACCTAGGCACTCCCATATGGTGGGCATGTGCTCTTTGACACCTTGTCAAGGGTACTACATTTAGCACATGCATACTTTTGCGTGACCTGTACCAAGCTGTTTCCTTTTCTTCTGTGTTTAAAGAGCAGATTGTGAATACATATAGATTCATATATACACCCCTACACATTGTAAAAATAACCTTACTCAGTTTTTAGTAATTGCACACAATTCTATTTGCATGATACTGTTTGTGACTTTTGAGGACTTTTTGTATTTATATTCTAATATAGAAATGCATTTATTGAGCAGCCTTTGCAAATGATCTTACCATTCCTACGACTGTTCCTGTATATGAGGGTTTTAGCTAGATGTTTGAGCATCTGGGGATGTCATACAAATTAAATTCATACTGACATCTGGGGTTTTAGAGGTTGTATATTCTGATGTGTTAGCATCAGAGCTTCCAGCATCCAGAGAAAAAAAAATATATATATAACACCATGGAAAATATTTTCTTGCAATGTGCTATCTGACACTGCTCAAATTTCTGCAAATACATAAATTCAGCTGAAGAATTATCTTCTTTAAAGTTTGTATATTAGGAGAATATGAATCAGCTTGCAGACATTGATATGAGAAGGAGCAGAAGTCAATAGATCAAACCCATCAACAAGAACATCTGGTTGTTTTCAGCACTTTAGTCTGTTTGAAAACCTATAGTTCAAACATAATCCAATTTTTGTTTGCATGAACATTTGTTTTAAGGGTCATTTACTTATGGAGCCCGAATCAAAGGGTTTCCGTCTTTTATATTGTCATAAATTGGCATTTAGACATTTTATTCATGCTGTTGTCCATTTCACATTACTTTGCCATGCTTGGATTTGGCCATGCCCTGCACCCAAAAGGGTCAGTAAAGACTCTTCTCTTGGAGTAGATGTGAGCAAGGTGTTCTTTCTTACTGCATTTATTCAAAAGAAATCACTTATAAATTGTAATTCCTGCAACAGTACTAGCCTCATTAGGCATCACACACCTACCTGCTTGACATAAGTGCCCAGGAAAAAGAAATGCCATCATTGGCATAATTATAATAATGTACCCTGTGCTAGAGCATACACTCTGAAGGTTTGATATCTCCATTCACTGAAGTTTCGTTTGGATATGGAAAATTTCACAACAGAGAATGATATCACTTTCCAAAAAGGAATTGAGCACCTGCGTAGATCAGTTCCTCTAACAAAGGTTATAGGTATTAATTTACCGAGAATTTATAGTTACTGATCTTTACAAATCTTCAATGTTGGTCAAGATTTCTGGCCTCTATTTGATAAAGTAGAAATGTTTGATTGGAAATAATGCATTTTATTATCTCAGTAATGATATACTGCCATTATAAATACCAGCACTGGCATAGTTTTAACAATCAAAGATTCCTTTAAAGCAGAAATTCTGACATAAACAAATTCTAATTTGGGAACATGCTTAGAAATTTTATTTTTTAACAGACCTTTCTTTTGCCTAAGGACTTCACCTGTAAGGAGTAGACCAGAGCTCTGAACTTATGTTTATAATCCACCTGTCACAAAGTGGGGAAGGGCAGTTTGACCTTCTCAACACAGTCTGCAGGTTGGCCACTAGGACATACACAGATACTTTTCCAATTGCCTGTGTTTGTAGCAACACCTGCCTCTCATTGAAGGCATGTCTCACATTTCTGGGCCGTACTGGGAAGTCTAGGTCTAAGGCTTAGGCCATGCCTGGGGTTAGAATTAAGATTGAGACAAGAAGCCCGTAGCTCCAGGTTCAGTGGGGGTGCAAGGGGGAGGATCAGTGGTGGGGCATTCTGTGCAAAGAGCTCATACCAGAACACTTGTTTGTCCAATTGGGATACCTCTGGGCATCTCAGGCTACTGTTCATCCCATGCCTAGGCTTATGTTAAGGTCAGGAGAGAGACAAAGCCAAGAGCTCCAGCTGAAAGGGCTTGAAAAGGATTTAAAAGCTGAATAAGGTAGGGGAAGACTCCACAGATGGTATCCCCTAACAATTTTCTCCTCTGTATTACATGATGGGGACCCTGGGCAGGGTAAATCTTTTAACTACTTGTATCTGACTCTTGGACTGGGACTAGAAAAGAGACAAAACCAAGAGCTCCAAGGGAGCTGAACTTTAAGAGGGGCTGCCAAAGAGTGAGGAGAATACTACAGTTTTTTCTCCCATCCACTTTCTCCTACAGGAAATGGCTAGGCTGTCAGGTTAAGGTCCATTCCAAGCAGGGTTAGACTCAGGTGAGGCAAAACCTGGAGCTCCACATGATGAAGCCCTTCCCAGTGATAATCAGAGCTCAATCCCTTCAGCTCCATCTGAAGTATTCAAGGCTAGTGCCAGAGGCAATTAGAGTAGCAGTGGCAATTAGAGTAGCTTTCTGGCAAGCTTTTCTCCTGATGGCAGCGTAAGGCTGGCACTCAAAATCTCCAGCTTAAAAAGGCCTGCAAACAGCTCACAAGGCAGATATCTTTTCTCTCTGTCAAGATATACTTCACCTAGTGTCATGGTGTCTCCAGTATTGTGGCAAGAAAAAGGAAACAGTCATGACACTTAAAATGAAGCCTAGGGTAATTAATTAAATATTTAAACCTGAGACAATATATGAATAGTTTTCTTCAGTATCTTTCAACTTTTGAGCACAGGAGTGATGTGGTAATGCATGAGACTGCTCTAAATTGTATGCACCATGAACACTAAGTCAATTCAAAAGAGTGTTTGTGGGCTGAGTCATTACAATGAGGTCCCTCTGACTAATTCAGTAAAGTGTCTCCTATTCAAACTGTAGATACCCTGTGCACCACTCAAACCAGTGTTTCATAAATCTTATTGAGAAATTAATGAGCGATCCCTCTTTTACAACCATATATTTCTACAAAATAGCAAACTATCACATAGTTTGGGTAATCAATTTAATTATACCCTGTTATAGTTTTGTTAAAAATCCTTCAGTACCAATTTCAATTGCATATGTTTGGATGTCATACATTTTTCATGAACTTTTGGTTAAGATGGAAAATTTTGTGCTGCTTGAACCACTCAGATGTAGATTCTGTTCTTACTGTTTGACTGATATCATTGTATGTGCCATGAGTCAGCAGAGATTTTAACTTTCCCTTAGAACATAAACATATTTTTAAAAGCTTTCCTTTTAATACAGATATTGTATCTTAGATGTCATGATTCGGGTTATAATTTCACTTTTAGCAGAGTGCCTAAACTTTACATCAATTTCAGTTATGATTGAAAATGAAGTGCGAATAGACAGATGGAAGTGATTCATTATAGTAGTATATTAGAAAGCATTTTCTTCTAAAAGAAAAATTTTGGCATTTATACCTTACAATTAATTGAGAAATTAACAACAATTCTGTGAAAACAGATGTGTTAAACAAGATTCATCAGAGAAAGAGTCAAGCTGTTGCTTAGAGAAAGCATAAATTAATCTTTGTGTCTTGATCTAGTTGCATTTATTTCAGACCTAGTTGCTGAAAAAATTCAAATCAGATGTCTGAAAAAAGCTGTGTTTCATTGCAATTCTTCCCACTTCATCACGTTTTCTACTGTAGGAGTTAGTAACTGGCACAAAGAACCATTATTTAAATCAATTATCTAGAAGTCATACAACAAACTGCTTTCTGTCATTATTTTTTTTCATGAAGGCTGAGTGCTGTGTCCTGACAGCACACTCCCAAATTCTCAAGAGCAAGGTAGCTGCCCCAGCAAACAAGATGCACTATAGTACCCAAATCTGATCTCAGACACACTTTTTCAAATCTGAATAATTCTGTCTGCTGCTAGTTAACCACGTCTGTATAAATGTGTAAATGGTTGGATCTTGGGTTTCATCTCGTCTCCTGTCAGAAAGTTACTCAGTGACAAGTGTCAACAGCAGCAGGTGAAAACAAAATGCTACTGGGTAAGTTTTGGCTGTAAACCCAGCCAAGGACAAATTGCATTTAGCAAATTTTCATCGTGCCTAACTAAAATGTGTCTGGATCAGGGCAAAAGTTTGTCGAAGAAAAAGTCATTAGGTTTTCTGCTTCTTGGCTCTTGGTAAGATGTTTCCCTACAGCAGATACTGTTCTCTGCTGCTTCATCCAGCCTGATTTTGGAAAGGCTCAGTTATTAGTCTTTACCAGAGTCTTTACAGTAATTTTTACATTTAAATATATGCTGGTTGGATAATGTTTCCCAGTACTAAGTATTTATTTTGGCAGTATAAATATTGCACTAAATATAAGAGGAAAATGAGGAGTGATTAATTATGAATGGGGTAGGCTGAAGAGAAGGGGGAATGCTGTTTGCAAGCAAATAACTTTAAGCAAATCAATAAATATTTCTATGATTGAAGAGAGCAAAGTAAATTTGTAGGATAACCAAAGATGTTGTATGGCACCCAGTTAAATTTTATCACTTATTTCTTGTTGTGGAAAGAGTCCTCAGAGTGTGAGTTTTCATTTAAAGGTCATATGAATAAATGATACAGCTCTTCCTGATGAAGAGCTTCTCAGCCTTCTGAAACATATTTGTGCAGTAAACAATCATTAAACTCACAAATCTTGTTAAAATTTGATTTTCATCATATTTTGATGTGTAATTGTTTCTTTTCACTCAAGTGTAATGGGAAGCTATTTTTATAATAGAAATGATAACACACAATTAAAGAGAAATATTGCTTCCAGCAACTGAAGTAGCAGTACATGTCACACTGTAACCGTTCTGGTCTATTTTGTGCTGCCTGAAGTTTAAGTCCAGCTGCACAAGACTGACTAAAGAAAAGCCTAATCCTATAGTTAACTTTGATTATCTCTATTACTTGTACACCTCTGGAAATGGTTCAGCATTTGGGGAACATTATTTTATACATCTAACAGTCACTGAAAATATTTCAGATTTTTCTTTTTTTAAAATCTGTTATCTGGTATTCTCATGCCCTGTGCTTTAAGTAGCCACCAATGCTACTGCAGAAGGGTACACTGCTGTGTTCTGGATTCAGTAGGAGAATAATGTTGATGACACACTGATGTTTTAGCCATTGCTAAGTGTTGCTCACCCTGAGTCAAGGATTTTTCAGTGTCTCATGCTCTGCCAGTGAGGAGCTGCACAAAAAGCTGGGAAGGAGCCTGGCCAGGACAGGTGACCAAACTGGCCAAAGGGACATTCCATAGCACAGAATGCCATGCTTAGTAGATAAACTGGGGGGAGTAATCCAGGAGCTGCTGAAATCTGCTGGCTGGACATTAGTCAGTGGGTGGTGAGCAATTACATCGTGAATCTCTTGTTCTTGGGTTTTATTCCTTTCTTTCCCTCTCCTATTAATTAGAATTATTGTTACAACCATTATCATTATTGCTATTATTAGTATTATATTATATTTTGTTTTAATTATTGAACTGGTTTTATCTCAACCCAACAAGGTTAACTTTTTTTTTTACTTGATTCTTTTACCCACTGGAGGGTGAGGTGTCAGTGGGCAGCTCTGTGATGCTTACTTGCTGATTGGGGTTAAATTATGACAGAGTGTGAAACAGTTATGTGTATTATGGTATAAAACACATATATTCACATTGCTGCTTCATAGTATGGATGGGTCAAAGGGACTGAGGACGTTCCTATGTCTTGAGTACTATTAGTCATATTCACAGGCAGTTGCAGATATGTAAGTGTCCCTGTTTTTCCATAATTTTATTTTCACCTCAGTTTAAAACTCAAAGTTTTGGGTTTTCATTTCTTACTTGTGCATATCATCTTCTTTTGACACGCAAAACACAAATTGTTTTCACTTCTTTAATGCTAGCTACCATCTTATTTATCCTGTTGTAATTTTCAGACAGGAAATGCGTTTTGCAATTTCCAAAACTATCTAAGAAGAAGATGACTAGGTCAAGGTCACGAAGCAGGCAGGGATGATAAATGGCTGTTTAATCTCTGTGCCACAATCAATAATGTACCTTACATTACCTCAGAGTGCAAGCTGAGTGTGATAATATGCGAATGAAATACAAAACAGGAGGCAGTTTTTAAGTACATGCATTTGTAAGAAGATGCTCAGTCTTGAGCTCTTGGATTAGTGAGAGGGTATGAAAAGTAGAAAAATATTATAGATAGCATCCATGTTTACCTTCCTATAATAATGACTCATATACTTTTTGGCTCCATTCAGAACTAATCCTTTGATAGTGGGATGGAGCCTGGACTAGCACAAACACAGTCTCCTGATTTAGTGGCTGTTTGTGGAGGCAGTACATGAGGGGTGTTCCTGGGGCACATATTCAATTTTTGCACACAGGCACCACTCCGCAGTGTGAATAAAGAGAACTGAAAAGTGATATTAGGAGATACACTTGAAAAGTGATCTAAATTAAACCACTGATTTAGACATGCCCAGAGGGGTTTGGTATGGTATCTCATGCTCCACTGAATATTAAAGGCAAGCCCTAGATTTTGTATATACAGAGCACTTTTTTGAGCAGGAAGTTTGTTAGCTCTATACAAGGGACAGGAGACACTCTCTGCTCCCCTTAATCTTTCAAACAGTGAGTGCTGAGTAACAAAATTTTTAGACCACCATTGAGATGGAACATCTTTCATTTTACTCTTTTCCTGTATCGCTATCATGCTGTACATCTCTTCCCCAGTAGTTTGCATCATTCCCTTTTTCATGCCAAACAGTCTGTGGGGTTTATACTGTCGGGTTTGATGGATAATAGGTCAAAGCATATATTTAACATACTTCTTATCCTATGAAACTTGCTTGTCCACAGGATGCTAGACCCTTATTTCCCCCAAAAGATGACTTTTCTACTGGTGCTTCTGAGATCAAACAGACGAATAACAGAAAATTAAGAGCTGTACAATGTTCCAGCTGCTTCAGGAATAGTCTATGTAATCTAATATTTTGCTGTCTGAATGAATAATGGCAATCACTACTGCAGGCTGTGTGAACTAAGCCCTGGGGCAGTGGCCATGCCTGGTTTGTCAGTATGCATTTTAGTAGCCAGCAGTTCCTGCTTTTAGCTGCTGGGTAATCTGGCTGCCAGTCTCTAAGCTCTAGGGGAAACCATAGGGAGCAGAGGTCTTTATGTGTTCTCTAGGCATGGCCAAGACTCTTAAATTTTACTATACAGCTCAGACACTAGCAGATGTACACAGGAGATGAGAACTGGGAGGCAGCTCTGGTTTTTAAAATGCAAACAGGCATACCAGTCATATCCATATAAGAATAGAACTTTTGTGGTTTTTCAGGATTCCCACAAAGACTCCCATGCAAGAGAAGGGGAATAAACTTAGATGTGGTTACTTTTTTCTCTTATAAAACTTGGAATGACTTAAAGATATTTATAATTTTAAAGTTCTCAAAATAGAATGTAGGATATGCTGATCTAGTTGTGGTAAAATTTTCACTGAATTAACTTCAGTCAATATTTTATCTGGGGCAGACTGTGGAGGATGAACAAAGAACTTTACATTCTCTCTACTGATGGAAAGAAACAAATCACATTGTGCTAGTATATGATTATCAGCTAATAAACCCATGACTATAAAGATGGAGTTATGTAATTAGACTAGAGAGAATATATAGTGAGCCACATTGCAGCTTTTCTAGCTTCTCTAGACTGAACAGCTACCTGTAAATATGAGAGAATGCATGGAGAAAAGTCTGAACTGGAGTTTACCATTAGCAGTGGTGAAGAAACCAACTGTGACTGCAGTTCCTTCCCATTTCCATCTCAGCATATATTTCTGGAACAGTTTAAGAGAACAGTGGGCAGTACCCTGGTGGCCTGATAGACAGCAAAATTCTGAGTTTTCAGTTCTGAGTTTTCAGGCCATGGTCCCATTACCTCTATCATGTTGTGGGACAGGGAGAATTATTTTCAGACTTAGGAATTTGAGTTGATCAGAAAGTTGGGATTTTATTTAATACCACTACAGAAGAGCAGGGAGGGGAGAATTTTCTGAAGGCATTCCTTCTGAATGGCCTTTATTTATTTCCTTCTGACATTGTAGGCCCTTACTCATATCAGCCCTGATGCTGCAATCAGGTATCATCTAATGCCACAGAAGCTGAAACAGATTTTGAATGTTTCATTTGAGTACTGGTTGCAGAATTGTACCTTTTCAAATAGGTATTTGATATTGAATATTCCTCTGATTCTGAAATTAGGCCTTCCAGAAAAAAAGAAAGGAAAATATTCATTATTGACCATGCACAAAAACCCTTTGAATATCAATTGTATTGGCTTTGACTTTTTATGCATTAGAAAATCCCATTGCAGGTTTAAGGTGTACTTAAATAGGGACAATTCTACTGACTCCAGTCAAAGCATGACCAGACCCATTTTATGATGTGGAGACAAAAAAGCTTTGGAGGCTTCTAGTATTTATATGATGTGATAATTTTAAAGCTGTTGTCTTATCATGTCTAAATAAAATCTCTTCCTAAAAGAGATATAAAAGAGATGCAGGATATTGTCACAGGAGCCTGCCTCATCTTGTAACTTCTCATAAGCTGCTAACACTGAACTTGCCAAAAACTTTGCCTGAAACCTTTGTTATTTGAATTGTGTTTTTAGAAACAAAATATGAGTCTTAAAGTTGCAATATCGTTATTTTAAGGCATATAGCTCTGTGGAGGAATATCCACCTTCAATATCATCAGAGTGAGTGAGTCTTGATTAATGAATCAGATTTCTGCAGAATAGTGACTGACACCAGTACCTGACATCCTAATGGAAAAAATTATCATGAAACATCTTTAACTTCACAGGCCTATCTAAGTTTCCCAGTTTGGTCCTAATTTTTGTCTACTCTGCTAAGATTACAGGGCTGGAGAGTTACTAAAATACACATTCCACTTTATTTCAGGTCAGTTTAATTAAAAGTCATTGTAAAGCAGTGCTGTTTCTTTCTGCAGCTATGCAGATATCCAGTGAATGTACCCAGGCTCTCCTCTGCCAGGGTCCAAATTTCCTGCTCAGCAGTCGTAATTCACACAAGCTCCCTGTGGACTGCAAGCTTTCCATCCTTTCCATCCATGGCCACTCCAAGAAAACAAGGTGGAGGTAGCTTCAACAATATTACTTGTTATACTGTCTCAGGAATGAAAAGATTATTCCATCACCTGTAAATTTTTAATTAAACTCAATACATTCCTTGCACTTGTGTGGTATTAGTCCTGCAGTTCTCTATTTGTGGACCTCTATTCTGAGCTGGAATGGATGGTAAGCTCTCAGAATTAGAATTTTAAGATGCACACCAATGGGCTGGTGAGAGAGAAGGGTATGTGCTCCTGCAACAGCTGATAATGTGAAGAGCTGTTCTTCAAAAAATTATGAATAAAGTAAAAGGGAGATGGATTTTGCAACAGCAACCGTTGACCTTCTTTGTCCTTTTAGCAGTTTCATGGAGTTGGTTATGAATCAGCTGAACACTGCAGTAGCGGCTTCTTGCTTCTCTGTAGTTTTTGTTCTATGTATATTTCTTATATATTCAGTCCCTAATTTTAGCACTGATTTTGCTCTTATGATTTTATAGTCTGCATGAATTTATTTTCTTTCTCATAAGAAAGGCACAAAATAATCCTCCTAAGTGCAGTTTGAATTCACATATACATACAAACCTGTTTCCTGTTGTACTTGTCTGAAAGGCATGCTCAAAAGAATTTAATCTTTACTATGGGTTAGTTTATTTTAAATGAATCTACAAAAAACACTACAAACCAATGTGTCAGGACTTTTAAAGCATTTAAGATAGATTACAGGAAGTGGTATTTTTAACCTTTTAACTTTTTAAAAACATTTTTACCTAGTATTTTTACCTAATATTTTCAACTCTTACTTTGGTGAACTTCTAGATCGACTGGGCTTGTGCATGGATGCAGGAAGATTTACTGGTTTTTAGAGACTGATAAATACACACCAAAAAGCTTCCCTTCTTCTCTTTATAAACTGATAATACTTTGAAGTGTACCCTGGGGTACACTTCTAAGGGGTAGAGGAAAAATTAGCCTGTGAAACATGTAATGTAATCTTTAATGGATCTGTCACTGGTTCATCACTCATCTTCTGACTTATTTGGAATTCGGAAATCTTTACACTACAGGAAAATATCCAGTGTTGCTTGGGCAATGTGAAACAGAATGTAGTCTGCAAGGGACTTTAGTAATGTGTATTTTCACAATTTGGAGTCTGGTTACATGCAAGGAACGTGACAAGTATGGCCCAAGAAGAGTCATCCTTTGATTTTGAAAAAGGTTCCTTGAAGGCAAGAGTGATGTGGATACTCTCATGACAAAATTGGCCAAAAGTCCTACAGATACTTTAGAGAGAAGAAGCCATGACTGGCACCAAACACAGGTATTGTGCTGGAAAGATTTCTTTGGAACAAACAGAAATTCGAAGGTACAGTTTGACTACTGTGCTGATTGATGCTAATGTTAGTTTTAATCAAGTATTCTAGGTAGAGCAGCTGAAAGGGCAATGCTTATTGTTTCATTGTGGTATCATTCCAGCAGTCTGCTTTGTTCTTCCCCTAATGATGTAAAAACACAACTCTCACAGCACTGTCAGGGCAGGGAGCTTAATGACATTGAGACTGCTTTAGGCATTCAGGCTGCCAGCTTTGGGTGGTAGCATGCATGTTGATTTGTGTTTTCTTGTCAGCCTCAAAATTTGACCAAGCTTCCCTGTTACTCATCTTAATTTGTTCCTTGATTGCTGAAGCTTTGGGAAAGATTTAATTTCAATTTTTATCAGCAGCTCTATTAGTTTTATATTCTATATTAGGAATTTAGTTTCACATTCTAAATTTCTAGTCACTGAGATCTGAGAGGGAGCTGTCTTTAATCACATATTGCTCTCACAGACTATTAGTTTTACACTAGCAATAATCCTGGTCAAATTGATTTATTACAGCAATTATGGCCAATTTCAGGTTTGCTACTAAGTTAACTGCTGTCAGCATGCCCTTATAACTCTTTTACCAATTCCTTAATTATAAATAATAATTATGAAACACAGCATGTTTCACTGCTGACAAAGATTGACTATATTCTAATATTGTGTTATCAATATGAGGGCAGTTGAGGTAGTAAAGCACTGCATGATCATTCAAGTGATCTTTATGACTTGCCAATTAAATAAGGTAAATATAGTTTTAAGTTACCTGAAAAGCTTAGCTCTTACCAAGACCCTATAGGCAAAGATCAGAAATAAGATTTTTTCCCCCTTTACAGTCTACATGCATTCCGCAATATTTTTCCCAAGGTTTCTGTAAAACATTATGCCATCTATAAAAAGACACAGAACATAGAGTAGAAGAGCACAGCTTTCCCAAGACCTGAGATTATCAGTTTTGGTTTTGTGTTCTAGTCATACCTGATGAATTGATGGAGTATTTTCACAGAAGTGGCAGGAAAAAGGAAAATTCTCCTTTTTCTCTGCATTACACGCTAAAGGTGTTGTTCACCTTCTTTGATCACATCAATACCTCCGTGATACAAAAGTACTGTAAACTTCAGAACTGACACTGATTAATCCTGTTCTCTGCCCATAGCATACAAGAATTAACTCTTCTGAGCAGAGAAAGACTTCACTTTAATTATTCTTTGTGGTTTGAATATAGAGAACCTATTTGTTCAACAGGAGGCTTGACTGCATGATCCCTATGAGGTGTAATCTCTATGAATCTATGAAAACATCTCACTTTATCATCTCTAACAACATAAACTCTCCCTTCCTATGCTGAGCTCCCACCATAATAGAGATGAAAAGGGAAGGGAGGAGGTGGGTGAGTCTCTTCCCCTTGCACCTTCCACGGTAACACACGATCCAGACAGATGAAAGTGAGCAGCCATTCATTACAGCCTCTATTGGGGTCTTCTCTTAATTATTTTAGCAATGACTGTACTAACATCTGAGTAAGTGAGTCTGAAAAAAACATTGTCCTGTTATCCTGCATAGAGACGCAATAAAACAGAATTCTCAAAAATTTGCAATCCAAAATGAGAGAAAGCAGAAGGGGAAAGAGCATTACAAATTCCTCAAGAAGGTGGAGAAATGAATGAATGAGCATTGGATTTTTAAAGATATTTTGATGTTTATACATTGAAATATTGGTGAGCTAAATATACACAGGAATATAAGACTCAGACCCATAATTTCTCTAATTACTGTAAATTATTTGCAATTATGCTCAAAAATATTACTAGCAATTTTAAAAAGCTTTTAGATGAAAACAGTTTAAGCCAAAGGATTGTATTAATAAAACTGAATGTTTCTGTGCATTAGCTCTTAATTGGGTGACCTTCTACAGGAAGGACATTTGCATGTAGCCAATTCATATGAGCTTTATAAGTGCAAGGCAGCAGAACAGTAAAAACTTGATGAGGTATTCCTTTGTCTCAATTTTGCTAGGTAGAAAAAGGATTCTCAATAATAAGTTACAACAATGGCTCTGTGGCCAACCTACTTAGAGGGAAAAGAGCTGTTCTGAGTGCTTGTTAAGGGAGATTAATTCAGCCTAAATGAAATAAGAAAGATTGCAGCTTTCCAAAGCAGTTACAATTAAACCTGACTAGCATCATATGTCACCAGTTAAAGGAAGCACAGAGCAAGTGTGTTCAGATCCATGAGATACTGTGAAGACATTTAATAATGAAACTCACCTATCTATAAATTTTAGGCTTCTTCACAGCTAGGCACCAACTGAGCAGGGTTTTGGTTGTCTGAATTTAACGACTTGACAAAGGAAAGGGTTCAAAAGCTGAAACAAAATCTAGAAGCAGAAAATATACCAGCAAGACCAGATTTATTAATTGAGTTCCAGCGGTTGTTCTGTAACTATATAGGGGAATCAAAAATACGTAGGTACTATACAAATTGTCATTAAAATTCTCCAGATTCTTGGAACCTTTTCCATGCAAAAGCACAGAACTGTCCCATCTCTTTAGTCTATTGCCCAACTCAGCAGTTCCCCCACCTAGGCCTCCTGAGGTGTCTGGACAAGGACACAGATATCATCTCCATATTGTGGGAGAAATATCTAGCATTTGCTGTAAGACTGAGTTTCTTCACAAAGGCCAACCTGCTCTAAAACATGGCCATATAGGCCACAAGAAGTGTAAATCCTCTGTCTTGAGCCATCATATGAACCATCATCTTCTAATAAGACACCCTGTGTAGGTTATCTGCTGTTGTGGATTGAGCAAGTTCCACCTCAGATTGTTCACTCAGTTTCAAAATGCTTGGAAGGAAAGGGTTAATCACTGCTGTAATCTCAGTGAATTCCAACACAATCTATAGAAAAGAATCTGTGATGGGGGGAGTTTGCTTTATTTCTAACACAAAGACTTCTGCATATTAATGTGGTTCAGCTCACAAGGTAGATGGGTGTTGAACACAAATGGGAGCTGATATCCCAATGCATTTTCTTTTCCATCTTATATAGATTCTTGGCTTCTTTAGATGCTGCAGTTTGTATTTTTAGCATTCCTTTGCATTGGTATGCAGCATCAACCATGCTAAACAAAGATTTATTCATATAAACAGTATCCGAAGAAACCTTGTAACAAAACCCTGAAGAAATAGATATAATAAACTGTTTCTTGCTATTTAAGACTTTGCTGTTGCAACCATTTAAGCACATAATTTATTTTAATAAGTCCACTGTTTTCACTATGATTGTAAGTGTTAAATTTAATCACATATGTAATAATTTTAGGACTGAGGCTGAAATCTAGAAATTACATAACTCCATTAGTGTCCATCATTGCTTGCAGAAAAAGGGTATGGTACTTGCAAGGCATTCAAAGTGCATTTCCTGCCAAAAAAATCTCGAGGTACAGTTATCCTTTTTCTGCATCCAGTCGTTAACTATTTTTATTAAATAAAAGATAACATAAATGTATCAGACATGTCAACACTGGGCTTTATTGTGAATTCAGATAAAACTCATGAAAATGCTTCTTTTTCATCTCTGCTTCTTTATTATTAGAGATATTTTAAAAAACATTTCCTAGCATCATATCTGGAAGAATTCTTCATGAAAAGGGCTAATAATACATTTACCAATGCCAACATGGGGTTTTCTTTGATAGGAAAGTAATGGAAAAAAACTGTCATAACTGCATATGGAGGAGGATTTTGCTATCATGTTCTGTGATGGAGAAATCTGAATTGATATATTGCAGTCTGAAAGGGAAAAATTATAAACTTGGGAAATGGAAAGAAGTAACTGATATGTTGTGCCCCTGCCCCCTTCATCTTTCAGTCAAAAGCTGAAAAGTCTAAAAAATTCATCAGCTACAGCTTTTATGCAAGCAGACAGAAAATAGATGTTCTCAGAGTCAACCAAATGTTAAGGCTTTAGAGCTAAGGACCAGTACATTGAATTAAAACCAGGCTCCAATGGGCAGCCAATGGACAATTTAGAGATTAGCATAATGTTTTTCATCTATCTTTTCTGGCAGGCTGCTGCATTTTGAACCAGCTTGCAGGAATCCTGCAAGCTTGGTCCTAGCAGGCATCTCTACCTCCTGTGACAAAGATGTCACCATCCATCCATGTATGTAAATTTGCATCTTAAGAAGAAAGCTGCAGCCTTTTAGCCTGTCCAGATAGTAATAGGCTTTTCTGCTACAGTTGCTATTGGAGTACAAGAGCAAAAATGAGCTAAATCACCCCGGAAAGCAGACCACTGAAGAAACATAAAATGTTCTGAAGCTTGAAATACCAGCCAATGATGTTAAATCCTCAACTATGCTGTAATTTTATCTTAATAATGGATTTTTTCTCAAATATCAAGAAATAGTGTGAACAATGACAGTAGCAGCTTACTGTGAAGGTGGCATTCATTGTATTTGTGAGAAAAGTGCAAATAATAGGAAGATTCTATAAAAGGACAACCAAATGGAATGGGATGAGAAAGGGTTGTGTTGTTTTTTTTTTCTAGGAAAAGGAACTGTGCAGATAGATATATTATTCTAATTCTTACCTAATTAGCAACCACAGCCTAATGTGGCCAAAATTAGACTTTGCCAATACTAAGAGAGTAAAGTGGTACAGATTTGCTAAGCTGAAAGTATGTGAGTTTTAATCACAATCCTCAAGGGAAAATCCTCCCTTTGATGTTCTAGATGAATCTCATTAATCTATAACTACCTATTGCACATTATCCATTTATGCAGTGTACCTGAGAAAGGAGGCTGCCTAATGATTTAGTTACTACTCTCCCAGACTCCACTGAGTAAACTGACTCCTGTGGGGATTTTCTGTGTTCCTTTGCAGGTCTGGTCCTAGACTGTTCCACAAGTAACCTGGGCTTAGCATCTCAGAATAACACAGGCAGGTGCTTGGCACCAATAGAGCTGCTATCATGGTGTTTAGTGGAATTCAGAATAGGTGCTCACTTGCCTTGGACAACAGAGAATGAAACGCTTGCAATCAAAGAAGAGGATTTCCAGAAGCCAGGGAGCTGAGGAAGAACCTCTGGCATTGCCAGCCAGGGATGCTCAAGAGTAATATCAGCAAGTTTTGTCTCTGGAATGAAGGTACACATTGACTCACAGCCTGTGGGATATGCCTGTTGCTGCTCAAGAACCACTTACTAAATACATCTCTTGGAAGGAGAGAAACTCCTTCTAAATAATAATTTGGATTCTCCCCAGAATATCCTGTTTCACAGGAATTGAAGTGTGTCACAGGAAAGCCGGAGGCCCGTTTTCAAACCTTCCAAACTTTATGTTAAATTACAGACTGAGTCCTACCTTGTATTCTGACACCAGAGTATCTCCTGCTGAAGACATCCTACTTTGTATAAATAATTAACTACTCATTAACGTCTGAGTAATTAGCAGTTATTGTGCCGGCACCGAGGAAAACAGTGCAGTGAGAAGGTCAGTGTTTTTGGGGTTTGCTTTTTTCTTTAAGGAAATGCTGTTTCACAATTAATCTTTACCTCCTTTAATCATTGCTGAAATGCAAGCTGATCCCAGGGAGTTTCTGAACATTCTTGCTCCTGCAATGTTACAGCAAGTCTCAGATTCCTACTTCCTCTGTAGAGAACCAGATCTGGGGCTGCTCCCAGGAGTAAGGAACATCATAAGGAATCTAAAGTATCTTCTTGACTGACAACATCCAAAAATCAGTATAGCTATTTCTATTCTCTAAGGGAAATACCCCAGCTAATCAAAGAAATTATTTCTAAAAGAGAGCACTTACAGAAATTTGTTTCTGTGGCAAATTTTTTAAAACTGATGCATTTGGTTCCCAGATAAGCTATATTTTGCTAATATCAGGGTTCCCTGGAAATGGAAATTTGGAAATTTGGAATTCCAAACAGCTGTGCAGGCTGGAGTGCTCCTTTACACTACCAGGCAGTGTTATTCCAGGGATGAAGTGGCAGACACATGAGTGTTACATGAGTGTTACAACCCACCCAAGGCAAGGTATTTTGTGCTATGACCTGAGTTCATGGAGTCAACCAAACTGTTTTCAGTTGCTGGCATTGTCTCTCAAAGTAACAATTCTGCCAGTATTTAGAGAAAATAAAAAAGCTGAATAGAAAATAAGAGAGAAAACCCGGAGCTAAGTTTGTGAGCAAAATTTGTCCTTTTCAATCACAGTCATAACAGTAACCCACTTTGAAGCCTTTAAACATTAACCAAGAATAAAGAACATTTCCTGCTGTTTGGAGCACTCATGTTACATGATAAAGGTCTCTTAGCAGTTGAGAGGATTATCCTGATTCTCTGTTTCATCTGCCTCGCTTTTGTCAGTCACAATTTTATCGCTTGCAGGCTCCAAGTCTCCAAGCAGTGAGTGGATTGCCTTTCCCTTGAGTATTGGGCATCCTTGAAGTACTTACACTCAGCTTTTTATCCTTTTCTGAGTATTATGCAGAGATCACACAGCAATTTAGGAAAGCAAAAAAAAAATTTGTCCTGTCTTGGATTGCCATGGAGCAGCAAGGACAGGATCCTAAGGAGAAGTGAGCCAGGAGCTGAGGGATTCCAGCCCAGACAGTGCTCTCACTGACCAGGACCCATTCCTGCAGCACCCGAGCACAGCAAGGCAGCGACAGGTGCTGGAAACAGGGTCCTTTCACTGCCCCTTCCAGAGGGCTCCCTCAGAAGCTGCAGCAGATAGGGCTGCAGACAAGAGTGGGCACAGGTGCAGGACTGCAACACAGCTGCAAAAGGCTCAAGTGTGCAATGGGCAGGGGACAGACATCCCTACGGGGTAGCTTGCATAGGGACGGGGGGCTCAGCCTGAGTTAAAATGGGGTTTCAAGGCCCATGGGCAGAAGATGTGGGTGGGAGTCCCAGGAGAGTCTGGTCAGCATCATTAGGGTCACTTGTGCTCTCAAGGCTCTTTCATTAATGTTCTATTAAATTCAGTAGAGATCAATTCCACACATTATATTCTACTCCTATTTTTGCTTATAATCTCTGCCCTATCGCTGACTTTCTTCTCCTAAGTTTCACATGCTGATTTCTCTTTCAAATTGTCACAATGAAAGTTTTACTATTGATACATTTCTTTGATAACCAAAAATTCTGCAAGGCTTGCTCCATTTAAAGGTGCCCCAGTGCTGGAATACCACAGTCAGACTACAGCATCACAGCTCTCAAGTATAGGGTAAAGTGAATAAAAACAATTACAACTGAAAAATAGCTATTTTGTGAAAACTTAATTAATTGTACTCACACTAGGAATTTTAAAACACTGTGTGAAGGCTCTACTAGGTACCATTGAAAATTCCATCAATGGTCAGGTATAATTCATGTATTCACAAACTGAAATTAATAACCCTTTGTGTAAAAGTTTTAAATAAAATGTATTCATTGGTGTTTTTCTTATATACATTGTATATTTCAGCTTCATCTAATTAAGAGTCTGAAATACTTTAAATTTTGTTTAAATTATGTTTTAAATGGAAAGCAAAATCTTTTCTATAAGGAGCCATAAAAGCTTTAATTTACAAAAAAATTACTTATGAGTGCAGAATGACAATGCATAGAAGGAAAAATATTTTGGACTGAATAAAAATGCAGATAAAAGCTATACAAGGGCTGTGGTTTTGTTATTATCTTGGTTTACTTTTTTCTAAACATGCTGGCTCCTTTTTCTTACTTGAGCTTGGAAAAATATAAACTTCATTTTGATTTGTGTCTCATTCAGGGAGTTTCTAAGATATCTGGTAAACAGTAAAGGGCACTAGCACAGTTTCCAGGAAGCTGCTGCAGTTCCCTCTTCAATAGTGTGGAAGTGGTAAGGACAAGAGGATTCACACTCCTACCATGGCTGCGTGGTTTGGGAGCTGGCAATGAGGATACAACTTCTCCTAAGTGGACCTATCTGGAATTTCAGGCAGGGAAAAGATTTTCCTGAAACTCATAATTCCCAGTATGTGTGGCAGTTACTTGGATACATGGAGAGTTCTATGTGTTTTGCTGGTTATCATGAGGAAATTCCTAAGCTGGTACAATTAATTGTATTTAATCTCCAGCTGACAGTTATTAGTAGTTAATACCAATCGAAAAAGGGACTCTCTGATTTCCTAGGAATATGAAAGGAAGGTTTATCTGCAAAACAAGATTAAATTAGGTGTTTAGCTTCAGATTTCCTGCTAAGCAGTTTGATAGAAGGTTTAAATTGGTAATCCAAAACCCCTTGACTGCAATCAGTCCAACCACACATAATCCATCTGCCAGCATTCCTTGGAATTGCACGTACAAATTCTCATGTTGGCAGCAGAAGGCTACAGAAAGGGGAACAGTCCAGGACTTTAAACCACATCCTGGAAAAGCCTGTACCTTTCTCTTTCTATTTTGGCAACTAACACCTTTGTTGTTGATGCTTTCTCTTTTGTTGTCATTAATGAGGAAATATCTGTGTCAAAAGAGTATTTTCTTGAGATTTCAACCCACACCTTTTCTGTGGTTCCATCGAGCTAGTAGATCACCTCTATTTGCAATATGATACCATGGAGAGGAGAATGAGGTCACCAAACAAATATTTATCTTATGAGTTAATTCAGTTTCTCAACTTGACAAATTCAGAGGCTAAACACTAATGCTTTGCTAGCCAAAGCTAGATTTGTCACAAGGCTGAAGTTTAAAAAACAGACAGAAAGGTCTTGGCCTGAGGAGGATCCATTCTCTATATTAAACATAAGTGTAGAGTAGATACTGTCCTTGCTCCACACAAGTATCAGTGGGGCACTGGCTAACACAAATACAGTTTATAAAATGCTCGATTAACATTGCAAACCCTTTAAGAAATTCAGCTTGCATTAAATTGAAATTAATCCTTTGAGTTTTAGAGCCCACTGTCAAGGAATCAAGAAACTTAGCAAGAGACGCAGCACAGATTGCATCCCGGACCCCATGCTGAATCCTTTTCCCAAAAGAAAAGTCAGGGTATTTAAAACAAGTATATATTGAAAAAAACCCACTTGTCCTTGCTGAGCCTTTGCTAGTTCTAGTGTATCAAACACTGAATTGCAAGCTCCCATGGGTGTGGGACACTGTGAGATCTTGGATTCTAGTTGGTTTCCAAATGTGTAAGTACGAAATAACAGGGAAAATTGTCAAGACTTTTCCCTGATATCTTCTAAAATATTGCATCAGCAAATTAAAAAGACTGCTGCTTCTTTTAAGATCTTAATTAGTGTTTTGTTGCCCTCAAACTTATAGCACTGACATGATATCTATTTAGGATAATATATATTGTCCAAAGAAAGAAGCGATTAACTAATCAAAACTGGTAAGTATATTTAAGCAAGTTTTGGGGTTTTTTTCAGCCACATTACTGCTAAGTGGTTGATTATTCTGTTCATCTCTGAAGAAAGAGAATGTATCTAGTCTGTTTTTTTCTGCAGTTTGTTTTTTCTCTCTCTGTTACAGTGAATAGCTCTCAAAAGCAGCATTATCAAGTAAAATAAGAATGAGAAAACTTGTTATACAGTATTTAATTATGCCAGACCTTCTCTCTAATATCCTTTTGATAATGTGGGATTTAAAAAGCTGCTGACATCAGTAATGAAAGAGAAAGAACAAAAGAATGCAACTCCCTTAGAAGTATTTCCTCAGAAGTCTGGAGTAGCACAAAATCCATAGCAAGCCAGAAAAGATAAAAGAGCAGCGTGTGTGTGTGTGTGTGTGTGTGTGTGTGTGTGTACATGGACACTTCTGAGGAAATGCCTTGGTTTTCAACCATTTCTTCACCTGTCAGAGTTCTTTATCACTGATGAAAAACTGCCACATAACATTCTGTACCCACAATGGCCACAGGCATTCTGGTCTTGTTTTCCTCTCATACTGATGTGCCATGCATTAATTGATGATTTTCAAAGGCTGTGAAAAGTTCACCAGTGATCCAGGGGAATCACTATAAATGCAAAGGAGTTTTGTAAATGCAGAGTTTATAAACTAAGCATTTCCTCAGTTTCTTGGTTCCATTTATTTATTTACTTCATCTTATAGCATGGGTGAGACCCACTTGACAGTGTGAAGCAGTATTTTTCAAACAGTAATGGTCAACTTTGTCTTTAAATGAAGACCATTTCATAATGTTATGGATAGATTGGAAACATGCTAGGGCTAAAATAACCTCAGTGGTTTGGGCATTAATGGACAGCAAGATATTCATCTTTCCATGGCCCAGATGGGTTCCCAGCCACTGTAACCTGTAAAAGGTGGAGCTAAATGAAAGAACAGAGGAAGGGTGTAAGAGTTAGTTAAGGGTGTAGTTCAGTATGTTCTTTATTCATGGATGGCCAGGCAGAAGTTGAAGCAAAAGAAAAACATTTAAGCTCTTTAACACCTTCTTCCAGACTTTCTCTGCAGTAACAAGGAAGGAAGGCATTTCAGGTAAGTCTCATGACTTATTGATGCAGTTATAACCATAAAAATACCTTCAATTTCCAAAAAAAAAAAAAAAAAAAAAATCCCTTGGGAACTGTGGATTTTACGTTTTTTAAAGTTTTCACTGGACCTTCAGCAGGCTTCCTTTCATTTAAGGTGCCTAAATATTTTGGGTTTCTTCCCAATTTCCTTAGGAAGACTTAACTTCTTTTTTCTATGTGGGAAGTATCTGGAGGGTCTAAAAAACCATTTGCTAACCTTTCTGAGGCTCTGGCTTGGTGTTAGCTCAAGGTCACCTTCTTTCAGAAACCAATAAGGTCTAGCAGGATTTCCCCATGAAATCATAAATACCATGTATGTTTTATACATTTGTGCCCATTAATGAGTGGGAAGTGTAAAGAAAAGAGATGATTGGGAAACAAAGGAAAAAGAATATGAAAAAGATCTCTCTGATATGATTTTTGCTTTTATACAAAATATGGACACATGAGTCATGACTTGGACTGAACTGCACTGTGGGATGTTATACCTCTAAAAACAAGAAGTGATCAAGAGATGCTGCAGCTACACAATACACCTAAAAGCTGAGATAATGGAACTAGATGAAGGATGTTTAGAACATAAAACTTGAATGTTAAATAGTTGACTTTGATAGAAATAATGCATGAGCTGCAGCAAAAATTCAGTATGCACAAATGACAAGATATGATGTAGATCTGAGGTTGGTGAAAAAGAGCATAAATCTTGGTCTGATACCAAGTTACTGTAACAGATGACCTGACTGTGAGTGCATTGACAGATGCTGGTTGAACTTTTAAATAGAAGTAGTGACAAGTGATTAAAAATGTTAAAAACAACCTTCAAAATGAAGGTCGGATACATGTTTCTCAATCCAATAGGTGACTATTTCCAGAGAACCAGAATATGATATTTTTATCTCAGTCATTATCTTCCTAAAAGGAGACATCTCACACTATCAAGGAGATAGCAGAATCATTAAAAACCAAATAAAATTAAATCTATTAGAGAACAAGACTAAGTCTATTTAGCTAAACACATCTGAATTGCACAAACATAATACATGCAAAATAATTCAATCACTTTTTGGCATAACATCCAGTATTCATCTTTAAAGATCAAAACATACACACATCTTATTTAATTGCAAGACAAAATGAGTCAGCCAAATATAAAATTATTCATGACTACAAGACTGTCTCAGAACAATTATCTTCATGATAAAAAATTGTAACATTGGCACAACATAAATTTGTAAATACCATTAGTCATAACATTTAGGTAAATGGTACACTATAACTTTATTCTTTCATTTTCCAGAATGAAGAAGACATTCTTTCATCTCAGACCTGCTTCTGAAGGAAATAGAGACCTGAAATAGTAGGCTGAGAGACAAAGAGCATTTCATTCTATCCCACACAAATATCATTCTGGGGTTTTTTGTTAAACAACAGCTTGCACTCTATGACAACAACATATCCTAAGATTTTTTAAAAAGAGTGTTTTATGAAAAAATTCACTCTAATCAAAATATGAATCACAAAATAATACAATTAAGATCATCCACTCTTTTAAAAACCTGCAGGAAAATACAAGATAATGTGATTTTTTTCCTCTCAAGCCATGTACAAAAATGTTCAACACACACCAAGGACTTTCTCATTAGGTCAGGTTTCTACATACTCTCTAACCATCCTTTTTGGAACAAATCCAATTATGCAGGCTTATCTGAAGTGAACTCCAAAATTGCTGATTTGATGACTCTTCATTTTCAGGCAATCCATCACCTCTTATATTTAGGGGCACTTCTACACAGCAGGTACAGAGAACCGTGCTGTGTCTGCCTATACAGAATCCCAAACCCACATCAAAAGGGAAGTGTGAAACAACAAATTCTGAGACAAAATGTGACCAGAAGCAGTAGATAATTTCCTGAGTGGATAGAATATTTGATGCATGACTGTACAATCAACAGATCCTTCAATAGCTCTGCTAGTGGAAGTAGGAGCACCCCAGTATTCCCTTTTCTGGGGATAAACTTGTGTTCAGAGCTCTGCCACTAGAAGCAGCTGGGTGAAGTCTCTTATATTTGCTTCATGCAGTCAGGAATATGCTTATGAAGTCAGTGATGATGATCTAAATGATCCCAGCTGATTTATCAAAAGAGATGAGTGATTTATTTGCAGGCAGTCTATAGGAACAGTGATGAACACCTTACCAGCAATAACAAATAACTGGAAGAGATAAAACATAATTAATGTTGCTGTTTAATGTCATAAAGAGTGCCTTCTCACTGCCTAAGGAACTTCTATCACTGAAAATGGTGTGAAAAGATAAGTTTATTTGTCTCTTCAGTATTTCCTATCAGTGGTCACCCCTCCAGGACACTGACTTTGCTGATCCCTCTCTTCAGGTACTTTGATGTACTGCACAGTGAGCCCCATTGCCCATAAGGCTACAGATTACACTATGCAGCCAGGCATGTAAAAGCTGATGTGTTATCACTGATAAAACCTTGTGTGGATATAGCTACAAATTCTTTAGAAATAAGCTCTTGTGATTATATCTTTAATCGATTCAGGCATCTGAAACTCAGTAGTGTATTATGTTTCGTTTGTTAAAGGTTACCTGTAAATGATGGTTTGCTCACACAGTAGGAAGGAAAAGAATTGTTAGAAGGTGGAAATCAGAATAACAAACAAAGAAAAGAGGCATTTTATACTCTTTAGTTCGTTGTGCAAAGCTGTGTGTCCCTTTGCAGAGAAATGTACATATTGGTCTTTTAAAACATATGGTGCAGAGCTTGTTGCCTGTGAAAAAAAAATCCTGCTTCAGACCACAATCTTCAGTCTCCCCTTCAGGTACAAATGCTCTGATCAGCTATTTGGAAAAATCAAAAACTGAGATGATTCTTAGCAACCCAGTTGAGAGTGGCATGATACAGATTCTTCCAGGAGAATGCTCAAAGCATCCTTTCAGATATTATGATTTGAAAAGGAGATCTAAAAATTAAATTGTATCAGGATGGAAGCCAGTTGGGGAAACACCACTGATTTTACTGCAACAGGAATTGCAGTCTTCATTTTTGGCATCTTGATACAAAGAGTTTCTCTGTTCAATAGTTATCTCCTAGGACACATATTTTATGATCATTTACATCTGCAAAGAGCCATCTGAGCTCAAAGCAAACAGATACATGTTTGATTGTCCAGCCTGCCTGCACAATAAAGTTTCCAGGTATGACAAGCTTATGTGTAGAATATTATATTTGTTTAATAAATTTTATTCAGAGCCGTGAAGTCTTGTTTTTATAAAGTGACTCTTTCAGATTAGCTCCTTCTTTCTTAAAAGTCTTTTTTTTTAAACAGAATTACTTTCAGCCTCACTGCTTCTTGTAACTGCAAAATACTGTCTACTTTATCATTTCTATCTGAAGAACAAAACTGAGAAGGATGAAGTTAAATTTTTTCTGTATTTTCCTGCTAGAGAAAATACATCACTCCCTTGGTGTTTGTAGGCTGTCAAAAGAACATGCAAGCATGATTCCATGGCCCCTCACAATGGCTCTGTGACAGTCCTCAAAACATTGAGCTGTTTTTCTGAACCAGAATGTTAATTACAGCATCATCATAATTTGACTTTTGGGTTTGTTTTATCCTTTAATTGGCTTTTTGTACAGGCTGTAAAGGCTCCCTTTCAAAGGAATTAAACAATGAACACATTATAACCATTTAAATGTTTTACTGGACTCTGTGCCAAGACTTTTAAAATTAAAGTCTCTCTAATCCCCTTGTATGCTGTGTGATCAAATATAGCCTGATGTCATGACAACTTGCTTGGCCTTGTGTGACTTAGTTTACAGACCAGCTGGAGCATAAAATCATTAGAAATGCCCACAGATTTATGTAAACAGAAATGGTGAAGTCACCTATGCCCAGTTTCTATATGACTGAGTTAAAGTAGTCACAACACTCTAGAACTAGGTGCTGTGCCCAGCTGGACAGGTAGATATTTGGGTAACAATGCTTGCTGTAAGATAGCAGAATAGGCATGGTTTAGACTGGACAGCATTTCTTTTTTGTTCAACAGAACAAGAGATAATGGTCTCAATTATGCTTCCAGGTCTTGCTGTGCAGCTGTGTTAGCTTCAGTGGGAGCCAATGAATTACATTTGCCTGATTGATTCTAACATCACAACTATATGTCAAAAGCAAGGTTCTTTGCTATTAAACTTCATGAATCCAACTCAACCCATACCAACCTGAACTGGTTAGTAAAGAGACATTAGATGTGAGCTGCAGTTGGAAGTGGGGGGATCTTCACTGTTTTAGGTTCCCAAAGGCTATGATCTCGGTTGTATGAAATAGGACCAATAATGTAAATAGAAGGGTGCCTATTCTCTCCTTTGTCTTGGGTTTTCCTGTATTAGACCAAAATATGGATTTATTCTGGCACTGGAAGACATCTCATCTGACCAGATGCTTATTTGCTCCCTGATCATACAGTACCATTGACACATCAGCATCGTAGAGAAGAGCAACGCCATGATGTGCATGACACATGGTGGGCTCTGTTGGTGAGATGTGACACATGCAAGCATCCAGTGACCTGGCCAAGGTGGATGTCAGGTTGCTTGCAGGAGAGGTTATCATCTGACAGGACAAAGCCTCAGCACGTGTTTTTGAGCACGTCCATGAGCCATCTGTGATCTGTCCTGTGCACATTGAAGCTGGAGTTTTATTTATGAGTTTTATCTGACAGCCTGGTTTCCACTTGTCAAAAGTCACTGTATTGCATCTGACAAAGAAAATTTTCTTCCACATTTGCAGCATTTGGCATCATCAGTCGTTGAACTGTTTCTTGCAGCTCCATGAAAAATATACATCTCAACTGTTTACAACCCTGTCACATATTCTGGGTAATCGCTCCTCCCAGAGCCAGCAGTGGTAATCCTCTGTTCCCACAGCAACACAGCAATCTTCAGCCTGACTGAGAGGCCATGCTCATTACCAGGCAGAGCTTACTTGTAGGAATGCATCCAGTTTATTGCTCAAGAAGGTCACCCTTTCTACAATAATCTAGGCAACTAAGTGTTATGGTTCAATTTCAGCTGGCAAATAAGTACCCTTAGTACCTTGCAGCTGCCCACTTCCCTTTCCTTGCCCACTCCCACCAAGGAGACTGGGAGGAGAATGAGGAAATAAAACAAAATAAAATGAAGTTCATGGATTGAGATAAGAACAGTTTTATAACGAAAACAAATGTAACAACAATTGTAATGAAAATAAGAGGGAGAGAGGGAGATAAAACCAAAGAACAAGTGATGCACTGTTCACCACCTGCTGACTGATGACCAGCCTGCCACTGAACCACAATCACCATCCTGCTCCTGGCTAACTTCCCCCAGTTTATATTCTGAGCATGATGTTCTGTGGAATGGAACATCGTTTTGGCCAGTTCAGTCACCTGTGCTAGCCAGGCTGCCTCCCAGCTTTTTGTGTACCTCATCACTGGCACAGCATGAGACACTGACAAATCCTTGACACCGGGTAAGGGCTGCTTAGCAATAACCAAATCAGTGTGTTACCAACATTATTCTCATACTGAATCCAAACCACAGCACTGTACTTACTAGCTAGTAAAAAAAAAACGAGCTTTATCCCAGCTGAAACCAGGACACTAAGTCATAGAAAGTTAAAAGTTAATTAAATATGATTTTAGTGTCTACCCAAAATGTTTAAGTCCACTTTCATGCCATCATTATGCCTTCACTTCCAGGCATCCATCAGCCATGAAGCTGAAGATGAGACGAAGTGTTCTCCCTAACAGCAAGCTCACTCTGGTTACAGATGAAGTTTAAGGAGTAACTAAGGAGTATAAACTGGAATCACAGAATCCTGAGTTGGAAGGGATGCAAAAGTATCAACGACCCCAGCTCTAGGCCCTGCACGGGACAGCTCAAGAGTCACACTATGTGCAAGTTGTAAAAACTTGTCATTTTACTCTTCTTTGTATGGTAATTAACTAAAACATGGGTTTTGCTTTATGTGGTCTGTCTTGACAGTGATGTTCACAAATGTAGAGTCTATCACCTTTGATTGCTTATTTATAGGAGAAAGCCAACTTTATTCAGTACAAATACTGCAGGAGTTTTTTGCATTCTTCCAGGGACTGAATTTTATCACTTTTCTTATGCTATTTACTGCTTTTTACTAAGACAAACTGTTTTTCCACCCAGTTGAGCATGCTTTTACATGCCCAGGGCACAGTAGCTGCATGTCCCAGTATCACTGCAACAGCAACAAAATCAGCTTATTTCTGGAGTTTACAGAATTAAACATGATACATTAGGCTGAAACTTAAAATGGGAGGTCTTGACTGAACAGCAACTGCAGAAGTGAATTGTAAATCTTAGAAAATCTTATCACAGGTAGTAAGAGCTGCTCTGTCTTTGCCTGCTGTTCTCATTGAGCAATGACTAGTAAGTGCCCTAGTTGAGCTATTTTGTTTTATAATTTTCTTGGCAGTGCTAACTCCTTAAAAGTGTCAGAGAAAAGTACCAGCTGAAGGACTAAAGCATTCTTTTCCAACAATCACTGAGGTTAAAAGATATTAAGGTATTTTATTTGGAAAGCTCAACAACTATAATAACACCCTGGAAGCATTCATAGAAGTATAGCATAAGCAATATGAAGTATTTTATTTCTCCATTTACCATCCTTGAAGAATGTAAATATCTTACTTTGAATATGTTAAAGTGTACAGCAAGATCCTTGTGAGATAATAATTTATGATTTTAGCTCTGCTTACTCTTAATCATGAGTTCAAAGGTTCTTTCAGACTGACCTTTCCAAATGTCAGTGTTTTAAGGCAAAATTTAAGGAGTGTCTTAATGCATCATTGGATTTACTGTGCACAAAAATCCTGACCCAAAGTCCTTTGAAACTCATTAGAAGTTCCCATTGACTTAATATCATTAGGTCAGGTCAATAATTACCAGAACTGAGGCTAACTCATGATCTTGTATCTGAGTACAGATCATCTTTTAAGAGTATGAAGAAATTGTGCTAAGCTGGGAGTTGTCTCATCTTGAATATTTGAATTGTGTAAGGTAATGATAATAATGTATTTTTTTGTATACAGAGAAGAGATGTAGGGATCTAAAGGGAGAGTTGAAAGGAAGGTGCCAGCCCAGATCTCAGATTGCACAGCATGGCAAAGTCAAATAAATGGCTTGCAGAAAGGAGTAGCTCTCAGACTTCCAGCGTTGTTTCCTTTTCTCCCATACTTTAAAAGCAAAAGGCTTTCTGACTCTTCATAGTCTTGAAAGAGTCTCTCAATGCAAAGAAAAATGCATTTTCGCAGACCAAAGTTAATTTTCTTTCTAATTATTCCCAGAAAGAAAAAAGTACCTACAAGAAAATTACATACCAGGAATTGCAAAGAGAAAATGAGGTGTTAAAATCTTTCCCTTATTATACTGTTTTTGAGCCTAAGGATAGTGAAAATAAAGTGCTCAGTACTCCAAATTCTGTCTATTTTTTCTTTGAAGTGCTCTGCTTATCCTGTGTGTTGAAGCAGAGATGTGCAATTTAGCAGTGGGTTGCTTTTATATCAGATATGTGTTTCTCATCTCTCTCAGGAAAATCTGTCTGTATCTTGGACCTTCTGAATAGCTCAAGATGATGGTAATTCAAGCAATAAATCCCTTCAGATAATTGATATGTACAATTCCAAGTACAGTAAATGAACAACAAGTTTTTGCTGCATTCAAATTTACAAGCTGAATCAGATATGGACGTGAGCACTACTGAGCAATGGGGCTCTGCACAGCTACAGAGACTGCATGGGTGGCTGACTCTGAGCCCAAGCAAGGGCAGGCAGCACTGTCCTATTGTTACACCACAAGGCACAGCAGAAAGGAAACATGGCATTGGAAATAAAATTATAGTGATCGCTTTGTCAGAAATCTGAAAAATTTTCAGACAGCATGGTTCCATGAGACAAGACAGAAATGAAAGGATAGTGCAAGAGAAATACAGATCACATTCAATTGGGCAAATGATCATTAAAGCCTCTGCAGGGGGTCATTGTACTAAGTATTGTTTGTTTTCGAAGATTTTAATTTATTTCTTTCATTTGTTATAGGCAAACTTGTTGTTTCTAAGGAGTAATTTTTTGTCTGCTTTGGGAAGTTTTCCCTTCTAAACAATCACTTGAGAGTTTTTTGCATTAAATACTAGCTTCAGCCCAGACTTTTAAAAACTTTCAAAATGCTCAAAATAAAGAATAACTTTTCCAAATGGTTCAAGTACCTCAACAAACCCTCAGACCAAACTGACTTCATCACAAAATTACAGTGCAGCATCCTTTTGATCGGCCTTGCATTAAGGAAGTGGTTTTTGTTGTGTGGTTTGTTTTTTTCCCTCAGTTCTATTTCTAGCCCATTTTAAATGTCAATACAACAGAAAGGGGGAGGTTAGAATTTGGGCTTGGTTAGACATAAAACAGCACTTACTCTGTAGTTCTTCACATTTTTCAAAATGTTTTGACATAGAAAAATTGTTGTTATTATTTTTTCATCTACTAAATTGATCCAAAAATGTTTGCTACAACATTCCCAGTACAGAAAATATGGTTATTAAAAAAGGCAAAGGTGTATTTCAGAGGTGTTTTGGTTTAGTGTGAAAAGGCTGTGAGGCATCATATTGTCTTTATGTCTATAGTGAAGTGCTATTGATTTTTCCTGTTGAGATACTAATCTCATAGGCATTACTAATTAAATGCAGTAAAGAGAAGGCTAAAATTTTGCTTAGCAATATTAAACATTAAATGCATAAAGACAATACGTTATCCTTTCAAAATTAAACCTTAAAAAATGCTTTTAAAGAAAGCCATTCCCTCCAAGAAGTGGTCTTCAGAAAGCAAAAGTGGGTCAGTCTAACAGCTCTGTGTAACTTAGGGTGCCTGAATTTGTTTATTACCCAGAGGCAAGGCAGTGGTGCTATCACAGAATCCAAGCTGGCTAAATACATATGAAAATCTGGGTCAGCAATGCTACAGACATGGACTAAAATACAGCCAAAGAATTCAAAACAGGCTTTTGTTTAATGCTCAGTTTGACCAAAAACAGGATTGAAAAAGAAAGGGAGACATATGACACAGTAGCAAGTACCTTTCATATTTTTACCTCAACAAACATTTGTTTGCAGATCAACAGTGGCTGAAGTGGGATCTGTTTAAAAACAGAGTGCGTGGCCAAGGTAAACCTGCCTGCCTGAGAAGAAAAGAGAGGAGAGGAGAGGAGAGGAGAGGAGAGGAGAGGAGAGGAGAGGAGAGGAGAGGAGAGGAGAGGAGAGGAGAGGAGAGGAGAGGAGAGGAGAGGAGAGGAGAGGAGAGGAGAGGAGAGGAGAGGAGAGGAGAGGAGAGGAGAGGAGAGGAGAGGAGAGGAGAGGAGAGGAGAGGAGAGGAGAGGAGAGGAGAGGAGAGGAGAGGAGAGGAGAGGAGAGGAGAGGAGAGGAGAGGAGAGGAGAGATTAGCAGTGCTATCTCCTTGATGTGCAGCTAGAGTATGCCAGCTCCTTTTCTGTGGAAAATAGCATGGTACAGGTGAAGGACAACATGCCATCATGTTATTGAGGCTTATGGAGTGCTTGAGAGTAAGTTCTTTGAATCTTAGCTTTGTATTTTAGGAATAGATGCTCTTTGTCCCTTGTATGTATGCTGTGAGGCTCATGCAGAGAATTTGCAGAGAAGTCATGAAAGCCTGAGAGATCTGGTTCCAGCCCCACTGATTTGTTTTGAAAACAGTCATACAAGACCAAGCATTCACTAGAATCCCTGGTACAGGGCACTGAGATGGGGTCACAGTTCCAACAAGACTGAATCAGATTTGTCTGCTGTGCACAATTTGATAACCTGCTCTCTGGAGGGGTTGTATGGGTCTACAGCATGGCTGCAGAGAACTTTGGATTGGAATGTCTTTTCCAGGGCAGTCCTCAGGAGCTATTTTGTGGAACAATGGAGATGTGAACAGCATGACAGGACTCTCCACCCTGTCCTTTGGAAACAGATCTAAACTGGGTTATTTAACAGGTTCCAGTAACAGTTTTCTGTTGTTATGTTTTAATTACAAACAGTTCTGGCTGAATAACAGAATAAAAAAAAAAACTGAACTGAGGTTTGGTTCCACTTTCCTTTTTATCTTTCCCAACCTCACTTCTCCACTGTCCTTCTCCTTTAGGGCTACTGTTGCAGTCTAGGACACCTTGCTAAAGCCTCAGAAATTTAGAGGATGTATATTTACTGCTTTGTTTTCTACATCATCTGTTGCTCACTTGCCTATTAAACAGGGTCCAGAACATAAACCCACATACAATGACAATAAAAAACAGACTGGGGATAGGTAGAATAGCTTTTCAACAGTCTTTCAAGGAAAAAAAACCACTAAAACAACAACATGCCCCTGTTCTCATAGATACTATGTATATATACTTAGTCCATACCTGTAATACCTCAGTGAGGGTTTGTGTTTCAGCCTCCCTGTCAGGCCAGCAGCTCAGCAGGTGGCCTCCCTGTCCCAGATGACTGGGAGTCAGGAGAGCGCATCCTTTAAAAACTTTATAGAAATATTCTTTGCACAACACTCTACACAATTATAAGAATGAAGAGAGAAACAGAAACAGATTAAGCCTCAAGGAATTCAATGTTATTCCAATATAAAATATTTCAAAATTTAAGAAAGAATAGGAATCATGGCTAGATCCATGGCATAAAGGAATCTGACTCACAAGACTGACAGTAACCAGTAGGACACATATTGAGAAAGTAAGAAAATCACAGCCTGAAAAATATTCCAGGTTGGAGCTTTTCAGCTCTGTTCCCAGCCGATAAGCTGGTCCAGCTCAAGGCTAGGGAGAATTTCTCTCAGGGTGATAATTTGGTCAAAATAAAAAGGAATTAATAACAAAGATAGAACACCTGGTGTGGTGTGTGACCAGGCCCTGGGAATGGGGTGTCTTCTCTCTGAACCAATCACCTTTTCTCTACTCTTGGAGTTGCGAGTCATGCTACAAAACCAAGTGTATTTCTGAATAAACTTGTCTCTTTCTTCCTGTCATGAAAGATGGCCATGTAGCCGTGCATCTTATTTCTGCAGCACTTAAAGGGTTAAACCCCTTTCCACGGCTACAGTATCCGACATTATCACTTCTCTCCAGAGTCAAGGAGTACACAATTCTTTGGAATATTAACATCTAATTAGGATCAAAATATACAAAACACAGATAAACCTTGAAAAACAGACAAAGGAAACCACAAGAAAAAAAGAGGCTATTTTAAAATGGAGAACTGACTCATCTATAAACCAAAACTTTGAGGAATTGAGAAACCCATATTTTGCAAAAATAGAAATTAATATACATAAATGAAAACCATAGGTTTAATATATCATCTATAAGCAGATGATGCCAAAGGTAATTCGCTGACATTTCTTATGTTAACTCTATACATAACACAAATAAAAAGCCTTACCCCACAGGAAATCTGCTTCTCATCCCTTTTTGGGAGGTAAAATGTTACCGTTCTTCTTGCTTTTTATGAAGACAGCAGTATAGTGGTATAGCAGGACTTCTTCATGTCAGGTTCCAGGAAGACTTTCTATTTTGGGGTAAGTACATGGAGCAGTCCTCTGTTCTGCTGATTGCAGAGGTTCATCTTGCCTCCTGCGGTTTTGGCACACATACTTTGTCTAACATTTTACATTTCTACCAGGCATGCCAATGAGCTCTGTAGGAGTACTTTTGCCACTGAAATAGATAGAGGGAGTTTCTATCACTCACGCTCCTTATTGTTTTCCCTGCATGGTTGGCTGCTCAAACTCTACTTCTCTGAATTATTTTAGCCAGTTAAAAACACTTTTAGGTCTCTTGTTAAAAACTCTTCTAAGTGGCTATTTTGTTGTTGGCATGGCACAGATATACACCCTCCATCTTCTCTCCACCTTAACCTTCTTTCTCCCTACCACATGTTCATAGAAACTAAGGGGCATATTAAATTAAAGAAGCAAAGAGACAAGTTTCAGCTCTTTATGAGGAGAGGGATTTCACTCACAGATATGTTGCTGGGTGGGTCCCCTACGGTGATTATTCAGATACCTGTGTGACTTAACTCCAGATGTTTGAATTTCCCTTTTCCCACTGGTTTCTCTCTGGACTCTTTTACCATCTTACCAAGCTATTCCACAGCCACAAACATCTTCAGTGCCTCCCAGCTCACCCAGAGCTCCTCAGACTTCCCCAAAGCACTTCAACCCTCCCAAATCCAATTTCTGGGTCTCCCAGGAGCAGTCCACAGTTCTCACTAAGACCTCTTTCATTTATTCCCCAAGTCCTTTCCTATTCCAGTCTTTTATGATGGAACAGCCCTAGTCTTTAAAAAAACCTGCCCTGGGTCACTTTACCAGCTCTGATTTTCTCCACCAGCCACAATCCCAAAATATGTTTTGTGGCCACCTCCCAGCTTAGTGTGAACACATCTGCTGTACTGCTCTCTCTCCACCTGCTGTTTTGCCCACACATGGTTGCAGATTTCTAATTTCACAAACACACTCACGTTTTCTGTTAGCTGCTTGCATCTCCTGCCATCTCCCATTGCCAACCACCAGCCTGGCTACTCTGGTCCTGGTTTTCCTTGATCAGCAAAGCTCCCCATAGACAGCCAAAAGCCCATGGCCAACATTTAACACAGTACCAATTAGGACTCTGAGGGCAAAAATAAAGACTTTACACAAACAAAATATCTTTCTGAAGGGGGATGATGTGTGAAGAAGGTGAAATACTTCCACCCTTTCCCACTCCCCTTAAAACATGATGAGTGTTGGCAGCTGCAGGCTGCAGGGCAGTGAAGCTCCCTCAGCTTTCAGCTCAACATTGTTGATGAGGAGAGTGCAGAGTGTTGTGAGGGCACGGTGAGAGGTGTGTGACAGAGAGCAGCACAGCACAGTGTGGTGCAGTGCTTATCTGAACACTTGGGCCTTACTCTCATAATTACCTCTAACTGGGAGTTAATCAGCCACCAGAGCCAATTCCAGCTGTCCCAGTTATCCAGTGAGAAGCCTTAGAGGTGTCCTAATTAAACACAATGTAAATACTATAAAATATGTGCATAAGCTTGGCTCCTAGAGAGGCCTCTTGATTAAAAAGACATCATTATTTCACACCTCTGCTAATTAGCCCCGACAGTAACTCTGATTTCAGAGGAATCTGATTGCTCCCAGCATATTGCCACACTGACAACTGGTACAGTCCTGTACTTTGTTCCAAATGTTGATCTTGAGAACAATCCTCTAAAATGACCTCGTATCACCTCTGATAGTTTTGCTAGGAAATACTGTGCATAAATATTCAACATAGCCAGAAGTCCTCATATCAAAGGAAAATAACAATATAACTACAGAGAGCAGAAATTCTGGTTCTACAGTTCACGTAACTTTAATTTCTTTACTGCCCTGGTTTCGTATCTCATGCTCTAGGTCCTACTGCAAGTTAATCATAGAGTGGCTATTAATAGACAGTGTAGAAGAAAAAAAACAGCATAAAATTAGACCAGGAATTACAGCTGAAAATTTATAATCTTCTTTTAATTAAAATCTTCAAACTTCTTCACATTTACATTAAATTAAGAGAAACAAGTGAGATCTGGTTTTTCTGATGGCCATGCTTGGACTCCACTAATCTGAGAAATAATCAAATGGCACAGATTCCATCTGTCTGTATATTATTTAATCACAATATGAGCAGAGCAACTGAATACCGAGAAGACTTCCTGAACTGCAGGCCCATTACTAAATCAGGGTTTTAAAATAGATTTAAAAAATCAAAACAGCAAAAAATCCCTACTTAATTTCAGATGAAAAAGACTGACATTCTCTAATATTCAGAGCATTACCTGAATAATGGTGCAGCAAATTTATTTTATTTCTGTCTTATTCACAGTGTAGACCTTACTGAATTTAGCACAGAGCATGCAGCAATGTTGCATACTATGTATTAAAATAGATATATCCTGCTGGCAATATTTAAAACCTCTATGGAATTCTTGCTACAAATATCAAAGCCATATTGAAGCCATCAAACTACATGGGTTTTCATCTTGTGCAATTTTCTAGATACAGAATGTGCACATAATTTCTGCCTTAAAGTGAAAAATATACGTAAAACATGGTTGGATTTTTTCCCTGCCTTTGGCTACAGATAAAGAAATCTAGGTGAATTGTGGCTGTACTCAGTGCAACAAATTTTTTTCAGAGTATTCTTTTAGAGTAATCCTCCAGCTGCTAACAGTGTCTTTTAAAGCCTGAATGGCAGCTCAGCTTTGTGAAGCACCTTTGATCATAACATCTTACCTAGACTTGCTGCTGGCACTTGAGCAGCAGTATATCTCCAGCATTATATCTCAGCAAATGCATTCACAGCAGGAAGCTCTGCTGGTACACCAGAGTTTAACCCCTTGTGTGTGAAAAGACAGATTGATAAAGCATACTGTACTGTTCCAGCATGCAATAAGAAATATTCTCAGTTATTCCGAACCATTTAACGCATCCAAATAAATGTGAGAGTTCTTCATGATAACTACTCTTTTATTCTTGTTGTGACTCAAAAGATGTGATTGCCTGACAGCTTTCTGTTTTTACAACCCTGTGCTTTGAAACACACATTTCAAATTTCACCATTTCTTGTAATTGCATCTTGCCTGAAAATGAACTTTAAAGACTGAAACTTAATTCCAGGGTGTTGCTACCGTTTGCTAGTTGTCTTTTGTTAAGTAAGTACCTGAGACAATTTTCCATAAGTATGGTAAGCATTTGGATCTGAAAAGATGATATTTCTTTAAGTTTTTTAATCATAGATTTGGAGTTTTTTTCAACCATAACGAGCTCTCAGAGCACTAAATACAAAGGAGACACCAATATAGTTTTCACTGAATTTTTAGGCTTTTACTTAAAGTTTATGATGAGTCAATTGGGTTTACAGTACCTGTTCTTGGAGATGGAGTGCATTCAGTCAAGCCAAGCAAAACTTGACAATTCAGCCTCCAATTATTATCATATAAGTCTGGCAGTCATGCAGTCAATTCTGCAATCATTTTGTGAACAGTGTGCTATTCATATAGCAAAAATATCTTGGTGGATTTTTCACATATTTCCTAGACTTCAGATAACGTGTTTTTCTCTGACCTGGGAAGAGTAGAACATTTCCAATTTTGTACAAGTCCATAAGGGATGAAAATCCCTGTGACTCAGATTCAGATTAAATGTGATGCTAAAGGAAAACTGAAGCAATTGAACAGCTCTGTATCTCATTTCAGTGACTGTAAAGAGGTTGAGAGGATTAGCCTAGAAGTACAAGCCTTCATAGCAGATATCCAGAGATAGGTGATATGGATTCTATTTTACTAGAAAGGGAAGAAAGACAGCTAGCTAATGCTAAGAAAACACTGATGTGACTGATGCTGGAATTATGCAGAAGTCATTAGATGAACATAATAGAAGAGAGTTCAAAGTGATAGAGGAGTCAAGGAGGATATTAGGAGTTCTCAATAAAGTGGTTTGTATGGGAATGCATTAAATATGTGATAACAGTTTAGACTGTTATCACATATTTAATCCATTCCCATAAAAATTTAATAAATTTGTAGGGAATGTTAATTTGGGGCTTCAATTCCCCATTTGTCTCAAATAACATCTTTTGGAGTGCTGAGAAATACAGCTTTCTTTAAAAGCTGCTCTGGCCTCCATCTCTCCATGCAGGTTTCTGTGCATCAGCAATCGGCCCAGGTGTGTTCAGTGGTAACAAAACCAAGAAAAAAAAACCCAACCAAATTAAACAAAAAACCCAAGCCCACTGTAGCTAATAAAGAACACATAGACTTCATATGGTCTTTTAGAATATGCTGAGTGCTTGGTTACAATTTCATTATCATCAAAGAACGTAGTACCATTGAAGATTATATCAAGCTGACTGTCCATCTCTTCCAACTTCTGAAAGAATAGAATTCTTCTGGACAGGTAATGGTAAGGCTGAAATGCATAATTATGCTCACTTGAATGCATTCTGTTGAATAAAGAAATTTGATTTTATTCAGGTTGCAAACACATCAGAGAGTATTTTTAGCTTAAGTGCCAAGAAAATAGGCTTTAAGAGAAATAATCAGTATGATCATAATTCAGAGTACCAGGTTTTTGTACCAAGACTCTTGGAGTGCTTCAACAATATCGATTTTGCATGCTTCAAAACACTGCCAAGGTCAGCTCTACTCAGAAGCTGTGACTCTGTGCTCTCTTTTGGTCATTATCTACACTAGATGCAAAGTATACAAAGAGCAGAAGGCTCTACCTGCACAGAACCATCTTATTTAACATGTACTCTGCACAGATGAGAATTACTGCTGCAGTAACATGGCCTTGCTGAATGCTCCAAAAATAAAGCTAGCATAAATTAGTTCTATACCCTAATCAAAGAGCAGGAGGAAAGCCTGTCTCCTAGTTCACTGGCTTAGTCACAGGTTTTTAATTTTCCTTTACATTATATATTAACCTCAATAAAAGTACTTGCACTGCAAACATTTTCAAGTAGTAGAGTAGTCCCAATAGGCCAATTCGTGTTCATCAGTTTAAATATATTCACAAGGTTAGTAGGGTAGGAATGACCAAGCTGTTTCTGCATTGGGAGGTAGTATCATATCAAGTTCTTTAAGCAGGGTTTCCCTTTGTAAACAGTGAAGACTTTTGATTTATAATTTATTTTCATAGTAATACTAAAAGTATTTTCTCTAAGCATGAAATGCTTAGTATTCTATAAGCATGAAATGTATGAAACCAAAATTATGGTGCATATGTTCCAAACCTGAATGATGAAATAAATGTTAGCATGGGAGCCAGTAGAATGTGCAAATGCCACTGGGTATAATCAGTAGTAGACACTAAGAATCTTGAAAATACAATGGACTGTAATTAAAATAAAAGCCTTTGTTTGCCTAGGTTGCAGTCATAACTCGGAGAAGTAACATCCAACTTCAGCTAATGATTTCAAAAGATTCTGGCATATGTGCTGAGGTTTGTTGAGCTTTGTATTTTGAGAAGCTTATGCTCCTTGGGCTGAAAATTCATGATGTTAAAAAAAAGCCACTGCTTTCTGTGTTTTGATGCATTTCTTTACAGGTTTGCCTGATTATCTTTGGTTCATCTTTGTGAAATGGCAGTTATGGGTGGGAGCAAGTGTGTTGGGGAAGATGAAACAGGAAAACCTTATAAATATGATTGCCTGGCAAAAGATTTTGAGAATATGGAAACTATAAGTGAGATTGAAATTAAAGCCATCTTTGAGATATCAAACCTTAGTTACTGAATAACTAGAAAACAATAGTATGGCCAGCTGAAAGTAATCCCCTCTTGATTGAACAATTCCCTCTGCTTGCAGACAGGTCCAATGGGCAGAGAAGACCCTACTAGCTTGGTAAAGAGGGTCCAAAATGTAGTTTTTAGAGTTTAAAGTGTAACACAGTATGGTTATGTAATGATTATTATAGGCTGTATGTAAATGCTATAGGATTTGTATCTTGCATTAGATTGGTTAGTGAAAATTAGAATATTCAACACAGAAGATTTATTTTATTGTAACGGAAACCTTGGTCTCTTACCCCTTGCTCTCTTACCTCTCTCTTTACTCTTCTTACTCTTGCCCTCCTGCTCTCACAGGCCTGCTCCAAGCTGCAGCTGGCAGCTCCAAGCAGGGCCTTTTTACCCACGCCCTTTGCAATAAACCACAGATTCCAAGACCTGGCTTTAGAGAACTTCCCATCAGTCCCAACCGTCCTGCCCACCGATGCTCCTACACAATCCTACACCGATGCTCCTATTACATTCAGAACAGGTAAACCAAAGATCTCCATCCCCTTATCATCTACCTTTTAAAATGTTAAGTATGGTCACTCGTTATATTTCAGAATCATCTATATCATTTACATGTTACCCATCAGCCACTTGATGCAATGGCAGGCTAAGACTCCAAAAGGAAAGTAATTTAAAAATACCTTTTCTGATTAACTGTGAACTAGCTGTTAGTAACTTTAATAATTTTTGAATGATTACAGCAAGCCAATGAAACATTTACATGGAAAGGGAAAGAAGCCTATTATAAATCTTAAAACAAATGGAACCATTTTTCAGCTACATCATCACAGGCCTTGGCCAGCATGAAGGAAGAAAAGCCTTTTCCCTTGCTTGCTCAAACAAAAGTGAGTTTTATCTTTTTTATCTTGGTTTATTTTCCCAGCCTAGTTTATAGCGGTATTGATCCAAATAATGCAGTAGTGAAAAGCAGTCCAGGAAAAGAGAACAAAAAATGTTTCAGCAGGCAGACAGGGAGGAGAGGGGAGAGAACTCTGTGAACCAGAATTCCAGGTGAAGATGGGCTATAGAGCCACATCCTTTGAGCTGCAGCTGGAGATATGGGTGCACTTTGGTTTCTGAGCATTCTACCCCAGCACTGAGAAGAGAAGACACAAAAAGGTAGGAGGAACTATGTGGGTCACATACAAGACAGAAGAATGTCTCAGTTTTATCAGTTTCTGTCACCTAAGTACTGGTCCTACTCATCACTCTTTCTAACATACCCTCATATCACACTTGGCTGTCCCATTCTTGGCTCCCCCTCAGACCTCTGTTACAGCCCTTTTCCCATCAATTCCCTTCTCTGAGACCTAAGTACAGGGGAAGGTGGATAGGAGAGGTCCATGACGGGGCAGCTACCCCTCAACTCAGTCTGCATATGAGAAAGGGACAGAAAAGGACCCCAAAAGGGAAGAGAGGCCAGGATTCATCAAGCAGAAGGCAGCAAATCTGTTCCCCCCTTTTTTACTTTGCACTTTCCTGAGGAAGGCATTTCTGTACGAGCCAAAGAAAAATCACTACCTATGCCCTACAGGACCCTGGACTACAGCAGGAAAATGAATGAATGAAAAAAGCCTTGGAGAGCCTGGCTTAGACTGTAAGCAATTTCATTGCTCATTGGTGGTAAAAGATTTTTCTTGGATCTTTTTTTGAGACCTGCATGGTGTGGATTCCCTGGGTTGTGTGGCATTCAAAGAGCAATTTTGTGTGAAACGTTTTTTAAAACTGCTTATCTTTTTAAAGAGCAGACAAGAAAGAATAGCCAAGGATTTTCCACTCCCTGGCTGAGAGTAAAATGGACAGCTACCTGCTCACCTTTTGGAAACATCTGTAGTACAATGTGCCATTAGCCAAACTCTTTGTGAAGAAAATTTTAGGTATCAATTTATCTGCGTAAGAGCTCATCCACTGAAAGGCTTATTGCAGTTAATATACTTGACTATCTGTAGGTCCCCCTGAACAGTCTCTAAAGTATCACAAAATTAGTAAAATTAATTGTCTAGTGCAATGTTCCTCCCTCATTCATAAGGAATGCTGATTTAGTCTTCTGAAACTGTGATCATCTTCAATGATTTTTTTCTCTTTTCTAGCATATTCTGTTGAGGTTATGGTTGGCTGTTAAAATGGGAAGCATTATGCTTCTAAAACTATTTCCCTTTTTCTCTGAAACCTATTTTACAATATGACATTTTGACACATGCAACATGACAAAATCTCAAACTTCTGATGATTCTGTGGGACTGTTAAACAGTTTTGTCCTCAGTTAAATAAATAAAAAATTTAGGGTGTTGCAAGATAATAATTTATTGATGGAAAACAAATATTCTAACTGCTTGGTGCCAGCCCACTAATCAACTTCAAGAGCTCAGGCATGACTCAGAGACAGTGCTGAGCAAACTGACAATGTCTTTATTCCAGCATTGCATTTTCCATTTCTCCAAGGAAGCCACAGAGTGGGTAAAAGAGTGGCTCTGTTGTAATTTTCACTCTGTTTTTCCATGGCCCACCCAGCCTTTAGACATCCTAGTGAGGGGATAAAACAGATCCACGAGGGTAAGTTCCTTTTCTGAAAGCCTCCTCAAATTCAGGGAGCTAGTGAAGACTTGGATTATCCCTTAGTATTTAGTAGGCTTTGTCTTCACCCTGCTGTGGTATCTAGTTCTGGAAATACAATTATGTTATGCAAAGAGAAATATATCTAAAGAGAAATATAACCTGTAAAGGAATGGGGAAGTGTTCTACTAGTCACCTGGTAAATGGTATGAGCATCACCACTGTACAGAACCATATCAAAAAGTAATTAACAGTGTACTCATAACTTATTTTACAATTCATCAAATGAACCAAAAAACTGGAAAGGTTCATTCCAAACCTTATTTTGCTTTTTGAGAAAAACAAGCCAAAGATATTTCATTTCATTGACACTTTGTCCAAGAATCCACTTCAGGTGTATGCTCAGAGAAAAATAAGCAAATGAAATTATGCATAACATTCACAAGCCTGTTGAAGGAAATGCTATATTTTGAAGTTAACACTCATTCAAGGCTGAGCAAGATTAACTAGAGAAGAGAAATTTTGAGCTGATCACAGGCTGAGGAGATCCAGACACAATTCTTACTGCCTAAATGATTGCCCTACTGCTGATCAGCTGGGAAGAAAGGGATAGCAGCCAGTCAGCCTCAGCTGCTACACATTTTCTGATTGGCACAAAATACTGACTTTGTCTCTAAGACAGATCTAAAGTCCAAAAGGTCGGCCACTCAATGAGGAGGCAAAACACCCAAATAATCTAGAGAATGTTTAATTGTATTTGCTAAATAAAACAGCTCAAACAAGTGACAGTGAGAAACCACATATTTCAGTTGGTAATGACATCAGAATACTTGTGACTCAGCTGTTGTTTCCTGAAGGGGAACCACAGGTAAGGTTTAAATCTTGCACTGAATCATGAATTGCATTTTCTGCTGGACAAAAGGAAGATGAAAATTTCTGCACTATTTTTGTAATTCTAGGCCAGGAAATATATTCCAACTTACATAGCAAATGCCACTTTGGATCATGATATTAGGGTAACTAAATATCAGAGCTTAAATTTTGCCACAAGCTTAGTTTTAACTGAACAAAAAAGCTCAGCTCTAATGATAACACTAAAATTGCCTGAGGGTTAAAATACTCAAAAGAAAGGAACTTGTATAATAACAGTGACTAACTTACTGTGCTGGAAACATGTGGGAGTTTTTCATTGTTATTAACTGTAGCTTTTTGAGGTCATTTTGAGAACCTGTCTTATATGAAAAATGTTTAACTATTTTCATGCAGCTATCTAAAGCATATATCAAATTCAGCAAAAATAATTTGAAGGTGCAACTACTATTAAGGAATATTGTGGCTAGATTTTCATCTCCTATATCATTTGGCATAGAAATAGAAAACACAATTTAATGAAAATAAATGTGTAGTATTAAGTCTGAGGTCAGTAAAGGTAGTAGACAGTATATACTTAATGTCACAACTACAGAGTACATTGACCAGTAAACGAATTAAGAGCTATGCTATAAATAATCTTTACACCATCATCTCAGCTCATCAATCATGGAAAAGTAGTTCATAAGGTTACTAAGAAAGCAGACTACCTTTAGCTTCTTTTTGCTAACACAAATGATCTTCTGGATTGCAGATATGTAGTAGCTTAAGCTAAGTAAAACAAAGCTGGTTATTAATTTAGCAAAACTTGGACTGGAAAGATTAGTGCAAAGACTGTAAAGCAAGGCAAGTCTTAACTAGGAAATAATGAGCGGCATCTATTCTGGTTTAACCCCAACCAGCAGCTTAGCCCCAAAGCCACTCACTCCTGATGGGATGGGAGAGAGAATTTGAAGAGTAAAAATGAGAAAACTTGCAGGCTGAGATAAATATTATTTATTAGGAAAAGAAAAATCCACACATGGGAACAAAGCAAAACAAAGAATTCATGTACCACATGCCATGGGCAGGCAGGAGTTCAGCCATCCCCAGGAAACCAGGGCTCCAGCACATGTAAATAAAACTTGGGAACACAAATATTCTCTCCAAACATCTCTACTTTCTCCTTCTTCCCCCAGCTCTCTCCAAACATCTCCATTTCCTCCTTCTTTCCCCAGCGTTATATGCTGAGCATGACAGCATATGGTGTGGGTCATCTTTCTGATCAGTGCCAGCTGTGCCAGCTGTGTCTCCTCTGAACGCCCTGTGCACCCCAGCCCCCTCTCTGGTGGGGACACACACGGAGCTGAAAAGGCCTTGACTCTATGCAAGCACTGCTCAGCAGTAACAAAAATATTTCTGTATTATCATCACTTTTTTCAGCACAAATCAAAAACACAGCCCTGTACTAGCTACTGGGAAGAAATTGACTCCTGACAAAATGAGTAAAGTATCACAAAGAGAGCACACTGGCAAAAGTGGGGTCACTTTTGATGTTCCTCAAGGGCAGATGGAGGCACTGAGGCTCTTTAACATTTCCTGTAAAGACACTAGTACAAAGCACTGAGTAGATAAAGTTTCCTGAATATTCAGTGATGAGTATAAAATCAATTCAACAGCCAGAAGGGTTATATATCAAGAAATACAACTAATCTTGAAGATTAAAATATTAGGAACAAAGTTCAGTTAAATACATGAAATACAATATCATGTATTAAATGGTTGTTTATTATTCAGATGTCAGAGGCAGCCCCTTTTCTGCCTCCATGTTTTTCCCAACTGGGCAGACATGCTCTGGAAGGCACAATCAGGGCACACCCATGTACTTCAGCAGCAGACAGCATGGCAGTCCAGCTAGCAGCCCGTGCTCAGAAGCCTGGGCCAGCAGAGTGGGCACACAGAGACTGGCCTTCCTTCTGACAGAGAAGCTGGCACCCGAAGCCAATTGTAACACAATTATCAGGACCTCTTGTTGGAGCTATTTTATCTTCTGTGAAACAGTTTCATGCTAAATGAAAGATCAGTAACTTTAGTCCTCTATTATCAGACAGATGTGCCCTTTCTAATTTACAAGGTCATGTCCATTCTTTCTACACCTTAATGAATACTGAGGGACTGAATAGTTTATGTAATATTTGATGACAATTCAGCAGCTTGGCTGAGAATTACCTGCTACACAATTGTCATGGATTGCAGCATTTCTTTCAGTGAAGACTGTCAGGAGATTGTTTATAATTCATAGAGAGGAAGTCCTTCAATCTGTGTTGTATTTCCTCATTAATGCAATCTGACAAGTACAAAGCGGAGAACCAGACCCAATTTCTGGGGAGGACCTGAGCTTCAGGTGAAGCAGATATTTAAATTTAGCACAGAGATATCTAATGACTTGTGTGCTCTTCTCTGCAACAGTTTGTATTGGGCAGGCTGGACAGTATCCTGCTCAGTTTGGTGGCTCCTGTGAATTCCATTCTTTAGTGAATGTAGGTCACTGAGCACAGAGATGACCAAACTTGCAAGGCATGCTTTATCCCAAACAGCCGTGATATCAAAGGATGTTCAAAGCATGTATGTCTTTATGTCTTTGCTCTTCCTCCATCCACTCTGAAAATAGTTCCCAAAGCATTAGTTGCAGCAGTACTCCTCAATACACAAGACAGTAAGCAGAATAATTATGGGTCTTTCAGTGAAACCCTTTGAAGGCTCTTTTCTGTCTTGCTAATGCTAAATTGGATTCTTTATCCCATTTACTCTTTTCCAGGTAACAAATCTAATAATGTCATCCATTACTCTCTTTCCTTTTCCCTACTGCTCTTCTCTCAGCTCTGCAGCAAAAATAAAAAAAAAAAGGGAAAATTCTGTTTTGAAGTGCCAGATCACAAGCCATGACAAGCTCTGCTATTTTTCCCCCCTGACCTTTGGTCCCTACATCCCATTTCACTCCTGTTGTCCCTCAGAACAATCTTTCTTTATATAAAAATAGAAGAATCAGTTCAAGAAAGAGATGGATGAACAAGTCCCTGGAGCCATGTGGTGTCCTACTGTTCACTCAGGTCTGATGAGTCTAAACACAGTGATTCAGGGTCTTGCAATTGAGTCTAGTTGGAGACCTGTATCTAGTGGTGTCTCCTAAGCTTCCATACTGGCCCTACTATTGTTTAACTTATCCAGGAATGACCTGGATGAAGAGGAGAGGCCTCCTCAGTAAGTTCACTGATGTCAGGAAGCTGGGAGGAGTGACCAGTACCCCAGAGGGCTGTGCAGCCCTTCAGAAGGACCTTGACAGGTTGGAGAGATGGGCCAAAAGGAACCTTCTGAAATCCAGCAAAGGCAAATGCAGAGTTCTAGGAAAGAATTACCCCATGCACAGGATAAGAACCAGCCTGCTGGAAAGCAGCTCTGAGATAAAGGACCTGGGATCCTGGTGGACAACAAGCTATTCATGAGCCAGCAGTACCCCTGTGACCAAGAAGGCCAGTGGTGTCCTGGGGGTGCATTAGGAAGAGCATTACCAGCAGGCTGAGGGAGATGATCCTGCCCCTCTACTCAATCCTGGTGAGGCCACAGCTGGAGTGCTGTGTCCAGCTCTGGGCTCCTCATTCCAACAGAGACTTGGTGGAGCAGGTCCACTGGAGGGTAACAAAGATGCCCAGGGGCTGGAGCATCTCTCTCTAATAGGGACAGGCTGAGGGAGCTGGGCCTGTTCAGCCATAAGAAGAGACTAATGAGAGGGGACCTTATCAATGTACACAGGTATCTGAAGGGAAGGTGCCAAGAGGAAGAATCCAGGCTCTTCTTAGTGGTGCCAAGCAATGGGACAAGAGGCAATGGGCAGAAACTAATGCACAGAAGTTCCACCAAAATGTGAAGAAGAACTTTACTGCGGGTGACCACACTATGGAACAGGTTGGCAAGAGCATTTGCAGAGTCTCCATCACTGAAGATATTCAAGAGCCATCTAGATGCAATCTTGTACAACGTGCTTTGGATGATCCTGCTTGAGCAGGGAGGCTGGACAACTTTGCCCATTCTGTGATTCTGTGAATTGTTTTCAATCTTTTGACTGTCCCTGAAGCTAGTTCCACTCATCACTCATTTACAGTACAGCATCATGTTCTCTAGGATCCCATGTCCCAGTTGCACTTGGGTGCTCTGATTTGCAACCTACCACAGAGTGTTGAGAAATTATCTTAGCACATCTCAACATTTAAAAGAGTCACTCCTAGATGCAGCCTCCTCCTGTCACAAGACTGACTCACAAACTCCTGTTTGAGAAAGAATGTATCTGAGATCTGTGATTTAGAAGGTCTGGGATCACAGCTTCGATTCTTGTCTTTGTCCTGGAAAGCACTATGCACAGAATTTAATTGCAGCCTGAGTAACTAAATAAGAAATAAATCATTATTAATGACACAAGCAGCCCAGCATCAATTTTGAAAAATTTCCAGGTGGAAACATACAAACCTTGCCTAACACGGTTTCTGCTTTCAAAGAGGCCCTTAAATTGCCAATTTGTCTTGAACAGGAAAAAATTAACGTTGCTTTCCAGACAGCTACCCAGAAGTGGCTGTAGGCATTGTGGCAGGATGTGTTATTGGTCTGCATTCCAAATAACTACTGTGTCTGGGAGGCAGAAGGGGAGAACAGGACAAACTGTGAGTCAGAAACACACTTGAGACAGCCACTATTTAAACACACTTAACTTTTCTCTCTTTGGATTTGGGGTCATCTTTGAGTAGTTTGTCTAAACAAAAATTTCTAGCTTTAGGTGTTTTCCCTAGAGATGAAGGAGCATTCTGGAGGGAGAGGATAATTTCCTCAGGCTTGAGCCATTTCCATTTTGCACACGTGGCATTTTTACAAGCATCTCCAGGAGAAAGGTTTGGAAAGATCTTATTGGCTTCGATGAAACAATCAAATATGTACTGAAAACAAAAAAAAAAATCTTTTCTCCATATAGTACTAAGGATCACTCAAGTTGCCCAGTAAATTACTGTGTGCATCGACCTAACCCCATGCCTTTCTCATCCTAAAGAACAAAGCCTTTTAATGCTTCTCAGTCCTCACTAGCTGCTCTGCTAAAGCACCAGAAAAATAAAGGCACCGGAAAAAATACATAAAACAAATCAAGTTGGACATCAAGAACTTTTTACTTAGAGTTAACTTCATTAATTTTAATAAGCATGAGATTTGATTTTTTAAATTAATATAATTTAATTTTATTCCACTCTCTTTATTATCTCTGGTTTTGAATTTGCCACACTACAATCATGGAGGTGAAATAACTTCAAAAGAAATCTCAGCTCACATTCTTCACATTCTTCACATTCATTAAACTCATATGCTAACAGTTTTAGCACTGTCTTGAAGATACAATTTCTCTAGTATTTTTTCTGTATGTTTTGTGTTCAGACAGGTTATTGATGTAGGCTTCTGTTAGTAGCTTCCATATTTCTTCACTGTATCGAGTAACTCAATAAAATTTTTGTTTGGACACAATGTATCCAAGAATATGGAAGGTAAAGTTCTGGTAATCAATGAAGACAACAAAACCTTTTTTGTGATCAAAATAATAAAGAGAAAGTGATTTGATAACATGTGGAATGTGTTAACACCAAGATAGAAAGTACACCACAGGAAAATGAGGACTAGTCCCATAACTGAGGAACTGTTTCCATAGTCAGTTTGGATTAAACTGTTCCCACTATAACATGTGCTGTGTGCCTGTGCATGTGAGCACCATGGTATTCATAGGACCATTTTATGGTCCTTTTTATTCAATGGATTATTCACTTCTCTATAGTTGTGCCTGTTAAAGTAAAACAGATAAAGTAACTCAGAATTACCAGCCTTAAAAAAATATTCTTTTAGAAGGCTCTTGCAGTCGGTTTCATGAAGGAAAAATTAAAGAGATGGAAACATTTACAATTGCCTTTACAATTAGAACAACATAAAGGGGCGGAGTTAGATTCAAACAGTGATTTTTTTTAATCCTAGAAAACTAGTGAGCAATGTCTTAAAAATTTCAGTATTTTCAGGATTAGATGTATTTTAAATACTCAGCAATATTGTGAAAAAGACGAAACATCTGAATAGCAAAGGAAGTTGCAAATGTTCAAGATCTCTATGGATTTGATTTAGCAGACCTCCATAACCTTCACATACTTCTAAGCCTAAGAGACATCATCTGCATGGGTTATTCTCTCTGAGGTGGTTTCTGTCTCTTTTGTGGATTAATTCTTCACTCCTGAAATGCATCAGCGAAGTGGTGGCAGCTACGCTGCACAATTGCCTTTACCATGTTTGCTTTTCCTGCATATTTCTTTCGTTCTTTCAGGATGTTCTCGCCATCTTTTCCAATGTTGGTCTTCACTCTTCTCCTTCATTTGTATCCATGATGATGGGAATCAGGTACTTTTTAAAGGGTGAAGCTCCTGTGAAGCTGAGACTGAAAGGAATCCTCATTCTATGATCAAGTAAAGGGAGAGAAATACACACGAGACGTCATAAAACAGTAAAAAGTGAAACTTGCACAGGTTAGTTTGAAGTCTGCAGTTTCAGGAGGATGGAAAAATTAAGAAAAAGTATATAATTGACAGAGCATTCAATATGCACTTTCGAGCTTTGTAGAAAAACAGGAAAACCTTATGTTCTTTGGGGCAAAGCTAAAATAAATGTTTCAAAACCAAACAACTGGTTCTTCTAGAAATGGATTCTTAAATACATGATAATATTTCTAACTTCTGCTTCAGCCTTAAATGAGAATTTTAAAATCTTAAGAATTCTTGTCTCTTAAACCACATGCTCTCACCCAGTTAAACAGATTATAGGGAACTGCAGATGAAAGAAGAGTATCTGTAAGTCATGGGAGTGTCAGAACCTCCTCAGTGCTTTATGGCTTCTCAGTATTATAAATTATCTTCTAAGCACTATAGATGAAGTCTAGGTCTAACTTGCAATAAATAGAAACATTAAAAAGAATGTTATCCTGGATGTAACTCTGAAGAAGCCAGCGAGCAGATACTGCAGTTGAGCTGAAGTAGCAATGTACAATTTTCTAAGCACATCTGCAATTCACCTCATCCTAATGGCATGTTTCCCATCAGATATAGTACAGATGCCCTTTCTGCTTTCATTTCTGTTTTATCTCCCTCAAGAGACCAGTTACAGCCAATGAGTAAAGGTTGTGGTATGGGGAATTATTGCTATCATTAACAATGAAATATAGAAGGAAAGAATAATATTACTTATGTCAGTTTAGTGAACCAAAAAAGCCAAACTCCTATCCTCACAGATGTGGAGACTGAAATGCTAGAACTGTGGTTTTTACCTCAATCTCTTCACCATTAAACTTATTGCTCTTCCAGAGAAAAGCATACCCGGGAATGAACACAAGTGATGTGTTTATGAAAGAAAGGGCAACATGTTCTCGCTTTTTCTTTAAAGGCCATCTTTGATGGGAGCACAAATTGACTAACCCCAGATGATGCCATCATTTTGTATCGTACTTGCAGGACGACAGAGACACAACAGTTCTTTCACTCAGCAGAATTAGGGGTAGACATATTAAAAGAGTCATATTTTGTAATAAATAATATGGATTTTCTCAAATCATTCTCTGCTCTCAGCATCCTGGAGAGACAGCCTCCCTGGCACTGAAACAGGCTGTGTGTCTCCTTAGGGAATTAGACTTGAGGGACAGACAAGAGCCTGGCAGTGTCCCTGTGTTCCCCAGCACCACCAACACCAAATTTGTGGAGCACTTGGATTTCACCCTGTTACCATTTTTTGATGGAAAACAATTCAGATGAAAACATTTTGATGAGCTCCACTGGATAGACAAAATTTTTGATATAAGAATCCTTTAATCTTAGGTTTATTTTCAAGCTTGAGAATAAGGTGCCAGCAGCAGTAAAATTGTGTAGTTTTGTCAGCATTTGCTGAAAGCAAAGATTTTGCCTGCAGAGTTACTGGTTCTTTAATTTGCTTAGCCTTACTATGTTTGGGATAACATGCAAAAATCCAACCGGTCCTACTGCTGATATAAATCATCTATTCCTGTCACTTTGATCATTCTGTGACCAAAAAGCAGAAAGTTATTTGTTCAGGTCTGAGAGAAGAAGTTAACACTGTTTCAGAAAAACTGACGTGATTCATACGGGGCCTGATCAGGGGCCAACACCCTGGGTTGATGGTGACCTCTGATGGGAGACAGGAGATTTACAGGTTCCACTGTGTTTCTCTTCCTACAAGCATTGAAATGTACCCCCTTTAAATTCTGGCCATGATTCCATAGACAAAATGAAGATTGATGGTAGAGTTTTTTAATTGGGATGTTGCGTTTTGCTGAAAATATAAGGGTTCTGCCCTCAAAAAGCTGTCAAGTCATTATTGCCTTCCCCTGTGCTAACATATGTCTTGAGCTTTCTCTTCTATTCTTGAAGTGTTTTAACAAGATGATAAGAGAAGAGGAGGAGGGAAAAGAAGAGAAGAGAGAGAAGAGAAGAGAAGAGAAGAGAAGAAGAGAAGAGAAGAGAAGAGAAGAGAAGAGAAGAGAAGAGAAGAGAAGAGAAGAGAAGAGAAGAGAAGAGAAGAGAAGAGAAGAGAAGAGAAGAGAAGAAGAAGAGAAGAGAAGAGAAGAGAAGAGAAGAGAAGAGAAGAGAAGAGAAGAGAAGAGAAGAGAAGAGAAGAGAAGAGCAAACTGCTTTCAGAATCGTTTTTTTGAGCACTGAAACAAGTATCTGGTGAATCCACTACATACAGTGTCAAGGGGTTCCATGTTTGGTTGCTTTATTTTTTTACACATTACTTACAGAACATTAGACTGGAATCTGCTTTTCACAGTAGTGTATTGCTCTGTACAGTGAAGGACATGTCCATCTGCAGCTACATCAAGTAATGCAGGATCTGTCCCATGACAGAAGTTTGAAATATTTAGTTATGAGCACCTCTGAGAGAAGAGAGGAAAAAAAATGGAGAAAAATAACAGCCTTTTTTATTCTTTTATGAAATCTGCTTTGATTTAATTCTCAGAGGAACACATTTTGTGCCTTTGGGGATAATTGTCCATGTCACAGAGTAAAGCTCACGTATCATGAAAATGTTGAAGTCTCTAGATTAGAGAAGTAAATAAAATCGTCATTTTAAAAAATTTTAGTCTCATAAGCTTGAGTTACTTTTGCTGAGTGGAGCACTGAGCAAAAAAAGCAACGGAAGAAGGTGCAAAAAACAATTTATTGGTCTCTGCAAAATACCTCTTTCTTAAGTGTTAAGGATACCTATAAATACAGCTAGGGCAGGAATCCACTGCAATTGGGCACTGCTGAAAAAGAAGTTTGTCCACTGTCCATCTCATGGAGACTTCAGTCTCCCCTTCTGAGGAAGGCAACCACACTCTGAGCAGATTATTCCGTTGTAATGAATCAAAGGAATCAAGCTCAATTATTTTACATTGTCTAGTAAAGAGCCAAAAAGTAATTTCCCTCTGCTGTGATCCATGGAAGGCTGGCCTCAGTTTCCCTCAGTTTCTGATACACTGTGTATGGTGTTTTCTAATATTCTAGTTAAACAGATCATCCCACTGTGTTTCAGTAATGCCAGTTAAATACATTTTCTTCTCGTTAACAAGAATTACCTGTTCCCCTAGCTCAATAGCCAGTCTCATAACATGGGTAAATGATTTAGTGAAAAATGCCTTGCCACATCAGACCACAGTGTTTATGAGACAGACACTGAGTTTAAATATATACTGTCTTTGCTGTCTACACACCTTGTTCTTGTTTCTACTTCTCTTCCTACTTATTCAAGCTGATTTCTAGCTGAGAAAAGCAGGTCTCTAACAGTTTGTGAAGGACAATGACACCAATTCTCAGTAAACTGTGACAAAGCTCCACAAAGCCAAAACCGTCTGTTTTCACCAGTCATCTGTCCAACTCCTCACCTCCAAGATGTTCTCTTTTCTGCTTTTCATAAAACCCAAAACATTACTTGAACTTATCTCTGCTTTTCTAGTCTCCTGCACCACCCACACCTTTATTATTTATGCTGGTCTATAATATTTTTTGTTCCCATATGTATTTTCAAAAGAGCAAGACCTGCCTGACTGATCATTCCATCCAATATTAGTGTTACATTTCAACATTTTTACACTTGGAAAAAAGGAAATTTGTTGTCCCTTCTTTCTTCTTGAATATTTATGCATTCCTTTTTATTTAGATTACAGTCTGCATGTCTTTCCTTTTAAGCCATCTTAAAAAGCTCTTTGTTCCTGTTTCCTGTAGTGACAATGTTTGTTGAAGTTTCTCTTTTTTCTCAGCAGGTAACTCAATAAATGTCTGATATTAAGACTGCTCTTAGACATATTAAGCATCTCTTAGTTGCAGATCACTAGTCCACTGTATAAGTTTGTAGCCTAATCAGCTCCCTTGCCACTGTGGGCTCCAAATCTGCTCCCCAGAAAAGCTGTTCTTTAATTCTGCACTGTGCTGAGCTTGGCATTTCCAGGTCACATATCCTATCCTCCAGAATAGCCATCAATTTGCACTTTGTGCATCATAAATCTCCCCAGCCTTTCAACAGAGTGGTATAAAACTACAAAGACAAGTCACAGTAGGGTTTCTTTATCAATCATATTAAGCAAACAGCTCCCCAGCACCTTTTCCCTATCAGCACAGGCTCTGTGTAATGTAAATATTAATGATGAACATTTATGAGAAATTAGTATGGATCCAGGCCCTGATTGATTGAGACCTGCAAAGCAGTGTCAGACAGACATTATTCATGATAATGTTTTAAAGCACTTCTCCAAAACGTTTGAATCAATGGACCTTGTCAATCTTTATCCTGTTCTGCAGAACACTGTGAAACTAAACAACTCTAAGTGATGTGTAGTGCTCTTGAAGCCACCCAGACAAACAACACTCAGAAAAGAGCTTTTATACCTACTGCTGGTTTATATGATTCCTGCAGGCCACTGACCAGAGACACTTTAAAGAAACAGGTTTGAAGATCAACAGCTCTTCCTATTAGCCCTTGTGCCCTGAGGAGACTAATGGTGATCTCTTGATTGGAGTCTGGAAAAATCTGCTCTACAAGAAAGGATTTCATTGGCTTCATTTGTTAAAAAATATAATTTTCACATAGCAATACATTAGTACATAAGCTAGAAAAAAACTAAAATGTAAAAAAAATCAGTGAGATAAAACCCAAAAAGCTTCACATTACATTGCTGTGCATTCCAGCTGTGACATGGCTTTACAGTCTTGCTCTCCTAGCTTACATAAGAAGGACAATGACAGAACAATTGACACTAGCAATAGTCCTGTTGTGAAGTGGGTATCAGCTTGGATATGAAATGACATATTATTGATTTCTGATTTCTATTTTTATTGATTTTTAAAATTATTTTTCACATACTAATCAAATTATAATAGAGCCTTTATTTATACTCCAAGATTTAAAAGTTTAATTAAAAACCTTGGCCAAAATCACCATGGTTATATCGCACAAGCTTAAGAGTTTATGTAACTGAGCAGAGATAAGGCTAGCAGTAATAGCTACCATTAGTGGTAAACCAACAGAGAGTCAAAATTACTTCTAGGTGTAACAAGAAACCCTGGTATCAATTCTTCAAGATTCTTCTGCATTTTTGAACATGGTAACAGAACATGTTGCATTTGCCTTCCATCTAGCAACATGAATCTTTCAGCAAGCCTTGCAACCTGAAGGTTTTTAAACTCCGCACTTCATCTCTGGACATATGCTTCTATTTTATTATCTGATTCATTCACCCAGTACCTCTTCAGACAAAAATCAATTGTGCCACTTTAAAGGTATTTGCTGTGGAAGGTGCTTTAGTGTCAGGCTGCTGAAGAAGACAGTAAAACTCTTGGTTTAGTGACAAAAACATGAAAAAACACTGTTAAATGACTAACTTGTTCATGCACTAGCTAGTCTTTCTGGGTCACAGAGTTTTTCTATGCTAAATGTAGAATTTCAACTCTCTGCATATTTGTCTAGGCTACAGAAAGCTACAAAAATACTATGTAACAAAAGACACGGAAACACACAGAGTTCACAAATGGAATTGTACCACAGAGCTTCTCAACGCAGCTTCTTTTAAATTTCTAGACTTTCTTAATTTCTACTCTCAAACCAAAATGAAATGAGTAATGAGAACATTTTCAGGAGACAAAGATGGCCAAGAGGAAGATGGGCAAGACCTGAGACAAGTTTTTAAAGCTGTTGGAGGAGGCTTCCAAAAAGGAATGAAAGCATTATGTGATGTTTTCCCCGGAAGGCCTGGCTGATAGCCTGCACACAAAAGCAATGCTTTTGCTGTTGAGACAGCCTTAAAATGTGTCCTGACAGATTGGCAAACTCAGCTGTAGCACCAATCTGGAAAGGAGGAAAGGGCCAAGAATAAGAACTGTCTCTTCAGGAACAAAAGTTACCAGGAGCATTGCAAAGCTCTGCTGGAGGATTTCAAAAGCATCTGAATGAAATTCAAGGTCTTGAATCTTTTCTTTGAAGCACATTTTGGTCTGAACTTGGGTTATATAAATATCTACTGAAATTTGGACAAGTCCAACAGCACCTCCTACAAGAGCAAGGTTTCCTCTCAGGAAAACACTGCTGTCTCAGTAGCTGGTCCATTCTGTGGCATAAATTCCCCCATGAGCTGGGAACTGAGTACATCACAGACTTCCTTATCTACTCCCAAGGTGAAGGCAGGTTTTCATCTATTTTTACACGCTTGTAAAAAATCTATTCCAACAAAAATCCTATCAAAACAGGGCACCTTACTGAGCACATTACACTCCCTACAGAGAGGATCAGAGGACAAACATATGACAGATGGCAGGTACAATGCTTAATGCACTGGTGAATGGTACTCAAATAGTGTGGTGATAAAGGCTGTAGAAGAGATGATATAGAGGAAAACAGGTAGAATACAGGGTGCTGGGGTTATGCAATAAAGCACTGACAGTGGGAAGGATGAGTACTGTGTGAGCTCAGCATATAGAAAAGCATAAGCAAAGGATTCAGTTAGCTCCACAACAAAAAACCACACCATTGTTAGGAAGGTTTCAGTGATCTCTGTTGTAATAGGTCTGTGTTTAACAGCTTTTACCTGAGAGAGTGACATATTAGTTTTAATAATTGCAAATAGGACTCTGCCCTCAGAGAAATATTTTTTCCTCCGTTCAGTACCTTTTGTCTGTGATGCTGTCCATCTGGCAGGTGAGTGTTATTAAAGAGTAGCTGGTGAACTGGTAAGTTTGATGAATGCGTGAGGTAAGTGCACGTTCAGTTGGTAAGTAGTCTGATACAGACAATTTTACTTAAATATATTTAAAACATTTGTGGACTACGTGTGGTTTAAAACCATGGGGGATGAAAAGCGACAAAGGGAAATAACTTTATGCTTATCTACATTTCATCTTATTTTCTATTCTGCCGTGAAACATGGGCTTTCCCTCTTGCTGAAATTGAAGATGGAGACAAGGTTAAAACATGAAAGAGAATAGGTCAAGAGGCTCAGTAAGACAGTGTTGGGTAAATAAAGACATGTTAATTGCTACCTCAAGCTTTTTTTGAATGCAAAGTATCTTCCCTCATGACTGAATGTTGCTGCTTTTGGTGATAAATTTCTGGGCATTCCAAACCACCACTGTGTCCAGGTAGTCAACACATACAGTTCATATTTATGCTAACCCTTGGACATTGTGCTCTCCCTGATTGTGCATCAATCATGACCCCTTTCCAAATTTAGTGCCTCCAGTTGCACCTTCTGTAGTTAAAAGGTCAAAATCCCGAATGCAGGTATGGGATTTAACAGTATGGAACCACCAGTTATTAGCCAAACTCTGCATTGACTTAAATGTGTGTTCTGCTGTAATTCTGCCTGCCAGTCCTGTATGATGGACTGTCTGCACAGTCTCCAATTTAGATGTCAGCATTTGTTCCCCATGAAATCACTCCAGCCTTGCACCACTGAACTCTTGTGAAAATTCCCCATTTATCAACCATTCACTTGATGCTCATGTCCAAGGTCAGCTGTGCACCGCAGCATCTGGTCCCAAAGCTTGTGCTGCACTACAGCCCCTGCATCCTCATGGCACACAGGCAATAAGAGTCACAAAATCCCCTTCTCTGTTTGTGTCAGCTTAGGGACGCAGAAATGGAAAAAGTAGAGAGGGTAATACTTGGAATTTTTTTTTTTATGATTATATCTTTCAAAACAAAATACCACACTTCAAAATGTGAAGAGATGGCAAAAGAAATGCATTTCTGATTCAAAGCTCACTGAAGGCAACAGCAAGAACATGTTAAGTTTAACAGGCTTCAAAGTGGACCAGGAGTATGATTTGCTCCATTATCTTGTGTCTTCTCTGTGGATTTAAGTTATATTGCTATGATTTCCACTACATATTGCTTTGAACTTCTTACCATACTGTTATAAAACGAATGTTTCTTTTGAACAAAGATATATTTGGAAAAAAACCTGACATCAATTTCAGTTCCCCTGTCCATTTTTCATGACTGATCCAGCTTTATTAAAAAAACATTTAAAGTTCCTTAGCCATTTACTAATAAAATAGTTCTAAGGAAGATGTTGACAGTAGACTGTATCATAAAAACTATATATTTTAGAGGAAAAGTCTAATTAAATAAATACTAAAAAAACCAATTAGACAGCCCACAGCAAAAATAATTTGGTTATTGGTTCCTCCAGTCTCACTGATATTCGTGTTGCTATAAAATCAGTACTGCAAGTAAACTAAAAACAATACTCGGTATTACATCAGTATAAGTAATATATTAATATGTGATTATACTGCACATGAAAATTTATGGGAAATTAGTCAAAATGTCCTATGCTAATATGTACATAGCATATTACATAGCATATTACTTATGTACATATTACATATACATAGCACACAGGCTAAGTTTTATAGCCTAGTGCTAAATTGCAAACTGAAAAGTCTCAGGTATTTAAATTTTTTTTCTTAAAATTATTTGTTCCAACAGAATAATTTTGTAGAATTATAACTGTTTTTTTTTCATCTCTTAAACTGCTTTCCTGAAGCAAATACACTAACCTTTTCCTGTAAAATAAGTAGCAGTAAGGCACCATCACAATTTCAGAATATTTGCAGACATTTTTAGAATCTGAGGACCAAGTGACTAAGAGGAAGAAAGTGGGCAGAAAAAAGAATAGACAAAAAAAATAAGATCAGTAATGAAGAATTGTCAAGGAAAAAATTAAACTAACAGAACAAATATATAAGCAAGAGGTTTATCAGTAAAAATATATTTAGACAATGTGAAACAGAATGAGTAAAGATTAAAACTTCTTGTGACAGAAATAGCAATGGAACTTCCAATTTAATGAAGTTTGAGGAAAAGTGTTTATGTGGTCAAAACAGCACATATGGACATTTTCAGAATAAAGTTTCTGTTCCTCGTATAAGATGAAATCTGTTTTGGAATTTTATTTTTCCTGTCTCAAGAAAAGGAAGTAGAGATTACATGAGAGCAGAAGTACTGCAAACTTCTCAAAATCCCAAGAGTCAGTACCCTGGTACTAATTAACTCTGGCAATTAGGGCTTCACAGTCCATTTTAGCATAAAGGGTGAAAACCTTGTAACTTCATACACTTTTGAAATGAGAAAAGTTTTTGTCCTGCCTTACTTTGGAGCAGGGAGATCCAAGGAAGGACTCTGTGAAACATTTGGTTTTTTCCCCCGAGGGGAGCTATTTGTTGGCAGCATTGCTCATAATATTTGCTGCTTTAACTCCTCATGTCCCAAACCTAATTGTTTAGGATAACTCCTACCCCCTTCTGGAACAAGAGCTTTTGTATTGACACTCACACAGCCACAGCCTCTCAACCTCCCTTTCCTCCAAAGGCCTGCCTGCACATGGCAGTCACACACCTGCCCTGGTCAGGCTGCAGCCCTCCATGGAGAAGGAAGGAAGAAAGAGGAGCTTAGTTATAAACCTGAGACCAGGCTGAGCTTGTGAGGCATCCCAATTTCCACACACAGATAGTGAGAGCACAGATGGGAGGGGCAGCAATGGGGTCTTGTGGTAACATCATCTTCCAGAAGCAGTCAAGCCTTAAAACACAGTGCAGTGACAGTGCTAAATGTAACCCTCAGTTTTGCAAAAGTGTTCTGCATTATCTGGTAATTTGTTTATTCCGTGACATTTAGTTTCTTCCTACTTTTTCCAGGACAAATGCTATTCTCAGGGATGGCTGCACCAAAAGAAGAGACAGTGAAAACATATGCAACACCTCATGTGCATCTTTGTTGACCTACTAAACATAAAGTGGAAAAGAAATGCTGCATACTTTACAGTACACTCTTAGAGTGCATGACACTAGGAGTAGAGTACACTATGTACCAAAAAATATCTTTTCTTTTATGAGCTGGCCATGCTTAAGATGGCAATAGTCACAAATCACAACTTTACAATCTAAGTGGTAGTGGTAAAATAGAAGTCTTCCAGGAACAGAATTCAAAGCTGCAGTGCTCACTTCTTTTTCTATACAGAGCACTGTTAAACTTATCAGGTGAATTAGACACAGAGGAGTTTCTTTGTAATTTAACCAAACTCAAGATAGCTCACATTCAGGAAACTACTGAGGAGGTGATGGTGAGAAAAAGGAGGAGAAGAGAGACAAAAGCATGTGAAGAGAATTAAGACGGCAAATTAGGGCTCAGGCTGTCATATTTATAATCATCTTGAAGACATCTGTGGGAGATTCACAATCAGCTCATGACAACTGAAATATGTTTTAAACAAAGACATACTTCTTGCAGCTCACAGTCTTAGTCTTGCTCTGACCAGCAGGAAATATCCTTCCTCATCAGCAAATAAAATTACACCATCCTCCAGTCTTGAATATCCATTACAGTCTGGAAAATTGAAGTTGATATCTGTTTCCACAGCAAAACACCTGTTTTCGCCAGATATGTCTGAGTGGTGTGTTTTGGTAGTAACTTAAATTAAATTATGCACTAATGACAAAAGCAAGATTCTCAGTCCTAATATTTTAATGTTAAAGTTGCAATTAAATGAGAAAACTCTAAGCTAATGTAATTTCAAACTAGGAGACCCGGAAGGTGTCTATTTTGTTCAGAAATAAGATGATTTAATGATTTGAGTTAAACAGGAAACTCCAAAATATTCAAATTTATTGTGAAATGAGATTATGCCTGTGGCTGCCAACCAGCTGGCTATAATATGCAGGCTAGCTGCCAGCAGTCTGGTATTTTAACAAGAAATTTAAATTCTGTAGGCTTGTGGCAGCATTATTCATTCTCCCCTTCTTGGATACTCTTCTGCTTTACAGATCTGTTTCAGCAACATCCAGTATCAAGTACTACTACTTCTGTCTGCCTAGAGTTTTCACTAGAAAGAACATGCTTTTTAAGTCAGCAATTCAGTGCCTTCTCTGCAGAGCTTCAATAAGAAGTGAAGTTGGTGGTGCCTTAGGAATTCTGCATGGCAAACTGCTGAAGCAGTTGTAGCACACTGAAGCCACAGAAAATTACAAGGAAAAAGGTTGGTTTGCCTTCAGCAAACAACAGCCTGCAAGTACTGCATAGTGTTAGAGGTCCAGACCTTAAAATGTATTAAAATACTTCATGTCAGTTTCAAAAGAAATTAGGTAACTCTACACTTCTGTATGGATCACAGGTCCAGCAAGTCCAAGTTTAAGTGGAAAGCCACAAAAACATAATAGTCATCTCTCTCTTGAGAGCTTTTTCCTTAAGATTAATTTCCTTGATCCTAAACATTTTAAGCTAAATTTTAAGAAAGTTCAAAAACCCTTAGGTTTAAATAATAAAATTCAATTTTGAAGTATAAATTTGAGATGCCATTGCAGAAAAATTCGTAACGATCAGAAACCCTCTCCAGGCAAAAATCTCACTCTATGCTTTTTTCTGCTGTGTACTTCTGAAAAACTTCATCTTCATGCCATGTGGAGGATACAATTGACTTTATGTATCGTTATCGTTTCAGTCAACCATGGTGCATAAATCTGAAAGACATTTTTAACTCCACATATTTATGAAAACTGGACTGTTTCCTTAACACAGCAATTGCTCCCACTATGTCTTTGGGAATTTCTTTAGTTCTCCTTTGGAGGCACTTATTTGCATTGTACCATCTCTTATTCTTAATATTATTAAATTAATTTTGAGTGTTAATCACATATAGCTCAAGGTTTTATTTCCTCCTGAAATTAGAATTGTGTTAGTAATCTAGCAGGTTTTCCCAAAGTGCTGAGCAGCAACTTGCCTCTGGAAAGAAAAGAGCATTAGAAATAACTGAAACGATGTATGTGGCAAATTTATATTTGGGACAGGAATGCCCTCAAGACTCCAGTCTGCAAGTCCAGAGTCTGGACTGCAGTCAGAGTAGGTATTCCACCTTGTGAGTCAGCACATCAACATGGATATTCATCCTAGGTGTTCATCATTCTGGGTGGACCACTGCCCAGAAATGCCTGCTTCTCTTCACTGAACAGACAGGGATCTTGGACAGCCAGCTTATACCAATGTAATTTTTCAGAGGACAAAGTTAGATGTAATGAACCCTACCCTATGTGAGAATCACAGAACCATGGAATGGATAAGGCTGGAAGGGACCACAGGGTCCCTTCTGGTCCAACCTCTCTGCTCAAGCAGGGTCATCCCAGAGCGTGTGGCACAGGGTTGTGTATGCCAAACAGTTCTTGAATATCTTCAGTGAGGGAGACTACAATTTCTCTGGGCAATCTGTTACAGTGCTCAGTCTTCTGCATGGTAAAAAAGTTCTTTCTCATATTCAGATGGAACTTCCTGTGCATTAATTTCTGCCCTTTGCCTCTTGTTCTACTGCTTGGTGTCATGGAGAAGAACCTGGATCCATCCTCTTGGTGCCTTCCCTTCAGACACATGTACACATGGACTAGGTTCCCTCTCAGTTGCCTCTTCTTGAGGCTGAACAGGCCCAAATCTTTCAGCTTGTCCTTGTAAGTGAGATGTTCCAGTTCATTAATCATCTTTGTAGATCTCTCCTGGACTCACTCCAGAATCATCATGAACTCACAGCAAAACCTGCCACTTTGTTGAGAGCATTTAGAAATTGTATTATTACATCAACATGCTACTGAATGGAACTATGATGCATATTCTTGAAAATATCACTGTAATTTAGGACAGACTAAAACAGAAAAACAAGTATCCAAGGATCTCACTTTCACTTTCAGATTTACCACTTGTGATGTTTTCCTCAGCAAATCCTTTAGCCTCAATTCCACATTTCTAGATGATAATATACTCATCAGTCTTCATCCATGACTTTTGAAAGCTGTTCTGACTTCTTTAGGTCATGTAACAAGCTATAAAAAGGAGAAAGAGAGACATTAAGTAATAATAATTGCTAGCAACTGGAAAGAATTTGCAATTATTTCTTTGACAGCCAAGATGACTTTCACTAAGAAAACTGCATTTAAAACCAAATAAAGTGTTTCTTTAGATTAGTTCCTCCTCAAGCAGAGTTAGAGTTGTGTATAAGTGATTTCCAGGCCATTATGGCACAGCCTGGAGCAACTCTAATGAGACTGTCTGCCTTGTTGGATTATTTTTAAATACACTTTTCCCAATTACTTGCTAAAATATCTGTTTCTCATGTAAATGAAGCATGAAGCTGGAAAATCCAAAGACTGTTTTGTGGGGGTGGAAAGGAAAGAAGCCGGCAAGCAAATCAGACACTGAATTACTTGCCTCACTTATTGTGCAGGATTGAGAAAGAAGCAGCAATTAATCAAAAGTACAGAGGAATCAAAGTACTTTTTGATGTAGCACAAACATTTAGACCATTAATGACAACTAGAAAACACTGAACCCAACACTATACCAGTACACAGAGTAGGGAGGCCTGTTTGATAGGTGAAGTTCATGTGTGTGTGCATGTATAACTCCAAATCCCTTCCTCTCCAGGTGACCTTCAAAGACTGTAGGCAAGATAATGAAAAGGATTGATAAATGTTTTCGGTATGAAATTGATAATAAAAATAATTTTTTTTAAATCCTGATAGATGTTGACATTTTTTCCTTTAAATATAAAAATAAAATAGGTCTCAAAAAAGTCTCTACATTGCAGGAAAACACTTAAAGCTAATGTATTTACAGTTTGCAATATTGATTTTCAAAATGTTTGCTTTTTCCATTGCTTTGTACAGGATCCATGTCATGAAAGTAAAAATACTTCAGAAACACCCTGCCTACTCAGTTTTTAAAGCATAAAAAACAGATTTAAGGGCATTGACACGTTTTTTTCTGTAATGGGAGCCAGATGCATAAACATCTTTCCAAGAGCAGCCTTTGGTTTTGACTCTGCCTGCAACTGACAAGTTCTACTGAAGTCAATAATGATACTGGCTTACACCTATACTAAGAAACTTATCTCCTTCATGTTTAAAACAAACAAACAAACAAACAAATATAGATTCATTTAATGATTTTTTTCTTGCCCTTTCAAATATTTCAGTGTGTTGCCAGCATGTATGGTCCTGCATCATAATCAGAAAAGTCTGCTAAACTCAGTTTGCTGGTGCTCTGTCTTGTCATGGTGGGAGACTGATCGAGGTTATCATTGCTGGGTGTTACTTTGAGAAAGTAAATGAGATGCTTATATTTGAGAGCTATCATGCTTGAAGTAGCTGGAGAAGAGGCAGGGAGTAATTCACCTTCCACTGAACATGCTTTTTTTTGCCTTAGACTGTGTAGCTTTACATTTTCCTTACTATAGGAATATATAGGAAATATATACTGTGTAGGAATATAGGAAAATAGAACTGGCATCCAAAAAATGTCAGTGTTGCTCACTAGAGCCAGGGGATGACAGCTAGTAGTGGTGACACTTCCCATTTTCTTCTTCTGGCAGCACTAAGAATTCAGCATGAAGAAAGTGTTGATGCATTTTGTCTCTTTTATATGTTTCGATCTACTGTAGTTAATGTTTACTGTTTGTGTAGCAAAAACAGTCACATATTTTTCAGCTATACAATGATCACAGAGAACAGAGTGAAACATTGAAGGCACAAATCAAGATAAGACCCTAGAAAATTAACTATTTCCTTCTAAGCTGCCTGAAACTTTACATGTAAAATATTTTTGGTATACAGTGAAATACAGAGAAATTAGAGACATTCCAACTAAACAAGGGGCCAGAGAGTATCAGTCAGCTTTCAGTCAGCCTTTAAATAAAACCTTTGAAATAAATCTAATGCCCGAGTCCAAAAGCCTGTTTGCTTTTGTGGAGAGAACCCTTTGCTGAGTTAAAATTATTACATACACAAACACTTGAGGCCAGTGCATACAAGACAAAAGTTTTATTGCATCCCTCCAGTAATTAAATTGTCTCCTTCCTGACATACTTGGAAAGATCAGTACCAGCTTAGGTGTCTTGTGAGTCATGGTGCTGAAGGATACCATTCTCATCCCTGAGTCCTCTTTTCTTCTTATCTTTCACATCTTTTTCTCTCAGATTCTGCAACACTCATTTCCTCCTTTCTCACCTCTTCTAGCTTCTGTCCACAGCTAATCAAATCACGAATTCTCAGTATTTCTCATACAGAGCTAGCTGCCATCTCTGTTCGTCCAAGAAAATGTGATTTTGTTAACTTCCCTACAGAGAAGGAAAGACACAAAGATTTGAAAAGCATGGCAATCATTGAGGAGAAAGAAATGTCCAAACAGTGAGAAGGAAAACAGGACCCCTGGACTAATGCCAAGACTGTGGTAAGGGTAGAAAAGGATAAGGATCAAAGAAAGGTAAATGTGAAAATTCAGCCATAAAACTGAAACCTAGGAGGAAATCCATGGTGTCATGCATCTCCCTTATCATTAACCTGTGATTATCGAGGGGGTGACATTTTTCTCTTTGCTTATTCAATTTTTGTTTCTTCTTACTTTCTACACTGTCACAGGAAAGCAGTTTCAAGTTCACATCCACTTTTACTTTAAGGCAATATGTTAGCAGCAAGGCTGTCCAAGACAGGTGTATGATATCTTTCCACTGCAATACACTCTGCTTAAAAGGAAAGGCAGACATCTTACACATATTAAAATGTGAATATCTTCCCAAAAGACAGATTCTCCCTGGAGTTAGATATTTCAGATTAAATAATTCTGAAATCTGCCTACATTAAAAGATTTTAGGGGTGTGAGTACCTGACATTCCTTTCCAAGACATATTTATGTCCATCAGGTACCATATGACTGTGTCATAAGCCTAACCCAGCTATCAGGAATAGAAATTGTGACAAGCTCTATCTAATATGCTAGGGAGTGTTTAAATCCTATCCATTATGTTGATCACAGTACATTTGTTGTGGGTGGCATGTCAGACACATTTATTTTCTCAGCTCATTGTTACAATGCATTTAGGATGTCACTCAATTTCTGTCCTCTCTAGAGCAACAGAAATTCAATGCAGATGTAATTATCACCACCACATTTCCTCTCATCAGGAGCATGATTGATTTTATTTGTAGTTTTAATATGACCAGGGACATAAGTGGTGATTGAGATAGAAAGAGGAAGCCCTTTGGTTTTGTGTACATAAAGGAAATGTGTGGCTCCAGATACACAATTATGGACATAAAAGTAAAACCCCTTCTGTCTGCAGACACCTACATGGCTGGAAAAAGTCACTTCACCAGATGCTAAAAATCATATTTCTCAGATAAGTTTCTCTCTAGCAAACAGCATCTGCAGAAGAATTTTAGGCACTGCAAATTCTTCTTTCATGTATTTCCGTTCAAAGTTTGGAGTTGGTGACTAGAATGTTATCATTATAAAGGTTTCAGGAGTACCCTTAGAGATGGTGCAAAGGATGGACATAAAATATTTGGGTTTGGATACTGAGAATTTTAAACTTGATTCTAGATGAGAAAAATTCTGTTATACAAGCTTCTAAATAATGGACAATGTTTAATCTAGTTAAGAAATATTTTAGTATCTTGCTAACATACCATAAGAGTTACTCTAAAAAAATTGGAAATACAGTCTCAATCACCATAATTGTTTACATCCAGACACTAGGCATGGAACTCTATTCATAGCATTCAAAGCTCTTAGCAAAAGGGCAAGCAAGGTAAAACTAATTAATTTGTATTGAAGATGGAGTGTAGAGAGAAAAACCAGGATGATAATTTTAATTTGAAATCTCCACAGCATTGGCTCATGTGATGAAACATGCATGCAGGATATTTGAAGCATGTATTATTCATCATTCAAGCAACATTTTAACCTTCCATAACTTAATTTCATGGAAATTAGAAATGCCTGCTGTAGAGGCTGAGATTGATCTAGTGTACAGTCATAATCTTTTCTCCAAGCTCTCATTTTAACAACACCCTAAGAAATGCATTCCAGATTTGTTTGGGATGCAGAAAGAATCTATTCCTAATATCATAAGGCTGCCTGTCTTGCTGCAGTGGAATGGAAGCTTCACTCAAATTTCAATAATATTTTAAAACAGTTTCTGCTTTTACTTTTTACATCTGAACTCAGTTTTTTGTTAAAGGGAATTAATAACTTGGTGAAAGAAACTATAAGACTGAATATGAATATTTACCTTGTTCAGTCTTTCTTGCTGTGGTCCCACACGTGCAAACTTCAGAGCGTGTTTCTCATTCATGTCAGGCTCTCAAGAGAGACAATTAGGGTGATTTTTACTGTTGTGCTTATTGCCACCGGGAGCTCTTTAGGAAGTGAATTCTAAAGCTTTCCAATCAAAGAGATTAACCTGTAGTGTTTAAAAGTAATAAGTTAAACAAGTGCCAGCCACTTGTCACTTCTCTTAAATCCTACTTTCAAGTGTATTAGCTAAGAGTCACCACCCCAAGAGAATTAAGACTTGTTTTTCTCATGGCTTTGTTGCTAACAGTGTAAGTGGGGTCTGCCTCACTGCGATCTCAACCTTGAGAGAACTACCTAGCTCATGGGAAAAAAACAGGGCCTCACCCTCAGGGAAGCAGGGCAGGACATACCTGCTACAGGGCAACAGCTGCAGCAAGGCAGGACATCCAACACCTTGAGCCCCAGAGCATTGGATGTGAGGCAGGCTTGTGCTCAAGTGGCTCCTGTGTAAATGCCATTTGCACCACCCTTATGGCAGCTCAGCCTCTGTGTCCATCCAGTTTAGTTCAGCACAGCTTGTCCTGCTGGAAAAGCTCGTACCAGTTATTCTATATTACAGTATCTTGCTTAACTTTAACACAGGCTGTATTTCTTTTTTAAATACAGTGCTTTCTGGAAACTGTCCAAAAATCCATTATTCTTCCACATACAAATGATCTCTACCCATCGCTCCCATTATTACTGCAGGGGGATGGCACAGTACAGACACACAGCTCTGCAGTTTGTGATGTACAGCTGTGTCTGCTTCCAGTCCTCACACTCTCAACTTATGCATAAGATCAGAAACTCTGCAGTGATATATGTAGACACGTGGGTCATAATCATAAATAAGAAATCTCTGGCTCTTTTGCTAGCAGGGGAAACTAGATTGTTATCAGTAGCTGCCCAATGCTCTCATTTAACAATTGCTGCACTTACACAATTTTTCACAGCTTAAAAATTTAGTTCTTCATCATTGTGTTTGGACATAAAAATAAATAGTCATATAATGCAGCAAATTCTTATTTACTTACTAAGAGATTTTGCTTCATCAGATAGCAAAAATATTGTGTTATTTTCCAGGAAAGACAGACTCATCCTGGCTGGAGGGTATGAAGGGAAGGACATTATTTGCTTTGAACTGCTTTGAACTGCCCATAACAACAAACTTAGAATGGCAGTGTAAGTTTCTGTCTCTTGTATATCATCATGTTTTCTCTGGGCAATCTAGAAAAATATGTCTCAACTGAGCATTCATTCACCATTTAGCATTGTGTTAAGTTTGATAGCAAATAGTATGACACTTCTTAACTAAAACACCATTGTAAACCATACAGACTCATATTCATCACAGAAACTATACCTTTTATTCCTACAAGAGCACCAGCTTTACATATGTGTACACTGGACAGTAGATTGCAAAATCCAACAGGATTTGCCTGTAACATGCATAGGTTCATATACAGAATTCCAGAGCTCTATGGTTGTCAGGAACAACGTGGGTTAATGGGAGAGAAAAACTGGGTCCTAGGTGTCCCCCATTATCAGGGAATTTGTAATGAAACCTTGGATCAATTCAAGCTGTGGAAGAGTAAGGCCCTGTCTGCATATCACAGCAAGCTCAAAATAAACTCTAAAATCCATTTTTGACAGAAATAAACACAGCTATAAAGGGAAAATATAAAATGGTGTAAATGAGGACAAAAGAAAGTCACTGAGTTCCCAGGAGTAAAATCAAAGCCAAAGTATTTCAAATTTTCTTCTTCATTACCATTTTTTGTCTAAATAGATTCTGGTAATGACAATTCCAGAAACATGAACAAGACTTTCACAGGATTATAAACCTGTAAAATACAAACACTAGCCACAGAAATAGAACTTGTGTCACCTGGGTCCAAGAGTTTCATATTTTTTTAAAAAAAGAGGAAAAGTCCTCACTGATCTGCAAAATATGCTAGAATTTTTAACAAAATGTTAAGGCAAAAACTTATTTTAATAAATGTCACTCTTCAAACCTACTTTAAATAAAAGTTGCTGTTTATGTTCACCCTTAAATCCTGCTTTAAATAAAGGTTGCTGCTTGTGGCTCTGGGTGTGCCTAGCAATATATGGAACATATTTATTTTCCAGCATAGCTTGTGGCTTAATACAGTGAAGACTACATTAGTGATTGTTGTCATGACATTTCCCTCTGCAGCATTAAAATGTTTTCATTCTAGCACCCACAGCTATTGTTGCAATAACCTCATTTCCAGGTTCCATGAACTCAGACCTTGCTTAGGATAATAAGTTGATGAGGCATTTGTGTGAAGAACAATGTTTTATTATTAGCAGTAAAAATACATAGATCTCACAACAGACTTCATTGCAACTTGTGTGTGACTCTGCTTTCTTTTCCTGTTCTGATGCTGATGAGAAGCAGCAGTTGTGCTGTGGTAACATTTTACTCTCAAAACAGCATCTGCAGCTCAGCCATCAGAGAGTAGTGGCAAACCCCAGCGGTGCCATCTGAAACATCCTGTGCCTCTTCTCTCCTTGGCAACCACCTCTGTTCTCTGAGCCTCTGCTGGGTCTGCACCCCTTGCTGGGTTTCTGTAGGGCACAGCTGATTCCATGGCAAATTTACTTTTTTAATAAAAGGGAAATTTCCAGCCAGCATTAGAGTGAAGGCAGTGGAAGCAAAACATGAAGTAAAATGAGCACAGAGGGGTTTGTTCAGCATCCGGGAAGGTTTCTGTCTTTCTCTGTCATCCCCAGAAGGTGTCTACAATGATTCCATTCTTCTGTTGGCTGCCTCAGACAAACACTCAGAGCCTTCATTGCATCTTTACCACAGGTGCCTGTGCTCTGCTGTTCTGCTCCAGTCACAGATGCTATGGCACACCACACCTTGGTCATTTAAGACCTTGAAAACCTCTTACAGCAAAAGATTTAAAAAACAGTATTTTGCAGTACACCTGTGAAAAATATTCCAGGAAAACAATTAAATTTTAAATCACTGAATAGCTACCTTGAGCCCTTCCCAGGTGACCTGGGAAGTTTGATAGTTTGCTGGTTTGCACTTCTGAAAAAAATCCTGAAGTTGAAGTGAGTGAAAGCATGTACGGTATAGACCACAAAAAGCAAACATAGTTGGCTGATCCATGGTTTTTCATGAATATGTAGCAAATCAAATCATATTTCTGGTCATTCTTTTTTTTTCATCAGAAGCTAGGACATGCAATGTTTCCTGTGTTTACTTTTGCCAATTTTGACTGTAGTCTGCCAGATTTTTCTGTTCCCCTTATTAAAGATCTAATTAAAAGGCAAAAGATATTCCCAATTTAAAACTCAGTAGCCAATAAATTTGAATTGACAAGGGAAAGGCATTAAATTTCAGGTATTGGATGTTAATCAGTGCTGAAACTTACTTTGGCATGGAAATATTGCCAAAAATGTGTTTACGAACTTCAAATAAAGATCAAGCAACCTCTGAAGGCAATTCTGAATAATATTGTTCCTTGAAGTGGAACCCTCATATAATTAATGTTTTCTTCACAAGAACATTTTTTGAGGAAAAAGTGGTCAATGCACACAGTAATGTATTTGCATGATTACACACTTATATAGGCTGATCAACTAGGTGAATTTGAAGGAGAAAACACCTCAATGTGCTTAAGGTTATGAAGTATAAACTACAATTGCTGATTTAGAAGTAGTGAATATATGATGTGAGTTTTACTAAGAAATTTACACACAAATTTCCTATATTTTTTTTTTTATATTGGTCAAATGGTTAAAAACTATTCATGGATTATTTTGAGCAATAAAAGAATAGGATACCTAAGATACTTTTTATTACCAGTATCTCATGGTATCTCAGGCAGCTTTCAGATAAATTACTTTCAATTTGTACAATATGCTCTTCTGTTTGTTTAAAGGCAGGATGAACATGCTACTTGATTTTACTTCAGATAAATTGTTTACTCTTCCAAATTTGTGCTAGCTTTGCCTATACCGTCTTTTTAATTGTCACACCAGAGCAATCCAAGTGTCCTATGAAGATAAAAACTACCACAATGGAGTTATAGATGCAGTATACCTATTTCAGGCTGTGGGAAATGCTCACATAAAGGCTGTCCAAAGAGTGGGTTTGCATCATTCAGGTGGTGGGAAAGGTTTGGCACAAAAGCAGCCATTTGGCTTGAGCAAATCTCATTCACACTACAGATTTTCTGCCTTGTTAATTACAGCAGACTGCAATGAGGAGCAAACATGGTTTTTCACTATGAAATCGACATTCTCTGATGATCTTCTCTGGAGAATGGAGACCCAGCAAGCCCGGATCAGATTTTTTATCTCTGCCTTTTATCACTGGCTCCTCTATTGCAAAGCAGGAAAATTTTCTGCCAATTTGGGAGCCTTGGAAATCTTTCTAGTTGGAACTGGTCTTCTGGGCTTTCTGCCATGTAATTCTGGAAGCCCATTTGTTCTAGAAGGAAGTTGGAAGCAGGGTTTCTAGCCCAGAGATAATTCACCAACCTTTCCCTATTTGTTTCAAAAAACCAATTTTGCTAATATTTTGAGAAGAACGAGGCTAAGAATGCTATTACACTGGAAAATTTGAATCGGAAATAGGAAGCTTTCTGTTTGACTCATCTTACAAGACAGTGGGCTGCTTGGCAGGGGGGAATGTTCCCCTCAGTTCACAGCTAGTTGCATCCACTTTGAGACAGGGATACATAAAATAAGCAGCAAACAGAATTTTGTAGCTTTAGAAATGTCCCTGCTGAGGCTGACCATGTATAGCTATCTTGATTGGAGAGTTGTTACCCATTCTGAAGTGATATTGTCAGAACCTTCTTAGACATGGCCCCATTTGGCACAGGACTTGTGTAAACCTGTGAGCCTGTGTGATTTCTGAGAGCTGTGATGTGATGCAGGTCTAAAATGAATACACTGAGTCAAGTGAAGAGTAGTCTCTTTGTAAGCTCATTCACTCCACTCATTCTCTTACCACTAGAGAAGTCATTAAAAGAATTACATAGGCCAAACATGAAAAATATCCTGCAGCAGTTATGTTTTCTGCTATGGGAGAGTTTACTGGAAACACACGAATCCTGGAAGAGTCTTCAGAGGAAGAGAAGTGATGAAAACTGTGTCAACCAATTTAGGTGAACATCAAGAGAAATAATTTGTTGCACAGGAAAACCAGTCCACACATTGCACTGTACAGTAAACTCTCTATGCAGGAATAAAAAATTATGTCTGTCCAACTAGTCCAAATCTTGAAAACAAACTTAGAACCTAGAACTTAGAAAGTGAAAAATAATAGCAAACAATTGGAACAAATGGAGAAGTTGCATTCCACTGGAACATGTTGTCTGGCAATGTTGCAGATGCCCCATCCTGGGAAACATTCAAGATGAGGTTTGACAGGAGCCTACCATTGCAGGGGGATTGGACTAGATAACCTTTGAAGGTCCCTTCCAACCCAGCTCTTCTACAATTTTCTTCTCCTTTTCCTCATCTTCAGTGCATGCTGGTCAAAGTGTTTTTTTCCAAAACATATGTAGACACTTGTGTGTCTAGTGATGAAACACCATTTGATTTGAAGATATATGCAATGAATTACAAGAAAACTTTTTTTTTTCTGGTGATACAGCTTTGAGGAGAGACTGTGATTTTAAAAAACTCCTTCCATAGGTAAATGAAATGCCAGTCAAATGCAGCTAGGCACTTTAAACTGAGTTGGTATGACATAATTTTTAATTTAAAAAATATCGTGATTAATGTGAAATCAGTTTCTTCGAAAATTTATCAAATTTTTAAAACCTGAATGATCACAGAATGTAAAAAGACCATACTACGCTTAGAAAACACTGAACAGTATTGTTATTAAATGCTGTAAATATCTCAAGGTTTAAACACCAGAGAGAGAAAACAGTTATTGAGATAGCAAAAGCAAACTAGAATTGAAACTTGAGCAAATAAATATAAAGTGTCAAAAATAAATGAAAGCTGAAAATCAGAGGGAAGTGGGAGATGCTGCTTCCAGTAATTGCAGTAAGAAATACAGCTCCTCTAAAGATGCAATGCTATACATGACATGTTTATCCTAGAATAATAGAACAGCACAGGCTGGAAGGGATCTCAAAAGATCATCTTGTTTCTACCTTTTTTTTTTAAGGGAGTGTAAATTAGATAATCTGAGACCCTGTCCAACTGCATTTTTGAAAACCTCCAGTGATTGGACTCTACCAAGTTCCTAGGAGCATTGTTACAGTGAATGACTGTCCTCACAGTAAAAAAATTTTCTTTCTTAAATCAAAATGAAATGGCACTAAAGAATCTTATCATGCCAAAGAACTTAACAAACCAAGATCTAGTGCATCACAGACAAAGCTGGCTCACTCTTTCTCTCTTTCCTAATGAAAAAAATAATTGGATGTGTAAAACCGCTCTCCCAAGAAAACTGGGGTTTTTTGGATCCATATTTCTTGCTGGAAAAAGCCATTCTGGTATGCCATTACCTGCACACCATACATCTATGTCTTTGAGATAGCTTCGAAAGGGGCAGCACAGCATTGAACTCTCTGTCTCTAATCCTTATCTGAAAAATGCAGCTAGGGAATCTTTCCTTCTACTCCCTGACCTTTTCACAGGTTGTCAAGGTGGATTAAGATATATTTTAGGTATCTATTTCCTGGCGTGTTCAATCTGAGTTAACTGTCACTATGCACCTGAAACCCTGGCTTGTGTTCTTACAGCTGTGGCTTAGTGGATTTTTTTATAGTAACTAATACAATGAAACTGACTTTGCTGAGATTTCCATTTTATAGTGAATAAATATTTGGACTTCCGAGAAATATACCTCTTTCCTAATTAAATTTAGAACTATTTATAAATTAGAAGAGTATTTCCAAATACCTGAAATTAAGAAAAAAAAACAAGAGAGAAGAGAAAAAAGATAGTATTCCCTAGCTTATATTACAAATTTCAGAGACATTCTAGAGATAACAGTGTTGAACCAAATCCCAGTGTGGTCACACAATGCTTGTTACTTTATCATCTATTCTTACAGCTGTTTTCTGAACCTTGTAGCTTTGCGTTCATCAGTTGCAGCTTCATTGCCTCAAATACTCTCACAGAACCGAGGTAAACTGAATCATGGCAATGTCTAGTAAGCTGTTACTGGTTTTGCTTAGCAAGCTACCCTGCTTAGAGTCTTTTTCCCTGTAGAGGTAGATGTACTTATATACAGCTGATGTTTTTCTTAGAACAAGATGCTCAGATAATGTCACTGCTACTAAAAAATGTCAAGGACATACTTATATCCAAGTTGAAATTCACCTCATTAAAATGAGCTATTGGCTCTTTTTTGAGAAAACTGCATAATTGACTGCCTTTGTGTAAAGCCCTCACTCTTCTCTCTTAAGAAAAAATAACATTCTTCTTAGTGCCCAAAACATAGATCTCAACTGCTGTAAAGGTAACTCTTACACTTCAGACAAATATTGGCTGACCCTGACTTCTTGCTGGCAGGTTTCCATCTTTATAATAAAGTTCACTAGTCAAGGACTTGTAAGTATTTCATTTTGAACTGTGTATAGACAGCTGACTCTTCCACTATTGAAAAGGAAAAAAAAGGGCAACCCTACAGGGTAGGACAATTCAATTATATATTTAACCTCATGTAAAGAAAACTTCTGAAGTTTTCTGTCCATACTAGAGAAAAAAAAGCTTCAAATTTGATTTTGAATTTCCTGACATCAGAATAAGTCAAAGCACTTTTGTTGTCCTGAAGAGGATAGGATTTGAAGTGATTTGACAAATCAGCACATAGGAAGCATGTCCCACAGGTAGAGATAACGCATTCAAATAAATTCAAATAGAGCCCTGGAGACTGCAGCAGTAATTCCTAGATGCCACAAGCCAGTCCAGGACACTGATCACCAAGAGGTGACCCTGCTACCCTGGAGTCAGCCCTTACATACTACCCTGCAGGCAGGTCTGAAGTCAAACTCTCCTTTTATTCCTGCAAAACTCAGAGGGCCCAGACACAGCCCGTGCAACGGGGCAACAACCAACATGCTGGAAAAAATTCCCTGTGTGCCCTGAAGGACTGCATTTAGGAGAACTATGCCACAGCTTGTGACTGATAGCAGTCACATAATGATATGTGACTTCATGGAAAGGCTGGGAGCAATCCCTCCAGAAGGCAGCTCAGTGCAGAAGCAGGTGCTCATCCTTCCCCATGCAGTGCATTTCAATTGCAGTTCACTAATAAAAAAAATTCAGAATGAAGAAAGATTTTCTTCAGGATATTCACCTCTATTTTAGCTTGAAATTTCCAGCTGAAATATATCACTTTCAGACACAGCCCTTAATGATGTGAGAAGTGATGCATTGTGCTCTGCCACCCTGGAAAAAGGAGCTTCTTAAGAGCAGATAGCTATTCAGCTATTAGCTGATCAGCTATTAATTCTAGATGAATAACACCCATTGACGTATGGGCTGTACAAATATTTCCTAAACCTTTTGATTTTTTGACATTCAGGAGAATTTAGCCAATTTAATAGCGAGCAATTGAGTTTCACAGATGACATTTTTTTCAGCCCTTGCTTGGCTGCTTGTCCACCTGCAAGACATGGAGGGAGACATTTGTGGAGCTCGGGTATTATTTGCCCAGTACCCAATAAAACAAAACCTCTCTCTGTGATTGTGAGTAATAAACACTGACAAAAATTAAAGAGTAAGTCTCAAGCTGTGTTGCTGAGTAACTACATTTATAGCTACATAAAAAACAGAGTGCAGCCACACAGAATCCCTGCCAGGAGGTGAAGAATCACACAAAATCCCTCTCTTATCCTCCCTTAAAACCAATTGATTTTCAGACTTCAGCATTTCAAAAAGCACAGCATCTCCTGGGAATACCTACCATGATTCCTGACACAACTTGACTGCACTGACTAGAAATATTGACAACTTAGAACAAAGGAAAAATGAGAAACATGAGAGTATATTTAAATTAGGAAGGGCTCAGTGGGGCATGTAATTGGAAGAAAACAGTTTGTGACTGTCCACTGCACCAGTGGCAGGAAAGGGCACTGTTTTAATGATTTACGTGAATAAGGCAAGACGACTTCATAATTGTCAGAATTACCCTGGGTTAAAAGCTGAAAAGAAATTGTTAGAAAAATACTGGAGTCAACCCAGAAATTTAAATGGCAACTGAGGAAACCCATTTCTTAGTATATTTCTTTGGAAATAATTTATAGGGAAAATTAGGACATTCACAATGTTTTTTAAAAAGCAACACCCATGCATGCAGTCACAGTTTAGGCTAGGATCTGTGAACACAGAAAACTGTAATTTGTGGCATGTATTTCCAAATAGTGCTGAAGTACATCAGTAGTTTCAGTCAGGAAAACATGAGCCACTGCTGAAAATTTAGGATATGATTAGTAGCCTGTCTAACTCAGTGGTACCTTCAGAGACTATGGGAGGTGATCTGCCTGTAAATGCACATTCTGAGCCTAAGGGCCTCTGCACTCAGGTCTCACTGAGAGAACTGGTAAAATATTTAGTAAAACTTTTTTCTTCCAAAAGCAAAACACAGAGGCGTTTTAAAATGAGTAGTGAGTGTTAGGATTCCACACAGCAGCTTTTTGATACTTCTTTCCAGCCAGTTATGAAAGTACCAGTCAGCAGAGCCAAACTTCTTAAAATATACATATTTGTACATAAATTGTATACTTGTAAATGCCTGCTGAAGTAGACCCAAAAATAATTCTACCCAGTTTTATGATTCCCGTCCTATTTCCAAGATATGAGATAAGAAAGAAGTGCTTTGGCTCTGACTAGATTTTTCCCAGATTCCTGTGACTATAAGAATCAGAAAGTATTTATGTTAAAGTCAGGTTCCCACACTGCAGAGAAACAGTGTTGCTCCAGGGGCCATTCAATTTTTCCACTGGCTTGCCTAGTTTATGAACTGCCAAGTTTTTTTCCTTTTTTAAGAGCTTTAAAACCTGGCACACGGCTGAAGTAGACTCTTATCTACTATTTTTATAATTATATAGTATATTAGTAAGTATCTGTACAGCAAGAGATTCATGACTTGACATGAGAATGAAATTAGGCATTCCTGTATTACAATGCCAAGCATTATTTATTATGCTTCTAAACACAGAATTAATTGCAAGAACCATTAAAATTGCAGGAACAGACTTCAAGCCACCATTGTTGTACAAATACCACATATATTAATCATTTATTGTGTCTGATGATTGCTTTTAGCATGAGGAAATTCATAGCAAATACCAGCTGCGAGTCAAAAAATCTGAAAAATATGTATTAAGTAATCTAGGCAGTTCAGAAATTTCTCTTTCTTTTCTAAAGCTACAAAAGTTTTCTGAAACCTTGTGGTTGTGCTGTGAAAGTGACACCAAAAGAGGTCATGGCAGTTGCAGAACACTGCTGTTGCTGTGTATACTAGAAGGACTTCAATTTGAATCTCAAAGCTGTTTAATTGACTATGCATAATATCCATCCATCTTCCAGTTGCTCACCTGTACTGTCCCTAGTTACAAATAATTCTGACATGCAGTAATGGCCACATATTGCTGTTGCAAACAGATATAGCCAGATTAACACAGAACACTAGACAGTACTTTTTACTGGACAACCTGCTTTCTTGTTTCCTGGTGTGGACTGTTTATGGCTGCTTGAAGCACTTTTTAATGGGAGCATACAGAACTGGATATTACATTCTTGTTTTAAGGCATGTGCTCTGGACTTAACAGCAAGAAATTCTGGGGCTTATTGATTTGAGGTGGTGGAAACCAATATAGTTGTGCCTTGGTGTCTATAAGCCACCAATATAATGTTGTGAAAAAGACAAAATTTAGGAATACATCAGATGAAGCATTTCCATTAGACATAAGCAAATTTTGTTCAACATAGATAAATCTTAATAATGGCTGCAGAAATTGATTCTTAAAATAGCCTGTAGAGTGTAGAGACTTTTTAACAGGAGGAAGCCAGAAAAACCTCAAATTTCTGAGTTATTATGCTTGATGAAGTGCAAACAAGTCTATAAAATCCTCAGCAAAGCCAGGCTCCAGAGTTCTCAAACTCATGATATCACAGTCCTATAATGTAGAAGAGGTGAGATCCTTTATTTTACTCTTCCTTCCACGTTCTTACAAGACAAGAACAATCCCACTCAAAACAAAAAAAAAGGAATATTTGCCTATAATGCACCTAAGTACTTTCAAGAAATATTTTACAAAGTTAAAAGATAAAAGCTGAAAAGGACAGATCTATTTGCTACAGTGTTGGTAGCTGGCTAAACTCCATGAGCTCAATCATGCACCATTTGAGAAATAAGGTCCCAAATTCTGAGAAATACTCATCCTCCTCATCCACTTGTCTCAAAAGTATTCTGCTTTGAACCTATGCCTCATTCATGGAAATATACCAAGAGCAATGAAAATAAGCACTCAGACTCTAGAGTTCCATACAGGAAGGAAACAAATACACTGAAAACCATTTTACAACCCATAAGCTCTGCACAACTGCAGTTTCTTGGCTTCTACAAGAAGTTTTGTTGGAAAAAAATCCACTTCACTGCCCAGTAAAACTGAAAGGAAATCGAAGAGCTAAGTGAATATTGAGGTCGGTTTTTTGAAGTTCTTATCTAAGAAGCAGCATTCACAGGCAAAATGTTCTATGAACAAAACTTCTGTTTGGGTACAACTTTTCTTATAGCTAATGCATCTGTTCTACTTTTTATACTTCTCAGCATGGATATATTCAGAGTAATAAGTTTACACCTGTTCCTGACAAACTTGGCTTCTGATATGTGAAGAAAATCTGTTCTAGAGAAAGAACAGAAAAGCTAGAGTTGGAATGAGTTGCTTCACTATTTCCTTTTCTGCCTCTATCGTTTCCTTGAAGTAGATTGTTGAAAAATGGAGAACATGCACAGGGAAATGAATTTGCTTGTGTTGTTCACAAAATTTAGATGATTTCTTAGTGTATTACAGCCAGCACATAAACCCTAAGCAACACAAGAACCAATACTGAGCTCTGCAGGGGCAATAAAACACTTCCCAGTTATCCTTGAAGATCCAAAAGAGACTGCTCACACTGTGAACAAGTTTGACAGCAGAGATAAAATAGACACAGTTAGTAGCTGGGAACCTGAGGTCTGTGCTAATGATATGTCAAAAATAGTGTAAAGTTTTCCTGCAGGTGGTCAGGCAGATAAAACACTATAAATTAGAAAAAAGGAACTCTGATTTGAGTCTTAACATCTCATGTAAAAGTAAATATCTTCAAGGAGAACTATGTAGAAGCAAAGTCAGATTGGCATGCCTTAAAGCCTTTTTGACACCTCTCTATATATCTGCATTTTATGAAAGAAATATTTCCTATGAAAAACCTGTCACTAATATTCTGGTATTCTAGAAGATTTCTTAATTTACTGACTTGAGTCCAGTTTTCAAAGCAAACTTGTCAAGCATGAAGGAATTAGAAGGATTGTTTATTTGTTTTTTTATTAAATGGACAGTTTCTAATAATTTTATTTCTCTGCAACTCCTGTCCAAGTATGCATTCCTGTGCATCTCATCGGTTATTTAAAGATAATACTTTAATTCAAGGTGAAAATAGAGCGACTCTTAAAAAAAAAATTAAATAGAGATGCATGCTTTGATAAAGCATGGCAGCCTTTTCCTTTCACCTCAGCTTTATAGCTACTCAGCTGTAGTTATTAATTTATCTCTTTCTTTGGCCTTTAATTAAGCTTGGCTCTATTGTGTCTGTGGAAGAGCAGTTCTTAGAATAATTTCCAGTTCCTTTTCACTTTAAAATGAATTCTGATTAATTTACAGTTGCTTTATGTAATTTTCTGGACTGTATTTTTGTTTTATGACAATTAACTTCGTATTAAACACATGGATACTAATACATCACACATTCTTGAAACCTCCTATTACAGTGAATCTACCTAAATTAAATCCAGTTTTAATTCAGTAAGATTTACCAGGAAGTATAATACTTACATTATTTTGTATTGGGGTTATAAACTTATCTTCATTACATGCTTAGAATTGTTCTGTGAAATTTCTACCTAATATTCCTTTTATGGCTAGGAACACCGAGTTTAGGAACTAGCTTCCTATGCATAAATAAAATATGAGATGTTTAATATCTTAATATATTTAATTGCCACTTATGTAAAACCCAGTATGATTGTTTATTTTTTCTTCTTGTAAATACTCAGGTAAATTAAATACTTCCGAGTGTTTTTCTAAAGTGCACTGGCTAGAGTCACCTCAGACTTCAAATTAAAGTAACATCCTAAATTCTGAGATTGAGCCAATAAATTTATGTTTAAATCTGGGTCATTGCTTTCTAGCTCTAATACAGTCACCATTAAAAATCCCAAATAGTCTGAAGTCTTCCCTATTCCAGCAGAGCAAAACCAGAGATGAGAAACACTGTGAGCTTTAGGAAGGAAACGGGAAACTCAGCAGAGAAAGTTACAGGTCTCTCTGCTCTGAGTTAACCAGGGAAATGCACCCCTGGTTCCTCCTGACTCTAACCAGCTCTGAGCCCAACACACTGGACCTGAGAGGCCTTACTCATACGAGAGCAATATCAGACCCCAGTTTGTGCTGTGGAATTTTGTAGTTTCTAGATTTGCCTAGATCTAGGTCTTTCTAGATGTTCCCAGTCCTGGAGAGTGGGACAAAAATAACCCCAGTGTTAGGCAGCACACATAGGAGTGTTCTCTTCATCTTCCTGAGCCTGAAAACACAGAGGTTTGTCCCCAGGGCAGCACACGTGAAAGAAAATCTGCCCTGTTCCAGTATCTTTGGTACTGCGGTGCACTAGTCATAGCAATGGTAAGAACTTACTATTTACAAGTCTGTAATTTTATACCCAAGCCCTTGAGGCAGCATTTCCAAGGCGTCTGTGCCAAAATTTTCCCCTTATTCTTCTGATCCTATTATATTCTTATTGTTGTTCTCACAGCCTTGCACTTGCAAACCTTGATGGTGTTGTCATGACAGGGTCTCTTGTTCAATACCATGGGCATCACTGGCATATGATTCCTTCCTCTCCTACCTTCCCTTTTCATTCTCTTTTTTTAAATTTTATATAAATATAGATATATTTTATATGTATATATATATAATTTTTTTTAAAGAAAAATACAAAGCACAGGGCACAAGGAGGCAGGTAAGAGCCACCTAAATCCTCAAAATATATTATTCCATTTTATGTGCACAGAAACATAACAACTAATCCGTGTGCAACACTGACATCTAACCAGCATATTTCAGTTATTATTAAGAACATTCTAATTTGGAACAACCCAGGAGAAGTTTGTGTGGATCCTAATAATAAATATACATAACATTAGGGGAAAGATGTCAAAAACTCACCAGAATCATCATCACCACAGTTTGCTGTGATTCAGAGTCCTCAGAGGAGGATACTTGTCTGGGACCCTGTCCCCGTTATTCTCAGATAGACACTGAGTAGAATTTTCCCTTTCCTGTTTTTTAATTTTCTGTCTTTCTCTTCCTTTGATTTATTTGTCCCCAAGAGTCTTTAACCAGACTATCCACCTGCGAGCTGTCCCCACCCATAAACCTTGATGAGTGTGTCTCAGCACCCTTCCTGTAAAAGTCTCCTGAGCTATTCCTAGGTATTACTGTTACAATGACAAAAAAAGGTTTATTTCTTGCTCTCCAACAGGAATGGTATCTCTGTACACCAGCAGGCATGTATAAATTAATACATATTTATTTATGCTTGCAGGCACGGTATGCAAAGTGGTGAAAGAAAATCATAATTTTCTTTTGGGACATCCATCTGTTTCTCTGTGTCAGCATTGATGTTTCAAGAAGAAATCCTTTGAAACACTTTGAATTTTCTAGTGTTCTCTTTTTTCCTTTCTAGCTCAAATTTGTAAAGTAGTTGACACCAGATGGTAATGCAAAATTTGTTTTGTTTGCCATGATACTGTTACGACAGTGAGTAAAATATGCCTTCCTAAAGTTCCCCATAGACACATATCCCTCCCTCTGTCCTAAAAATGTAACCTTGCTTAGCCAAGTTACTTTCTGTCTTCAAAGTTGTGATTTTGTGGTGTTGCACAATGATGCACTGAACATGTATCTGAAGAGTAGCTGCCTCGTCTTGCTTACAGGTGACTGAAAACAGCACATCCAAGCCCAATAAGTCAAAGTCCCACCTGATGGGATGAATACTGGAGGCAGTGGTCATCATCTGTTCAATGACCAGCAGACATAAGAGACCAAACTCCAATGGTAAAAGTCAAGCTGGAACCACAGTAAGGAGTCTCCTAACATGCACACAGCACCAGGAATAATTTGAAGGTCTTTACACAGCAATAATATGCCTGGCAATCATAGGAGCAAACGATTATATGTGCCTGGAAAGAGTTACTACATCATCCTACCTACAAGCTTTTTTTTCCATCAAATGTTCTTTTAAAATTATTTACATATAAAAGAAGTTGGCTAAAAGTCTGGCAATATCTTGCCACTTCAATGGTTTTGCAGTTCTACTCACCCTGTGAGAAAAAACGTTTATTTCAGCTACTTCAGGAAAAACTAAAGCAGTGGTCACATAATGTGCACAATTTTGTTAAATAGGCACAGAGGAATAGATAATCTACAAGGTCTTTCAGAAAAAGACTGACTCAAAAATAGAGCAGAGTCAGGATTTCCACTTGAAAGTCTCAGCTTAATTTAGTAGATTCCGAAGTGGCCAGCCATATACATAGAATATAGAATTCTTTCAGGTTTTTTTTGTGGTTTCTCTGAGGTCCAGGCAAGGAGTCCAGGCCACTTGCTGCAGGTAAATGAGTTTCATTTTTGATGCATATACAGGAGAGGCAATTTTAGGTTAGATTTCTGTACGATCCTTCTCTGTGGGAAAGGCCATGTTGTAATGCATCTTTCCCTGCCCCCTGTAGCATTTCATAAATCCTTCTCTGCAGGAAATTGAGTTTCAGCTGTCGCATTCCAAAACCTCTCAACCGGTATAAATTTCAAGTTGATGATGATGATATACCCAGTCTTAACTATTCCTTTAATACCAAAGCATGTTTTATTTCTCTCATATCTAAAAATAAGATTTATAAATTTTATTTTTCAACAATGAGAGCAATAAAGTTACAATTACAATTATGTTACAGAAAGAATTTTATAGACTTGTGGGTGTTTTCCTAAGGAGATAGAAAACCAAGCCAAATAATATGATACAGAAGGCAGTTTCACAGAAAAAGCAATCCCAAAAATGTTAATAGCACCTCTTATTGTTTGCTAATGTATTAAAATGACTTTTGTACTTGATGACAAAAATACTGCTATATGATAATTCAAGTATATAGATAATATTTTAAAATACACATCCAAGAATTCAAATAAGCCATGCTTTGGCAAAGAGCTGATACACATAAAGGACCTTGGAGTCTTTGAAACCTATTGGCTAAATCAGAGTCGTCATTGAAAATCTGCTGCAAGGCTATGAAATCTATCAGAGGAGATATAGAAGTTGCTGCATTTCTATAAATAAGGATCCATTTTTTCCCTTTCTTGGACTAGTCCTGTAAGTCCAGCTATATCTGAGGAATGTTACAATTTAAAATTAACTTTATTCATGGACACACAGAGTAGGAATCATAGAAATTTTCTTGCTGTGCAAAACAAAAAAGAGCAACACACAAGAGATTTATCCCTTCCTCCAAGTTGTCACCTCTGCCCTAACCTGGCTTGGTTTTCCTCCATTGCAGGGCTCAGATTTTCCTGGGTACATTGTTCTCTTCTGGGGCTTCCTGATCATTTGCACTTGGCAAGTACCAGGACCAGTAACTTGCATGTTTCAGTCCCTAAGCAACTTTTCTTAAGGCTGTTTTATTAATTTCAGTCACAGCTGTAATCAAAATGTGTCTGCAAAAGACACCTAAACCTCCTGCCTGCCAACAGCAGAGGAAGCTGTACTGCAAGACCCCTTCTGCCTGGCATGCAGTCCCTGAAATGGTTGGCAAGAAATCCTACTCAAGGCTGCAGTGTCAAAAGACTTTTATATCATTAGTGTCTTCTGCTTCCCCCTCCTCAAAATAAAAGAGAACAAAACAAGACAAAGCCCAAATATCTTTAAAAAATACCCAAGGAAAAAGCCCAACCTAACAAAAAACCCTCTTAATTAAGGTGGTGTGCTTGTGAGGGGGATATATGCTGCTGATGGACAGAACAGACACATCCACCTCACCTCCGTTCTTGCCCTATAATGTGAAATCCTATTCAACTTCTCATTATTTCACTTTCATCCCATAAATCAAATAAGGGAACATAAAAATTACTTATCTCACTATTAATGCTCTGAATTGGATTATGATCCTTGCCTATGTAGAGATGATGGATTATAGTGGTCTTGATTAAATGATTGTTCGAGAAAGTCGGAAGTATGATATACTTCCTCTGATGGACTACACAGAAAGTGAAAGATGTGACCACATGTTTGTGGCAGGCTGTTCTGAGGGCTCTGAACCTCATTTTAAAGAAAACTGGTTATTATAAATAAGAAAAAAGTATCTACTGTTCTGGAGACACATCAATATATCTTTTGTCACACTGTGCCTCTCATACAAAAATACTTGGTTGGAGAGCTAAGAAAATCCTCTGCAAGAATGTGGCATTCAGGAAACTTTCAAGAAATCATATCCCCTTGATCTCCTTTTATTTGCATTTTCCCAATCTTTGAAATTCCCATATATTTAATAGAAGGACCTTCTACATAAGCACAGTTTACATAGAAGTCCAGAAGGCAGCCTGTGGTACATGGGCACACACATTTTCAGATACTTTAATCTGTCTTTATGTCTTTTTTCCAAATTCACCAAACTCAGAGGACAGCTTTACCAAAAGCACTCTAGTTACAATTTACTTCAGAACATCATTTAATTTTTTGATTAATGTGTGAAGAAGCATTTATTACCCATCTTCATTCTTAGCAGATTTACTTAATTTGCTGAGGCAAACCAACCAGCTGTAAAATCAAATTATTTAAGGAAAATTATAGGATAATAAGGTAGTTGGCATTAGTATAATAATCATTGTAATGTGCAGAATATTGCATATTTTGTTTTTTATTGCAGATAATACAGCAATATGCTAGTCGAATTTTTAGTAGCAGAAATATACTGGCCATATCTTTATCTTTCTAAAGTAAATTTCCCGTTCAAACCTCATTCAGAGAAGGAATGTTCTAACTTGATTGCATCAAAAGGCATCAATTTACAGGATAACATCTAGGTGACTCTTTCCTGTGATTCATTCTAAACACAGTGAAAATCAACAAAAGTCAGCAAAAGGGGTTCTGAATTCACGTTGTGTGCTTTAGTTGAATATCCCAATAGACAGAGTCTGGTCTGGAGTAGCTCTCCAAAGGATCAGTGAGTCATCATCATCACAATGAAGTGAAAGCCTAATTTTTGAGAGTGGAATATTCAGATTGAGGCCATTTATAGTACAAAAGGATTTTCTTAACCTGTCTGCCTGGTAGATGACATTAACAAAGGAGTGGGCAGGGACAACATCATAGAAACAATACGTGCATGTGTTCATCATTGAGATGCATCATGTATCTCTATGGGTCTGTCTTACTCCAAAGAATAGTTTTAAAAGCTTTCACAGAAAAAGAATTATATAATTAAATATACAAGAGCATTTAAAACACAGCTCTTACTTGACCTTGTAAGGTTGACCACATGTAAAATAATTCTGGATGAGAGGTAGGAATTCAATTCTTGCATAGATATTTTTTGTAAATTGACTGATGTGTCACTTTCAATTTTTCTATTTTAAAATTAAATACACAAAAAGTACCCAAAAAAGTACATAAAAAAGAGCAAGAATTTCCACTGAGTACATCAAGAGAAAATTCCCATTCCAACAATTTTTCTCCTAGAGGTATCAAGAGATGTCTCTTCTCAGAGCTTGAAAAAGTGCCTCAGCATATACACATATATGATTATACTGATCCAGTCAGGAATTTTTAATATAGAGGGACTTTCACTTACATTTGAAAGCCACATGTAAGATACTTTATCCCTCTCCTGAAGTCTTACCTGTAGAGTCATGGCAAAAGGATCAATTTTCAGCAACAGATGCCTGTGGTTACTGTGCTAAAAAGAGAGAGAAAGGACAGCAATACACAGGGACCTCTTTAGGGAAAAAAAAGGCCAACTTTATTGTACAGACAGCCCGTATTTAAAGTGTGTTACATGAAGCTAGGACAGGACAGTAGCTCATTGGACAATTGGGAAAAACATCCCTGGGACAGTACCTCAGGATGTATCCCACGGGAAAGACACCAGTGGAAATTCCACTCTGTTTTTCACCATATTATCACCCTGGGAGGCTTCCTCCCTAACTGAAGGTGTAGTCAGCTTGTCAGCCTGGGAATGGACCTGAGAGTCAGGAGAAATCCAGGCCTGAACAAGAATTTCCAAGCTGCAATTCCCTAGCTCTCTAAATGTGTGTGTCCACAGATGCCCTTGGTGGAATTCTTCAGAACAAACCATCCACCTCCTGAACCTCTCCATTTGTACAAGTGAACAGAAAACTCATATATGCACAAAATATCTTTATATTTTCACTTCACTGATTCCCCTCTCCATGTAGCAATGTCAATACTATGTGTTCATTATTTTATTATTTATAACCAGCCAAATTTTTTATTATGAACACAAAACCAGAACAAACGTTGGAAATTTTTTCACAGCACGTATTAAATCTTTGAGAAATGTTATTGACTAACTTTCTTTTTGTTAATCATGGACTTAGTGAGCAATATTCACTAATGTTTCTCATACCTCTTCAAACATATTTAAACTAGGAAACCCTCTCTCCACAGCTCAATGCTAAATTTCATTCCATTTATTCTGCTTATAATATAATCAGAAACTTTGTCATCATTATCAGACAGATCTCACAGACTTCACTAGGACTTAGTCACAGGATTAAAGCTCTCCTGAGAGGGTTAGAATTACTTGTGTGAAAATACTTTGCTCTTTTGTGCTCACAGCTGAATTTCCTGATCCCACAGATTAAAAGATTTGTGTGTCAGTATCTAATCCTAAAGTCCTGACCTATACAGTTTCCCTCTGGAAAATTTTCAAAACCGGAAAAATATTTTATATAATTAGATTTTTGTTTAATGCAATGTGATCTGATCCTCTTTATCATTATTCATTATTTCAAATACTTTATGAATACAGATATATAATTGCATACACATATAAACATCTTGATTTATATATTTATTTTTCATGTATATGTATATATATATATACATATGTACATAGATACATTTCCCAATATTTTTCTTAAGTTTGACTCATCCTTATGCCTGGAATTTTATTTTATGTACTTCACTTGCCTTATCTGCTGAGAAATTTCCCTCTTTTTCGTCTCAATACCAAAAGAAAAGTCTACACTGAAATGGCTAGAACAGTGCCTCCATCGTCACGTTCCCCTTTTCATCTCCCCTGCCTGGGCTCTGTGTGAAACACGCAGGTATCCCATCTCTATTTCCTTATCTTCTATACAAAAATACATCAAAAACAAAGATGTGTAGCAGCAACACAGAGTCTACTTAAGCCTCTCAGTAGCATCATACAATTAGGAGATGATAGATGGTAGAGCCAGCACTGATTTTTTCATAACATACAGTGATTCATTAGGCTACAGAAGATGTGAAGTAGATTGCTCAGACAGTCAATAAGTACAGCTAGATAAAGTACAGCACAAGGCTAATTTCTAAATAGAATTTCAGACAATCATTGTTTATCATTTTTCCAGCTACAGACTCTAATGTCTTTGGGGCCTGTCTGGAACAACTTGAGGAATAAATCAACAGCTATCCATTAAAAATTATTTGTCTTTTGTTTATAAATAACATTTACATAGATTATTCACAAGTCACAGAAAATCAGTAAATAGCAGAAATTAAGTCCTGTCCTTGTCTCATGCCAAATCTTCCCAAATAACAGACTTCTGTTTTCCTCTTCTCATCTGCTTCCTGTTTGTTTACATTTTTAAAGCTGTGTCCTCAGTGTTTGATCTCCAAACAAACATAAACTGAGCCTGTCAAGAAACCCTACTGACAGAAAACTTGAGTCTATCAAAATGAGTCAGTTCCATCTCTAAGTCAACAAATAGATTGCTCTTGACTTCATAAAATGTATAATTAGTGCAAGAAGCAGCTATTGCCATCCTGGATCTTCCCTGCATGCTCACAGTAGCACAGCAGCTCAGTCCTGCCTTTCCTCAGCAGCCGTCCTTGCACAGCCCATACCTAAATATTTGTTACTGAAATCATTCAGAAATGGAGGAGAGGAGAGGAGAGGAGAGGAGAGGAGAGGAGAGGAGAGGAGAGGAGAGGAGAGGAGAGGAGAGGAGAGGAGAGGAGAGGAGAGGAGAGGAGAGGAGAGGAGAGGAGAGGAGAGGAGAGGAGAGGAGAGGAGAGGAGAGGAGAGGAGAGGAGAGGAGAGGAGAGAGGACGGAGGTTAAATGGCGTGGGTGTGTGACATCTACAGCTTTCCAATACCAGCTGTACACTTGTAATTTCTTTCGGGTGTCATAGTAAAGTGACAGAAACCTGAGAAGCTGACCTGATTTTTCAATGTATGAAAGACCTGCCTGCCAGAAGTGCTTCTGACCACCAGGTCACTGTTTAATTTATTCCCTCTTCCCGTGTGGAAAATAAATGGTGTTATTTTTATGTTTCTATCTTTTTTTTCCTAGTGCAAGCAGCACATGAAAAGGGGAAGAAAGGATTTATATTCTGGATAGACAAGGTAAAATGAGAGATGTTAAATTATTTTAAAATGCAGTGTTTTGCAAGTGCATTTAAAACCTGATATTTTCTAAAGATATATGTCTTGAAGGGTTGATGTTATCCTTCAAATGAAGAAATCAGTAAGAAAATAATTTTCCTGGATTCTTCTGAAATGAAATTTGTTTCAGACCAAGCCAAGTGTATTTTTGTGTGCTTTTTTTTTTGTGTGTGTGTGGCTGTTGTGCCAAAATAGTTATTATTCCCACAACTCTAGTCATCTTTCTAAATACAACCTTCTTGGAGACCAACAAACGTAACATTACTGATATTTTTCAAAATTATCCATGAAACAAAATAAGAAGTACTAGAATCAAAATGGTTCTCTAAAATCCTCTACAAAATCACAGACAAATGAATCCTTATTTACAAGTATTAGGAGGCCTCAGTGACCTTCACAGTCCTATAACATCTTATTCCAGACATTTCCCATTTGAAAGCCTGATCTAGTTTACTCACTTAGATGAAGCTGGATGACTCAGCATTAGGCTCAAATTACTATCTTTATTAACAATTTAGAAATGTGATAAACTCCCTGTGAGTTTAATCCACAGAATGGGAATTTACTTCATACACTGGAGAATAAAAAATTGCCAAGTCTGAAAACACCAGCCCAGCTACTCTTTTGCTTCTCTGCAGCACCCCAGTTCTCCTTCACCTGTGATGTGATGTGCAGAGCAGCAAAGCCCATTCCCAGTGAGTGTCCCAAAATATATCCCGTGTATCAGGACTGCAGACTCTCTGTGAAAGACTATTACAGACAAAAAATAGTGACTAATTAGCAAAATACAGGACGGTGCAACAATGTGAACCAAATTCAGCTGGAAATAACTACTTAGAAAATGTCAGTGCAGGAAGGGGCAGCTATATTAAATAAGCTGCAAGAATGAGACGTGAGATAGTCAAGCTCAGTTTTCATCTTCACTACAGACATCTTGAACATCTCTGGACAACTAAAACTGATCAACATTTTGAAATTTGGATGTCCCTATTTGTGCATTAAATTTCATGGGTTCACTAATTAATACTTCTGCATGTCTAATAGTGACACATTTAAAAGTCTAATGTTTAAGAACCTCTACTTAAAAATGAAATTTTTTCAAGTGTTGAACTGTCTTAGCTTCCCCCCTGAACAATGTGTACTAAAAGATCTGTTGTGTCAGCTGAGAAACTGATAGATTAATGATGATAACAATGATGAAAAATATTATGAAAACTTCAAATGAAATACTGTACCAAAACATCAGCATTATGGTAAAGCTTCACACTGAGTCCCTGAGGAAAGATCATTCCATTTGACGCAGCATTAATGTGGCCATTAGAGTGGTAATTTAAATTATTTTCAATACTGTATCTTCTGCTAAGTATATTTCAAACTGGAAAAATACAGCAAGAGAGAATATATTTTTTAGGTTAAAATCTTTCATCTAGCCTTATTTGGAAAGAAATAAAAAAAATTTAGAAGGTGGTCAGTTGTGTCAAGGCTGGATAGAGATTCCCTCATTCCACACTACAATTCTTTCACCCCAATGCCCAATGGAAAAAGACAGAAAAACTCCTTCATTCACATCACTTCTATTTATGGTGCACTTTGTGATCTTTTCTAGATTGTTCCAGGGGTGCCTTAGCTGTGTCCAGTCATAATCATCAAAGGTTCTACAAGCTTCACAGCTGGTGAGATGGGGACCTTCACAGCCTCATCAAAGAGAAATATAAGCACAGTAATAGGTTTATGAATAAACCTCAGATTAATTCCTCATGCCAATTCTTAACTATAGACCTATTTCAGGTTTTCATCTGTCATTTCAACTTACTGTTGACACCAGAAATTTAAACAACCTTGCAGGCTACAGTGAAGGTCACAAAATGAAAGGGACATTTCAGCAGGAGCAACTGAACAGAAGATGCAAAATAACGTCATGTTACTGCTGAATACCTTTTATTTCTTTAATGTCTGGTCATGCTTTTGGTAACAAAAGCTGGACATAAGAAGTAAGACTTCTACCCTCCTAATAGACTCTTATACACCATTTTCTCCTATTTCAGTGTTATGTGCTGTAATTGCATTTACTGTACCTGTTTCTCTGTGCTGACTACTTGCCTGTGTACACAGTGCTGGGCAGTGTCCCACTGAGATTTCAGGCTGCTGCAGTTCTGACCAAAACAGGTGAGAGATGGAAAGTGAGGGCAGTGATGGGCTCAGTCTGATGAAAACAGACTGAATCAGTGTTTTTACCTAAGGCAACATGAGTTAAATAGAAGCAGACAAAGGAATAGCCCAAGTATGCTCCAAAGAAGAGATGAAGAGGCTGCAGAGGGGTGGAGGGCTGGAATAAACTGCTAGTCCACATAAAAGAGGGAAAGTCCAGCCTGGACTGTTTTTTTCTTTATCCTGTCATATGTGTGGTTGTTGACACTACTTCAGCTCACTAAAGTCTCTAGTAGTGCTCTAACTGCAGAATTTTTTTCCCACAGTTAATTTTGGAAGACTTCAGGGGAATACAAATGCCAAAATATGTGTTAGAATAAATAACAGGTTTTTATTAACTCGATCAAGAGTGCAACTCCTCATACATTTTCTGGAATTTGACCCAAAATTTCATAGCATCCTACATGTTCTAAGTAAGGTACACTGCATTGATAAGGAAAATTCAGATATTATAAATTGTAGTTCAATTAGCTATCAGACATTTCAAATGCTGACTAGATAACAAGGGAGATTGCTACAAGAAAGATTTAGAAATAACATTTCATATTCAGTCAGGGAACTGTGTATTTGGCTCCTTCTGCCTCCATCTATCATGATTTCTCACACAGGTGGTATTGGAAATGACACTGGTGTTCCATTCTGGCAATTTTCATTCTTAGAGTGATACTGTGATAGGTGAGCTGCCATCTATGATTTAGAGGAACTCTGGAGACACTCCCACATTACAGTGGTGAATGAATTAACTTCTAGCAGTGTCAGCAATCATGAACACACATGGGGAACTAAGCTATCCTTGCATGTCCATCCTCTCCCGCGGTTTTCCAAGCAGATTAGCAGTTAAACAGAGCTGATCTTACCAGCTTGTGCAGAAGACACTAATGAAAGCATACTTTAGAAACTGAAATGCCATGAAAAAACATCCTGTGGAGAATATTCTATGGTCTTCAAGAAATTGCCCACAAATACTGCTATCCACAAAAGATACATTACTTGATTAGCTTCTGTTTGGAGAAGGCAGTTACTGGGTCGAGCTGTCACTGCAGCAGAAAAGGGAGATGCTGCACCTGCAGACTACAACATTTGGGAACAATACAAGCAAGAAGATAACAAAGGTATCTCTTATAAATGCATCAGGTTTTGAAAAGGAGCTTAATATATTTTAAAACTCCTAATTATGTTGGAATAGAGCAGCAGAAATGTGCACCAGTAAGAGATCCCAGTGTTGGTTTCTGTAAGTTCAATCTCAAAGCACTTATTCACTGTAAAGTTTAAAGTAGTTCAGAAGGTATGAATTCATACCATTACCTCTTAGAAGCATCTCTTCTGCAAAAGGACATTACCAATATATGTACCAATAAATATAAAAATATTCATTAATAGCTTGCCCAAATTTCTTTTGAGGGCTGCTCTTGGGTTTTACTGGGTTTATGTTGTTTGGGGTTTTTTGCTGTCGGTTTACTTTTTGTTTGTTTGATTTTGTTATTTTACTGTTTATGTTCTCTTTCATTAATTTAGACAATTAATTTATGTTTATATGCACCAGGTTGGATATCATCACAGAGAGAGTCACAAATGCTAGGGAAGATAGATCTCCTCTGGTTCACGAAGATAAGCTTCCCCAGGCAAGTAATATGTGCACAAGGCTAATTTGACAGGACTTTGCAAAAGCTCATCTTCTCCATCTGACTCTAGCAAGATTCTATGTAGATTAGGTTTCCTAAACGAAATATTTTCTAATATGATCCATATTTCCTAGGGACCTTCATAATCATCTTATGTACAATGGCATTTCAGAAAATAATTTTCTGTATAAATCAGCTCTGCTTGACCATTGATCTTTTCCTGTTACTGTTCCACAGTCTTCAGCTGTATCTATAAACTTTCTCATTGCCAAGCCACACAGGTGGTGGTGTTGGTATTGCACTAAGAGAGGGTGTATCAGTATTCTCAGATATGGCGTTGCTTTTATCTTTTACTCATATTCACAATTAAATTATTAGACATTCTGAACTCTTGTCTTACTTTAGAATAGCTTCCTTCCAGATGCTGCCATTTAATTGATGTTTTTCAGTGAGTATATTTTCCAAGAGGTAGCTGCCCCCATTTGCCACTTCTATTTCTGTACAAGACTTACATAACTGCTTTTAACTTGCCAGATATTTTTATGATAGGTATATCTATGAGTTAACTCTTTCAGAAAAAGAAAAATTAGCCTAAAAAGCAATTGCCTCAAAGCAGCTCACATCCTCAGTTCATCAAACAGCTTATCTCCTAGTAAAATTCTAGTTTTTCAGTACTCTGAGTTGGATTCTTTTACTGACTTTAAAGATACTTGATTATTTATGTTTTTCATCAATTTCTGCCTTTTTTTTTCCCAGACAAAACTGTGTTTTGTCCAACTACGTCTATAGAAGTATGAATTGATTTGCTATTCCAATATGTCAAACATCTGTTCCACTAAAAGATGTTTGTGTGTTATGTTTTGCTAATGACACTTCTAGGAAATAACTAGAAGTTACTAGAAAAACCATTTGATCAGTTTAAATAATTAGGAAAATGAGTAAAGGCAATTCTGCTGCATTGCTCCTTGCCGTCTTATGGATAGATGGTCCCAGATACAAAGTGGTCATTCAGAACACCCTCAACAGCCCTGTTTTAGAAACGCTCCTAAAACGGAAAAACCACGTTAATTTGTATAATAATGAGACAGACTAGCAGCTCCCTAGCAACCCCTTTCCTAGGTCCTGTGAAGACAAAAAGGACCTTTGCAAAGATCTGTACAGAGGATCAAATTATTCTTTAGCTGTCTCCAATATACTGGAGACAAAAATCTGCTTGAGGTATATTCCGTGCTCCCCAAAAGCATCAGCTCCAAAAGGGCAGTTGTAAGTAACTATCTACAACTGCTTACATTTGTCTTATCAAATATTTATGGCCCATGTTACAGAGGAGGTTAAATTATTCAACATCATGGTCAGTTTTGGTGTTACAATTGAAAAAATCTATGTTAACCAGCTAGCTTAGAAAAGACAGCTTTTAGCCTCACAAGTCTAACTAATGCCATAAAATCAAGTAAAAGACAGGCTGGCTTATAGTGGGAATAGTTTCAGTTACATTGATGGTGAATAACCAATAATCATAACACACAAATAATATTCATTCAATATTTAGTAAATCTGTTGCACTTAACTCTGAGCATCATAACACTTTTTCCTAGAAAATTAACAAGTTTAATTTGAGACTATCATTCTTATATTCCACATGATTATCTGGAGTCTGTTCATGCAATGGTAAGGCATTCAAGTTCTTGATTAACTTATTTTTTGTGCACTGTTAATTTCCCCACTATTCATTTTATTATCAGAAAATTATTACATTGACTTTTACTTATGTATTAAGCCATTGTTTATATTTGCTCAGTATTCTCTAGGGATTCTGTACAAAGCCAGCAAAAACTGTGACAGTTTTAAAGCTGAAGTTTAAAAATTGGTATAAAGTTGACCATCTCCACTTGTATGTCTTAATTTTCCAGTTGATTCAGAGAGAGAGATATATATCATTACTTTCCCTTTATAGCTCATAATCATGCAGGATTGGGCAAATACAACAATTTCCAAGCTTCATTACAAAAAATACCCCATGAGTTCTGATCCTGTGAGGACATCTAGTGAGCAATTCCATATAGAAAGAAAACAGTAAACGTTCCTACAACATGTATGATGAACAGATTTTCATCAAGTCTTTTATTGCTGGCAGATATTATTTTATTTGTGTCACAGCAGCATCTAAAGCCAGGCAGTTGTTGAAATAGGCTCCTTATATGTTTTTCTATGAGCATGCAGAAAAGAGAAATGTGTCCAAAGGTTTGCACTCTCAGGAAAAATTATTTCGCATATTTTCATATGCACTTATAGAGCTGTGGTAACAAACCTTTCACAGCCTGTTTGAAATATCTATCCTGATATTATTCCTGTGATTACCACAGAGTAGATAGACTGCTTTGGCAGCAGCAGGAGCCTTCACGGGGGGCTCTCCAGAGACAGGGAGCAAGGAGCCAGCTGCCAGCCAGCTGTACCTGGCACTGGACCTCTGCACAGAAAAACTCTGCACCAGCAGGGAAAACACGTGAGAAGTAGTGGAAGGGAGAAGAAGGTCTCATGTATTTCACACAGACTGCACAAGACTTGGTAAGTCTGTTTACAGAGGAGAATAGAATGACTCTGAGATCCAAAGCTGAAAAAAACATCTGGATTCAGTTAAGAACAAGGCTTGGTATAAAGCCAAGATTTACCTCCCTTGTTTTCTCTATTTTTTTTCCAGGCAGAGAGATTCTCCAGGTCACTGCCATACCTCAAGCTGAACGTAGCATTTGAATGCAATTAACCTCAGTGCTTTATTGGACTGAAAAAGAAGGGCATAACAAAAAATTCCAATGTTTGATTTTTGATAAATCATTCAATTTGGTATATGCAAACGTTGTATCAAAAGCATAATATCATTCAAGGAATGATCAGCTATTGAGTGCCTTAGCTACAAAATATGCTATATCACCTTAGTGATATTTTAAAGGAAGGAAACAACATTTCAAGGAAAGCCCCTTACACTGTGCCTGCATGTAACATCTTAAAACTTGGAAGAGTTACAAGAATACTACATTCAACCTTCAAAGACAAAATTTCATTTCGTACACTACATGAACATCATGTTTATTGACTTGTGTGTATAACTGCACTTTCCTAATCTTCTTTTTGTTCTCTACAAAGACAATGGCCCTCTCATTCAAAGACTGCATATAAGAGACTCAGACTATTCTAAATTAAAAGCCCCAAACTGTTTATAGCAGAGATATTAATTGACAAGGCCTCCAATTTCCATCTAATTATTGTACTAGCCAATTTCTCCAAATCCTCATTAATATTTAAGAAGTTGACAGGTAATTCAACAAGCTTAATGGAAACTAGTAATGACATACAGAAGGTATTTTTGCTATGTCTCATGGCATGAGCATAGGAAATCCAAAATACCTGAAAACCCTGTGAAAGGAAGAGCAAAATAATGCTCTGGTAAATGGTAATGCTTTGGTAAATTCATTAGTTATGACCTGTGCTAAGTTTAACCATCCAGACACATTTACTCTTTCAAGAAATTTCCAGTCTAGAGGTCTGTCATTACACTGAAAATCACCCCTTTATGTTAGAGGAGCTCTCAGAAAAAAAGGGAGCTAGCTTTTTGTATTTGGAAAACTAATTAGGTATTGTTGGAAAAACATCTTTCCCAATTTCTTGTGAAAACCATTCACAGAATAAATGGTAATGGGTATGTGCAAATAACCAGGACTTAAAACTGGATATGGAAATTCTGAAAGCATATTTCTTTTTTCTTTTCCTAGCATGTAAACGTTTAACATTAAACAGCACTTACTGAAATGATTGTCTGAAAATATTTTGACAACTTCAGAAAAATATACATGATGCTGATTTGATTATGTGATTATGTTAAATATCTGAAGGACAGCTGCTGTTATGTGATGAGTTATTTTTTAAAATGTAATCTAAAATAAGCTTATTATCTGGTATTGTTTCTGCTCTGAGATTTTTAAAGTCATTCATATTTACTTGAAAAAAACCAACACTAGGGAAATTAAAGCATTTCTAAAAATTGCTGCAGAGGTGCTTTTTGGCATGAATCTTCTCACCAGCAGTCAAGAAATTTTTGACCACCCAGAAATAGTAATGTCATGTGCCTATAATTAAGTGAAAAGCAAAGGTTAGAAAGAATGTCAGAGAAAAATAATTCTGATATCAACTCCAGTATCCAGTGACTGCATCCAGTTTACTAGAAAAGGAAAAATCCTCGTTCATCACCAAAACATAATTGATTCTATCTCTCACAAAGTCTGCAACACCTAAAAGAAACCTGACACACATTAGCAGCTATCAAGGGCAAGAGCTACTCATTCATCAAAATAACTGCCTCCTAAATGGCTGTGGAAAACTCACCCTTGACAATCATTATACAAAATGCATAATATACATAGACCTGCACATAAAAATGCTAATGTCTTGTTTTATTGTAAAGGAAAGGTTAAAATGTGACCTCTCATTTTACACAATATCATTCACAAAACTCTTACTTGATTAAAAGGCTACTTAACATCTCAGTTGAATCTAGTGTTTTAAATTCCCTAGAACAATAAATATGAAGATCAAATGTGCTGAATAAGCTAGGAGTGCCTTCTATCAGAACAGCCAAACTTCCCTAACTGCATCAACCCATTAGTTAAGGCTCTCATTTTACTTATTGCTTCTGATTCCCTAGCATGGCCAGACATCCTCATCCAGACCCAGCCAAGCTGGATTAAACCATTCCTGCCCTTGCTAATGTATCTCCTCAGCTCTGTTTGAACAGGGGTAATGATGTGCCCCCTTAAGCTGTGCAGGTCAGAATGACTCAGAGGAAATGACTGTGTTTACCTGAAGTAGTGGAGGAAGTGCTCTCACCATCTAAGTCTTGAGAGCAAAGCTGTGAAATCTTCCAATGCACCTGAGAGGCTGAGGGATGGCATCCTTTGTTTAGCAGCACACTGCCCTGGAAATGAAGCAATTCAGGGGAGTGGAGCTGAATTTAGGCACACTGCTTAGTAAATACAGATGCCTTTGCATGAGACAGAACCAGAGGGATTCCAGGGGCTTTATTCACATTTCTGCAGCCCATTCCTACCATCAGAAGTGCTGGGAAGCACAGTGCAGGAGGCTCTGTGTGGGATGACTGAGGTCAGCTGTCTAAAATCATCTGCCATCTCTAAGGTGGTGAGTTCCAAAGCCTCCCTGAAGTCTGCTTCTTGGACTTGCTCCCTTGCGACTCTGTGTTCAAGAGTTTACTTAAGCAGATGCAGTCACAAACGCTCAGTGATTCAGCTTGTGTTCATTGCTTCATCTACTTTGGCACTTCTTTTTCAGAGCACTGAGGAGTGGATAAAAGGTGTGGCCATACAGGAGCCAGCCTTATCTAGTGCAACAGCTTTGCACTGAATCTCAACCAAGCTGTTGGGACATCATTGACATAGGAGGGGATTTTGCTCAGCTCAAGCTCTGCCTGAGCTTACCATTTGTGCTTGTGTTGGTGACTATCCTGAATAAATCCACGCCTGGTTTCAGGAGAGCTTTTATATTCATGCCCTTTTTCTGCATCAATTTATCAACCTGCTCACAGCAGCATGGTCATTTTCTCACATCTGACATCTACTTCCATTCTGTTTGGCATTTCCCTGCTTTTCACTACAGCTGAAACACCTGATTTTTCTCTAACCACAGGAAGTGGAAGAATGAAGCAGTAATCTTTCCCTCAGTCATTTCCAAAGCTGAATGCATTATCTTCCCATTTGAAATCATACTAAATTATAGTGTAAAAAGATGGGATGCAAACACCAACCTTCAGTGCAACTTACGTTGGTGGTTTTTTGCAGCCATCATTTATGAATGTATTGATCTTAGACTTTCACTAATTTCAATGAAAATACCTTGCATTCAAGAAATGAAAGCTACATGAAAGTTTAAATTGGTCATTGTCATAGAACTTTATAAAAATTTAATACCAACTGAAGCTGAAAAAATGCATTAAAAAAATTCAATTGCTGGGGAAAATAACCATGCTACACTCTGAAGAACTTTTTTATTTCCATAAATAAAAACATTTCTATCAACATAAAACTCCCATGTGTTTATGGCAACTCAGTTAGTATGTTTTCATACTCCTATAGGTATTTCCCCTATGATGTAATGTAAATTCTTACTGTTTTGTTTGTTCTTGACACTGTATATTTTTTTTTCCATATAAACTGAATTACGAATTTTTTCCCCACTCGTTACAGTTAATTTGCCTGGTTACCTTGGAATTTGAGCTCTTGCTTGAATCTGAAGAGAACCATCTGGATCACATGCTGGGAGAACTGAAGTGTGAGGATGAGAAAGCAAAAGGGAAGGAACTTTCTTAAACTTCAGGCAGCATTTTGCTTTAATTTCAATCTTTCCCACACCTATGTTCTTCTGCAGTAAAAAAAAGTACTCACAGGAAAACAGAAATGGTAAAATTAAAAACTTCTAAAAATTACTAATTTTTCTAGATATAGCACCAAGAACATAAAAAAGACCCCACATTTTGAATACTGAACAGGGAAAACTGACATTCATCACTTTCTGGTAATGCATCTCAAGAAAAATCACAAGTTTGAGTAAATTTTTCAAAAGAAAATAGTCTCACATTGATTAAAAAAAGGATTCTTTGTTTTGCAGAGAATAAAATTAATTTGAAAGCTTTTTACATTTCAGAGAATAAAGAGAAAAATTGAACACTTGTGAGAAATAATATTCCAAATTATTTTTTTCTAATGGACCAGGATTTTATTTTAAACTAATTAACATGGTATTTCCTCATTTAAACTCATTTCAGGGTTTTGAGTAAACACAACTTCTCAACACAGAAAAGAGCAGATTTTTATCCTGTATATCCTATGTAAATATAAAAATGTAAGGCAAATAAATTGTATTTTGCTGGTCTTTTTTCTAAACAAGACTGAAATGAGCATGCTAACACTGTCAGAGTTTAATAAAAAACATTTTTTAAACCTACTGCCCAAAAGTTTCTAATTGACCCTCATCATACTGTCTTTAAATGGAAGTTAAACTAACAATCAGCTGCATCCCAGATTTTCAGATTTATAGAGAGAACGAAATATACTGATAGTGTATGGAATATTTTACATAATATTTACATGTACATAAATGTACATGTTGCTTTTGAAAAAGGAAATTAGCCATCTAATCCTTTCTGATACCTTTGAGAAATTAATTCAGATCTAATTTTGCAATCACATTTTGAATTATCTTGTTTCTTTCTAAGACGATATGCAGAAAATTTGCACTCATTTTCCACTCAACAATTTTATTTTCTTAATTATATTTTCTTTAAAGAAAAATTGTTGGGGGAAATCCTGACAAATGTTTCCAAGAACATAAGGTTGGAAAATTTCACCATTCATGTTGGACTGTGTTTTGTCATTCCTGTTTGACAGCACGGAGTCACATCAGTAGCTGGACTAATGGATCATTAGGGAAAGACTGGGATATCAGAGCAGTTGGCTCTGGTCTATGTCTGACTGCCTTGTTTGTTCTAAACAAGTAATCCATCTGTTGTTATTTTCCAAAACTTAGAGGAGGAACCAATAAGCAGAGCTAGGGAGATGCAGTTGCCATGAGGCTCCTGGCTGGACTGAGCTGGCTTCTCTACATGCCGTGTCAAATCCTGGCAAGTGACAGCAAATACTGCTGGAGTTTCTAAAATAGCCAGCTCTGTTAGTCTAGTTCCAACTTTCATTTCTGCAGGATTTCAGACCTTCTCAATATTTTTGAATGCAGCAAAAATATGTTATTCTACACTTTTCTATAGAATAATGAATACCAGAGACATTGAAGTAGAGAAAAAAGCAAAGGAAAGAGGCAGTGTGTATATCTATTATAGCCAAGTTTCAGGAAGAAATACCCATCTATATCTGTACAGGCCTCATTTTTATACTGACTTGTATATCTTAGTACATACATCAGTCATGCTCTTCACATTTGATTGTCATTCTGCTGGTCTGTGCAGCTCCACCATTCAGTGTTTCCATCTTTTTTCAATCAGGACACACACGGACACCTGCAGCAGCTGTCATAACCCAGCATTTCTGCATGCAGCCTGTACCCTCTCACCAGAGGCATTCACTTGGTCAAGACAATAAGCTCTGCTGTTCTTTCAGTTTAATTCATTCCATCAAAAATACAAGTCAGGAGTTCATCAACAACTGGCACAAATTTTCAGTTGGCTCTGTGCCTTCCCTTTATTTAGGGGAGAATCTCTGACCTGCCACATGGAGGGTGCCACGACAGAATTGCTTTCATCTACCAAACTGATGGGTTAGGAACACTTCTGCACATGGCAATGGAGAGATCTCCCAGAACACACTCTGACATGTTACAGGGAAGGGCTGCTAAGACAAATACAAAGGGTTCAGGATTTCAAGTGCCCAAATAGTGTCTAACTGCAGCTCCTTTATGAATGCAACTGCAGGGGAAGGGCTCACCACTGTAGATACACTCCCACGTCCCAGAAAATGGCAGCAAAGACAAGAAAAATAGAACTTGTCATTTGTCAGACAGAGAGGGCAAGGGTACAATTTAGGTGTTAAAAGCCACCAATACCCAAGTGTCAAGCAAGTGGCATAGTGTCACCTGGATTCTCAGCAGTGCTGCACATCAGACTCATCTGTGACTTGCTACAAACACCTCCAGACATATCCTAGCACAGCAGCTACACCAAAAGTTGCAGTCCTTGTAGGTCTTCAGAAGATAGTTCCTTGAACTCCCCTACACCTGCTGCAAAGGATGTCCTCACCTGGTCAGAAACGGATGTTGGGCCTCCTTTTTTGACCCTGCCCTTTTACACAAATCTCTGCAAAGCCATGAGAGCAAGAACCGCATCCTGAGATGGAGAACAACAGCTGAAACATAGTAGCCTGCATACATACAGCACAGTTACACCCACATTGCTTGGTTTATATTTCCACAAGAGCAATCCTCTATCCCCTGCCCTTTTCTTACATGTATGTCCCATTTACCACTCTTTTTAAATAAATGTGGAAGAAGTTTCACATTTACATTGTAAAGCCTGACAGACCATATCACTGTTCCTTGATACAGAAACAAATACCCTGTAAGTGTATTCTTATCACTGTTAAGTATAGCACTGTAATAGTAAATGAGATTAGGCAAGTCAGCAAGTTTTTAATATTGCTGGAAAATAAAATGTATTTTATCCCTGCAAAAAACAACTTGGAGAAAAGAATGGAATATTAGATAATTCTATTACTAGAAAACAAGGGTAATCAATCTTGCACTGATTAGCTATCTGTTGAGACTACCTTAATGCATTTATTCTGCTTGATAGATCATTTAGGTACTAAAAAGCTAGTCTTTAATTGTGCAGATTTTCTTTCTTTACTTCACAGCTTCTGAATAACTCTAACTAGAATTAAAGTTCTATTTGGAAAGCCTGAAGTTAAATAATTATCAATTTTCCTAGACAACAGGCTATTTTAAACTTGTGTATTAATTTCTTATTAAATCACAAAATTAATAGTTGATAACTCTGTGGACACTAAGTTGGTCAGAGTCATCAGAACGTAAACTAGAGCTATGCACAAAGCTTAAAAAGCACAACACTTAAAAAGTGGGGTTTTAAGTAGCAGCAAATAGTCTCTGAATTACGTATTTCAAACCTGTCCTGATGGAGTATGGTTACAAAGATTATGCAGGATATGAACTTTATGCAGGACATGACTTCCCACAGCTGCAGTTAATACTACAAATTTGCTGCCATAGTTCCATAAAATAAGGACGTTGGTGAAGTCATAAAAGAGTATATTCTGAGTTTCATTTATGCAAACAAGAAATTATTATTTATCTCACAGTGAGTAATCCAATCAGTAAGGGCAATGTTAGTTACCTAAAACAGATTTCAGAAGAATTTCTCATCAAGTTTTACCAGAGTATCATTCAGTTATGAAATGTGAGAAAATGCAACCAAAGGAGCTACACCTAATAAGTCTACTGTGTTCTATATGGGTTTTTTAAGAAGCAGCATCAACCTGAAATATTTAAATTTTTGAGCTTGAAATTTTCATGCTCTACTGTGCAAATAAATCCTCCATCCACTTCCCATTTTCTTTTAAAAAAAATCTAACATGGTCCCTGAATTGTGAATGAGAGCAATACTAAAGGCTGAGATTGGAAGGACAACGGGACACCAGTCATTTCCTAAGCAGATGAAATCTCTAAAAATTTAACTCCACAGAGCCAACCAGAGAAATAATAAATATTCAGGTTTTAAGGATTAAAAAGCCAAATCGATTTACATATCCATTGTTTAAAAATTACAAGCTGATGGGAGATTAGTATAGCCCATTTATTTGGATTGTCACTTTATTGATATCAAGTTGTAACTTATTGCATCTGCCTTCAGTGTTTAAATGTGAAGATAAAAGTCTTTTAAGTATCTGTTTCTAAATGGCAGTCAAAAGAGATTAAGCTGAAGAAAATCTACAATGAATATTACAAGAAAAGGATCCAAAGGAAAGGTTAGACCACTCTTCATTCTGATTTAAGTTTGATGATGCACTATACATGATGAGGGACCACTATCTCACAACCCATCAGCAGGTAATTCATAAGGAGGTCAAAGAAAGGAAAAGGCCATAGAATCATGCATAATTTAGCAACTTCATCAATAAAAAATTCTTCAATAATAAAATGAGCACTGAAAGAGGCGTGTGGAGCAGAAGAAAGGGAGCAAAAATACTACCAACACAATCTGCAAGCAAACTTCAACTTTGTGTGCATGGAGAAAACTACATAAATCATTCCCCAATTTCATCAACATGATAACCATGCATAGAAATACAGACACTCATATATTTATACTTTGTACATTATACTTGATCACTTGGGATGATTCCACAAAAATAAGTAGGGTAAATAAATAAGAAAAAAGAACAAGATGTGGCCAAAAAAACAGTAAATAAATATTCAGTCAGCTTTAGTACTATAACAATCTATATTAAAGCCAAAAACCCAAAATCTACAAACGGTGAAACTCTTCATAGGAGCACATAGAAACACAACGGTCTGCTCAGACCTGACGTAGCTCTTATAATACTTGAATTCTGTCATAGTCTCAAAGGATTTCTCTGTATTGTGTGTTGCAGTGTAACAGATCTTTTTTTATAGCAATGTGGTGACATTAATATTTCTAAAAGCTATTACTAGAAATTTGTATTTCAAATTACTGGAGAACAGATCACCCATTTTAAGATATTATATTTTAATTTCAAGGAAAACTATTCCAAATAGATTTATGGTAATGTTGTTGTTTAACCCAAGCCAGAAGTCATGCCCCACACAGCCCCTCAATCACTGCCCACCAGCAGGACTGGCAAGAGAATTGGAAGGGTAAAACTTAGAAAGCTCATGGGTTGAGATAAATACAGTTTCATAGTAAAAACAAAAGCCACACATGCAAGCAAAAACAAAACAAGGAATTAATTCATGGCTTTCCATGGCAGGTGGGTGTTCAGCCTTCTCCAAGACAGCAAGGCCCCATTATGCAGAACAATTATCTGGGAAGACAAATGCCATGACTCTCAATCATCCCCTCTTTCTCCTTCTCCCCCCAGTTTATACACTGAGCATGATGTCCTGTGGTCCGGAATATCCCTTTGGTCAGTTTGGATCACTTGTCCCAGCTGTGTCTCCTCCCCGGCTCCCTCGCCTGTGTGGCAGTACAAAACGCAGAAAAGGCCTTGGCTCTGTGTAAGCTCTGCTCAGCAATAAAACATCTCTATATTATCAACCTGTGTTCAGTACAAATCCGGAACACAGTCCCATACCAGCCACCGTGAAGAAAAAATATAAAAAATCCTTTCAGGAAAGATCATAACCTGTGTAATCAACTGATGTCAAGTCAAAGTCACATAATGAAACTTTGTTTCAATAAAAATAATACAAACAATTGTAGATTTCGTTACTGGAAGAAATCTGCCTCTATAACCAAAGTTGCTGAGCCTCAACGTTAGCTGCAATGACAAAAGCAGCAATGGAGGAATATAACTTAGTGATTATGAGCCTGAAGAAAAGGGTTGATTTTTACTAAAATGAAGATGAAAGTTTGATTCAGTTCCTCTGCTCTATGAATCATGTCTATTCCCAACAGGAAAACTTATGAAAGGCAAATACAGTTTTAAAACTTGTTCCACAAAGACCATGTTCATTAAATTTCATGTTTATATTCAACATAAGCTACCTGAATGTCTTTTTGTAGGTACACATATATCTCAACCCACACACACAAAAACTCACAAAAATTTTCACACTTGTTAAGTATCATACTTTCCCATAATTTCTTATCACAATTTCATTTAGAATGGGGATTTGTTCAGCTGTTAATGACACACTTTATATGAAACATTTTACCGTCTAAATTACATTCTTTCAGTTTTGGGAAAAAGCACATATTAATCAGCATGCTTAGTCATCTTTTTAATTATATTGTAATATCTGATTAATTTAGGTAGAAAACACACACATACTTTCTGATTCATGAAATAAAACCAAGTAAATTTTTATCATTATTATTATTATTATTATAACAATGTTATATAATGTTATATAATGTTATATAATGTTATTATGTTAGGTACCAAACCTAATCATAACAGGTAATTAAACATTAACTGTTGAAAAGCCTTTCTCAGTTTATTCATATTCTTTCAAATCATTTTCAAAATCTGCCCTGTTAAAACACAGTGTGGTAGAGAATGAACAGAGATCAAAGGATGGAGATCCCACAACCTCTGCTTGCAATCTGTTTCAGTGCAATTCACACATTCTCTGCAGCTATATTTGTATTTCAAGTGATTTTTTCTGGAGAGTGATAGCAAAAAAAAAAAAAAAAGCATTTATAAAGGAACTAGTGTTTTCACAACAGAAACTTGACCTTCAGTCACTGTAATCACCTATTTTTCTTTATCCATTGGCATCATTCTTGACCAACTAACCTCTAAGCACAAATATGTTTTGCTCAAGTTCAATTTGACTTGACACCTGATCTCAAACACTTAGGAACTAGCATTGTCTCAGAAACAGGCTTTGTCAGAAAGACTGTGTGTTCTCAGTCTGAAGCTGCATTGTGCCTTTGTGTGCCCTGTTGTGCCTTCACTTTATAGCCAAGGTAGAAAGCAGAAACACACAGAGGCAGCTCACTGACAAATTTAGCAGCACAGGAGACTAATGTCACAGGAAAGTTTTGCAAGGTACAGTGGTTCCCTGTGATGAAGGAGATGGGTTGGCAGGTAGAAGATGCACAAAGAAGAATCCTTTCATAGCCACTTCTACTGAAGTTGGGTAGGGATCAGTTCCAGCATGAGATGCTTGAATTTGGGCATCTATTTGTAGACGTATACAATATATGATAGGTGGATGCCTTTTCATTACAGTTGATGAAGCTCTAATCAATATAATCCAAGGAGAGGAGAGCAAAAAATTTCACACAGAAATAGACACTTACTGGCTGCTTAGCTTTGTTTGACCTTGGCTGGCTTTAGTCCATCCTGGAGCTGACATTGACTCTGTCAGACGTGGAGGAAGCTTCTGGCAGCTGCTCACAGAAGCCACCCCTGCAGCCCCCTCCTCTGCCAAAACCTTGCCACACAAACACAATACAGTGTTCTAGAAAAGCCTGTGTTCCATCTGCCTAGAGTTTACTCAACTGTATTGCTCAGGGCCCTTGGTGATAATGGCTGCTCAGACAGTCACATCCCATGGACAGAGCAAGCAGATATGTAACTTCCAGTATTGTAATCAGATATTTAGTATCTGTTTTATTTCTCTTTTACAACTATTTTCATTGATACAGAAAAGCATATAGAAAGAATGTAAATCTTTGTAAGAATCATATTAAAAAGAAGACGTTTTCTAGTAGGGAAGTATATAATTTTTATGATTTATACAAACTTTTTTCAGTCTTTGTAAGTCAGACTTCTAAATAATCCTTATAATTCAAAAATAAAGATGCTTCTTATTGATAATTCAAATTTTTATGGAAAATATTAATTCAGCATAATGCTAAAACTAGAAGTGTCTAGGCAACAAATAAAAATTAGTCCTAGAACTATGTAATACTTAAGGGCATCTGTCACTTTGAGCATCTATAGAAATCCATCTCTTAAGAGCAAAGCAATATGCACATGCTTAAGTCCAACTGACTGTATATTTGCTTTACTCCAGTGGGATCTGAGCACATGGTTCTGTGCTTAGTTAAATTAAGGTTTAGGGACTAATCCAAAATCATTAAAGTAATACAAAGATTCCCCAATGAATACCATGGCCTAGAAGTCTTATTCTATTTCTATTACACACCTTTTTGCAAATGCAATTGCTTTGTTATTGTTTAATGCATATTCAGTCTTATATATATTAATTTTTTTTAATAATCCACTTAAAATTCAAATGCTTTTGTCCCACCTGAGCATTGCTGGGGTTTTCCTTGATCACAGCACTAAAATCCTGAATAGATGTAAAAAACTTAACAGTGAAAGGAACATATTCAGTTTCATAAGTGCATTTTTATTTTGTGGGTTTATACTGAAAAACTTGTAATTAAAAAAATGTAGTAGTACATGATGTTATTCCTCATTCTTATTATTCCTAATGACTGAAAGTCTTAAACAAGTATTAAAATAATATATTCATTTTATGGTCAGATTTTTTAAAATTACTTTTTCCTTTAATTTCTATTTTCATTTCCATTAGCTCTGAAATGAAATTTAAAAGTAGTGATGCAAGCTCATTAGTAGCTGCTAATTTGTAGACATTCTGTAATGTATTGAATTAGCCAGCAGGAGTAACAGAAGTTATTTATTTCCATAGCACTGACTTTTTCAAACATATTTTATTTGAAAACATGTTTTCTCCAAGATACTTACTAGATGTATCCAAATACAATTCACATTTACTAAAGCCACCAGGCGGGGGAAGGAGGTGCAGGGGCTGGCTGTGTCTCCAAGTTCATTTCTGCTTTAAATTTCCTTGGTTACAAGGTGTGATCGTTGCTTGCTGCTTTGTTGAGCACCTCTCTGAAGAGTGACTCCCTTCCTTGCTGCCACCCACTGTTCAGCTGGGAATAGATTTCCCTCTCAGCCCTACCTTCTCCAGGCTATCTCATCTCCCTCAGATTCCTGACCATCTGCTGGCTTTCCAATGGCCTCTTTCCAGCCTGTCTCTCTTGTACCCGTGCTTCCAAAACTGGACAAAGTATTGGAGCTGCAGCATCTCAACCTGACAGAGAGGAATTGCTGCTCTGACCTGCAGGGCCGGGTCTGCCAGCCAGGTGCTCTTCTTCCCTTTTAGGTTCCCCCTTCCCAGTTTCAAGGGCATGGCCGAGCAGGGCTGACTGAAGCATAATAGCACACTGTCTCCATTATGAGACAGTTATCAGCCTCAGTCCTCCTTTATACATTTATTTGTTTGTTTGTTTGTTTGTTTGTTTGTTTATGTGTGTAGATGGGTAGCTAGATGGATATTTATTTATTTATTTATTTATTTATTTATTTGGTTATTTTTAAACACACTGAAGTACTTTATTTTTGCCTTAGAAATCCAACTTCTTCTTTCCCAAGATTTTGAAGATCTAGGTTAGCTTTATAAGGGATAAAAGAACTAATGTAAAGTTAAAAACATACAAAAACATGTGTGAAATTGGGGCCAAAGGCAACTAGAGAAAAAAACTTTGAAAACTTAACTTACACATCAGTGATAGTTACCATATTTATTTCTGCTCTATTCATCTGCAAAATTCAGGTTACCCAAAGCAGCAAAAACTCTGTCTCAAAAGAGGTAAACCAAATGTCTATGCTGGTAAGCATTAAACAGCAGTGATTACAAGCTTACAGCCTATAAACAAAATAAGTAAATAACTTACTTATATTGTGGAAGGAACTTCTCAAATGTGCTAACAACAGTATACAGGAAATGAGAAAATTTTTGAAGGTATTATTAGCATTTTTAAGAAAATGCCCTGACCAAAAAAATTTTATTTAATGTAAAAATCTGAACTAATTTAATCTGAACTGCACTAATGTTTACACATATGCAGAATCAGACTTCAAGCTACCAGAATATTCAGTACAAAATATTATTCCACTGGGACACTGCTGTGTTTTAAGATTTCTTTATAGTTGTTTCTAGAAGTCAGAATTCCTGTATTTGAAAGTAAGAAATAATTAACCTGTCTCTGCAAAACAAGCAGTAAAATTTCAAACTACTCTGTTACAATTCCTGTAGAAAGTACTTAACATTCCCTAACAGAATTCTCTTGACAAATATTGATATTTCATGTATGTTCATTATGCATATAACATAACAGGCCTATGGAAATGAATATAGAGACATGCAAATCTGAGACTGTCCTGCTGCATCAGTAATTCTCAAATTTTGGTCTATAACCTATCTCTAGAATCCATCAATTGCATAGGCATTTTTATATCTCTCAAAGAGAAATAGTGTTTTCACTTAAATATGCAATAGCAATGGCAAGTAATTTTGACAGTTGATATTGGCCGATTGGTCAATGATCTACTTGGCCAGGGTGTGGAAGTTTTATCCTTTCAGAGCCTTGACATTTTGTTTCTAAAGTTTGGAGTGAATAAAATAGACACAAGATAATAACCGAGTTTCTTTGAATTCTCTGGTCAGATGATTTATGAAGTCTGGAAGGTAATAGGTAAGTCTTGCATACTGCAGGTGGATAAAATAGGTATTATGTCTCCTGAAAAATAAAAGCTTTTTCCCTAAGAAAAGCCTTAACAAATTATGTCATGAGTGAAAATTTCACCCTAAGACAATACACATTTTGGTAAAGGCATAATCAGGAAAATAGCATAAAATCTGAAAGCTGGATCTCACTGCAGGAACACTGTGAACCTCCTTAGAATTTATTGTGGCTTGAAACTATTAGGTGAAAGGATTCCAGAAACCAAAACATGAAGCCAAGCTTGCTCACTGTTTCATTTCCCTGCACATTTCCAAGTATTCCAATGGACTGAGTGCTGCATTTTAGCATAAGGAATGCTATTCACATTATTTAGAAGTGCAAAACAGCAATATCGACATAAAAAATCCGGTTCAATCTTGCACTATCAAGCACTCGAGTACAAGGGTCATGAACTGCAAAGCAGCTGCTGAGGACTGCTCCTCCAAACTCCAAATGCTGCTTTAAGAACTGAGATGTTGTTTAACCTTTAACTGCATGACCTTATTTATGGGACAAAGTACTTTGGGGTCCCAACCTGGTTACCCCTTGCTGTGTGTAATATAGATGTTTAAGAAAATACCATATGGAAGTCCAACAGAAAACTTCTCTACCCAGGTTCCACAAACACAGACAACTAAACCATTGCTTAAAGAATTCCTTTGAAAGCTTTTACAGCTTCACATTCAAATTATAGACTTTAAAAATATTATTTTCATTTCTGTTTTTTTAGCAATGTTTTTATTCTGTTTTGGTTATTTATTGCTTGTTGTGCAGGGTTTGGGTAGAAGTAAGGGCAGGTGTGTAGCACTAGAAAGGAAATTTAAAAGTGTTGAAAAAATAAACATATATAGAAAAACAATAGCATTATTGTATAAAATTGCAGCATCAAGTAATAGAGTAATTATAAACAGGAAATACATGGGTTTTTAATTTACTTGCTTGCTTTGCCAACCACAAAACTTGAAATGAGAAACTTTCTGTCCTCTCTGTTTATCCTATCTCCAACTCCATTTAGAAGTGTTTTATCCTGAGCAATGGTATCCAGAGAAATATTATTGTGCTTGGAGACCACTAGAGTAAATCAAGACAGTTTATTAAGAGCATCTTCTTTCTTTGGGGAAGAAACTTGGATCATGCTGCCATACAAAGGTAAAGAGTAGAAGCATTCCGCCCATTATCAGCTCTCCTAGTTCTTCACCTATTGAAGAACTCGGATACTTAATTTTAAAAAATACTGTTAGATAGAAGTAAAACTTGGTATTAAACTTCTTCCAAGTCATCCACAGCTGACCTTAATTTGCCTAATTTTCTTTGTATCACTCCATGCCTGCAGTAGTCAAAAGCTGAGGGGTGCTCTTCCAGCTCAGCCAGTCTTCTCAGTTCTTTTCCTAAATTTTCACTACAAACTCTCGCATTTTAAAGAACAAGCTGCATTGAATCAAATAGTTTTACTTTTATATTTGCTTCTTGAAAGTCCATGATCTCAATTCTTTTCAGTAATTCAGTATCCTTCTCCTCAGAAGTAGTCCCAGCAGGAGGAAAAGTTTCACCAAGGCAACAGTTCCATATTCTGTTGATCCACATGCAAGCAGAAGTTTATTTTGGAATTCCATCCCCTCCCTTCTGTAAACTTTCCAAAAACTAAAAAAAACAAGGGATGCTGGGGCTCTGATAATGTTTGATAGCTGAAAACACCTTGGTATTGAATTTATCATTAATAGGAAGCCTTCCTAGAGACACAGATGTAATGAAAAATATATTAAAATCAACTAAAGGTTTTCAGGCATATTAACAATATCAAACTTGAATCTGCCAGTCAGCAAACATTCAAAAATCTATTGTTAGTTTACTTGTTAATGATAACATTTTAAATTCTCGGCCATTTATCAAAAACCATTACAGAAGTTGCAAGTATGCAGAATCATTTAGTTCATGATTCACATCTCTTGAACATTCAGCACTTACAGTTGCCTGCTTATTTCCTCCAAAGGTTTTAACTTAGATTTACAAGGACAAAACTAAACCTAAGACAGGATAGTAGTTCAGAGTGAACAACTACCAACTGTGCTAAATGATGATAAATTCTAGACAGACGAATGTATCAAAGATAAATCCCAGTGTTAGTAGGAAGAGGCTATGAGAATAGAAACAGAAGCAGCACCACCCAGAGGTGGGGAAAAAAAGTTCTTGTATTTACAAGGGTATTTCCAAAAGGGTTATCTGGAAAAAATCCAACATGAGAACCTTCAGATATATTGAGGATCAGTTTCTGCTTTGAGATGTCAAAGTGAAAGAAATAAGTTTTTAATAGAAACAATCTTTGACACAAAAAATACTAATCCTTCTAATACAGAAGCGATACCAGAAGGGAATAAAGAGGAAATATTTTGCACGTATGTATGTATTTAGAATACTATGTACCTCATATTTATAAGATTTTATACAAAAGGACTCCACTAAGGAAAAAAAAGGAAAATTAAATAGAAAACACAGCAGGGCCATGAAAGAATATTGTACTCCTGTCTAAAACAAGACCTTGGAAAAAGGTCTCCTCTCTTAGCCACAACTCACCATAGCAGTATGCTTATCATTTAAGTATCTTTGATTTTCAAAAGAATAAATCTGCTGAAAGGTGTCTGAAAGCAGAAAAAATGAGAAGCGGAATGGAAAACCAGCCTGAAGAACCAGGCCTGAGCATCATAGTAAGTACAATACATACACATATAACTGTACAGAAAACCAGATAAAATTGGGGGATTTTTTTGCAGGTCACACTTCGAACATAAGTATTTAAGTAATATCAAACAACTAGCAAGAACATTACTTTCCCCCTCATCTTTCAGAAGAAAAAGTTTGACCATTTTAATAAGGCATTTATACTTAGATAAAATTTTATGTATCATATCATGACACAATGCTACTTCCATTTAAATTGCAGTACATACTAAATGCCCTAAAGATAACTGAGCAGTATTTTTTCTCTGCATTAAAAATATATATAATTTATAAGGAAGTAAACTTTTATTGCCTAATTTCAGAGAAATTTTGATATTAAAAAATATAAAATTACCTGTAATTAGGTAATATAGTTAGAAATTAAAATCTATTTTTAAAAAAGCCAATACACATTAATTAAAAAACATCTTTTAAGAATCTTTGGGGCTTGACTTTATTTCTTAACCACAGCTTCTAATTTTCTAGGGTTTATTCCTTTCTTTGATTTCTTTGTTTTCTTTCTTCTTTGGAAAACAATGTATTTAATTCCAGACTTTTGAGGTCATTTCACAAGAACCATGTCATTCTCACCATTCTCTCATCCAGTCAAAGTAGGTGTTTTTTCTACTGGTACATCTGCCTGTGTTGTCTGAGGAAGATCACAGTAGATGCTTGCTTCAGTAGATACTTGGTAGAGGAGCTTTTCCTGATCTCTGTCTCAACCTCTGGCTCAGCTACCCATTTCTTCATAACCTTCAATTCTTTCATGCTGGTTTTGAAATTAGCTGACATATTTAACGTAGTTTCATCTTTGAAAGTATTCATCTCCAGAGCCGAGACTGATCTTTTAATCAAACTTGTCTGTTAAGAAAAGGAAACTTAATTTATTTAGATGTTCATTTGAAATAAGATTTATATATCACAGTCCCTTAGTTTTAATGGCCTGGATTTTATTTTATATAAAGTTGTAAAGGGGAAAAAAAAAAGAGTGACATGGGGACTACGCTGTTGGAAAAAAATTATTATTTAATGGGAAAAAAGATCTTCATATCTCAGGATATGTGTCAAAACAAAGGGATCTGAAAAATTAATTCAAAGTTATTTGAAGCTCATAAAGTGCTAAAATCAATCTTCCCTAAAAATTGTCCCAAGATATTTGAATTAAATAACCCCAGTCATTGTAGGAAACTTACATTCTAAAATAAAAAAATAGATGCTACTGGTGGTGACATTTATAAAAAAATTAATTGAGGCATATTCAGAAACCAGAAGAAAAGACAGAAGGACTCTGTATAATGTTTAGAAGTATATATGTATTATATGGAAATATAGTTAACATCTGAATGGAATTATGTACCCTTGTACTTTGGGCCCCCATCCCTGAATTGCCTGGTGAAAATAAAAATGAAAGAATAATTTTTATCCTCTCGGGCTAAATTGTTATTAATTATTAAGCAAATATTATTTGCTATAACAAATGTGTTGCTTCTCAGGTTTTTGTGATTTCCAATTCACTAACTTGCACTTTAATACTAGACATAAAATATCTTTGTTAAAGAAACTAAGATGCAATTTCATATCCACTGCCTGAAATTTACAGGGGGAATTGCTACTAATCATTAAAAGAAATTTAAAAATAAATGAAGGATTGAATCATTTGGAAAGATTTTTAATTCGACTCAGAGCAGGGAAACTGAAAAGTCCTTGATTTAGAGTAAGCACTACTTAGTAAAACCTAAAACATTAATGACTATCAGAACAAGAAAAAATAGCCAGCTTCATATATTCAGCGATCTGTACATGTATGCAAATTAAAATGCATGTTAAATGAAAGGCTTGACTTTTCTCAACACATTGGAATATGCCAATACTGACATCTACTGGTGTCAGTCAGGTGTGGGGTAGTTTTTCTGCAAACACTAAATTAGTAATGAAGTTTTTTGTGCGTTCATGAACCTAAATAATTGTTGTTCTGTTAGTTGCAATTTCACTGTCAGAAGTATATTTTACAGAATTTACATATTCTGTATGTACATATTTTGGTCAATTTAAATGTATTTCCCTTTAAAGACTTGTTTAAATGATCAGAATATTGAGTAAGTGGCAGAGGAGAGAGGGTGTCTCAACATAACCAGTCATTTGATTCAACAAACAAAATGCCTTCTGAAGTGCATTTGGGCATTAAAAAGGAACTCTTAAAATGTAGTACTAACCCATAAGTTGTAGTTCTTGCACAGAAAAAAATGCAGGTCTAGTTTGTCAACTCTTTCTGGAAGGTTCCTGTCTTCAAACTGAAGTTTTTACCTATTTCTTAAGGAAAAGAGAAACAAGAATGAAATCCTAACTTCTGACAAGCAAGTTTTCCTTTATACCTAAACATTTGGTGTTTCATTGGGTTTTAGTGGCAAAGTTTTGGTAGCAGAGTAGCTTCACTGTGACTTCTGTGAGAAGCTGCCAGAAGCTTTCTCCACGTCTGACAGAGCCAATGCCCGTCTGCTCCAAGCTGGACCCACCGCTGGCCAAGGACGACCCCATCAGCAGTGGTAGGATAACTTCTGGGACAACATATTTAAGAAGATGGAGGAAAAAAATTGAGAAGAAACAACTGAAGGCAGAGAAAAGAGGAGTGAGAATATGTGACAAAAACAGCTGCAGAAATAGCTGCACACACCAAGGTCAGTGAAAAAACAGTAGAAGGAGGTGCTCCAGGTGCTGGAGCTGAGATTCCCTGCAGCCTGTGGTGCAGATCATGGAGAGGCTGATGTGTCCCTGCAGCCCATGGAGGATCAGGGAGCAGCAATGACCTGGAGCAGGAGTCCCACGTCCTGGTGGGGAGGCCCAAAGGAGGCTGTGATCCTGTGGAAAGCCCACACTGTAACCAGGCTCCTGGCAGGAACTGTGCATGTGTGGAACGGAGCCCATGCTGGAGCAGGTTTGCCGGGAAAAATTGCGACTCAATGGGGAATTCATGCTGTAGCCTGTGAGATGGACTCCCTTTGGAGAAGTTCATGGAGGACTGTCTCCCACGGGAGGGACCCCACGGTAGAGCAGGGGAAGAGTGTGAGGAGTCTTCCCCCTGAGGAAAGAGCAGCAGAGACATCATGTAATGAACTGACCTCAATCCATGCTACACGTCCCTCTGTGTCACTGAGGTGGAAGAAATACATAATTCCAAAGTAAAATCAAACCCAAAATGGGGGAGGCGTGGGGAGAGGGTGGTTTTAAGATTTGGATTTATTTCTTGTTTTCGTATTCTGATTTGACTGGTAGTAAGTTAAACTTTTATGACCCCAACTCAATTCTGGTTTGCCCGTGATGGTAAATGGAGTGATCTCTGCCTGTCTTTATCTCAACCCATGAGCCTCTCGTATTTTCTCTCCCCTGCCCAGCTGAGAAGGAAAGGGATCAAGCAGCTTTTGTGGGTACCTGGAATCCAGCCAGGGTCAGCTCACCACAGGTCATTCTAACTCTTCAAGGTGTGTGTCTGCACAAAAGGAATGTCAAGTAAAGATATACAAGATACAAAAAAGTATAAAACAATCAAAATATTCCTTATAATTTGGTGGTTAAAAGTGATTTTTGAGGCAACAATCCAAAAGAGCTGGCCTTCTTTTGGGGCATTTTTGTCACAAATAGTTTCCAATTCAAGGAGTTTATCCTAAACAATTAAATGGGAATTAATGTAAAACAACAATCAAACTTTTCATTTCTGGAAGAGGGAAAAAACATGAAGGAAAAATTCCAGGTAGTAATATTGATCTAATATTGTTTCCATCTGCTAGTAAAAATGTGTAAAATCAGAAGACTCAGAGAGATGCAGGCATTCCTGTATGAATGAATCTTAACAAACATAATATAAAGTTACAAATTCTGTTAAAATTTTTGTAGGATATCTGCAAGAAACAAGTTTGACAATCCATATATAGCCTTATTAAAAATATATTTAGCCTAGTACTGGTTTTCAGGGCTAAAAAATAGCTTTTTAACTCTGAGATAACTGTTTCCTGCAGAGCATGAAGGCATGCCAAGATTAAACAAGAGTGCAAAAACAAAGCACCTTTGCTATCTCATGAATTAAACTTGATACAGTCAGTCTCAGAAGAGAATTGTAGCTGACCTTGTGAAGTTTAAGTCTTGATAAATTGATACATCCTGCTCTTCAAGGCATTTTTTTGGCAGGGATGAATGAAAAGTTATATGTATTTTTAAGCCTGCGGATATTTTTCATAGGGAAGACAAGAATTTACAGCAAGAAAATTATTGCTTTCTTGATCTGACTTACCATAAAATCCTACAACTGTAGGTGTCTTTGGACTTTGTTACAGTCAAACAAGACTCTTTCAGAGAAGTGCTCAGAATTAGGGAAAAATAATAGATCTGTTGCTCTTTAAACTATTAATGAAGTAATCTGATTTTTACTATCTACTACACAGAAACCATGCATACCCCCACATAGATCATTTGCATTTGTGAAATTATCTAATTTCAGAGAATTGTTCAGTTATGAAATGTGAACAACTTTAAAGGAATTAAATTAGCGTCAGGCGAATGATCCCTTTGACCTTCGAGGCTCTCCCAAGAAAAGCATTATTTAAAAAGAGAGCCGGTGATTGCAGCAGGTGCCACTAGATGGCAGTGCTCCAAAGAATTTGGTTCTCTAGATTTAAAGGATTAAACGAATTCAGCAAAGAATTCCAGTACGGACTTCATTTTAAACTTTAGTTCTCTTCCTCTATGGGGAATGTAGCTCTCAAAGTAAAACTTCCTTCCCCAGATTTTCTATTAATTAATACATTTTAAACTCACCTCCATTTCCTCAACCTGTTGATTACTCGAAAAACAAAACCACTCTCATTTTCAAATTCTATCCTCATGTAGACTCTACAATTTACGTCTTCCAGTTCTACTCCCATCTAACGCCTTCAACTTCCCGCTAATTTTTAAGGGGTTCTGTCCTTCACTCTTCTCTTCTTCCTCTTTTCTTCAATGTCTAGTAATGTCTAGTCAAAGACCATGTACAGGCTCCCTCTCCATGGCAATCAATCATGGTATGATTATTCACTGCTCTGTACCCACAAAAATATCAGATGATCTTTCTCTTAGTAGTGTGAAGCTGCCATTTTTGCTCAGCAAGGCTGACAGACAAGAATCTAATGTGCTTTTGCCTTTTCAACCTTCATGACCTCCCCACTACTTTTTTTCTCCATGAACTATGGCTAGCACAGAACACAGGTATCATTCACAACATTCTAAAAATAAACTCTTTTTCTAATCTCTCTACAAAGCTAATAGTCTGGTATCTAATTTCATATCCTGCTTGCTGCAGCATTCGTTTCTTTAGCCTAGGCAAACATCACCTTGCTGTGTTTACAGTCATTCAAAGTGCTACCACAAAGATCATAGTGCTTCCTTGGACAGTTATTCCATTCTTTGAAGTAACAGAAAGAAAAAAATATACTCAAATAAGAGATGCTCCTCTGGTTTCAAAACCTTCAAGCCTTTTGGGGTGTTTTTTTCATCTCTAGAACAGCAAAATGATGACTTCTATGTTTGTGACTTCTAACTCCATCAGTGAATTCCTAAGTTTGGGGGATTCCTTTCTGAACACCTTTTTGCCCACCTTTATACTGCCTCTCACACCTGACAAATGCTCACAAGAGCCATTGATTTATTCTTGCAAGAATTTCCTTAATTCCTGTCCCACCATGTCCTGCAAAATTAGTGACTGGTTTAGTGGTGTGCTGAGACCCATGTTTACAATGCTGAGCAGAGTCCTTATTCTCATTGAGTCCTTATAGTCTCTGAATGTATCTGTCCAACAGACAGAAAATGTTGCTGAATCAAAAGCAAACATTCTAACAAAGGCCAGGAATTATATTTATATGCTACCCAAATTGCTGACAAAAGCAGAAGCTCTGAAAACCAAAGGGAAACATCAAGGCCTAATTCCACATCCTGAAATAATGCCATCCTTGATGCATAGGATACTCTTGACTACATCAGAATAATTCAATTACTAAAAACTTCCATAAAGCAATTTGTGGATTCATATTTTAAAAGCAGAGAGAAGCATCATTATTAGCAAACATGACCTTCTAAATAATACAGATAATAAAATTTCATCAGTATTCATGCACCAAGCTCAAAACTTGAGCTGGGTGAAGCTTATACCTCAGTTTATACCTCAGATAGAAATCTAGTCTTCATATGAAGGCTGTAAGTAACGGATCACTGCAGACTCTGCCACTTTCATTTCTGTACACTGAAATACTATAGCTACTCTCAATTTGCCTGGACTGAAGCCTCAACTACTGTATCTCTTATGTTTTTGTTTAGCAAATCCTGTTGCATCAGGAAGCATACAATACAGAAAACATATTCACCTCAACTCTGTCTCTCTCATGGGTAAAACCTACATAATGCTCTTTTAAATCTTAATACAGAACTGATAGTCAAGAAATAGAGAGAACACACACAGGAATTGACACTTCTGTTTCCCCCCTGGAACATTATTTGAACACTCCATTAAGTGCATTAAGTGCACAACATTCCTGAAAACAGATTTAAACAACAAGAAATCAGCTGTCCCTCTCTAGAACTTATGTCCTCCAGGGGTTGCAGGTAGATATTTCCCTCCATTTCAAATCCAGAACATGGAGCCCTCTTCTAAGGGTGGATGCATCCGTTGTTTCAAGAAAGGGCACGGTGATTTTTCTTTCTTTTACAAGAGGAAAAAGGGCAGAGAGGTGATTTCCACCTCTTCATTATATTATTAAAACATAGAGTCAGGATAAGAAAATTTATTGCTTATCTAAGGATTCAAAACTCACCACTAGGTAATTTGACCATTTTGGGTACAGAAAGTTGTGCCGTTGAGCAGAAAAGAATGCAAAAGTCATACAGCCAAGAGAGAGATCAAGTGCTGACATGACTAACTTATTAGAGCACTGATCTGGAGCAGAAAAGCTCTGTATAATATATCTAATCTAAAAAAATTATTTTATGTATTATTAGTAATGGCTCACCTCCTTTATTTTAAGGTAAACATGTTTAATTCAAAGTTCAGAGTATTACAGAGACATCTTCTGTTGCTTATCTTTCAAGATTGTAAAGCTCCTTTCAGAATTACTGCTTTTCAGGATACAATCTCCCCTCCTACAAAGTATGACCCTAAATCCCTATTCTTGTCCTTATGACCTTGCATTTGGCTGCACTAAAATGTGTGTTTTTCAAGAGAACTCAAGTTAACAAGCTACACAAATTGCCCTGTAAAACTGACCAAGCCTTATCCTTATTTACCACTCTACCATTCTTTAGTCACTACAGACTTTATAAGCAATAATTTGGTATTTCTGGAGCTGGTCATACAAAGAAACTAGAAGCAGAAACTGCCAGTCTCAGTAAAAATTTGAGAGTATTAAAGATCCAATTCTGAATATTTGGTATTACTATATGAACAAAGAAAGATTACTATATGAAAAAAGAAAAATTTAATTAAAAAAATGAAAAAATAATATGTTTCATATTTATTCATATGCACATTACTGAATGCAAAACACATTGAAAAATTAAAAACAAAAATTTAGGAATGCATTGCTGTGCTGTCAAATATAAAAATTGGTGTATAATAGCATGATAAAACGGGGTAGGGTTATTCCAAAATTAATTTATGTTTCATCACTTTTTGTAAAACAAATTGTTTGACAGATCCCTTCTTACATGCTACCTCAGCCTTAGAAAAATTAACTATGATGTATTTTTTTCTACTTCAGCTCCTCATTCATGAAACCTTCTGCAGTTATCACATGACTACCTATTATATATACAATTAATACTTTTGACTACAAGTTTATCTAGGTCCCAGTTCTGTATGTGCTTCATTTTGTGCATGTGGGAGCTCAACAGAACTACACTCAATTAGTTAAAGTTGTGCTTGTTTCTAAGGGTTTGTAGAGTCAGGACTGAGGTAAGACTCTGTCTGTGATAAAGGGCTGGTGCACGTGTACTTTAAACCTTTTGCTACTGCAGAATTTTACATTCACAGAAAGCCTACTGTATTTGTTTAGTATTTCTTCTCATTTCCATGGGACCTCTCATGTAAGTAGAATATATTAATAATCTAAATTGTGACATATAACTTATATGTCAACAAAGTGCAATTTATTTTTAAAAATAATCAGTACATTTTACATTCTAAGCAAGATACAAGTCTTTTAGAACCCTCCTTCTACTTATTTTAAAACATATCTACCAAATGAGGGAAATTTTTCAAATCTTTTTCTTTTCCACTTTAAAATTACAAAATCCTGAAACACCATGAAAGATTTTTTCCACATGTAATCCTGTACATTAATAAAGCAATTAAATAATAGAAACTCTGAAAATAAGTAAGTTCATACCTTTTTCTTTCAACTTGCTCCATCAATTAAGGCTCTTCCTCCTTATTGTCCATGTCTTCTGCTGTAAATAACATATGACCTCTTCTGTCTAAAACATGATAAAACTGTTGCAAAAAAGGAAGCAATATGAAAGTAAGAAAAGCAGTACATAGATGATGAATGCCTGGATAATGTTGACCTCTAAAAATGAAAATAACTAAATCAAGAATCTTAATATCTATTGTCTAGATTCTTATGTATGTTAGTTGATCAAATATTGCATCATTACATACATCAGACCATAGTATATAAACTGCAAACATAAAAACTTGGTATAAAGTGACCAGTAATTTCTATTCGAAGTAGAGATCATATTCTTTAGAAAAGAAAAACAGGTAAAAGTTAAATAATTGGTAACAAATCTAAAGAAAAAAAATAAGTGCAGTAGTCAACATTTTCCTGTCTCAGCTTAAGAAGGTCTTTTCTTTGTTGCACTAAAAGTTTAAACCAAGTTACACAGATTTACAGCTTAAATTGGGTATGTGAACTAATGTTCTGTGAAAACATTAAAGATACATTAATCTTTAAATTCTCTCTCAGGACAGAGTACCTCATAAATACCGTTAAAATTTTGCATTATTTTTATGATATGCTATCACTTGGACTTCTTCCTAGATTTTCAATTCAGCTGTTGATTTTAGAGGAAATACAGGGTCTTTGACTACCTTTGAAAAGTTAATAACTGAAAAATTCTACTATTCTAACTCTTCAATCAAAGTTGTACTAAAGGTGATGAAAGTTTATTGACTTCCACAGGCCATGGATCAAATTCTAAAAACAGTCTCTGGCTACTGTATGGACTCTACAAAGTTAATAAATGTCTAATGTGCAGACAGTTACAATGTGAAGAGCAGTATATGAAAAATGTTTGCGATGTAAAAAAAAAAAAAATCAGAATGGCTCCAGAAATATATGATACTTTAATTCAAGTTCATAATTGCCTTCATATTTTAGGAGCAGATCCCAGACTAAAAAGGTTGAAATTCCATTTTGAAATGACACTGAACAGTTTTCAGGTTTTACTATTTTGCCGTGGTTCTCCTGAGACAATGAAACTTCCAATAAATTGATTTTTTGTTATAAAGACCTATGCCTTGTGCTATAAACAGATATTTCAAGAAGGAAATCAGCAACAATTACAAAACGAAGTAAAGAAAAGCACAAGACTGATATATCATGCAACACATATTCATATTAGAAAAATATATTTCCTTACATTAAAAAAAAAAAGACAGCAAGAAAAGAAGTCACACACGTAAATAAAAAACACTACATGAAAATTAGTGTAATATAGTAGAACTTTGACTTACCATAAAAAATTACATGAAGTATATATAGACACATGACCACCCCACAGAAAAGACTGTCAAAAAATCTCTTCATTTTAATTAAAACTGCTCTAAATATTTTCTCAAGTCATTCAACGTTAATATATAGAAAAGTGCCTAGTTACCTTATGCTTCAACATGATAGTTTCACAGATTTTACAATCCAAAGCATCTACTGAAATCAATGGGTTTTTTGCCTGAATGAAAATAGCATCAGGGTTGTGAAATAAAATGTGAAAGTTAACATAAAAATGAAATATCCAGTTTGAAAAGCAAGTCAATCATATAATACATTAGATTGATCAGGATTTAAGGCATTCTTACAGCAACTCCATATGATGCAAAAGAATTATATTTTTTAAATAATTGAACAGTTTAGCAGCATGAAAAGAAATAAGTAACTGTTCTGGTGTGTGAGATCAGAGATCAATGCTTACATAAGTAGATCATATTAATTTAGAATTAGAAAGATATATTTCCCACTGCTTTTCTAACTCAATAGCAAGTATATAATCTTCGTGTTTGTAGTAGTTTAGGATGCTCTAATACAGTTTACTTTCCCTACAATGCAATTATCACACAGTTAAAATTTTTTAAAAAGATGTCAAACAATTTAACTCTGAACTTACATTTAGAATTTTTTCTGTAAGCAATAGCTGGCAAAATAATTTTACAATTTCTAGGGACTTTTTCTCTATGTTCTATCATTTACTTTAAATAAATACAAGCAAAACCAATTTGAATGCCATTTTAATTCCATTACCATTGCTGCTCTTGTGTAGAAGTTATCGTTTCATTGAATGAACTAAACGAATGCTTTATCAATGTAAACTGAAATATTTGGGGCATGCTGCAGGTAAAGGTGAATGTTTTTACAGCACACACTCTCCTAAAACAGACTATTTATCATTCTTTGGAAAAGGGGACATGAAAAAACAATACTATGTGTGTGGCCTACATTACCTTCACTTAATGCACTAAATAAAGGTTTTTTAGAAAATTGTGCAGTTTCTGCACCATTGATAATCTGACAGTAAGTATTTATTGAAGGTAAAACACTCATTGTCTGTTGACACTATTTGTTTTAATATATAATCTTGCTAACCAAATGATCTTTAAGCAATGCAGATAAGCAATGGCATGCAAAGGGTCACTTAAATGCCAATTTGACTGTTTCATAAACGTAAGCATTCTTTTCCCATGACTATTCTCAGCTACTTAATTGAAAGTATTATCCATTTACAAACTTAAGGCCTGCCATAAAAAGGCTCTCTTCTGTATCCAATAGACCTTTCAGGACCCTAAGAACAACAAAATCTAATAAATAAAGGTTCTTTTTCTTTTCCTCTTTTCTTATAGAGAAGTGAAGAAGTAACCTATGGTACATCTAAACAAAGCTATCTGTAAAGATCTTATTAGCAGTGGGGACCATAAAACTGAAGAGTCTGACTTGGCATGGGATGGACAGGATCAGTTAAATTAGGACACAGTCTGTACTGCTTTTGTAATCCACACTCCTACTAGAGAGCGACAGATGCACCCTATGACAAGAGCAAGGTAATAAGCAGTTGTCCTTAAATTACAGCTCTCCATGTAAAATCTCCTGAATTTCAGACTAGCACTGACTGTAATACAAATTCAAGTTAATGAATTTTTAATACATCTTCTCTATTTAAAGATGATGACTTACAGCTGGCATTGCTTATATTAAATTTGTGGTATTTTCCATTGTTTGTTTTTAATTATTTTGATTAGATTATTCTTGGAATTGTATGGACAAATGCAACCCCCACATAAGCAACTTCAGTTTCTGCTGCAGTCAAGAGAAGTTTCATCTGCATATAACAGGAATGGATGGCTCCTATGGGTTTTAAAAACCATATCACAACTACTTCAAGGAGCTAAACAGAAAATTAAACTAAAGATACTATATTTAATCTGATCATTTAGATTGGGAATTGTAATTGTTCGGATCAAAAATTTGAAGGGTGACATTGTTTCTTCTCCGAATTTGGCAATATTGCTATGCACAAATAATATATTTTCAGCAATTTTTTTATAATTATGAAATAAGTTTTAAAAATTATTTGACATTTGAAGCCTGAGGATCAAAGATTGCTACAGGTCATGTTCTTTTACCATGTTGTGATGACCTCCAGAGGTCTAGTCCAACCTCAGCAATTTCAGAGTTTGGCTTCCTGCAACACCTTAAATAACTTTAACTTTAACTGGCAGTGCCATCAATAGAAAAGATTCTTCTGAACTCCATCTAAAAGCTTGTATATGCAACAAAACAAAACAGCTTCAAGAAAATAAAGAGGTATAATCATAGCATCAAAAGGACAGAAACGGAACACAGTGGGGAAAATTGAATTTGAATTGTTTTGTTTGGAAAAGAAAGTGTATCTCAATATGAAAAGTAGGTCCACTTTTGGGCCCAGCTCTCCTTGCGACACCATGATAATTATTTCTGCAAGTCTGGGAAGGCTGTCTATCTTAATCTATAGAAACCCAGAGAACACAATTATTTCAAGAAAAATGCCTTTCTAGTTTCAATTTCAAGTCATATGTCTGGTTAAATGAATCATAAAACTATAGAATTTTACTATTCTTTGTCCATTCACAGCTTTATTTATCCCAGAATACAGCTGAGAACAATGCCTATATTTATTATCAACTTCAATAGTTTTTAAATTCTCAGAAGTAATCACTTCAGGAAAAAATTGTGGAAGCTTATATTTAATAAACAAGAACATAAATAACAAAATAAAAAGATGCTGAGAACTGTACAAGATACGTAAATGAGTCACTACCTCATGAAAAGCCTTATTCTTGTCAAATTTAAAGGAAAAGAAATTATTTGGTTAGATTCATTGTCATTTCCAGCTTTTGAAATGTTTAGATACTAAATATTTCTTTTTTAAAAGCCATGCAAGTGATACCCAAAGAAACAGAAGGTACTCAAGAACATTTGATGTCTTAGACACCAATATAGCTAATTGAAACAGCCAAAACTAAAATTACAGCAGCTGTTACTTTAAAATCGTGATTCAAAGTTCTGTGATCTCACCTATTTCATGAAACACACCATGCAGGGGGACTTCAACTCTCTCTTGTTAATGAATAATGGAGGTTATACTAAGCAGAGGGGAATTCCCTTAAAACTAAAATCAGAGAACATGACCCCATACACTTACTATTACATGGGCTTATAAAATTTATATAATATCATATTCTATTCCATTTTCTTTGTAGAAACACCAGTAAATTAGCACAAAACCTTTTTAATCAAAATATTTGTGTAATTTATTTACAAATGTAACATAAAATTACAATGACTAAAGCAAGTAGCTGCACTGTTTCATCTGACGCTTTGTGTATAATCAAATTTACAAGTTCATCTGCACAATCAATAATTTTTCTTGAAATTGCATGGGCTCTGCAGCCCACCAAGTAAAACAGAATAATTTTGAAATCATACATCATAATTTGCCAATGAATAGTCTTCTACAGAAATATTATTACAGAGTAAATTGCCATTATTTTCTTTTAAATAGTTCTGCCAAGGATGCATTAGAGCATTTAGCTAGTTCATATGAGTTTTTAAAACCATTTATCTTTATTTTTCTAAAAATTTATCTCCATTTCATGTGTAAAAGTGAATGCATTCACTTTGAAGCTGAATAATAGATTTGAATTATGTAGTACTTTTGTTAAATACAACCAAATGTTATCTTTTCAGGTGCCAATCTTGCAAACTACTTTCCCTTGTAAGATCACTGAACACACATTGATGAGCGTTGTTGCAACAATAGCACCCATATATTACCAAAATGCCAAGCTGCCCAAAATATTTAATACTGTCTAAAAAAACCTCATCAGTTTATTAGATCATCAAAGTATCCCAGTACTGTTAAATGACTGGGAAACTGTTTCATTGTCAAATAGTACTATATAATTTAGAAGTAATAAGTAATCTTATTATATTCTTCAATATAATAAAAATTACCATCAATGACACTGTACTGTGTATTGTTTAGACATAATTTGGCATATTTAGATTTGCGACCAACAGATTAACTGATGCTGCAGAGTATACGCTTCAAACAACCACAAACATCATTATTAATGCCTTCTTTGCCTCACTCTTTGACAGTAAGACCAGCTCCTCTTCAGGTACCAAGCTTCCTGATCTGAAAGACAAAATGAAGCCCCCATAATCCAAGGGGGATTATTATCAGTGACCTGATATATCACTTAGACACACAAAAGTTTATGGGGACAGGTGGGATCCACACAAAAGTACTGAGGGAAATGTTGGAAGTGCTCACCAAGCGGCTTGTAATCATTTACCAGCAGACCTGGCTAACCAGGGAGATCTCAGTTGACTGAAAGGTAGTAAATGTTATGTTCATCTACAAGAAGGGACTGATGAAGGATCCAGGGAACTACAGGCCTGTCAGCCTCAGAGCCCAGAAAGGTCATGGAGAAAATAGTCTCAAATGCCATCACGTGGCATGTACAACCAGGGGATCAAGCTCAGCCAGCATGGGTTTGTGAAAGGCAGGTCCTGTTTGACTCACCTAATCCCCTGTGACAATATGTCCTGTTTGGTGTGAGGTAAAGGAGATCAATGTTGTGTTCCTGGATTTTAGTCAAGTTTTTGACGCCATTTTCCACAGTATTCTCATGGAGAAACTGGCTGCTCATGGTTTGGACAGATGAATTTTTCACTGGCTAGCTTGATGGCCAAGCCCAGAGAGCAGTAGTGACTGTAGTTACATCCACCTGGTGGCTTGTCACTAGTGCTGTTCCCCTGGGCTCACTATTGGTGTCAGACCTGTTAAACATCTTTATTGATGATCTTAATGGGTGAACCTCTAGCAAGTTCTCAGACAGCACAAGTTAGTCAGGAGTCATCTGCCTGAGGGTAGGAAGGTTCTAGAGAGAGATCTGGATAGGCTGGATCAATGGGCCATGTTGTATGAGGTTCCATAAGGCAAATTGCCTTAGATTTTAGTCACCAGCCCTGCCATTGTGTCACAATTACCCCCAGGCAGTGCTAGAGGCTAGGGACAGAGTATCTAGAAAGCTGCCCAGTGGAAAAGGGCCTGGAGGTGCCAGTCAGCAGCAGCTGGACATGATCCAGTGTGTGCCCAGGTGGCCAAGAAGGCCAATGGCACCTGGCCTGTATCAGTGGGGCCAGCAGGAACAGGGCAGTGATTGTCCCCCCATACTCAGCACTGGTGAGGCAACACCTCAAGTTCTGTGTCCAGTTCTGGGCCCCTCACTGCAAGAAAGATATTGAGGTGCTGGAGCATGTCCAGAGAAGGACAGCAGAACTCATGAACTGTCTGGAGCACAAGAAGTGGCTGAGGGAGCCGGAGTTCATTAGTCTGGGGATATGGGGCTGAGAAAACATCTTATCACTCTCTACAATTACCTGAAAGGAGGTTGCAATGAGGTGGGAGTCAGCCTCTTCTCCCAAGTAACAAGCATTAGGACAAAAGGAAATGGCCTCAGGTTGCACCAGGAGAGGTTTAGATTGGATATTAGGAAAACTGTCTTCACAGATAGGTTTGTCAATCTTCAGAAGAGGCTGACCAGAGAAGGGGCATTCCTGGAGGCATTTGGAAGAGGTGTAGAGGTGGCACTCAGGCTTACTGAAGGACTTGGCAGTGTTAGTGGTTGAACTCAATGATCACAGAGGTTTTTTCAAAACTGAATGTTCTATGACTAATATTAATTATATTAAACATTATAATCAAGTACAGATAGCAAATGATATTTCTGAAGTATTTTACTTCTGTTGAAGTACTGGAAACATTTCTGACCTGTAAACAGACAAATATTGTAAGGAAAATTTCAAAATGCAATTTTTTCTAATTTAGAAGAATTTTTAAAAAGTAATATAATTTAATTTTCATCCATTTTCTTCAATAGAACTCTAACCCATTTAACAGGAGTAATTTTGCTACCACAAAAGCTGCTAGGAAAAACTAATCCTTCTCTGTAGAATGCCTACCAGCTGAAACTGTTCAGGTGACTTAGGGCTCTACTGTATGTTCACTGTAGCCCCATGGCAGAATGCAGTGCCAGGACTGATGGGGAATATCTGTCATCTCCCTGTGACTCACTCCCAGAGCTTCCCTGTCTCTCACTCTTCAGAATAAACTGTGTGCATCTTTGGAGCTTGGCTGACCAGGAAAGTTGGCTGCTAATGGTCTGGAATTCTAGGCCCATGCTTACCTCTCTCCATGCCTTTTTCCACTCAGCTTGAAGAGACACAATCAGGGCCAAACTACAGTCACTGGAAGGAGCTAAAAAAGCAGCTGAAACAAGGCCCTCAGACATTCAGATGTTTTCTCATTTTAACTAGACCTCTGCTTTATGATGACCAGCCCTTGAAACAACAAACTTGCAAATCAAAATACATTTCATGTGTGTCTGTCTCATCCTCTTTTCATTCTGATCTTTCATCTCTTTCTTCTCAACACCTGCACCTGTGTTCCCATGTAGCTTTTCCAGCCTTGCTCATCTCATTTATTTAAGTTTAGGCCAAGGCCATCTGGTACCTGTGCACATAACAGTGCCCAGTAGAAACATATCCCTTTCTTGGTTGTCCTTCTCATTATATCATTGTGAACATAACAAATAGTGTTATTTGTTTCACAGTAAGTGTAAACAACATTTTTAAGGAAAAGTAATAATTTATATCAAAGCTGCAGAAGGAATTAGGTTAGGGTTTTATTTTACTGTTAGGGTTTTGTTTCAGTGCTAAAAACTGACAACATATGAGAAAAGATATTATTCCGTTTTGGGAACAAATGTGTCCTCCTGTCTGTATACACTTGATAGGTGTTCTCCACTGAAAAACCTAAGCTTTATAGAATTTATATACTAATGACAGGTTTTTGTCATGTGAAATATCACAAAACTAAAAGGATATTGAGCATTAAACTATTTTCTAGGAAGGCTCTACTTGTCAAATGTAGATTAGGATTCTATTTATACTTTGTTCCATGTATAATCTTCTTTCCAATCTCATAAAGAAAAGCCTAACCCAACATCTGACCGAATGAACCTTAATTTATTTTTTCCTCTAACCTTAAGCTGCAAGACCAGTATGAAGACCTGTTTTTTAAAGAGCAGGTGGTAAGGAAACAGCTTGCAGACCCCTGCATGCTATAAAGTATCAAAACCCTAAGCATGGGGAAAACAATACCATCTCACAATAGTACTAAACCTCCTTACCTGCTTCACCTGCTTTTTATATGTTAACAGCTCATCTTTAGGCCAAGACTTATTTTCTGCTGCTTGAGATTCTTTCTGAACTTCTGAGGGAAAGAGGAAAAAAATGCTGCAAAAGAGAAATGTTTAAAAAAAATTTAAAACATTTCTGTCCTCCCTGACAGGCAATTCAGCACAGTATTTATTATAAGCAATTATTCTTTCAAAATCTACAAAATACCTAGAACATTGTATCAATTTATCTTAAACCAAATATTTCTTCAATATTTCTTCAGCTAATTAGATTTTCAAAAAATAAACATAGTAATGGGAAAAGGACCTACAATGTTTAACATTAACATTTATAAAATTTCTTACCAAAGGTCTGGTCTGTTTCTCCTACAGACTGCACTGGTAAGAAAAACAGCTAAATATAAGAAAAAACATATATCAGAAATTTATATCAACAGATGTATGATCCTTTAAAGCAAATAAATCAGAAATGTCTCTAAACATCAAGCTATTCCCCAAACATATCTAAGTTCAAATATTTGAATTTTGAAAACAGTTTGAATGACAAGGATAGAATGATGGGCACTAATACATATGAATATAGATGGATGTCTTATGATTGCATTTCCCTAATCAGCATGCTACTTAATAAAAGCCAAATTCTTTATATCTTGCAGTTGGAAAATTAAACCCCATATGAAAAGGAAAGAATAAGAGACACAAAAAAGAGAGAAAAATAAAGGTATACTTGTGATTTATGAAGTACCAAAATGTTTTCAAGGAGTGTTGAATTTCCTTTCCAGTTTTATCAGTTTCAAATATGAACTACCTATCTTAACAACTCACAAGCAAACAGAAGCACTATAAACTTATTATATTTTAACATTCCTAGATAATTCAGAATGTTACCAAGCTTGCTTGGTGAAAACTTGAAGTCCATTTTTTATTCCTTCACGTTCTACTGGTGCTGATTGTATAAGTGAGAGAAGAAAACTAGTGTCAAACAAGAATGCTAAAATAAAATTGTATTACTGCCTTACAGAAAAAAAAAAACATCAAAAGAACATATATGTGTAAATTAAATTTTGAGCCTTCATTATACAAATTAGTTTGAAAGAAACAAGTGCATTCAGAGACAAATGATCTTAGGCACATCTTTTGCAAACATTTACATACATGTTTAACACTTTACAGTATATGATTCCTCCATGGAACTGCTCATAGTAAAGAAGTTTACAGGCTGAGTGCAATTCTCAGTTAATAATTTTCTCCAGAGGAGAAAATTATAATTTCTGCACTAGAAGAAAGTAATTACAAAATTTAAAGTTGTTTTTAGTTCACAGACATACTATTCTTGCTCGTCAAAGCAGTGGTTCAATAATTTCCCTTTCTGGATTAAAAAAAAAAAAAAAAAAAAAAAAAAAAAAAAAAAAAAAAAAAAAAGGTAGAATTTAAATGCATCAACAGCTCTCACAGGTGGTAGTTTTAAGGACAGTGTGTGTTCTGAGCTCCTGGTTAGCACACACGGACTTTACCCATTGTGGCACACACTGCCTTGAGGAGCCCGGTGCTAAAGATAGCAGCAACAAACAAGTATCACAGCTAAGCTACATTTCATTGGGAGTACCACTCTCTAAAACTGCTGCTGAAATGTTAAATATTTCTGGGGAAAGAAGCCACAAGCTAATGCAAGAATGAAGTAAAGTTACCAGTTGAACTTGTATTAGAAACAGTCTGACACATCATAGTTTACTGTCACCATAAATGTCCACTTGCTTTTTAATGTAAGAACCTTCTACACAGTAGAATTTTTATTCCACTGAGTGTATTGTCCACCCATCAGTTTTAAAATACTATTTTATAAGGCCTAGGGTCTTTTGCAAAACTTTAATACCATATAAGAAGAATGATTTGAACTGTAATATTTTTTCTTTTTTCCTTCTTTGTAATTTTCTTTTCATTCTTAGAGAATGAAAAGGAAAAATGGAGTCTGTAGGCTAACAAAAAGTGATAGATGCATATAATAACATAAAAATGTAAACTAGAAAGCAATAAAAAGCTATGGCCTTACATGTACATGTTGTACATGTTGGTGCCTTCCTTTTAACCATCGCCATAAGAACAATGCACTGAAATAGAGGAGTGGAGAAACAACTCACACTAAAAGAAAGAGACAGAGCATTGTCTTCTCAAGCTGTACCAACCAATCTTCCTCTTCTTTGCAATACATGCATATTTTCAAGCATGGTGATTACCAAAGACTATTAATTATTATAGTCCATCTAAGCCAACTGTGATTCTTTCCCTATGCAATTCATGGAATCAAAGAGAAATTTTCACAAAGCCCTTCACTCAACCTGGCTGGATCAGCTTATTTTTCTAAAGTATTGCATAATATGCAAATTGTACATATTAATTTTCCTGCTCTGTCAAAACCAACAGAATTATATGAGCAAATATTATCTTAATTTCATTTTAGACACCTGTACATGGTATGTGATTGCTTTCCTTCGTTGGGTGTGGTGTTTTCTCTTTTGTCCATTCACCCTGGTTGAATCACAGGCACAATGCTATTGTGTTATTTTAATAAAATTATGTGTACTGTCAATATACATGCTATGGGCCATGTGTTTGCATTAACAAAAACAAGGCCAAAGAGGTGTGATATGAACTTTGGGAGATGACAGAACTATGGCAACTCTTAATTCCTGTGGGAATCTGTTCTTGAGTGTTCTGCCCATCCTCGAGGAAGATATTTCCCACACTGGTGTTTTAACCTAAGTAGTGATAGAAACTTCTACTGTGCCTTTAAAAAAAAAAATCTTTATTTGACACAGTATTCCTCCCAGAGGTGTAGAAAATTATTTAGGTACCCCAGAACTTTGATAACTCATTATAAACTATTTTAACATTTTCAGTCATTTTACTACGTTTGTGGTATCTGTTGTAATTGAAAAGAGTCTTTTATGAAGTTTATGAACCCTTACATAAAGAAAACTAAAGATTTATTATTGCTGTTGTTTGAGTTTGGGTTTTGTTTGTTTTTTAATAATTACCTCTAAATAATCTGATTTGAGTATTTTTATCTGGTAATTCTTTGATTCCTCATTTGGTAGTTACATGCTGCTAAAGGAAATTATTTTCCTCTCTGTTTTGAATTTAAAAGTGCAGAAATAACCCTGATAAATGGCAATACAAAGTCATTTGAGATGTGTGAGTATACAAATATGTTTTAGCATCGTGAATTTATACAAGTTGTTTATACACAAACACAGCTAATGACCCTTTGACAAAGCTTGAAACTCTGAGACGACAATCTATCTGATTAAAATAAATTTGTTTTTGATGTTATAACAGCAGCTTACTGACCTAATAAGGATTAATCTCCAACTTTGTTAGACTCAAGTGTAAAGATACTCCCTGCTCCATAAAGTCAGTAGGATTTTTAAGACAACCATAAATTATGTGGGCCTAATGATGATAAGGAACTGTAAAATGATTGTTGACAAAATGTGACAAACTGAACTGGTTATTTTGAGAAAAAAAGCAGATAGATTTCAGAAGTCCACAACCATAAGAACCCACGATCTGTCCCAAGGTAGTTTCATGCAATTTTATGAAAATAAAATACCTTTTTTATTAAAAAAAAAAAAAAGTTAAATGAGTTAACTGTTCCAGGAAAAAAAATAAATCTCCAGGTGTCCAGAAGTAGTGGAGCCCACTCCTGGAGAGTAAGCAGCTCCCTTCAGCAAGTGGCAGAAAGTGTCACAGCCTTTGCCATGATTAACCATGTTGACTGCACTCAATACTGTGTGCTTCCTGAATTTATAATGTATTGCAAACTCATAATAAAAAGCATCAAGGTCATGATTTAGGTACGTTTTAACAGATCCTAAGACTATGAGAAAAGAATTCCACAGGTTATGTGTAAGCAAAAATAAGAAAACCAATAGGAAGAGTCAGGGGTTTTACCACTCGAACTAAGCAAAATATATTGAAGTCTTTTGTTCATTTCCATGATATTTCCAAAATATCTGATAGTACTGAAAGTGGGAAGGAAAAAAAACCAAACATTTTCAGCAAGCCTCCTAAAAATATTGTTTTATTATACATCTGTATATCTGAAAGATAATTGTCATGTCAGCTGAAATATAAAGAATATATAGACCAAATAATAAGTGAGACGCTGCAATGTCATAAGCAAATACCTGTTTGTATTTGTTTATAAAGCAAATACAAGTCTATATATTCTTGAATTTTTTCTACATCAAATCACTTCTGTGAGTATTAATGCATTACAGAGAAAGCTTTAAGGCCTCATTACCTAGATTAACTGAAAAGAGCTGGAGATGTTTTTAAAAAACTAAAAAGTATATTTTATAATGTCTTGCTGCTAGTACAGTGGATTCTATAGTCCTTGTCTAACAGAAACATTCAAATTTGGTGTTATTTTTAGAAAACAAAAATGTTCATTTACTTACCACCCTCACAAGTTCATTTGAGAAACTACCTACAGAGGAGCTGCAGGTTCTTCACCAAGAAAGTGCATTTCTGAGACAAATATAAATCTTCCTATGGATACTAAGCCAAGAATATACTTAGTATCTCAATATACTTCAGAGCCAGCAATAAGCCTCAAGGCAAAAAAAAAAAACTTCAGAAATTGTAAGTTACATTATTCTTATAACAGAAATTCTAAGTTTTCACAGAAAATATGACAGGAAACATAACTTATAACCAACTTCCCTCAGAGGACACAGGGCAGTAATGATGTCCCACCAAGTTGGCATTTTATTCCCAGATAATGCTATTTCTGTGCAGGCGGAAATCCAGCACTCAGCCCCCTCAGCAACACTGTTAGGCATCAATGCTAACCAGTTATTAATGCAAGATGGAGAATAAAATAGAGAACATAATTTTCTTCTTTTTTTAGTGTAAGAAATGAAAAAACACATTTAATTCTGAGAGTAGGTTTTCATTTTAGCAGTTCTATTCTTCTCTTTCTTCATTTAAAACAATACATTTCTTACTTTATTAGAAAATGTAAGCTATGAAGCTCAGTGTAAAGTAAATAATCCATGCATAATAATAATAATAATAATAATAATAATAATAATAATAATAATAATAATAATAATAAAGAACTGCTAAACAACCAAATTATAAGGTCACTTCAGTTCAAAAGACAGATGCTGTAAAAGCCTTTGAATTCAAATAAAAGCTAATCAGCAACATGGGTCTCATTCATCCTCATTAATGTCTGTATGTCTGTACCTAAAAGTACATTAAACAACAAAAAATTGGAAGAGAAAACCATCACTACATTCAAATTTTAATTTTATTTTTAGCATGATTGATCAAATATTAGAAATTAGGAACTAAATATCACATTATCCCAGGTCAGATTTTCAAAACTCAGAGCCCAGCAGCTCACACACATACAAACAAAATAAAATCAGTTCATTTCACATATCAGGACTTAGCAGAGGCCAAACTTTGAAAATCTTACCTAGAGTGTAAGACAAATTTATAAAAAAAGTAAGAAAACCATACAACGCCACACACATTACCAATCATTACTAATTATTTCTGGTAAGTTAAACAACAGTTTTCCAGGTCTAATAATTATTTAACTCTCTTCACATCTGTCTGAAAAATTTTTGTAATCAACTGACAAATTCCAACCAAGCAGACCCAAAATATTGCGCCCCTAAAATACAAGCCAAGCAATGAAGAAGCATCATCCCAATGCTGCCTCATTGAGAAAAGTCTTCTCTGATTTCAATGCCAATTGATATACACCATAAAGTATACAGAAAGTGGAGACACTGCAAATGCCTGAATCACACAAAATAGCTCTCAGAAGAAAATCAAATTAGAGGACATAAATCTACTGGAAATGCAGCTTGATACTACTGCTGCTCGTGGACTTTCACGTTTAAATTAACTTAGTTCAGGTGGACTTTCTTCTCTTCTAGTTCTTGTATTCAATCAAAAGGACTGAATCTCACATTTAGGGAATGTAAGGTACTATACATATTAGCTGTCTTGGAACTGAAACAAAACTATCAGCCTTGCCTACAGAGGACAAAAAGCCATCTGATACTAAGTCAACCGTTTAGTTAACAAATAAATTGGCAAACTTCTGGTGAAAATCTAGGAAAGTTTTCTCTAGCATCTACCTGATGCTCAGTATTACTGATATCATTTGCTGTAATTAATTGAAGGAATTCTCTTGCAGAGAGCTTACATGAAACTTACAGTTTCTTACAGAAGCTTACATGATTTACACAACTATGACAATAAAAAAATGGTCTTATGAAGACTTCGCAAGCTAAACAATAACTAAAAGAAGCAATACTTCCAAGGATATTTCAAATGCATATAATGCACTTTTTTATGTCATACTGGAATAGGTCAGCTTAAAAAGAGAAAGAGATTTTTTTTAAAATGTTTTAAATTATAAGCAGTATAATAAAAATAACATCCCAAAAGAGGTAATGTTTGTGTTTTGATATTGGCTCATTTTCATTTTTAAGAGACATAAAAAAACTAGAAGAAGAAAGAATGAAGAATATTCTGTGATACATTAACGTCTTTATCCATTTGTTTTGTCTGGCTTCTGTGTTGTAACACATTGTAGGAGCTGGAAAAAAAATATACAACTCTTACAAAAGTAATATTTACCCAAGAGAAAAATATTGCTCTTGTTCTGGTTCATCTAGTTCCATTTTTATGTTGTATTTCTGGCCAAGAACACTCTCCAGGAGTTCTTTGATCATCTGGTCTGAGGGAGATGGAGAAGTACACTGCAGGAAAACAATTATTTCATCAATAGACCTTGCAATCACTTTCACGAGCAGCACTGGGGTGGAAGCAGACTCTTCAGATTTGCTCTGCTGGAAGTTCTTCTCGTATATTTTTGAAATGTCTGGTCTAGTTATGTGCCTTGCCTCTTCCAGCTCTTCTTGAGCAGACCTCATACTTGGCTGCTTACTTCCTTTTCCCAGAATCCTTCTCAATTCAACATCTAAATCTTCTTGCTTTGCTTTTGAAATCAGTGTCTCTTCTTACAGCCTTCCCTAGTTATTTTTGCTTTTCTTGAAATGCCTTTATTTGTCTCAGAATCTGTAGAGCTAAATTCAATGCTAACTTTAATGACTGTACCTGTTTCTTGAGTTTTAACTCTTTAAATTCTGAAGATCCATGTGTAGCATACACATTCAATCTTTAACTTTACTCACAGCTTTTGTCTTTTCTAATGAGATAAGGGAGCTATTAACATGAAAATTAAACCCAGAGTAACTTGACTTCTGAGGTGGTGCTGAGTGTTTGACCATTACAATTTTTTTTTTAGTGGTACCTGCAAATGATGCTACTACCAGCAGAGTTGCAACTGTACTTTCATGAATAAAGTTGCATGTTTTCTGTTGACTTTTCTGGAGCAACTTCCCTGATTTTTTGTCAGCACTGTCTTTTTCCATACATTTATTTCTTCTTCTCATCACCCTGAGTCAGGAGTTTGTTTTTTCATGTCTCTTGATTCAGAAGACACCCTTACTTTCTGTGAACTTCAAAACACCCAATGAATTAATTAAGAATATTTTTATTCATATTCATGACAAGCTTATGTGGGCTCTTCGACCTCTGGAGAGGATAATGTTCTTAACTGATGCAATTGATCTGGTTTAAATCTTCCAAAAAGGGCTAAATGCTCATGTTTCTGAGAGTAGTAACTATTGCTTGTTTGATCTTCAGACTATTCCACTGAGATTCCTCGCATTTAGTCTCATGTTCCCTAATCACATTCAATGCTTCCACATAATTCAGTCCTGAGTACTGATGACTTCTAGCATTTTTTTCTTACTGTAAGCACTCTGTAAACTCAAGCAGAAATGAGGATTTGTATTTTATGTACAAAAAGAGGCGCCAGCTTGCAAAAGCTCCTCCATTTTGCTAAGGGTCCCGTTGGTGTCAACAAGACTGTTCCAAACAAGTGTTATGAAGCACCAGCAATGGCTATCAGCATTTTACATCAGGAAACAACTGAATAATTTCTAATTTTGGGAGTACAAGTCGGAAATTGGAAGGAAAATTCAAACCGAAAAAAAAAAGAAAATGACGAATAAATCTCAACACTTTCCCCAACTAACCACAAAGGGGTTTCCATCTACAAAACAAACAAATAAACAACAAACAAGCAACAAAACCAGTGACCACTGGGCCACTCCAAGTCCCAGTGGTGCCTGTCCTGCAGGGTCACCTGGCTGGTGGCCTCGTGGTCCTGAGGCAGAGTGGGAGCAGGGCAAGGACACACTCGGCACCCGAGCAATGCGCTCCCGATGGGGCAGAGCGGGGGCAGCGCCCGCTGCCATCCCTGCCCGCAAACACCCCGCACTGGGACTGGGATGTGGGGCACTGGTGGGGCACACAAGTGAGCTGAAAAGCGTCAGCCTCACCTGGGGATGTCATTAGAAACACGTTTCTTCCAGCTTATCCACAAGATCTGAAAGGCACAGGATGGGCAAGGAGGTTTGTACCTTTTTAGCCTCATTTCTCTCCAGTGCATAGCAGCCCTGCTCTGCTCTCAGCTATGGGCTCTTTTCATGCTTTGCCCCGAGAACCAAACATATGAATGGCTCTTCTGGGAACCTGTGCACCATGCAGTCACTTCCTGGGTGCTATTGTAGACACGTTTTTCTTACAAAACTAAATTTTTTTTATTGTCAGAGTCTCAGCTTGGAGATGAAACCCCAGTCAGCTATGTTCATCATCATCAACAAAGTTTCTGTTATTGGGATTTTATTTTCAGTGCTAGCAGTTGTGTGCAACAGGAGAGACTCCATCTCAGAGTCCATAAACCAAACACCTTTGCAGTATTAAATGAGCAAAAAGTCTGAAACCAGTTGTCTGAGAGGAATCTTGGCCCCATGTCTCACAGTTTTACCAGCCAATCCTTCAGAAAACAGAGATGTTGAACATATTTGATAGCTGTCTGGTGAAAGTTAAATTTTAACAGTAGTTCTTTTCACACGTGAAGTATGAACTATAAGTGGACTGAAAAAAAAAAATAGTGCTTCAGTATCCAACGAATATAGGGAAGATAGCACGTACCAAAAGTCATCAAACTTCATGAAAGAAATTTAAAAATTTAAAAAATTAAAATTAAAATTAAAAATTAAAATAGCTTAGAAATTAAAGAAAATGTGGAAAGTTGAATTGAATCTATCAAGATGGTCATAACCAGGGCACAAACCTACAAGGTCACATTGATCATGTTCCCAAGAAGGCTGATGGTCTAGAACACATGCAAAGCCAAGCACATTATAGCGGTAAGGGGGGGGAAAAGCAGTTTCCCTCACATAATATGAATGCAAAGTTCTGGAATTTCCATGAATTTCTGGATTGTAACAGTTCACAGAATTATGCTTGTAATCCACTTAAGTCTCTTATGGTGAGTAAAAATGAAGACTTTTTTTCCCCCCTTTTCCACTTTGGAATCTTCAACACCCATATGATAACAAGGAACTGTAGGGACTAACTGGAGATATTGGATTCAAATATGGCATTAAATTGCTTGAAAAGCTCCACTGATCTAACAGGAAAATGTCTCCTATTATCTTCTCCTTTCTTTGCAGCTTTCAGCTAAATTTTTGTAGTTTTTTTTCTCTTGCCTAATTGTATTCCAGGAGTTCAAGGGGTAGCCAGTGTCTTTCTTGCAAAGAATGTAACTTATAATAGGCTAGATGGCCAACTTTCAGCTTGATAATGCAACTGAAAACCTGTTGAAGATGAAAACGTCATTAGCCAGTCATTACATGCCAATTAATAATAAGTTTTCTCTTCTGATAGCAAGACAACTGATTAAGGCCCTGTAATACGCCCTAAAAAGCCTCTTTATTTGGTGCCTAATTTGCTTCTCTCTCTCTCTCTAGCAAGAATCCCTGAGTAGCTGGAGAAGCACTAGGTAGAATATCAAATAGTTGTTCTGTGTTGAAAGATTCCTGTTAGCAGTCCAGGCCATTAAAGCAGTTCAGAACAGGAATGAAGTGTTCGATTGCCACATTGAAGATGAATCCTATTAGCAGTTTAATGCAGACGTAAGCCTAGAGAACAGATTCATTTCAAACTAGTTAAACAGTAAGTAAAGCTTCAATGATTTCGTTTACCTAGAACAGTTCCTCTCTGCAGGAGTCACAGTGGGATGTGGAAGAAAAAGCCCTGCATGTGAAGAGGTATTTGCATCAGGAAGTTCCAGTAAGAACCTGCTGAATGACAAGAAGGATTTGCATTTTAAAAAATAGTCTTAGGAGGAAGAAAAAAACCTTAGACACAAATTTCCTCTTGAGGTTAATAGTGGTGATAAAATGGCAAATGAGTATGCTCTGTTATCTTACTGCATCTGTTGGTTGTCAGTTCTGCTTGTAGAAGAGCAGGGGCTGGTTCCTGGGGAATGCAGGTAGCTTGTGAGAAAGGTTCAAGCCTTAGTTCATAAACATGTCCTGTGTCTCTAGGTCTTGTAAGCAAAGCAAGTAAACAGTCAAGGGGATCTGATGTCAAGTTAAGTCCCAAATGCTGTATTTTTTCCCCTACTAAGCCACACATGATGCTTAGCAGCCATTCCTGGAGAAACTGTTGCCAATATATCCCCTAGATCCTTTAGCTTGAGCTCCAGAGATGATAGGTGCAGAGATTCTCATCTCTGATACACAGGAAAACAGGGAAAGCTTTTTCCCCCCTTTCGCCAGGTATTATTATTATCATCCCTTAATGATCACAGTGATGCCTGAAGCCTTAGGGTGGAGGTTTTTATAAAGTATTTAGTTAAACAAGTTAAGTCCTATCTCTGAAGATTGCAAAGTCCAAAATTTAATCAGTAGATGAATCTTTATAGTTAGCAAATGGACCTAGATTTGGAAAACCTTCTGCAAGTTCAGTCCCTGGGTACACATTATTATTTTTCATAATTAGACCTCACCAGATCACTAAGCTTTCTAATGTCACATAAATTGTGTTATCCAAGTTATTAGTCTATTAATGTTATAAGGAAGGGCTTTCTCTTCTTAGGAAGAAAAGCAATCATTAAAAAATTGTTCAGTTGGTTGGAGAAATTAAAAAATGCAATTCCTCATCTCTGAAATTGTCTGATTCCATGTCATGTAGGAAGTCCCACTCCCAGTGCTTCCATGATCCAAGCACATGATGGAGTGAAATGTACATAGTGCCCCACAGACCCTGGGGGGCAACTGGAGTTAACTGTGCTTCCAATAGCCACCTTCATCTAGGCAACCAGAAATCAGGACTTCATGGTGCATATGAAATACCTACAGACTGCTACAGACTCTCGAGAAAATACCACAGAGAGTCCTTGCAAAGATGAGTAGCTGTTGTTTAAAGGAAAAAGGAAAGTAAGAGCATAACTACTTTGCTAGTTCTGTGGCTCACACCTAGTTTGACACTAAATGTTAAGCCTCACCTTGGTGTCCTTTTCCAGCTGGCTGTGAAAATCTTTGCACATGTCATAGTCCAGAAGTTCCCCAGCCCTGCTGGGGAGTGCTGCATTCCCTCTTCTGCTCTGCTACAGCCAAAACACTGATCATGTCTGCCTCAGCAGTACACGTGCCCAAAACTATTCCCCAGTGCAATAGCTCTAGAAAGGGTAAGAGCATACTTACAAATACATTTTTACCATGACATCTATGTAACATTATTCCATTTTAGAAACCAGAACAAAGAGAGACTGAATGTCTGCCAAAAGTCCCCTAGTAGAACCAGTGGTAAATTCATAACTGAATCTGTGCTTTTGATGGATAGTAAATAGAAAATCAGAGGTATGTATCCTCAGGGTAGAGGCTACTGTTTGCTTTTCCAGGGCATCAACATCTTTAACACTTCTGCCAGGTGTATATATATATATAAAATTGTCATTTTAATCAGAGTAAATAGATTAATTATAAGCTAAAATACTGAGCTGTGAATTATGGGCACTGGGAAAGTAACACAAAAAGTTCTCTGATGGTTACAGTGTGGGGACAGTAATCTGTAGCAGAAGAGTAGAGTAAACGGCAGAGGGGTTATCTCTTAAATCAGACAGTGTCAATACTGAAAAGACTTTTTGTTAGTTGCATCCAACTGAGCTGAAGGAAATACATTTTTTTTCCCAGTGATCAATCTATATTGAATCCCTTGTGCAGTAAGCAGCCATGGAAAGGTTTTGTGGAATTAGTATTATAAATCACACATTCAATCCCTTTGTGAGTGTTGAAAGCATTGTCATTCTTCTAATCACTATATCCTATCTTTGATCCATAACAAATATGCACACCCAGCTCTACTAATCTCCATTATGATTGTAAGATATCTGTATTTGCCAGTGCCATGCCAGCAGAAATAGTTAACATTTTTCTTCCTCCTAGGATTTTGGGCTTTGTCTTTTTTTTTCTCCTCTCCCCATTTAAGAACATTGTTATTTCATAATATAATGGAATTCAAAATAGATACAAATAAGAAGTTGAAAACAAGGTGAAGGTCTTTTATTTTAAAACATATTTATAATGAGAACATCAATACAATGAGAAAATCACTTGGTCATTTTGAGTGATAATGATTCACAGATTTATTTTTAGTATGATATGACTGTAATATTTCCAAGTATATGCTATTTTACTATACAGCCCAAGAGAAATTACATAAGTTACTTCTGAAGTCCATCACACATGGCTGTTATTACAGGCACAAGGTCAGAGAATTCCCGGCTTTGAATAAGGCTACAAGTAATAAACAGAGAAATTACAGCTAAACAGCTGACAAAGTCTTTTCTGAGATTGGGCCTTTGCTTGCTTTAGTTTTAATATTTGATTCTATTTGATCATATCAAGGATATATCATATCTCTACTCTCCATTGTCTTTCAGTTAATACAGCAGGTTTCCAATTGGCCATTCCAGTCCAGCTCTTTTGTTTTCTTAGGACAACAGCTTGATCGTGAATACATAGGTGTAGATATGTATGTGTTTGTAGATCTCAAAGCTGAGGACTCAGCTTTGGTGGACATAACAACCCCACTTAATCACAAGAAAAATCTTCACATCACAGCAACAAAAAGAAACGCCCCTCAGAGGGCAGGAAGAGTTGCCTGAAGAGACTGAAGTTCCAGCTACCTCTAAGGATAATGTTAGAAAAGATTTAAAGGATTTCTGGGAATGGATGGATTTTGGAGCAAATATTCATAGATCCTGAAAAAGGGGAAATGGTTTGTTCAATGAATAATGGCAAAGCCAACTGATGAACTATGAAATTGTTTGGATGGAAGAGAGTTTTCTCTTTAGGAGGAACTGAATGAAAGTTCTGATGTTAGATTCCCTCTCAATCATCCCAACTTAACACATAAAAAGCCATAAATACCAAACTACATGCATGGCAGAAACACTTAGGCAGCTGCCTTGCTGGCTAGAAAGGGACAGAGGAAGAATGAATTAAATCTGATTCTTACCTTGTCTCACCCGTAGCTGCACAGAGAAGTGAACCCAGATGATAGCAGCCATGTGGTGGTCTAAATAATCTTCATTATGTCAGTCTCTTTAAACTACTCAGCAGTTTTCAAATTCACCTTTGAAGTACTTGAAGCAGCAGCAGAAGCTTAGATCTGCTGCTGGAATGATGAACCACTACTAAACAGCTTCTTCCCCTGAGAAGTCCTAACATGTTACTAAATGCAGACCTTCCTCTACTTTCCCATAGGCACTGGTTGTCTATACTGTTTTATGGATCTCATGATTTTAAGGTGTTACCAGTTAATACTCACATTCTCACATTTCAGTGTAAAACTACAGACTGTGTTAGGGTCTCTGGTCATCCTTTTCCAGGACAAGCATCATTTTTGCTACACACAGGTTAGTTATGTCCTATAATGGAGTAAATGGCCAGTGTTTCTGTATATCTGTTAAAATGCTGCCACATAACCCACAATTGCTCACTATCCACGTTAATACAGCTCAAGAAAATGAGCAGTGAATGCAGCTTGAATTAATTTATGCTCTAGGAACTGCAAGCTGGATAACACTATGGAACTGCTCCCTGGGGAGGAGTTTAAATAAGCCAGCCTTTATTTTGAACATTTGATTCTTCAGACCTGTCAGCCAAGGAAGCCATCTAGAATGGATACTGGTATCTTTCAATTCTTTTCTGCAGAACTGCTGTAGAGACAGAGACAGTGAAATGAATTGTTTTTGCAGCTAAAGTAGAAGATAGCAAACAATTTGAAAATATATTGATATGCATTGAAAGAAAGGTAGCATTCCTTTACTCTCCATGCTCAAAATTAAAGGTATCAACCAAGACTACTTTCTGCATAGGAAAGTCAGTTTGCAAAGAAGCTAGAGCAGTATATTAAGATGAACGTTACAAAGAGTTGATATGCTCTGAATCTATTGTCCAATACATAGATATTGATTTTTATCAGTAAAGCAGATATTCTCAAAGATAACTCGCTGCAGGTTTTGGAGAAACAAGACTCTCAGATAGTGGAAATATCTTTGATTCATGCAGCAGGTATTTTTGGGGCAGGGAGGGCCCCATTAAGTTACTGGGCCAACTTTAGCAAAGAAATAATTATAGAATTCATGCATAGGTGCATATCTTATCAAGCATTATTTCTTATACCAGTTTGTTTAGATTAACTAACTACCTCATTAACTACTGCACTCACTACCTTAGTTTGCTTTCTTTGCTTCCTGCAAAAATTCATATATATATCCTGAAACACCATTTTTGGAACTTGGGTGAGATGCTACAAAATAGATGCCATCTGAGTACTTGTGTTTATCTCTGCATAATCATATTCTCATCTCTTCTGATACTGTTTCTTCCATGCCATAGTATTGTGGCTACTTCAAAACAAAATGCTCTTTAAAACAAAATAAATCAAGCAAGATTTTCAAAAATATATCAAGTAATTGAACGTGAACAGATGCATTGATTGAAATACATGACAGAAGCATTTACATTTATGTTTCAGTATATCATAACATAAATTAAAAAATTATAAGTGAAATAAATACCTACATGGCTGCTCTTCAATCAAATGATAATTATCAAGTGCATTTATTCTTGCATAAAGTAAAACACCCTTGGTCAATCACATGCTGAAGTGTGGGCATCCTGCCAGCTGGAGTTCTGAAAACAGCATACATACATCTAACCATTTTAGCAAAAATAAACTGATGGTTTACAATGGGTAATGATTTACCTAGTTAAGAACTCTTTTGTTACACTATAGAAAAAAAACCCCAAAACAACACAAAACAGAAGCTTCCTTATTCTCCTCACTGTAACCATCGGATATCAACATTTGTAATTTTCCATTTCGTTATTTGTTCCTCTTCTTTAATTGGTCAGATACATGAGTATTTTCAGATGGTGGGATATTATTTGTTACGTCGTTCAAGTCTTATGATATCAGCTCTGCAGGATGCCTAGAAAATGAAATGCAGTGAACTGCACTGAAAATCATAAAATAAAATAAAATAAAATAAAATAAAATAAAATAAAATAAAATAAAATAAAATAAAATAAAATCTTTAATAAAATAAAATATCATTGCTGTAACTCAGTGTACTCAGGGCCTGGCAGAGCGGCCATGAAAGCAGCACGGCCCTGAATGTGACCCGTGAGAGCCCGCAGGCCCGAGGGCGCGGCTGGACTGGGCCTCGGCGGGGCCGCGCTCCCGCGGGCAGCCGGCGGCTCTGCCCGGCGCCCGGAGCCCCGGAGCCCGGCGGCGGCGGCGGCGGCTGAGGGGGCTGGAAAGCCACGGCCGAGGGCCCGGCAGCGGGCAGGCAGGGCAGGGCAGAGCGGTGAGAAGCCTGGGCCTCCCTGCCATGGATGGCGCGGCGGAGAGGACACATCTAGTCCGCCCAGGAGAGCCAGACCACTGCTCCTGGGCTGGAAGAGGTGCTGTAGGAAAAGGGGATGCCCTACCTTGGGCCGGTCGGTGGGCCGGGCGGAGGAAGGAGGCCACTTGATCGTCACGGTCGAAGACTGGAAGACTCACTCAGCACAAGCTCAGAAGCAAATGTTGACCCCACGCAGTGCCCGCATCAGCCTGGGCCCTGGCCCGAGCGAGAGGACGGTGAAGAGCCACTTCTCGCCCCTGAGCTCCGGGGGCAGGGGCGCTGGACCGATCGCCCCGACGGAGGCTCCTCCGGGCGTGTCTGAGGGGAACCCCCGGGCTCTTCAAAATGCGAACTCGCAGGAGCATAGAACCGGGGCGGCTGTGCCTGTGTGAGGGGGGAAAACAGCCCACCGATCGGACGCCTTCTCTGTGGGCTCTCCCCAGAAGGAGAAGCACTACCGGCGGTCACCGACCCCTGCTCCCGGAGCGCCCAGGATCCCTCCCCGTCCAAAGCACCCGGCTCTGGGCACAGACACGTTCCCAGACGGTTACTGTTTGCCCGCTAGAATGGGGAAGGATTTCAGGTTGGAAACAGAAGGGAAGAAAGATTTCCCATAGTGGGGAGAAGGTGGGGGAGGCTGACGGGGTCCCACGGTGTTTTTAGCGACCTGCTGCACAGGTTTGGGCCACTCTGTAAAGCCGGGTATGAGAGACCCTCTGCAGGAGATAGTTGCGGGCAAAACGAAAAGAAAGTTGTACAGTACAGAGCAGGGAATGCATACCATGCCGAGATAACCTCGCAGCTCCTTCCCGAGCCTGGCCCGCGCAAGCACTGCCAAGAGAATCTGGTCCAAAAGACGGTAGTATTTTGGGTAAAATCGAGTAAGACCCTGCAAGTCAAATCGAAGGGCCGGCAGATGCTGCTGCTGCCAGGGGGAAATTAGAGCGGAAAGAATTGAAACAGTGCTCCACGTTAAAATTAAAGCTCCCGCCGCTTGCATGGGCCGCCCGGCCCACGCGTGGGAGAGAGCCTGCGGGCGGCGCTCCCGGGCGGCGCTGGAGCTCCGGCGCCCGCGGGCAGCGCCGTGCCGGGGCCAGCTCCGCTCCCCGTGGCGCTGCGGGAAGCCCCTTCCCGGGGGCGCGGCCACTCGGCCCGGCCAGACAGCGACGAGATTCCCAAAACTCAGACCCTTGCTGAGGGGCCTTTGCGGGGCCCAGCTCTTCCTGACAGTGCTGGTAACGCGGTCTCCCCTGGAAGTCCTGCTCCCGCTCCACACCCACATATTTCCGTATTTTTTAGGCCAGGTTTTATGTTTGCACCCTTGGCAGAGTGCACTGGTGGAGCCAAGAGCCGAGACCCTGATGCCATCTAGCCGGGTAAAGCAGAGCTCAGCTCAGCCTGCACTTTCTCCAGGTTGCACTAACAGCTCGTCCTGGAAAAAAAAAAATTAAAAATAAAAAAAAAAATAAATAAATAAGAAAGAAAAAAGAAACAAACAATCAAACAAACAAAAGTGTACAGAAACTGGTGCTACTCGAGCCAGAGCTGGGGAAAGACACTGTGTAATTTGGGACAGTGCTACTAACCTGACTCTTGAAAAACTCAGCTAGGCGCAACTGGAGAGCTCCTGGCTACTACACAGCGTCCTGCATCCTAGGAGAGTTCTTCTCTGCTGAGCCTTCTGCAAAGGAGGCTTATAAATCCCGCCGAACAAGCAGAGCATCCTACATAGGGCTTCACTACATAAAGGCTCAAGTGCAGGGCAAGGGCAGCTACCGAAATACCCACTTTTTCCTGTGGCCGTGGGCAGAGGAGTTCTGACTCTCTTCGGAACTTAAAGGAGGATTTTCTCCACCGGGGCTGCACCACAGCAATCGGGCTGAAGAGAATTTCCAGCAGCGGCTGGCTCTGAATCGGGCTTGGTTATTATACATCAAGTGGAGAGGCTCTAAGCAGATTAAGAGAGGATCCTGCCTGTGCTCTCACCTCTGGGAGCAGCCTCAGGAGGGAGCTGAGCCCTCAGCCGGACAACAGGAGGCGCTGAGGCTTTGCACAACCCCCGGCTCCTCTCCCGGGCAGAGGGCATCCCAGCCGGGGCGGCCCAGGGGCGGCCGGCCCGGAGAGCGGCTTTACCGGCTCCACGTTTGCTCCGCCCGGCGAAACGCCTCCATGGTTTGTAGCAGCATCCGATGAGCGTGGCCGGCTTTGTGCCTGCCCTTTTTTCCAGGTACGGAGTGACCCAGCATGGGCTGCCGGCGTCCCGTCGGATGTTGCTCCCGCGGGGCTGGGCTCTGGAAAACGAGGCAGCACCGCCCCGAGGTCACCCGGCGGGGGGTGCGGACAGCCGGGTCGCTGGGGCAGCTGCACTCCTGCCAGCATCCCCGCATACGTGCTGCTGGGGGGGGGAACCACACTGTCCAGACCTCAAATACTGAAATGAGCAAGCCACCACCCAAGGGTTTCTGTTTTCAGACATATACACCGCTTCCATTAGGAAAAAAGGGAGGGTGCTTATATGAAGACCGCAATTTTAATATGTCTTAGATATTCCACTGGGGTTTGTCCCAGTTTCCATGGGTGTAGTTTGACCATTTGAGAAAGCAGAGGTTTAATCCAGTGCTTCTATATATTTAATTTCCTTCAAGACACATTTTCATATGTTGTTCTCCTCTGCTGATTGCAGAGTTTTGTTTGTTTCGAGGATTTGACTTAATTCTGTTTCCAGATTAACCAAAAAAAAAAAAAAAAAAAAAAAAAAAAAAAAAAAAAAAAAAGATGAGGAGAGAAAGAACAAAGAAAGGGGTAACGGAAAATGCATTTCGAGAACAAGTTAAAACGTATTTGTCGAGGCAGAGATATGCTGTATCTCGTCATTTGAATCCTGTGCCTCTATAAGAAACTTTAAATCCTGTTTGTGAGGGTGGCATTTCCACAGATCACTCGAAAACAAATCACTGTGGAAGCAACTGTGGCCATGCTGAACGATGAACACATCAGTCTGAAATTCTGACCCAGGTGTGTATTACAGTTTGTGTGTTATGATGTGCAAGCCTTTTTCAAAATCCCGAGAAGCTTTACTTCCCCTTCAGATTCTCACTGTTGGAAAGTTGGTTGGGTTTGGGGGGTGAGGGGGGGGGGTGTGAAGGGCTGTCAGTTGCTGGTTGTTGATGTAGATTTCTTAGTTTTGACTGTTTTGTTTTTGTTTTCTACCATGAGGTGATAAAAGTTCTAGTAGCTAGGCGGGAATGAACTCACATGGGATAGAGAAACCCAGGAAAAGTCCGTGGTGTTGACATAGGCTCGAAGAGCCGGACAGGGCAGAAAATGTTTGATCCCTCTGCAAAGACTGAGAGATTCCCTCCATAATAACAAAAATCTTTGACCAATGTCAGTTTGTTTTATCGGTGCTTTTTGCCTTTTACCAGCCTGTGTAGAATCTTCCTCCCTTGTTCGTTGTGAGAAATCAGGTCAATAAGCAAGAAGTTGGAAATGAGATACCCACTACCTATTATTGGCTGCTTCTGGGCGTCTGGCATCAGAGAAAGCTTCCAAATGAGCCTTCTGGGCTGAGAGCTTTCCACAGTAAAGATATAAAATGGTTCTAGTGACTCACCTGATGTTTGCCAAGTGGAGGTTAATATCAGTGGATCCGCATTCAGGCCTCTGTCCGTATTTATTGGGAACCTGTAGTATTATGTCTCAGCACGGTGACTCACATGGGTTCTGAGCATAAGGCACCCGAAAAAGCAATAATAACATTATCACCATCTACATAAGACGGCACCCCGTTTGAAGGGCTAGTTTAGCCCGGAGGAAAAGGGGGGTAAGGTGGGGGAAGGGTTGGGAGGGCTTTGGGGAGCGCGGAGCCGAGCCACCTGCTCGCAGCCCGGAGCGCCTAAAGCGATCCCCTGCCCCGAGGGCGATGGGAACGTGGGGCGCAGCGGCAGGGCCTGGAGGTACCTGCGCGGTAACCGGCTGTGAAGTGAGGAGCAGGAGAAGGGGGTAACCTGTGGACTTCAGGACTCGGGACTTTGAAGCACGTCCCGGCCATCAAGTTAAAGGAGCATCTACCGGCCTTTAGTAAATATTGCCTCTAATCTCAGGGGTTTAAGGCTGGATGGCCTTTTGCATTCTCTTCAAATAGAGGGGGCTGCCCTTCCTTCATCTACCTTATTGCATTCCCCCTATGTCTCCTAGCATTTGTCCTGTTCACCTGAAAGGGTGGTCGTGCCCGTCCCCCGTCCCGTCCCATCCCGTCCCGCCCCCCGCCCCCCTCTGTCCCCCTCTCCCACCTCTGTCTCTCCTTCTTTCCCCACAAGCTTAAACCAATTACGCAGCTTTGCAAATAAAGTGCCGCCCCGGGGGGAGTTGCAGGCGAGGGGGACTGCCTTGTTTGCAGGTGCATCTCCGGCTTTGTAGGTGCGAACGCCTTTGTGCGGCGGACAAATGGGGAGAGGAGGAGGAGGAGGTGGGTACTTCTGCGACGTAAGATCCACATCAGCTCAACTCCACTCACATCCCAGCCGCACTTCCTCACTTTCTCAACTGTCTCGCCCCACACCGCTCCCTGCCTCCTTTTTGGCTGGTTATAGAGCAGAATTCAGCACCCCCCGCCCCTCCTGAGAGCTGGCTTCCTGCTAGGTCGGGCTTTCGGGCTCTTTTCCTACTGCCCGTCGCTCGCTTGCAAGAAGGCTGGATGGTTACACCGGGCAGGTTGGCTCCATAATGTTAGGGACTGTGAAAATGGAAGGGCATGAAACCAGCGACTGGAACAGCTACTACGCCGACACTCAGGAGGTGAGTAAATCACAGGGTCTGGCTTCGCTGCTGCCCCTGTGCAGGGGAGGGGAGGACCTGGGGGTGGCTAGGGGTCTGGAGGGGGCAGCAATCGGAGGAATCGGTTTGCAATCCAGATCCTGCCAACGCAAACGTACCTCCCCCTCCCTCCGGCGCCGAAACTGGCTAGGCTTCCCCAAGGAAAACACAGCTTCCAGGAGCCCTGGAGGCGTTTGGGGAAGACACAGGGCGGCTGCGAGCCCGCCAGGAGGGCCGGGGGGCCGGGGGCAGCCCTTGATCTCATCTAAGAGGCGTAATCTTCTCTCGCGGCGCGCACAAAAGCACCTCATAAACTCTTGGCTCGGGGCAGAGCACTCGCCGCGCCGCCGGCACCCGACTCCTTCACGGCAGATGGCAGGGGCCGAGGGAGTCGGACGCCAGCGCGTCCTGGTCGGGGGCAGCGCCTTCCCTGAGCTTCTCGGCGGGACCTCCGGCCTCTCTACTCGCAAGCACCGGGCCCTCACCTGTTAAAGCCGGGGGAAAGGAAAGGAGGGGGAAAACCAGCCGTTTGTCCGTACTGTGCAGACGGGCTGCCCACGGCGTGCGCTGCTGCCGCGGGCCGGCTGGCGGCGCTGCCGAGAGCCGGGCCGGGAGGGGGCCCGCACCCGGACCCGCCGCCCCCCACCCGGACCCGGTCCGGATCGCGGCACTCCAGAGGCGCTTCCGCCCCCCGCGCCTGTCTGACAGCGCCGTGCACAAGGAGGAGGAGGAGAACCAACCCAAGTACCCACAACTGCGGCGGAGGAGAGGGCCACGGCAGAGCCCGGAGCCTTCTCCCGGCGCACCTCGGCCCTGTGGGGCCTGGGGTCCGCGCTGTGCCGCTGAGGCTCTGCTACGGGGGTCCCGGGAGAAGCTGGCGCCCGGCAGCGCGGCCAGCAGCCCCGCGGATTCTGCCCGGGAAGAAGGCGTTTTGAGGAAGTGCGGCAGAGAGGCAGGCACCTGGGTGTGCGCACCCGGGCATTGCATCAGCATACCCGGACACACGGCTCCACAGTCCCCACGCCTCGTCCCGCACCCGGAGCTGGCACACGCGCCCATAGGGCCACGCGGACGGAGGCTAATACGTGTCACCCGGCTGGCATCTCCTTCAATAAAGGAAAGTCGGCTAAGGGCAAATAAGGGTCATCCTAATTATGTGCCGTTTCCAGACTCATTTTTCCTCGCTATACGCATTGTCCACAAACATAAAGTTAAGCGAACTTCGCTCTTGCTATTTTTTAAAATTTCAATCCTTTCTCCTCTCTTGCCATTTAATTTGAATAACTGCATGAATGCAACGTGGGAAATCCGGCTGCGTTCTACCATCTCAAATAATGAATGTGATCCTCTAAATTAAAAGTGCGTTTATAAGTTCGTGAAATTTGTGGGGATCAGAAATGAGTTTTATATATTTAACCGTTGCTTAAAGCTCCTTCTCTTAGCCATATTAGCCGTAGTTCGAGTAAACTGGGAACGTCTTTCTCTCCCCTGTTAAATCAGATGCCGTAGCGGAAAACATAATTTCAGGCTCCCCGGCTCTGCCCTTTTGAGAGTTGTATTATGTGGTAGGGTGCTACAATTTTTTTCCACGTCATGCGATTGTAGAAAATCTCAGAGAGGAAAAGTTCAGGCTTTTTATACTTTGGGAAAGTTTTGGTGTTTGATTGATTTTTCTCTAACTTTAAATTAAAGACAGTTTTAATAGAAAATGTAAACAAGGGGAAAGCTTTCCACAGATAAAACAGGCCAACAAGACCTGTTTGGTTTGGGTGAGGATTTTTAAAATTATTTTGCAACAAGGCATTATTGTGTCTTGTATGTTTCTTAAAAAATGAATTTAAATTATTGCGGGAAGGAAGAGAGAGATGCGTGAGATTTTTCTCAGAAAACACAAGCAGTCTTTCTCCTTGGCGCAAACAGTGTATGCCCACCAATTTCAATATTCTGAGTTTAAGTATTTAACTAGCGAGACAGGACACAAAACAAACAAAATACGAGAATGCGTCGGAAAGAACACATCGTCCCGTGGCAGTGTGAGCCCGCAGCCCGGCTCCGCGAGGGTGTGGAGCGGCTCAGGGAAGACGGTCGGTCTGTGCGCCCCGCTGATCCCGGTGCAGCCCGCGCAAGCTGCGACACGCCGGTAAACAGGGAGCGCGTCCGGAGAGAGCACCTCAGCTCCGTGTCTATTTATAAATGTATATAAATATGAAATAGGCCTTTTCATGGAAACAGCTGCCTTTCCGCGCGCCTTTCGGGAAGCTTTTTCCCCTTTTTGGGGAAGCGGCCGGCGTCCCGCAGCTTGCACGGCTGGCTGGGCCAGGCGGGCGGATCCGGCCCCTACGGGGTCCTGCCACACCTCTCTCCTCTAACTCCGTCTCTTTGTCTCGCTGCCCTAGGCCTACTCCTCAGTGCCCGTGAGCAACATGAACTCGGGGCTGGGCTCCATGAACACCATGAACACCTACATGACCATGAACACCATGACGACAAGCGGCAACATGACCTCCAGCTCCTTCAACATGTCCTACGCCAACACGGGGCTGGGGGCTGGGCTGAGTCCCGGCGCAGTGGCCGGCATGCCGGCAGGTTCGGCGGGACCCGTGAACGGCATGCCGGCCGGCGTGGCCGCCATGGGCACGGCGCTGAGCCCCGGTGGCATCAACGCCATGTCTGCCCAGCCGGCGCCCATGAATGGGCTGAGCCCCTATGGCGGCATGAACCCCTGCATGAGCCCCATGGCCTACACCCAGTCCAACCTCGGCAGGACACGGGACGCTAAGTCCTTCAAGAGGACCTACCCCCACGCCAAGCCGCCCTACTCCTACATCTCCCTCATCACCATGGCCATCCAGCAGGCACCCAGCAAGATGCTGACGCTGAGTGAGATCTACCAGTGGATCATGGACCTTTTCCCCTACTACCGACAGAACCAGCAGCGCTGGCAGAACAGCATCCGCCACTCGCTCTCTTTCAATGACTGTTTCGTCAAGGTGGCCCGCTCCCCCGACAAGCCCGGCAAGGGCTCCTATTGGACCCTGCACCCCGACTCCGGCAACATGTTTGAAAATGGCTGTTACCTCCGCCGGCAAAAGCGCTTCAAGTGCGAGAAACCGGCGAACAGTAAAGCCACTCAGGAGGGCAGGAAAGATCAGGCCGGGGCCTCTAGTTCAAGCTCCAACTCCCCCCTGCACAGAGGCCACAACAAACCCGCGCAGCTGGACACGGCCACCTCTCTCTCCAGTTCCAACCCGTCCACCAGCCCTCAGTCTATGGACCACAGTGGATCAAGCACGGAGCTAAAGACCTCGGCCTCGGCCGCCTCCTCCACCATCAGCTCTGTACCCACCTTGGCCTCCGTCCCACACCCCCCTCACTCATTAGCCCACGAACCCCAGCTCCACCTCAAGGGTGATCCCCACTACTCCTTCAACCACCCGTTTTCCATCAACAACCTCATGTCCTCCTCGGAGCAGCAGCACAAGCTGGACTTCAAAGCCTATGAGCAGGCGCTGCAATATTCCTCTTACGGTGCCAGCATTCCCGGCGGGCTGCCCTTGGGCAGCGCTTCCATGGCTGGCCGGAGCAGCATCGAGCCCTCGGCCCTAGAGCCCTCCTATTACCAAGGTGTGTATTCCAGACCCGTGCTAAACACCTCCTAGCTGTGCAACCCCCGCCGCCGGGGCCGAGACCCCTCCTCCCCTTCCTGGCTTCTCTCCCCGCTTTCCCTGAGACAGACCAAGGTGTTTCCGCACGCTGCGTGCAAAGGACTGTTACTTTTTAATTGTCGCGCAACGCGTTGTGTGTTGTTACGATCCACCACGATCTCCTGCAAAGCCGGCCGCGTCCCGCGTGTACATACTCTCTCTGGCCCCTGCCGCCCAGCCCCTCTCCCCGGAGACTTCCCCAGCCTATGCAGGGTGTTATTAAAAAGAAGAAAAAAATGTTGAGCGTGTAAACTACTTGTTTGTGCTTTCCGCCCCATCGTCTCCCTCCCTTATGTGTTCTATAATCTCATGTAAGTTTACAGGTATGTGGCAATACTATAACAATACGGAGATGAAGAAGCGAGTAGACATTTAAGACTTTTTTTTTTTAATTAAAAAGGCTTTGAAGGACAATACTGCTGTGAAGTAGCAAAACACTAAGAGAATCTCTAAGCAACAAGAGAACTATTTACTTTCTCGGATCATCCTTTTGATACTTGTAAAATAAACCTTCGGCTATTACAACCCGCATAAAATTCAGATGCTACGGGCCGGATCCTGCACTCCCGAGGGGACCAACTGGAGCTTTGGAGTGCAGGATGCGACCCTTATCTTTTTCCAAGTGTTACCTGTTTTGGGATGTAATATAAAGTCACAAGAGGTCACAGCCAGTTGGATTTTTTTCTCCTTTCCATCTGTTACTGAAGATTCTAGTTCGTCAGGAACTCTCATCAACATGTGGATGACATACTTATTTAATTTGTCTTCATTGTGTACCAGCTAGAACTGTGTATCTATAACCAGGTAATTCTCCCCCTCCCCTAGGAAACACTGACTACTACACTGATGCAAGGAAAAGAGGACAGCTCTGTTTCCCCCCCCAGTTTCAAACTTATCGAATATTTTTTTTTGTGGCCGTTTAATTATCGCCATCGTTAGCTTATTTCATCCAGTGTTATTGCACTTTCCACAGTTTTACACGGTGTTAGCATAGCCAGACGGGTTTTATTATTATTCCTGTTCGCTGTTTCAATGTTCTTAATTTATTGCATGGTTTATATTGTTTTCTTTCTTTACAGCTGGAAATTGCTTTAAATGACCGTAAAAAAATAATTACACGTGAATTTAAGAAATTTTGTTAATTTTATAAATGTGATTGTAATTGAAAAAAATATTTTGATTTAAAACGATAACTGAGAATTTAATGCGTGAAGTATGTTTTTGATCATTTGCAGTTAAGGACTTTAAATAAATCAAATGTTATCAATTAAATACTTCTGCTATTTTCTTATAAAATTTCTGGGGCTGGTTATGGAGGTCGGAGCCATGTGCAAGAAAATCAAAACGTAGTGCTTAAATGTGGATGTGAAGAGGAAAGATTTGTACGGCCAGGCTTGTGCAGAGGGAAAGCGGGGGTCGCTCCCGCAGGGTGTGCTTGTGGGGCGCTGCGATGCCACCGGCCTGTGAGGCTGAATGTGCGGTAATGCCCTTTATTTTTTTCTTTTTTTCCCTAATTCACGGTGGTGGGATAAGTTGAGGAACAGCAGGAAAGAGCCACCCGAGGCGATGTAACCTCCTGGGTGTTTTGCGGCCAGGGCTGCCGGGGCGGCGGCAGCCAGACTCGGCGTTTCCCCGCCGGACCGGACGACGCCCACGGGGAGCATCCCTAGGGCGGCTCCACGCCGCGCCGGGCCGCTGGAAAGGCCCAGATGCCACTTCGTAGCTCTGGCTCGGAACCATCCGTCGGAACGACACCAGCAGCCGCGCTGGAGAGCTCTGGTCCCCAGCAATAGACTATGTCGGGGGAGGGGAGTTTAAGTGTGAACGGATTTCGCTGTGTCGAGCCCTGTTCGTGCACTGCTGCCAGATAAAAGAACGGTGTAATTCTCCTAATTATCGCATAATTGGCCCCTGATGGGTTAGGGACAGCGGCGACAAACTAAATTAAGGTTCGATTGAGAAAAGAAAAGCCAAGCCAGTGTCCCAGAAATCTCACCACATTCCTCCAGCACTACTACCTAGCTAAAAAAGGAGGAAAAAAATTTTGGGAGAGCCCCACTGCTTTGTAAGTGTTGCCGGAACAGCGGTGATCCGGATGGGAGATGAGCGCACGGCTCTCCCGGCGACACGGATCTGTCTCCCGCTGTGCGGGTGCTCTTGGTCGGGCGGGCATTTACCGCAGGTCCCCCTCGGCTGCCACGTGCGAGTCCTGCAGCGGGGGGCAGGGGGTTCTGTCCCCGTCGCCGTGTGCGGCCGGTTACCCCATGGCCCGACTGTGTGGCACCTTCGCCTCTGAATGTCCCGAAATGGCAAACAACAACAGACCCCCTGCAGCCAGCTGCAGCTCGGGGCTGCTCGGCACCGAGTCTAGGCAGGCGGATCCTATTTAAAGCCCCACTTCTTCTGCCAAAAGGAGCTTCGTGAGAATGGAGACAGGATGAAGCCAATTTTCAGCAGGACTTCACTTGTCTCCCACAGACTAGTCTATAGAGAATATGCCATTGCAGAGTGGAGACATTGATTTAATGCCTTGGGCTTATACACGGAAAATATCAATCGACTGACAGCGATAAGGCAGCAAGTTTCACATATCAGCTGAGGAGCACAGACCGTGTGTAATGGAAATATTTGGGGCGTGGGTAATAAAAGGGTTTAAGCGGACCGACGCGGCTCCAAACCTCTCAGAGATAAGGAGCGGAGCCTGTCACGGATGCAGCGTGTGCCCTTTCGCCACTCGCCATCAAGATTATATTCCTCCCCTTTCTTCTCGTAGGCAAATGGTGTCTGCGGTGGGCAACGAGCCACTGACAAGACAAGGATGCACCTTATGTTAAAAACGAGGGTCCCCGGTGCAAAGCACGCAGCATTCTGTGATCAGTTTCAGCCCCATTTTAAGTTCCTCTCCTAGCTGCCCGGCTGCTGCTGCTTTAATCCTGTGTTCAGGGAACCCCAAGTCGGAGAGCAAAAATAAGCTAAAAAATGGGCTCCACAAGAGGAGGGTGCATCCCCTCACCCCGCAATGTGTAGAGGGGGGTTTGCGAGCATCTCTCTGCAGCCGGACCGATCCCTCTGTGCTAGATGGGAAGGAGCTGGCGGGTGCGGGGCTTTTGCCCCTGTCAGAGGTGGTGTCTCAGCCCCGCGTCCGGGACAGAGGCAGAGCGGGAGCCCGCCAGGCTTCAGGTTCCAGGCTCCTCAGTTTGTAGGAGGAACTTCGTCTTTTCCTGCTCGGTAATTACCTCCGACCAGCCACGTGCGAGGGAGCGAAAACGGTTCATTTAGCGTCATTAAATACAAGCGGGGAGTAAATCGGGCGGCGGGGGATCTCTGTAAAGATTTACGCGGAGTTTGGGCGGTGAGGAGGCCCCCGGGCCGGGAAGAGGGGCAGATACTGGGTGCGCCGGCGGGGCAGGTGCTCTCCAGGTGCCTCTGCGTGGACCCTGCTGCCGGGGGAGAGGGGACGCGGAAGGGTCCCCTGGCGCAGCGGAGCCCTCCTCTGCCGCGGGGACCCGCAGTCCTGCGCCCCTCGGCAAGAGGGAACCATGCCCCTGAGCCCCCCGCCCGTGGCACCTCCTCGGAGCACCTGCGAGCAGCACCTGCCCTTCGCAGAAGGGAAGAGTCGGTGGAATAAAAGCAACTTCAGCCGCCCAAGTCAATTGGGAGAAATAAAATCACAAGTAACTGCCGGGTTGTTTCCTGAGTATGAATGGACAACATTTACATCTACATCGGCGCACAATCGGAGGACATACAGAAGGAATACTTTGAAATGTTCGGAACTACTGAAAGACGAGAAAAAAAAATTGCTGGACAGTTTTTCATTTGAATCCTATTAGTGTCAATAAAACATAAGTGAATTGTGAAAGAACGACGCAAGAAAACACTTCAGCCATTGGCACAGCTTCAAAAATTGTTTTGAAATGTATTGAGTAGGTATTGAAATTGGTCCGCCAGCATAAACACGAAATAAATGAATTCCCTTGCTGTAACGCCAACTAGTCTTTAGAAGAGAAATTGTCTCGGGTTTTTACAGAAATATTACAGATAAAGCACCTGATCGCGATAACAATGCGCTTTGTATTGCTTCTTTTCAGTTTTGATAAAACGGAATCTAGGCATATATGTGTGAGCATATGTGATTAATCACTCTGAAAAGAACATTTTTAAATCAGAGACTTAATAAATAAATAGATTCCGTGTGCATTTTCGTGATAAATTTAATTCGTGAAGAAGCAAATTATCCTCATATAAACATGGGGTATAAAGTTGTCTCGGGAGGAATATAGATGCATATATTGTATATATTAACATACATATAATTAACATGTATTTGTTTCCAGGGGAGGCAAGTGGAAATATACATAACACACAATGACCAGGCAAAAATCACACCACAATAGTGCACAGAGTGTGACGGGAGCAAAGAATGTACACGTAAGTCTCCTCAAAACTCCCACGCTGCAATATTGTTTAGGAAATATAGGACAATGGTTAATAGCTAAAATCAAAATGCAATTAGTTTGATTATTTACATGTCAAGGGTCGTGGAGAAAAATGGCTCTTTTTTTCTTCTTCATCTTAATGCGAAGCCAGCCTTCTGAGCTCCTAGCAAAGTCAAACTAATAATATTTTAAAACTAGTTTGTGCATTTTCTGCAATTTGTAGTTTCGAAAGGTCTATTTCAGCGGGAGAAAATAATTGGGGGAAGAGAAAAGTGGAAAACGGGAAGCGATAAGAAAAAAAAAACTGCCTTTGTTCCGAATAATTATTTTCTAATAATTATTCTGACCATAGTGACAAAGTAGCAGTTAAGGATAGATTAGTGTAAGTAACGTCGCATTTCATTTGCAAACCGTGCAACTTTCTGGCCCAAGCCTTGCCATGGTGTTTGTTTCTCCTCTTCACCTCAAACAGAAACTCATTGAGATTTCAGATCTTTGAACTTTGGACAGATCAAACTGCCAGCGCTCACCTTTGTCTCCAGTCATTAGGATTTAAGTCATATGTAGCCTCATAGCAGAATCCATTTGTCTCTACAAGGGAAAAATGATGCGATGTCCTCTATTTCCCCCCACCCTAAAACTCCTACATTTAGTTGAATTCATAAAGGGTCATTTTCCAGAACGGCGCCTCTGCTGCGGTAGCATTGCTCGAATGGGCTTTGCTCAGGCGAGTTACTTTAGGGGAAGTTCGTCGTTGTTTTGATATTATTGTTGTACAGTTGGTAATCTAATTTTTTCCATTAAATATTCCTACACCTGCTCGTTTTTCCAAGGGTCAACTACCAGCCGGCAGAGTATTACTACTACTACTACTACTATTATTATTATTATTATTATTATTATTATTATTATTATTATTATTATTATTATTATTATTATCATTATTCCAGCCAGCAGGCGGAACACTCGCCGAACCGGAGAGTTGCTGTACTCCCCCCTGCCCTGCGCTCTCCCAGGCTGTCCCCCCGCAGCAGGGGAAGCTCTGAAGCGGTGTGGAGGTGACACGGGGGCGGGCGGGAGGGGGCCCCGGTGTGCGCGGGGTGCGGATGCCACTGACCTCCCTGCCCGTCCGGGTCTCCCGCCCGGTCTCGGTAGCCCAAGCCTTCCCCAGCGGACGGCGTTGCCCTCCTTTGGTTCAGCCCAGCTCAGGATTTGGGACCTCCGTCCGCCTTCACTGAGTCGCCCAAGGGAATAGAGAGGGGCGGGGGTGCCCAGGTGGACATGTTTCGAGTGACCGCATTTCTGCTTCCGAAATCGGGCCCGTTCACACATCACTTGGCAGTGAAAGAGTGTCGAGTCCGCCGTCGTCCGGTAGAAAAGCCACCTCCTCCCTCTGGAGCGGGGGCATCCCCTTCACGGACGGGTCGCCCCTTGGCCACGAGCGGTCAGGGACAGGTGCCCTGTGCCCCGGGACTGGCACCAGCTTCGGTAAAGGGAGGGCTCCGGGATCTGCCCCACGCCGCTGAGAGAGGGACCCGCGTGATTCCACTCCCCGCCAGGCTATCAGAGCACGGAGGTGCAGGCGTGCTCCCGGGGACTCTCACTCCGCTCCGAGCCTGCCCGGGCACCGAGGCGCAGGGCTGCCTGCCTCGGGAGTGGGATGTGGCCCTCTCCAGCAACCATGTCTACGGCAAATACCGCCTTTGTGCCCGATACCTCTAAGTGCTCCCTAATCATCCACATTTGCCATCTACTGCGCAGTAGCTGAAATACATTTCCCCCTTTTTTCCTTCTATTTCCCGAGCCTGCCCGGCGGGTTGCTAACACACATTTCCTCCGCTTATGACCGACAGAAAATGTAAACATATTGGTAACTAGGAGGTGGGCCTCATTCTGTAAACCGGGATCTCTCCATAGCGACTCTCAGTAATGACCTCTTTAGCATAATAAAGACCGGGGGGCGGGGAATCTTTGAACTGCGGGGCAGGAGATTGGAATAAGAGCATGTCTGAACTTATTCAAATGTATGCAACAAGTTTTCTAGTTCTAAGGTTATCAGATGTGAACAGCAGACGTTTTACCTCTTCTTGTTTTTCCTTGCCCAGTTGCTTTATCTAAGGAAGTACTTTACATACTTCAGGTATGTCATTAACTTATATGAAATGGAAAGGGAATAACAAGTAAAAAAAACAAGTCTCAACCCCACGTTTAGTCGGGAAAAAAACAAAACCACTCCCCCCTCTCAAATCCCCCGTAAACTAATAATACAGAGTCTTGTTTAGAAAGGGGGGATGCCCTCCAAACACATGGCAGCAGACCCAGCACCACGCCCCGGCCACCAGGAGCCCTGGCAGAACGAAACGGCGAGCAGAGATGACCCAGCGCATCTCACCGAGATCCCCCTTTTCTCCCTCAGCTCAGACCGTGGTCAGTGCATACTGCCTGCCCGTATCGGCCCCGTGGACACACGAGCAAACCAAGAGCCAGGGAGAATATCTTCGAGTCTCCCTTAAAACACTCCCATCGAGGCATCAGCGTCCAGAGGACGGGGGAAAAAAAAGGAGCCGCTGGACGGTGCAGAGCAGAGCTCTCCTCACCCCACCCCCCGGGCAATTGTTCCCTTGAGCCCCTATTAATGCGGGACATATGTTATCCACAGGCAGTAGGCAGCGGGAAGACTTCGCCATCTAACTTGTTGCTCAACTTACGAGGCGGTTCTCATCTTCTCATCAAAAGCCGCCGGTCTTTCTTCAGCCGTATGGACAAAAATGTGAACAACAATGCCCGCCTCCCTTCACTTCAAAAGCTGCCAGCGCAGAGGCTACCCAGAGAATTTTCTCTCTGCCTTTCATTCCCCGTTTGAAAAAAGGCACTACAGGGCCAAGGCCCTCCTAATACTCTTTGATGGGGATTGAATTCATTATCTCCAATAACACAATTGTGCTTGGCCAACGAAAAGAGCAAAGTAATACTCATCTAGAATTAGAGAGCAGGGCTCAGAAGAAAGGGAGCGGGAGGGTGGTGAGGGAGTGCATTTCAAAGGAAGGGAGGGGGGGAATGTAATGAGAAAACACCTATATCACAAATCGGCTTGAATGGAGGGGGTCCCCAGAAGTTTAAATTGCAGAAGTGTATTAAGTGGCGGATTGTACGGCTCCAGGCATGTTGGTGGTCTGACTGCGCATTCCCCCTCCGCCGACCGGGCCGGCAGCAGCGGGTTTGGAGGTTCTTGACATTTCCCTCCCGGGACGCCCCGGGCCCGGGAGGTTCCGCCGCTCCTCTCCCTGCCGCGGCGCCCGGCCCAGTGTCAGCGGGCGGGGGTGGCCGGCTCGGGCTTTGCCCAGGTGCAGCGCAGTGCCCGCCTCCGCTCGCTGCTGGCGCTGACTTGCAGAGACCCAGCGGCGGTGGGAGCCCCCCCAGGCACAGAGCAGCCAAGCTGGCAAACAGTCCTCTTCTCCAGGGACCGCAGGGATACCCAGGAGCCTGTCCTAGGGGTCGGAGTGGGATGTCTCAGCATCATCACACCCCGGCACCGTGTAGGGCTACGGGAATGCAGCAAACCGAGGGCCACTTCTTGCGGGGGCTCTGGGCGCAGCCCGGGCTACCACTGGCCCAGTGGTAGGGGAGGAGGGAAAGTGATGGAGGAATGAATGAATGAGGGAGCGGATGAATGAATGAACGAACGAATGGAGCGAATGAATGAATAACGCATACATAAATAAATAAATAATAAAGCACAAAAACCAACCGATTGGAAAACCGCTATGTTAATATGAGAGATTAAAATATTTGCCTGTTTGGCTTCCAGCGTAAATGTTTTCTATCGGGTGTTATCCAAACAGGCTAATTTTCAAAGCCAAGCAAAATACAGCAATGAGAGGCTAAAGTCACTGCACGTACGACGGGTGGTGCTGGGGCCCTGGGCGGGTGCATTACACGAGTGTCGGTGGGCACGAGGAGCGGCGGTGAGAGGGACTTAGAGATGCAAACGCCGTGTCTGACGCGTTTCTGCGTGCCGGCAAACACGCTTCCATCCCACCACCGAACCCGCCTGTGTTTCCAAACTTCCCAGCGCCAGCCGCAGGAGCCCCATAAGAGCTCATGCAAGCGCAGAAGTGGGAGCCGCCGCCAGAGCCCCCAGGGACCCTTTTCTGAGGCAATGCCCTCTAGGCGTTGGCAGTCACACGGAAGGTGCCCAGAAAACAGCATCGGTCACCCAAAAACTTCTGTCTTCTCTGCAAGCTCAGAGGGACGCCACGCTTCCCAAAATTCAAATTGCGCCCTGGGGAACTGGAGTTCTTCCACCCCACCCTAAATGGGGAGCCTGGAACCTTAAGCTGGCCAGCCGAGTGTTTCTCTCTGGCAATAAGAAATCTCATCACCTTCGTTAGCAGGTTTGCCCCCAGAAGGGACACACTGGCCAAACGAGGAGACAGGAGAGAGATGACCTCTTCCAGCCCCCGTGGGGGTTTCATCATGTGCAATAATGCTGACCCTGTCACCTTTCCTCTTACAAGACAAAGCTGACCTTCACAGGACTGGTTTCAGTGGATCCACGCTCATCCTTTTAAACACTCCCTGGGCAGGGGGTAGATTTTGCCTTTTTTCTTTTCCTAATGAGTGTGGCCGAGATTACATGGACCTCAGCAGAGTCCGAGGTTCAAGGATTTAGAATATTTCCCACTTTGTAAAGTGTCATAGAGGTGGTTTTTAGAAGTTTTTTGTTGTTGTTGTTGTTATAGGGGTTTTTCTGTTGTTGTTTGTTTTAAATTGGAGGGGAAGGGGCTCATTATTTGTTTAAGAAATTTAAAGAAATTTAGAAATTAATTCCCAGGGAAAGCAGTATTAAAATACTTGTGCTTTCTGCAAAAGAAGGAGCAGACTTCATATTGTTTCTTCTGGGGTCTGTTAAGATCAAGTATTCACGTTAACTGGCTAACTAAGCATTTTACAATTTGTAATTTACCTCCCTACGCATAATGACTTCTCCGAAGTGTACATTAAATGAGCGTATAGTTCATGTCCAAGAATTACTCTTTAGAAGTCTGCTTACCTTAACGATCAATGTGCCATTTATACTTTTACACAATAGACTTTAATTGTTACAAGGCTGTCCTTTGCTCTATGTGAAATAATTTGTTTTGTGTCATAGCACAAACAAGGGATTAGGAGTTCAGGTAAGGAATAAGCAGCAGCAACAACTTAATTCCTAGGCAACAAAGATCCTGCTTTCACGCCAGATTTCTTTCTAGTAAAAAGCAGGACACGGCACCATCCCCAGCTCCCTGGACCACTCAGACATTAGTTAGCTTGCATTTCTTTCTGGTTTAAATCTCTCCAGGGTTTCGTGCCCTTCATCCCTTCCAGAGCAAAAAGTTGCATGTAATGCTATGCAGTGCTAAGTAAAAATATACACATGAGATTCGCCAAATTAAACAGAATTCCATTTTTAAAAAAAATCTTGATTTAACAGGCAGAGGTCAAAAGCAGCTCTGTAGATCTAATTTTTAGCATTCTGTTTTTCCATTGAGATTGGTACAAAGGTTATTGTATTTTAAACTATCACTTTATTTGGAATGACAGCTGATCCCCTCCCCCCCAATCCCCCCGCCCCCCAAATTACCAGCATATCCCAAATTCAAGTAGAAATTGTGAAAACCAGACAGGTATAGGACAAAGACCTTGTTTATTCTCCAGTGGCTGGGCACTGGCAGAGTACTGTGGTCCAACCCTCGACCCTCTCCTCTGCCAAGCAGTGGGTGGCTGGGAGACACACACACCTGAGTTTCCTTGGGTGTTTCAGCAGAATGAACAGCCTGTGTGCACGTGGCAGGCAAAGCCACTCAGAACATTTCCGTCTTTGAAAATGAACCCAACAACGAATAGATCCTGAGCTTCAACACACCAGCTTTAGCCTGTCTCAAAACTGGCCCGGGCATTATCAGTGACGGACCAAAGGGGGGCCTGGGGGGCTGTGTGTCCCATGGGCTCCCACCACCCCCTAGCCTGTGAGGCACCATGGGGAGAGACACGGGCAATCTGAGCCTGGCTCCTTGACCCTCAGATGTTCCTGCTCATCCCCTCACCTTTCCAGGCGGCTGGTGCTCTTTGACAATAGCGAAGGTGGGAATGACTTGCTCAGGCCACGATCTCCTCAAAAAATAAATAAATACAAATGAAGGACGTACAAGTTGATGCAGTAAACATCTTTTGTGTGCCTGTATGAGTGGAAGGCACTAGTTCAAACACACTCAAGATCCAGGATGCATCTCCAAATGCTTCTTTCCTCGACACAGTCTAGAAAAAAGCCATCCGAGATCACCCTCTTAATACCAATAACCAAGGGAAAGACGTGCTCAAAGTTGCTCAGGGATGGCTGGGAGGACTCTGGGATGCAGATAGTTTCTTCTCTTCCATCACCAGCAGAATAGATTAATGAGTTTCCCTCTGTTGCTTCTAGAAATCGGGGGGAGACCAACCTGCTGTTGAGTTTCTTTCCCAGCGGGACAGTTTCACACACAAGCACACGTACACAAACAGGCACAAACACACACAATCAGGCACAAACACACATAAAACTGGGCTCAAAGCTTCCCCAGGGGAGGGTTGCACAGAGAGGTCACCTGCTTAACGCAGGCTCCTGAGGAGATAACCACATGGGCCTCTGCCATGCTCAAGAAGGCTGGAAATACCTTACTGCCAGAAGCAAGAAGTCTTCAGAGGTACTTCCAACATTTCATCACCAGCTCTGTAACAGGGACTGTTGTTTCATTCTGTTACAGAGAAGGTTACAACCAATGGGTTACTGGAATGTAATAAGTAAATAAGACCTGATTAAATAATAGCTGTTCTAAGTGCCTCTAAGAGACACACAGCACTTTAAAGGATGGAACTGCAAGATACTCCCAATATTTTTAAGCAGCAATTCAGATTTTTAAAGATTGGAAAAATGTATGAGTTTCCAGACTCACCTTGATCCTATGAAAATATGTTTCTTCCACTAAAAATAAAGGATACAGTGTTTTTCTCGTATTTTCTGCAGTGTAGTTCTTAAATTTCTGGCAGATACATATTCATTTGAGAAGCTAGAACGTTTCAGTCTACCGTGCTGGCTTAAAGGTTTGCCAACTCCTTTAAGTCTCTGGTAACATGCAAGACTTTAATACATATTATATGAATATATATTCAATATATACAATACGTTTTCTAAGTCATAAATATGTTCTCATTCTATATATTGTCTTCATACTAGAAGTGCTGGAATAGAATAAAAGCTATGGTATATATTGATCAGATAAGACATGCATGAAAAGGAGTAATACCTTTTTAAATTTGTAGTTTCAGAAGGACGAAGGTCCCTGTACTTAAATAAGTGAATCTTTTTTGACTGGGAAATCTAAGAACAAATAATCAAATACGTATATTTTGTATTGAATAATTCTTAGGAGTCAGATTCTCCAGACTGCAACAAATATGCAGCACACATTGATGAGGTGAAGTATGACAATGCTGCTCCCGTGCCAGTAAAATTAGTAAGGAAAAAAATAAAGAAGAGGGCAAACCACAGAGAAACATTAAAAGAAAAAAAAGGAAAATAATTTTTTTCTCAATTTTTCCCTCGAAGTATCAATAACGCCTTTCAATATTGAGCTGCAAACCACAGCTAAACTCCTATGAAAATAGTCAATACACAGACACACGAGGACACAGAGCTCTTTAATTTCCTGAAGACACAGGCTGGAGCTCTCCTCAGCTGCAAGGACCTGTGCTCTATAGGCTTTGCGGTTTGGCACAGGTTCAGCCTGAGCCAGAGTGAAGAAGCGGGGTACTTAGAAAATTAAAGATCTACGTAGGGAAAAAAAAAGTTTTTCCAATATAACACCGCTTTAATTACAAATTTATTGCTCGGCTTACAAAACACAGGGGCGCCTCGAAATGCTCAGAGGGGGAATTAAAGCCGGGGCGGACCAGACTTTCGGGGCGGACCAGACGTTTGCCATCGCGGGGGGGAGCGGGCCGCGCTGCCGGGCGCCCGGCTCTCTCCGGCTGGCCGGTGTCCGAGCGGCGGCAGCGGCCGCGGCCCCTCCCGGGGCGGGGCGGCTCCCGGGCGGCTCCCGGGCGGCTCCCGGGCGGCCGCAGCGGCCCCGGCGCCCCGGGCGGAGCGCGCTGGGCGGGGACCCCGCACGCCGCCCAAGGGGGATTTCCCCCTCCCGGCCCCGCGGGCACACACGGCCCTGGCTGTGTGGGGCTCCCGACGGCGGCGGGGGATTATCGCCCCCGGGATGGGGGGGCTGCGGCCAGGGCGAGCGCCGGGCCGAGGAGCGCTCCCCGGCACGGCCGAGCTGCTCCCCTCCAGCCCTCCCGCTGCTGGGGGTTCGGCACAGATGCCAGCCCGTTGCTGCTGGAAGCCACACGCACACAGCTCCTACAAGCACTGAGTGCCCCCCGCCCCGCCAGACCCGGCTGCTGAGCCGGCTCCGGCCCAGAGCTGCAGGCAGCGCCCGCTCAGGGAATCCCCGCGCGGCGGGCACATCCCAGCACGGCGGCTGGAGCGCGTCTGCATGCCGGGGGATTTACTCTTCCTCTTCCTCCCCCTCCTCTTCCCGCTGCCAGCCGAGCTCCGAGCGAGCTGGAGGCACCGGCGGCGGCCCCCGGGGAGCGGAGCCGCCTCCCCCGCGCTCCCCCCGCCGGGCTGCCCAGCCGTCACTCCCCCGTGGGGCCACTTGCGCTCGCAGCCACCGCTGAGGCGCCGGGGATGCAGTTCCCTGGCGGGTGGGTATCCACTAAAACTGCCTACCTGCCTGGAAGGTTATTTATTTATTTATTTTAACTGTTCTTCTGATCTGTGGTTTTCTTAAAATAAATGGAAGACCGCCCCCTCCCCCAGTCCCTCTTATCTAAGTCGGGCTTAAATGTATACCAATGGCCCCTGTAATAATCGTGAAATCAAGCCACCTCCATGCCAACGGGTTTGTCGTGTGTGTGAAAATGCCAGCCCCGTCGAGGGTGGATGTGAAATCTGATCTTGCTTCGGTCTCAACTGAAAGAAATGATTCATGCTTGACCGTGTCTCCTTGATATTTCTTATTTCGATTTTTCCTGCTTCCTCTGTCCTGTCTCCTGGTTGACACTCTTTCCAAGGGGTCCTTCAAACACTCGAGGGTTGCAGTAACAGTGCTATATGCAGTATTTCAGCGAAGGGTTTTATTACTAGGCTATGTAGAACAAAAACAAAAGGCATTTTCCAAAACACCTCTTGAAAAGAAAAGGAGACAGCAGTTTGTTAAACTAGGAGAGGTTATGTGGCAAGCCACTGGTGCGTTTAAGAGTGTCCTCTCATTCTTTCTGAGCTCAGTATTTCGTCTTTATTTCAAGAAGCCATTGTGAATGCCTGGCTCCTGCCTTCAGGTTTAAGGAATTTTCTCCGTCGATGATGGGCACTATTTTGCTAGCAGGGGTGGCACTGCACATTGTCCTCTGCCAGACGTCTGCCACACCTGCAGGCAGGTGAAGGGAGGCAGCACTTAGCACAAAGGGCTGTGAGTGTGGGGGATTCAGGGCTGTGAGTGTGGGGGATTCAGGCTCACACAAGACCCTGGAGACCCAGGGAGGCGGCCTGTGACTGTAGAGAATTACAGAAGCAAGGATGAGAATAATGAGCAATGAGGGCTTGGACGAAAGATTGAGGACGTGGAAGGAAGGGATATAAAGCAGACAGTAAGCAGGGGAAAGTGGACTGTGTGGTCACAAATCAGAAGAAATGAGGGATGACAGGAAAGGGAGATGACTGCAGGGAGCAGATGGCTGATAGGGGTTAGGGGACAACATGAAGGTAGACCACACCTGGAGCAGCTGTCTGCCTTTTCTAGGAAGTAAAAAGTAATAGGAAAGCAATCTACTGGCTGTTGCCCCCAGTGCAGACAACAGGAGACATGCAGTGGAAGTCCGCCTCTGAACAGCAAACAAGGAAGCTTGCTTTTTTATGTGTGTGTTTAAGGCTGAATTTGACCTCAAACTGATGTCATGCAAATCAAGGGCTGTCTGCTTCCCTCTAAAAGGCAAAAAAAAGTCCAAGGAATCAGCTTGAAACGAAAAGCTACTTATGTTTAAATATCTCCTGGTTTGGGGAGTACAGAGAGGCTGACTCAGGGGCTTCAGAAGCTGCTGTCTCCTTTGCCAGGGGTCAGAAATAGCCACTGCTGTTTATTTGCAATACACACTAGGCCCTTTATAAACCTGTGGAAGGCCAGTCCCTGCTGCTGCACTGTGCAGTCTAAGGATTTGCAAAATGGGAACACTAGTGTTTCTTGCTATTATAATGTCACAGAGTCTCCAGGATGGTTTCAAAGCATGTAAGAGCATGTGGAGAGCACTACTGCAAAAGTTACAAAGCTATAGGCAATAGAGACTCAGGTTAGATAAGGGGCTGGCTGGGTGGAGCTGGTGAACAATGCACGAAAGTGCTTTTCTTTCACTGATCTTGGTTCAAATTAAGGTTAAATTCCAAGGGGAGTGTATTTTTTTTTCCCTCTCTCAACCTCTCTCTCTCTCTCCAGGAAGAGGTTTTAAAGGCCATCATTTTCAGTTAAAAAAAAAAAATCACAAAGAAAGATACATGTTAATACAAATGTAGCATTCCACAGAGGGGAGCCAAGAGCTGCGGGTGTCGCACCCACAGCTTTTATTCAGCCGAAGCGAGCTCAGCAGTTTCAGCACCTGGCAGGAGCAGGATTGATCCTGCTGTCAAGAAATGGCTATAGCAAAAGCAGGACCGCTTACATGCCACAGAGTCTATACAGAAAAAATGCTGATATACAGGAGTGGGAAAGCGATTATGGAAATAATACACAGAATTCAAGTAATTTTTACTAAAACGACGTGTGGCTCAGAAATCATTACCTTTGCCCCTGTAAAAAAGGTGTATTAACATCTACTCTATGCAAGTATGTAATAGAAGGAACTGGAATATGGATTTTTCTATTAAATCTATGAAGCCTGGTGTTGTAACTAAAGGAAAATGCAGCAAGGCTTCCAGGTACTCTTAGACCTGCTTTTGTTGGAGTGGGGGGAGAAAAGTAAAAAGGAAAATAAAATTGGATCAACTTCTTCACAAACCAAACTTCATATAATTTATTTTACAATCTGTCCAACATTACTTTTCTGCTTTAGAGTTGGTGTTTCAGAGCACTGTAAGAAACTGCAACAGATTCTACGTCCTCCCAAAATTTGAAAGCAGAAATGTGGTCTCTCCTGTGATAAGAGCTTCCCAAAGTGCAGGGGCAAAGGTGGCACACATTTAATGCTGGCTTTTCTTTGGTATGACAAGAGATCTTGAAAGTCAATGGGGAAATCTGTGGTCTTGATCCTTTGAGATAGTACAAGTTTGCTATGGGGGAGTTCCTGGCTGTCATAGGAGTACACAGAACCTCCTCCAACAGCCTGCTCTCTATCTAGAGAGAAGCAGTCAGTTCTGCCATGCTCAGGGGCATTTGTGATCCCTGTGGCGGCTTTTGTCTTTAAAGGTACATGAGATATTAAAATATGTTATATGCCAGCACAAACTACCATTTCCCCCTCAGTAGTAAGACCTATGTGCCCCATACACAGTACACAACACAAAAACGCAAAAGACAGGTTTTGTTTTATGAACTTTGTCTCTTTCTCACCACCAAAATAAAATATTTTGGCCAGTCAGTACAATGAGTGCTTAACATTTACCCTCAGTAACTCGTCATTATGATTAGAAGGCTGTAGCATGGATTTAAGAATGATTGCTTCACGTGTGTCATGTGCAGTCCAAGGTAGCTGTGTTAGGTGCATTTTAAGCAGCGTATTAACATTCTTAGGAATACTTTGGTCAAAACCCAGTGCTACTCCATGTCAGTCCACCTAAACTACATTTAAGTGTTGCAGAGCACAAAACATTGCTTCATTGAAGAGCAGTAGCTTAGAGTCTATCAGTGCTATAGCTGATGACCAAATGCAGCTGATGATCGAATTATTGATGGACTTGAAAGTTAAGTTACCAGCTGGATACTTCTCTAGCTGTGAGGGCAGAGAAGGAGAGACAGCTCTCAGGTAGAACAAAAGTCAAGTGATTTCAGGGCTCAGCCTCACAGATGAGAAGTGCCTGCTAGGGAAGGAAGATACTCAGTGCTGATATTCAGCTCTGCAGCTTTGTTCCTGTGATATCCGTCCTTACGTCTTTGAGTCCTATTTTTGACCTCCTCCTTCTTAACCAGCATCAGTGCAGTGTTTCTCATCCCCTTTTCATGAGCAGTGCAGTATAACTTTTCCAGCTCAGCAACTGTCATCCCTTCCTGCCAGCCCTAACTGCCTCTTGGCATTGCTCCCTCCCTGTCATATTCATGCCAAGAACAGCCTCATCCCCACTCTGGGAGCACAGCAATATTCCAGCCCATCAGATCTGTCCCCCAAATCACTTCTTCCCATTGACATTCCACTAACCTCTACCCAGCCACTATTCTTACCATCCTTTGACTTAGCTCAAATTACAGTATAATTAAAATCACCATGGAACACAACTAAACCAACAAGATTAACTATACAATCTCTCTCTTTCTTTTTTTTTTTTTTCTTTCCAGCAGCCTTACAAGACATCTACCTGGCTTCAGCAATTCTGGCTTTCAGATAGTTGTGACAGGGATATATGTCTTTCCATATTGGGGAAGATTCATGGTCTAGCAACAAAAATCCAGGATGTAGGCATCAGTATTAATGAAGCAGAGTTCACTGAAACAAGCTTCCTAAATATATTTTACCACTTTTTTTTTCTCTCTCCATACTACTCTTTTATTACTGTTTTCTACCTCAGATAGTTTTCTGCCTAGTCTTTTCCATATCCAGAAATTCTTAGAGAGGAATGGAAAGACACATACTCTGAAGGGCTGTCTAGGACTGACATCGAGCATGAGGTCCTGGGGTGATGCTGAGCCTTAGAGAATGAGCATGCTCCTTGAAATCAGGAATGTGCACAAAACCAGCAGGGAGACATCAACTCTATAAAAACTATATCTGAGTGCAGGAAAAGGGTGTTGTGTACAAGTCAAGCATCTGCATGCCCAAGAATCAGAAATGCCTTACTGTCTGAGCAATACCTGATAAATGATATCAGAAATTCATCCTATTCAGTTTGTCCAAAAGAAGATTGATGGTAATCTGTTCACAGTCCCCAGATACTAAAATGGGGAAGGATTTGGGGTAGTAAATTGCTTTTTGAGTTCTCAGGAAAAGGAAGCATAATGAGACCTATTGGTCTGAAGCTGAAAGAAGACAAAGACGAACAAGAAAACAAGTTCAACATCATCTGTGGAGTCCTTCATCATGGATCTGTAATTCCCCACACATTTGTAGTTCCACATGAAGGCCCGGGACTTCAGGTGTAACAAACCAGGAAGTCCTGGGGTTGATGTAGCTGTGGCTGATTCTCAGCTTTCCTAGGGCAAGTACACCAGGAAAGCAAGAGTAAGTAAAGAATGAGGAGCCTGCCACCTGCTTTTTGTTATGTTGATTCTTTAGGATTTCTCACATTTATGACGTGTAATAGCTTCTCAAGCTTTTTAAAGCTTTTTTGAGGAGGTTGAAATATGTTACATGCACGAATTATAATCACCATTACTTGACATGGCAGCTAGCTAGATACCTGTGCTGTATATCAATCATTTAGGTAAAAGAGTAACTGAATAGGAACTAAAGACATAACTTACAGGTTTTGCAAGCAGGGGGTGGGGCAGAAGGAGGGAACAGGACATGCCTATGACAGGTGGTGGTATATCTCCTACACATCCTGGGTCAAGAGGGTAATATGTGGTTCAGCCTGCCAGACCTCAGCTTGCTCTACTACTAGTGGAAAGCAATAGTCATAGCATCTAGTTAGACACCTGCAGCAGGTGGTTTTGGAAGAGCTCTAAAAGGATAAAACGTCAATAGCACTGAAAAAAAAAGACTTTTAATGAGATAGTAGGCAGCAGGTCATTCAACAGCAATAGTTGGCTCTACAGGAAATGAGGCTGTGTGTGGGTAAAGTTCTGGAGAAAATGCCTCATAACATGCAAAGCTGGTCATTTGCAGACCAGATTTCAATGAATGGAAAATTACAAGGATAATGCTATTACTGGAAAACAGGGTGGATTGTTGCAACAGGCAGTTGTGGATTTGCTATACAGGACTATTGAGAAAAGTCTTGAGGGATTTAAAAAAAAACACCCACTGATGAAAGCGTATTTTCTTTAGGCACAAATAGTTCAGATTTATGAGTCTTACTCTAGTGGATGTTAGAGCTTTGGGGAAATAAAGTTATCCTGAGCAGACGGGTAAAATGTGGAGCAAGCCTGGCATTTAACTAACTGCTTGAAAAGCAATTGAGCTGAGTTTCTCCATTATGTGATCAGAGAAGAGCAAAACTGCAAACCTTCCTGACCTTCATTCCAGTATATGCTATGGTGGTTGTTGCTGTATTCAAACTTTTGGTGCTGTAGCTGTGCAGATGTGAGCAGCCCCTCTCACTGTCCAGAGATAGCCCAGGGTGATATTGCAGGGTGAGTTTGTGCATCTTCGTTCTTGCTTCTCTGTGCATCAGGCTCTCAGGAGGGGAGTAAAACTGCAGTCCCAAAATACTATAAATGGGTGCAGTTAGTCCCATATGCAGTGCCTTTGGAACAGAATGTGGGAGCGAGCCCTGTTCTGTGCAAAAGGCCAGGCAGACAGATACCTCTGAAGAGCAAGTTACTGAGGCAATTTTCACTCAGGATGCATCTATAGTTGTGTTTTCTTTATGCTGAGGGTGTACTTTAAAAGCCACTCTCCTGTCTGGATTCACTTTCTGTGCTTTGGTTCATGTCCCAGAGCAGTCTCAATGCACTCAGGATCCCACAGAAATGACAAAAAAAGGAAAGATGTGATTCTACTACCTGCCACTAGGCCGCCCAAACCAGGGATTTCTGCAGACCCAATTCCAAAGGTACAGTAGTTGGCTGTGGGGGTTATATGACGTCTTTTCGCTCAAGGGGTCCACTTCTCTTGCACTGCCTGACCTGGTAATCCAGACTTAGTCTCAGCACTTTCAGCAGAGGTGCAGCTACCAGCTGAGCACAGCCCTGGTTCATGCATCTGTGATAGGTTCCTCACTCTAGCAAGGATGTACAGAAACACTGAAAGTAGTCCAGCAAGCAGATTCTGTGAATGACAGGCTGAGATTTGATTGCTTATGTAAATCAGAGATGAGATCAGGCACAGTCAGGCCTTAGTTGTTGGCAAGCCTGGGTATGGTACTAAGGACTGGCTTCCAGCTCTCTGTGGAAATGCAGGCCAGTGGTTCCCTGTCTGCTGGGACCACACAGCCAGATGGAATCTCAAGACCTTACAAGGATTTGCAAAGCATGGTCACCTCTACCTTTACTCCTCCCCTTTCTGTCCTGACCTCTCTTTCCCTTTGGCCACTTGACCTGCACATACAGCACCACCCCTCTTGGCCACAGCTGGTCTGATCAATATTTGTCTGGCTGCCTTTCATGGGGACCTGCTGAATTACAGCAAATCATGAGTATGGGAGATTTCTGGCCCCAAGCAGTCAGACGATCAGGTGAGGATCTCTATGGCAGTGCATGTGCACCAGGCAAGGAACCCTGCACCTGTGGGGAAGGGGGAACATGGGTGGTCTACTCAACAGAAGACATGACTGCCTCTATTGTGCTGCTACTGCAACTCAGTTACTGCACACAACACAGCTGTCTCCATGGGGTAGTATCCCTTGTGGGAACAATCTGTCCCTAAGACCACACCAACCTTTTTGAGTTCCACTCCCTATGACAGAACCCCTAGAAATCCATTCGTTTTTACATCTATCTTCAGATGCCCTGAAACTCCACTCCCCCTCCTGCACAGCTGTACATTGCTGAAATTAACAAAAGCAAAAACTCAAAGTAAATTAGGATGGTACAATTCAGTTTTGTTAACTCTCCAGTATAGTCCATGGAAGAGGCACACAATTTCAGAGATTTTTCCAGATTTTTTCGCCCAGCAGCTAAACGTTAGTTTCCAAAGCAGTCCAACAGGGATACTATTTTTGTTAAGGACTACAAGATTCCTTTTGTATGTATAAAATTTGTTGCTGACTTTACAGCTTGTCTAAAAGCAACTACTGAGCAAATAAATGACACAAAATTACAACTTTGCTATAGACAGGGCCCTTACTTTTATTCATGCAGTAACAACCAATTATCTTGGATAGCTGAGAATGAATCCCTGAGAGCTGTAAATTATCAAGGACTAGATCTTCCAGACATTCCTAGTGGTCATCAGTCTGGTCCACTGAAAAGGCTGCAGCCCCTCAAGCTGTTTGCCACTGCCTTCCTACACAGAGCTGCCCCACATCTGGCCAGTCACATAGTCAAATGCTCATTTAAGCACTTCTGCCAACTTAGGGACAAAACACTATTCAGATTTCTTTTAAATATGTTCTGAGACTTATTGATGAAAAATTTAGAAAGGTTCAGATCCTACTAAATATAACTCAATATTTGGTACTTTAATACAACTTTGAGTCCTGTCTATATTGAGAAAACCTTAGCAATAGGACAACAGAAGTAGAGGGGACATTGGCAATTTTCATACTCATTATCTACTGACTAAAACAACTAAGTGTTAACTAGAAATGTTTTATTTGAAATTCAGAACCAAGGTAGCTTGTTCTGAAAGGTAGCTTGTTCTGGTAGCTTCATAATTTTAGTGAAGAAAATGAACACAATCAAATTTCAAATAATTTCCTAGTCTTATGCTGACATGCCAACTTTAACCTTACTGAAACATCTGCTTTCAAATATTACAACAGCTGTGTCTTGCTTTGACTTCTAAGAAGTATTTCAAACTCTATATGTAAGTATAGCAAAGTATCTCTGTCACTTATTTTAACAACTTTTTCTCCTTTTCTATGTCTGAAGCAAGCAAAGCTTCCACACATGCGTATTTGGATTTCACCCAATTCTTTTTGGTGTTCTGCTCAAAATTTAATTACTGTCTTGAACTCCACACATTGGTAGATTGTTAAGGGTGACTGACAATTGTCCCTGTGTGAAGTGGAAGAAACAAAGCCGATAATTTTATCTACCCTATTGAAGCACCAAATGGGATGATTTTGGTGCTATGAGCATGTATTGATGGACACTATACTGCTTGTATATTATTTCTAGTGAAGAAATGAATTAACTTTTTGATTTTACTTAGACACATGTGAAATCTTGCTTTTAAAGAGTGCAAGATCTAAATTGATAGCTACATCCACTTAGACTTACATCCACTCCAGTAACCTCATTTCTCATAGAATGATTTTTGAGATGTTTCTCTCCTTGATCATAAAACCTGTGAAATAGGGGCATCATATCAGTGAGTCAAATAATCATGAACAGAGTGCTGTGGCTTCAGACAATAAATTAGAGTAGTACCAAAGTAGCTTTTCATTTTTGCATCTTAATGTTTTTTCTTGTAAGTTTGTTTCTGAAATTACTTCTGTTGATACTCAATTAATAAATGAATAAAACAGTTTCCATCCTTTGAATTCTTTGGGAAACCACTATATTTTTCAACAATGTGTGAAATGTAGTGTGCACATTCATGTGAGAGTATAAATCATCCAAATTTATGTCATGTATTCTGCAAGGGTGATCCTAACCTTGTCGTTTCATGGCCACTGGGAAGCAGTTGTGACCAATGCTATTGGTTACATTGCTGTTTTACCATATGAAAACGGATCTACCTCTATCATGTTCAGAAGCTGTTCAAACCATGATGGACTTCTGTCAACGTGGCACTGCATGGACCTTTGGCCCGAGGTCACCGTGAGGGAACATGCCCAACTGCCCCTGATGACAGCTTCTCAGAAAGGAGTGTGACCCTCTGCAGCTGGCAACCGCCCGGGCAACGCGCCAGGGCACGGCACAACTGCACGGTGTTCTCAGGACTCCTGAACTGGCAGGTCTTGAACAAAATATGGTGATTTCAATTCATAAATTCTCAACTTTTTATGCTTCAATACAAGTTCCAGGTTAAAACTTGAAAGAAAATAAAATTAATGGTTGCTGTGGGTTGTTTTTGTTTTGTTTTGATTTTTTTTAAATTAGACTAAACATTGTCCTTGCTCCTCCTTTCTGCCAAAGGAAGGAAAAGAAAATTAATTCCAGGTCAAAGAGTACTTTTCCTCAAGCTGTTCTATTTCATCAGTTTAGTATAGCTTTTCAGTCTATTTTCTTTATTTCCTGGCTTTGCACTCACCAGCAAAGTTAGTACTTATCCATCACAGTACATAACAGGACTAAGAGCAAAGCACTGCAGGATTTGGTCCCACTATTACTGCGTTCCATTAATTTTACAACCAAGTCTTGGCTACCAACATAAAATCCTAAATTCTGAAAACACTTCTGGCTTTGTATTTCTGACATTTAGTTGAATAGAGTTACCAGATACATGTTACCTTAAAATTGATTTTTAATGACAATATTTTACAATTAACAATAAAAAACAACACTCCAAACCCAACTTCTTTTGCAGACTATTTTAATAAAAGGATTATAAAATACAAAAGAGAGAGAGACAGGTAACCTGAGATGCAATTTTGGAATGCAAACTTTTAGTTCAAATGTGCAAGCTCAAACTTAACAAATGTTTAAAATATTTGAGTTTGTCAAATGGTGCCAAAATAAACCATGTCTTTTCTAAAGACTACATATTTAGCTAGGCACTGGCAATGTAAATCTCTCAACCATTTCAAGTATTTGTTTAAAAGCCTCCCAGAACACGTGGGCTCCCAACAAAACTGAAGAATGAAATGTTTAGAACACTGAAGCTCAACAGCTGACTTATAATCGACCCAATATGAGAACACTACTTTGTCTTTCTGAACTTGTGAATACATTTTATTTACCAATGCATGAGAAGAACAAACAGAGAAAGTCCAGTTCTGCAGACCTGATGTGAAATGTTACAGCGATAAGAGTCAGCCCATGTAACGCTGCGGTCACAGCAAGAGAAACTGCCCGTGGGTGATTCCATGTGTCTCACAGCTGATTCCTGCATGGGACGAAAATCTTCAGCTGTGTAAGTTAAGAAGAAGAAAACCCAACAAAACCAACAGCCTTATTCTAATTGAAGGAAATAAAAGCACAGAGAAATCCTGACATTTAGATAGCAAGTTCATTTGTGCACATGGATTAAAGATGTTACAACTCTTGATCACCTGGTAAGAATATACATAAAGTCAATCTTGTAAAATGTTCCTGATTTGGAATAAGCAAATAAATAAATGTGCATACGACCACATACTGACATCACTAAACCATTTCAATATGATAGCTTATTTATAAAAAGAGTTTTAAATATTCCTTAACATTAATGATTAACCAATGAATCTTACTTTGCTGTGAATATATTTAAAGAGGAATAAAACAGACTTCAGCTACAGGACTCCACTAACAAGACTGAGCTGACTTTGAACTTTTCAAATATCAGCAGTTTTCCCAACACTAGTACAGAAAGCCACGCCACCAGTTTTCAGCTGTGGGCTGCAGGAAAAATAGTACTAAAAGACTAAAGGGCCACAGTTCTTTTCTGTTAAAGTTGATTTGTCACAATATTGTTAATTAGTGAGGGCTTAGGGAAGGCTTACTAGGAATATAATTACAGTGCTGAAAAGCATTAATAATGCTCTTATCCCGAGCCAACATGATGCTATTTACATATTTTACCCTGGCATATACCAGAAATGTCTCCCAATGCATAACGTGTGGCAGGATCATCAAGAGAGACACACAAAATCTCACAGGGGAAGAACCATTTCTGAGTATCTCTGTTCTATTCAAGACAGCAGGGACCCTAATTTGACCAGTAATTACAGCTGTCACCATAAGAATCACCTGTGGTGAGCCACCTTTCATCATGAACTGTTTTTCCATCAGAAGGGAAATGAATTACTACTCCTGGTACATAATCGGATGCAATCTCATCTTTGTCACATATATTAGGAAAGAAGTGACAATTGCATTTGTCTGCTGTATGGGAGCAGAATTCTTTTCCCTTTCAGAGCTCTGCACAGGCATCAATCAGTTCTCAATGAATAAACCATATGATAAGCCCATTAACCCATGTTGTCGTTATCACCTATTTCTACTGAGCAGATTTCCTCCCCTCATTACACTGAAAGGCTAAAGTTAGACTGGGCTCAACAGGACCAGAAGTTCTGCAGAGGGCACTAAAGGCTGGGCCTCCACTACCAGACCTATGTGATTTATGCTGCTCACTTCAGCAGGTGAAGAAGTGAAAGTGTTTTGACATTAACCGCATAGATACTTTTGCAATTCCCCAGAGGAGCCCAGGAAGCTCTTCAGGGACTGCATGCCTTTAACGACAGTCACTAAGGAATTTGCCAAAGACCACACACCAGGTTGTTTGCAAGGAAGAGGGAGAACCCAACTGCTTTTGAATCTTTCTACTCTCAACACAGTATATTTCACACAGTCCTTTCCAAAGAATAAAACCACCTCCAGCTGAATTTTAAAAATCAACACATCTGATTTAATTATGATTCAAATACATTTATGCACATTTGTCATAATGGGACAAAGGGACAAAACACCCTAACTTAAATTATCACTGAATTCCAGGCTGCTTGGTGCAAGACAGAAGACAGAGACAGGAACTATTTTTTCACCTTAGGTATAATGCATCAAAAGGAAAATTGTAGAGCAGAACTTCCACTTAATTTTACCAAATCAAGTATCACCTGCAATCAGATATATCTGACATCAAGCCTGCTGGATGGCTTTTGCATAGCCCATCCTGCTTTTCCAAGCAAAGCCAATGGACACACAAGAGGCAGGAGGTCAAACAGTCTGGCTGTAGGAAGCCTGCATTCACACGATTATTCACTTGAATGCAGAAATACTTGGGGAAAGGTGAGGAGCTCTTGACACTCCTAGGGGAAGGAGGAACTTAGCACATTCATGCGTGGAGCACAAGCCCTGATTTAGTAAACTTACATTTCCAAAGTAGCAAGCAACTTCCTCATAAAAGCTGCCAATCAATAACTAATAATTATACACTGAAAAATAAGTGCCACAAAGTTAATCAAAACAATGTGTAAGAATAAATGTTTCATTTTCACAGTGAAGGAAAAGCTACCATATTGTCCTACAGGGATCTTTGTCCCAGAGGCCATGTTTAACCCAACTAAGAAATCACCTTGAAGAGGGTGTTAATTTGGAAATGGCAGTGTTTCATACAACCATATTCAGCATGGAAATGCTGATGATACTTTGCTACTGTAAGTATTAAAGAGGAGCTGTGAGAAGAGATGGAATAAGAGCTCATGGTCACCAGGGAATGCCAAAAAACAGGTGACATTCAGCACCCATAAATGCTAAGTTATTCAGAAAACAGTTTTGTCTTCATAAAAGCTATGATGAACTCTGAGCTGAACATAACAACTGAGGAAGGAGATCTAGAGTTGTTTTGCTACAGAAATATTAATACCAATAAATAACCTGTCATAAAGCAAGTCCAATGCTAAAAATGCTTACAAAATAGCACAGAGAATAAAATGGACAACATCATTATGACAACCATTAAAGTCACATTTTGTTTGTACCTTGAACACTAGCAGAAATCTGGTTGCATCTCAGTAAAAACACTGCAGAGCTGGAAAAAACAGATTAGTATGACAAAGCCAATTAAAAATACGAGACAGATCCTTTAAATAAGATTAGGGGTTCTCTCGGGAAAAGAAAAGGGGGAAATGATGCCAAATATGTAAAATCACATGAGATATGGAAACAATATGAACAGGGAATGGTTTGTCACCATTTCTCTCTACAAAAACTCAGTGATAGCAAATGAATGCAGCTGGCTCATAACAGAAAAGGAAGTATTTCTTCACTCAATGCATCATTAACTGCATAAAACCTCGTGAAAAGAACAAGTAGATACAAACAATTTAAACAGATTAAAAAACATGTCATGAAAAAATGCTGCTAAATACAAAGACACCACCTCTGGCTTAGAAATCCTCTAACTAACAAATTGCTGGGACAATTGGACCAGTTGGGAGAGTGGTCACTAGTGCTGGCCTGACTTTATACCCCTTCCTGGCACCTTCTCTTTTTTATTGCCAAAGGCAGTCTTTGGGCTTTGGTCTAGCACAGCATGGTAGTCCTTACACTTTTGTCTTTGCTCCTCCTCACTACCTCCTTACAGCAAAAATGTTTCAATAGCACTGACAGCTCAGGAGATCATGTCATCCACCTTGTGCACCAGGCTCAGTGAGGACAGCAGGACAAAGAGCTGTTGAGTCACCCAAAGAGCTGAACAGCAGCACATGGGAGATGGTGAAGGGGCTGGAATCTGGGGGGGTGGCAATCCTCTGGTTTGGGAGCATTAAAATTTCTTCCCCTGAGTAGGTGTGGGGAAGAGGCTCCAGACTCACTGGCTATCTTAGGATTGACCAAAGGTCAAAAAGGAGCACTTCAGAAGTTTCTAGAAGTGACTTGGGTAAATGTGGCTTGGAGGGATGCTACTTATCTCCCTTCAAGAGGTTAGGTTTGGTCAGCTGAAACTAGGAGGGGCTTAGGTCTGCAGATGAAGAAGGTTTAACATTTAAGTGTTTGAAAAAAACCCCAGGCATTAAAATGTCTCTCTTTACACCTAAAATTAAAATTTCATTTTCTTCAGCTAGACTGCACTATCACAACATCTGTACAAGCAAGCATTAAGAGGTAACACCATGAAAAAACATTAAACACAAAGCAAAGCAGACAAATGGAAGCCTTAGGAGCTACATCCACCTTGTCTGAGTTGGCTACTCCTGAGGAGGCACTAAAGCCCAGCTGGCTGCTGAGATTCTTTATTCAATTTGGGGTGCTCAGAGATTCAAGCTGCTTTCTTGAGCAGGATTATATGAGGACTGACCTGACTGTTCATACAGGGAGATGGCTGGGTCACAAACATAACTCTAAGTACAACTCTCACTTATCTGCAAAGTCTATCATGTCTGTGTACCCCAAATTTTCCTCCCCAGCCCTCAGTTTCTCCCCTCCCTGTAAGTCTACACTGCAGCCTTTAAGTCCTTCATGAGTACAAAAAGCTAAGGACTGACACCTTGGACTCCAACCCAACCTGGATGGTACTCCTGCACCTCACAGCAATTAGAGGTCTAGAAGAAGCAGTCGAAAAGTCTTGTAGGAACGGGATGAGAAGAGGCAAACACTGAAAAGGTGAATTTTTAATTTATAAGGTGCTTTCTGAAATCTGAGACCTTTTCCCTCATATAAAAGGAAAGTGGAGTGACTAAAAAAAATACAGGAAACTTTCTCCACTGTCTGAGATACTGTACAATGTCACAAGGCTTTCATGTTGCAATTTTTTAAGCTATACTTCCAGTGAAACCTAAATGTAAATTTCTTTTTAATGTACACTGAAAATGCCATGTACTAGCAGAAGCTATTCAACTGCTGTATAAAGCTATACATTTATCTTGCCTTTTGATGTAGCAACAGTTACTACCTGCAATTCAATGGGCTATGAGTAAGGAGGAAAAAATATCCAATATACCAGAGAGAGATATTTCTTGAATGCCAACCTACTTTATCAATTAATATATTTAACATACAAATACTAGACTATTTGCAGTCTCACAAATAAAATAAGGAATTTAATTTTTGAAACTGCTTTGCAGCATTTTGAACCTGAAGCTTGCAGTATTTAAAAAAATGACCATGCTGTGCCTTGCAGCAGACTACAGTCTACTAACACTGACAGGACAGACTGTTAAATAAGCATCTACATAATTTTTCACAATCTACAGTGCCACAATGCATTTGCTTAAAAACAAATACATGTTTGCAGTGAAACATTTTAACAAATCACAGAACTCAGCAGCAAAGTAGTTAAACATTTATGATTTGATTTTATCTCAGCTTGGAATGTCACTGGAGTGTCCCACTTCTAACAACTGTTTGCTAAGTTAAGGCTTCAGTGTTTACACAGTGCTGAATGAAGCAGCCTGGTCACCAGATGTGAAAGCTTCCTTAGACTACAGCTTTCAATCAGATCACGGTCCTAATGGTCCCTGCTCCAACCTTCTTCCTCAGGACGTCCACCAGCCTTTCCAACCTGAGAGGGGGCAGGGGAGAGGGAGAGGAGAGAAAAAAAAAGGAAGCTAATGTTAGGAATGTTCTGGCTGAAAGAGACAGTGTTTGCACTGAACCAAGCTGTCCTGGTGGTGGTCACGCTCAGAAACAAAGCACTACTGTAAAAGACAGACATTAAGGGAAAATGCAGACAACTTGTGAAAAACTTTTTAACCTACAAACCAACCCATCTGCAGTCAGTGATATATATCAACTCACTTTGCCTTTGTAGTGCATGAAGTATCTGAGGTCCCTGTATGGCATTAACACAAAATCCTGTGCAGCAGTCCCGTGGTACATACACACTTTGGTGTAAGCAGGACAATTAATTTTTGCACACTTAAAAATATGAGCTGTCCATGGCTCTTGTTAAATGCAGCACTTAACTATTGTTTCCCCTTAAAACTATCTTGCCCATTATCCAACAGATACTTTTACAGTCCAGCTTATAAATTTGTGTCTAAAAGCCAATGTGTTTTATGTAAAAATTTTTTCAAAATACTCAACAAATGAAGTTTCTGAGGACGTGTATGATACTTTGAAGGTGGCTCGCATGATTCTTGTGTCAATACAACTACAGAAAAATTAACAGTCTAAATAAGTAGGACAGAGAGCTGCCAAATCCTCTTAGTTTTAAGGCACAGACATTATAAACATGTTCAGAATCTCACTGGCTTAATTTGATCTTTCTTTTGTTAAAATATGTAGAAAAATGCAAAGGACTAAATTTGTTCATCATTTTGCATCTACACACATTTATCTTCAGCATTCCAAAAATCATGCATTCAAGCTATTTCTTCAGTTTGTCTGTATTTTAAGACATTCTTCAGCAAAAGCTCTCCCACAAATAAACCATCTGTATAAAAGCAGACACTGTGTGTAGCAGAACACTTTCAGAGTCATGTCCAGAGTATTATACACACAGCTTCCACAATGGATAAACAGAGCTGCAGGTTCAAACAGATTCAAGTATTCATTGTTACAAAGTTGACCAATTTTTTCTTATCTTGAAAGACAATTAAAAAAAATATTATACAACATGAGAAATGCAGATAGGAAATAAAAATAACACAACTTTATCAAAATTGCAAAATGTATTTTATCTCATGAATGCATTAGTAATTTCAGTGCACGTAAACTAGTCAACATGGATTCATTGCCACAAGTCATGACTAATGTGCTTGGTATGTATTGAAACACTCTTGTTTTCCAGGAACCACCAAGCACGATGAAGCTACACCTTTCATTGTACTCACCAGGTGACTTAATTCTTGAAATGAGATTAAGAATTCACCACCCAAATGTAATCATCAGACACCAGGAAAAGTATGTGGAAAGTTCAGCTCGTTCTAGCTATTCCACATGGACTCTGAGGGAATGAATGCACAGGTAAAAAAACTGCTGCTTAGGTACTACTCTCCCTTCAGTTTTCCAATAGTCACTTTTCCTTCTTAACCAACTAGTGCATTTCCCCCCGGTTTTGTAAAATAACATCTACTGCACTTTGTCTTTATAGAAGCAGCACCCAACAGCCATAACTCAGTGCTGTCAGTCCAAGCAAGTATAAAGTCAGAGATTTCACAAGTTATTTGCTCCTGGAAGTTTTCTCACATGGATACATCAATGTTTTCCGAATTCTAAGAATTTTAACTGGGTTACTGATCGGTCACAGTTTTGTCAGCCTCTCTTATTAGGCAGTTTCCCTGTTACATTGGTTGTCAGTCCATGTGCAATTTTAGAAAGCAATGGCAGATTAGTTCTCTTTCAATAGTATGTGTATTCAGAAGCACAGCAGCTTTCTCAGCCATTTTAACTCTTGCTGGAGGTCTCTTTCACACTAGCACCCTCTCTAATGTACTTCAGAGACATAAAAGCACTGGAGAAACATTTCAAACTGTTTGGACAAACAGAAGGTTTGGGCTGAAAATTGTTTTTCTGGGAGACAGTATAAAACCTGTAAAATCTGAGATCATGGCTTATTTAAATCACTGTTCAGTTAAAAAGAAATATTGTGTGGCTTATACAAGGCGGGGGGGGGGTAACTTCAGTAATTGAGGCTCCTTTTGGGGAAACACAAGCTGGATGTCACAGTTTACACACTGTCCTAGAACTGGGCTTAGATGGGCTTAGATGTGCACCACTCTGTGACCAAGCAATGGCACTGCACACCAGAGCAGAACAAGTCAGCGAAGAGCTAGCTGCCCATGTTTGAAGAAAAATACCACTGGGATGAAAGTAGCTGTCTTCTGTTTAACCTTGAAACTGTCAGGCTTCATTGAAAATAACGAGGCTTAACAATCATAGTTTCTGCTTTTCAAATGAATGATGACTGAAATCATCAAAATGAGGTATTTCTCACCAAACACAAACCATGCAGAGCTTATTTGCCTTTTGTTTCAGTCATATGTGGATTTGCAAATTTATTTATCCTTTATCATAAGGAAAAAAATAGGTAGCAGTGGATCGAGATATTGCACCTTTGAAAGAGATTTAAGCAACAATATAAAAGAGAAATTGTAACGGCAATTTATAAGGTAAAATAACAGAGGGCAAAATTTACCCCTACACAGACACAAGACCCAATATAACACTGAAATCCCACTTAAGCCTACAAAATAATGCTATGCGCTGAATCAGTGGTTAATAACTCTTGATACAGGCCTCAGGGGGCTTTTTGGAATGATAATCCTGGACTCTTTGTTCACCAAGGGCCCAACTCTGTCATCCCAACTCACACTAAGCAACATTTTCTTTGTGAGTAATAAAAGGCAGCTGAAAAGGCCATTTGTGCCAGTGAGGTGCTACCTGCCAGGGGTGAGGGTGGCAGGGCCAGCCCTTGTTGATAAGGCTTTGTGCCCAGCCCCATGGGATACTGCAGGCAGCTCCCTCTGGAGACTGAGCATTTTAATGGGGAAAAATGCAGCAGTAGTTTTTTACCTCAAGAGCAAAGGTAACTGAAACAGAGGAATGGAAGGTGCTGGGAACTAGTCTCAATATTTGCAGGATTTAATTCAAAATATGGAAGACACGAAGACATGCAAAAAGCAACTTCTATTACTTCATGTAATTTCACCAAATTTTACTTAACTGAAAGCAGCACTGACTACCTTTGATTGTATTCTAAGACAAATTCTAACAAATTCTAACAAATTACATTTGTCTTTTTGCTTGTGAAGATTCCTCATAGTATAAGTTAAATGTGCAACATGACACTTTCTCCTGAGATGTAAGCAAGGACACTCATTGAATTTGCATCTCATGAAGCAACTGAATAAGTCATTTAAAAAGAAAGTTCATATTTTAGATCAGACAGAAGCATGATATGGTGGGTGGGCCATTCTGTTGTATTGCTGAGGGTCCAAATGTGCAAGGACAGACACACACCTTTTGGAATGCTTTACAAAGCCTCCTAAGGGCTTGCTCTCCATTCTCGCATATTTCAATTTCTTTCTTAGAAATTTTTGAAAACTTCAGTAGATGACCTTCATTATTTCTTGGTTCTTCAAATACTTCCAGAAAATCTGTCCCTTAACAAATAAATTCTCTCAACAAATGCCACATCAGCATTCTTTTATTATTTTATGCAATTATTTTATGCATGGATGCAAAGTGAGTACAAAATGACATATAAAATACAGGGGAAAAAAATGGATTAAGATGGATAGGCATAACTTTGGTTTTATTTCTAATGATTTACATATATCCAAAAGTAAAAAGTAAAAATTTCCAGTGCTTTTCATGATAGATGGAATTTGCATTGATGAAAAGCACAAAGATGATGGCTACAAATATTCTTTATCTACACTACGTACGTCTGTTATGTTCCCATGAAGTGGAAAAATTAAATAAAACACACAATTTAGGAAAGTGACACCTGGTCCATCATTACTTTTAAGTTAGCAAAAGACACAAGAGTCTTGAATTGCAGTGCCTTCATGCTTCCTCCATACAAATTTGGAATTAAGCAGTTCAATCTGTGTTCTATACAGAAATAAAAAGAATTCCATAAGAGGCTTGCTGCTATGATATTCCAGGTTAAACATGTTGCTAAACTTTAAGAAGATCCTCATCATTAGAGGAAAGTTACTTGAACAGGATGATTACTAGGTGAATCTTCCCCAAGACAAATTCTCAACCATTCTCAACTTCTCTCCAGTTATTTCAAACTGTGTTCCCTTGTCACCTCTGCACACAGCTGACAATGCCTGGGTGGAGCGTATGCTGTTATGTGGAGTATTCTTACACAGATCCTGAATTGCTTGACAATCTGCTCTGACTTTTAGCAAAGCTTTACCCCTGTGAGTAAAAACAGCTTTGGTTTTAGACTGAGTCCATGAAGCAGACCTAAAATCCTAACTGACAGAGAAGTTTCCTCTGAGAGCCCAGAAGCTGAACAGATCGGTCCAAGTACGTGATGTACTACTCTCTACTGCTCACTCTTATGCACACTTCTGGCTTGATTCCCTCTTTCACATAATCTGCTGAAGAAGTCTATCTCTAACCTGTAGCTTGGGATCAGTAAAAACTCTGCAATTGTGTAAATCCACACAGGTTGGTACATCCTTTCACACTGCTCCATCTCTGGCCGAAGGAACTCACCCCAAAGACAACAGTGGCCTTTACTCCCAACTTCTGAGTATGACAATTATACACCACGGAGTGACCTTCCTGGGAATCATGCCCCAGAAATAGACAAAATGGACACCCAACTGATAGAAAGGGCACCCTTCAATTAGCCCATGTCCTAATCTGCAAAGCAATACATAGACTAGCCAAAAACAATGGTTTCTACCTGCAAATGGAGGAGTTAAGCGATAAAAACAAAATCATCCTGGATTTTGAAATGCTATATAAAGGCTTATAAACCTAAGATATAACCCTTGGTTATCTTTCCAGTAGATAAGATTAGGCTCGGGCTATGAAGATGGCCTTACTTGCATGATTTCTGGCTTCTTGTGGAATGTGTTTTGCTGACACTAATTCCCTTTAGAAACCAAGCTTTTGAAAATATATTAGATAAATAAAATGCCTTGGACAAAAGCACTGCAGTTAAGCAGTAGAGTTCAGTGAATGGTTGTTTGGTGAGTGGCCATACAAACCAATTCACTTAATTTAATTTAGAATAAAATAACTCCCTTCCTTTCCCTCTCCTTTGCTTTACCTTCCCTCTTGGATAAACTTCATAGAATTCTAAATGGCATACTTGTTTTCAGGCATTTTCTGTCAATTCAAGGAAAAAATGACCTAGAGAAGACAGGCTGCTGTGATACTGGTTTTGCCCAGACACCAGTCACTTGGATAGGATCATTTACCCAGGAGGCTGGAGCAAACTGGTTCAGCTCTATTATCTGTATGAGGGAACTGGACCCCAGCTGCCTCCCTCTGAAGGGAACAGCTCTGTGCTAACACTGCGTGTTGCGGTGGCTCGTTCTCAGTTTCAAAATTTGAGGCTGCTTTGATTGAATAAAATACTTAAATATTCACTGTTTTGAAGCCTGGTATCAAGGCTATGACCTTGCAGCGCATGACCTATCTACCATGCTACACAGCCATCACCCTCTTACTCCTGGCTGATTCAGCAAATTTTAATTATCCTTATTCTTCAATTCAGGTATTATTTTTACCTCAAAAGCCTGCCTTTTTAACAATAATTTTTTATCATCTCAGTAAAAATAACTGTCCATTGAATTTAATGGTCTGTAACAATTCTTTCATGAATCATCATAGTGATAAAGACCACATTTGGTTCCAATGCACAAGCTGCCTCTTGCTTCTTAGCAGAGTTCCCTCTGCATTTTTTGGATCAGAGTCTGGGTGTCTTTCTAAATGGCATGTTGGGATTCAGCCATGGTTTTGAACCTGATGCTGAGTACAATTCAGTGCCCTCTGTCAGACAGGGGGCTGGACTGACTGGTATTAATATTCCTTTCTGGTCTTAAAGACTGATTTAGCAGCATCAGTGAGCTCTAAACCATGGCAGACCACAGTGTTGAATCCAATCACTACAGGCACTGCCACCAATTCCTGCCTGCCCAACACTGTTTGTAAAGTCACTCCAAAAAGTGTGTTCCATTAAATGTACAGGCTTTAAATCTGGCAGGGCAAACCATTCTGCCTCTGAAAAGCACTGTCACCAAACAAGCATTCCTATTAAATCCCTTTCAGCATCTTCTCAACCCAAAAGAGTAATTCTGCATATGATTAAACTTAGAAGCAAATATAGCCAGTTGGGCTCTTGACAGCAGACATGTTTCAAAATAAACCTGGCTTACACAGGCCTTGGCTAAAATATTAAGCCTTTATCTGTGGTCCACAATAACTAATCTTGTCAAACTGTTTGCCCTCTACCTTCTGTTTGGAAGATTATGAGCTAGCTCACCATTACTATTCACCTTGTGCCATCACTAGCAGTAGGAAAAGTGAGCAGTAAACACAGTTGGTCTATTTTGACAGCATTTCACCCTACTTTGCATTGATGTAGATTGTTGCACATTACAGGATAATACAAATTCAGGACTTTGTTTCTATGCTGGATTTAATGCCATCTTGTGAAAGGTATCACTCCTTTACTTTCAAATGCTTGCTCAGCACAGTATACACTGATTGCCAAAAATAAACGAGCTTCTGAGAAAGAAAAATAAACCCTGAAACAACTACACTGTATTTCAGTACATTGAAATATACAACATGTCATAAAGACCAGGCTCTTACTATTGGATAGACCATTCATACCTGAGCATGTCGCTGATATTAGAGATAAAAAATTAACAACAGCTGAAATAGAGGATATATTGGCATATTTAAAGTAAAATGATACACATCTGATTATTTAATCAAATATCCAAATTTCCCTTATTGCTCCAGCTTGAATCCAACAGTTTATATGGCAATTTTATGCAAAGTTTAGTACTTATATTTGTGCAAGAAAAACCTCTCTATGCCTTCTTCCATCAGTTTGAATTACTTTTAGCACTGACAAGTACTGTTTCCACATACTTGCTGTCACAGCTGTTCTCCTTTCTTAGCAGAAATCTTGACATGGGAACCTGCTCCTTACAGTGTACGCCTTACATTTCCATGAAGTTTGTGCTGATATGAATAGGCCAGGGTCTCCTGGATTTTATTGCCAAACACTTCCTGGCAGTCTGTGTTGCCTGCTTATGGAAAACTAGCAGTTTTACCTTATGCTAATATGTCTTCCTTACAGAAAGTATTCTGCCATAGTATTTATTAATTTGAAGAGCGAAAAATATTAATTCCTGATAATGCCTGATGCCCCTTGGTAATGATGTTTGGTGTAATTAGAGTGCCATGAATCACAGGCCATCTTATTGTGTCTCTGAACAGTTCCCCCACATTCTTGAGAGCAATAAAGTCTCAGACCTGGGCTCCTCATGTGCACAAACATAATAAATAATAATAATAATAATAATAATAATAATAATAATAATAATAATAATAATAATAATAATAATAATAATAATAATAATAATAATAATAAAGTATCCTGCTGAATTAGAGCCTAAAATTGCTGAATACAGTCTTTTTCTTTCATCTTCTCAATTTGGGCTCTGAACCATGTCTGGCAAAAGCTCGCCAGTTTTTTTATACTATATTCAACAGAAATGTATTTCAGGAGATGAAAAAAGGACCTCCTTTATAGAGGATTTTGGTTTGTTCTAAATCCATCTTCTGGAAAATTTAAAAGCAATGTCAAAAATTGATTGTCTAAAACAAACAGTTTCAAATTTGCTCAAAATGAACAGTATGGATTTATTTACAAATCTGCAGAGAATGGGGTTAATAAGAGACTCTAAAAGTTGAAAGTATCAGTCTGAAACCACCACATTACACCTTTCCGCATGTTAGATTTCTTGTAAAGTCCAGTCTGAACCTCTCAGCTGCCTATTCCAAGCAAGTCTCAACTCCTTCAGACATGTTCTGGTCAAGTCCTGTTTACAGTGAGTTTGTACAATTGCAAATACTGATGTACTATGGTGCTGGTTTTGGCTGGAGTACAGATAATTTTCTTCTGGCTGGTATAGGGCTGTGTTCTGGATTTGTGATGAAAACAGGGTTAATAATATAGAGATGGTTTTGTTATTGCTGAGCAGGGCTTACACACAGCCAAGGCCTTTTCTGCTCTGTGTTCTACCACTTCAAGAAAAGAGGCTTGAGGTACATGGAAGGTTGGGATGAGACACAGCTGGGACACAAAGGGATATTCCAGATCACATAGCATCATGCTCCGTATAAAAGTGAGTGGAAAGGAGGCAGGATATTCAGAGTGGTGGAGTTTGTCTTCCCAAGTAGATTTTCTGTGTGATGGGGCCCTGCTCTCCTGGAGATGGCTGAACACCTGCCTGCCATGGGAAGAAGTGAATTAATTCCTTGTTTTGTTCTGCTTGCATGTGCAGCTTTTGCTTTTCCAATGAACCTGTCTTCATCTCAACCCATGAGTTTTCCAGCTTTTACCCTTCCAATCCCACTGGTGAGGGAGTGGGTGAGCAGCAGTGTGGGGCTTGGCTGCTGGCTGGGATTAAACCCCAACAACTACTCAGGCTGTTTCCCAAGTACATCCTATCAAAGCACACCAAAAACTCCTCTTCATATCATTAACAAGAAAGACAATGTGAACTTTCTTCTCGATTCCACAAGTATTTAAAAAACCCAATGCAGACTTGATGGCTCTAAGCAGCTCTCAATCCTGTTCCACCTCCCTGAGATGGTTCCACCTCTTGACCAAAATTAATCTGGAGCTCATGGAGAGAAAATTCCTTCCTATAAACCATCATCAAATCCCTCCACATTAAAAATAGGTTTTACATAGGTTTGTTGTATTTTATCACTGATGTGATATTGCCCCAGTTGGAATGATGTCCACAGCACTGAGAGATCAAGTAGCAATGTAAACAGGTATGGATGTAAAAGGAAAGCATTTTACTAAGCTCTTACTAGTGATACTTCATAATGGACTCAGACTGGTAGGTGAACTCCCTACCCCTCTGGTGATTTCAGGACAACTCACACTCGATCATACTTATGAAAAATATTTATATTAAAAAAGGGCAGTCTTCCCTCAAAAACGAAGAAAAAATCCATGGACAAAACATCCTCTCTTCTTCCCAATGATTCCCTTGGTGGCAATTCTGCCTGGTGAGGACATGAGTGGGATGGATTGTAGGAGAAAAACCTTTTAATTTCTGTTGATGAAAGCATAAAAATTTGGCTTGACATGAAGAGTCACAAAATTCTTCAAAATGATAGAGTAAAATCTATCTATAACATGTCTTTTGTGTTGAGTGCGCCACTTAGATATCCCTTTTATCTGATGTGCACATGTTATATCCTTTATATAATTTATGATTATTTTATCAAAGATTGAAATAGAAATCATAGAAAGACATATATTCTGAGGCACAAAACAAATTGCTAAATAAAATATTTTTATTGTACACATTTCAATACCTGCACAAAACACAATACCTGCAGTGTCTTTTATTCAAAGGCTGAATTCTGATACTTTCTATGGGCAAGAATTCCATGATTTGAAGATAAAATGAAAAAATTTGGTCCTAAAGATTTATGCCTTCCAACAGCTCAGTGTTTGGATCTATATCCTTATACCCACATTACAGCATAAATGTAGAACAGGAAAGTCGAGCAACTTGCCAATAAAACAACAGTGGCTATTATGGGGTTAAAGCTGTTGTTAGTTCTCATAAATACAGTTGATGCTGCCCTTCTACAAAATCTTACTAAAAAAAAAACCCTTACGCAAAAATCCGACTATTAATTAATGGCTCAGTAGTAGTTCAGAAGCATGAACTGTAATTTTTTTTTTCTCAGATAACTAGCCCCTTGTTTAGTAAAGGTATACTTATTTTAAGCAGTGGAAAAATTTAGATGATTTCAGGTTTGCTTAAAATAAAATACTGTGTTGGCTTAGACAGTTATTTCTTTTTGTTGTTGTAAAGAACTGTCCCAGCAATTCTCTAAAAGGTTATACGTAATTCAGAAGCTTCAGAAAGTCAGGGCTTCCTTTTTGAGCTTCTGCATATACATTTACAGTATTCAATCTTTTGCATATGTTAAGAAACAGTATGAGTATTAACAGAAAGAACCGCAAATTTATTTTTATTCCTTCAGCCAAGCCACAAATAAATGACTCTTGCAAACAAACCAAATACTATTTAGTAACGGCAATGTAAATGCCATGGACTTATTTTATTTGGATATAAAATATGAAAGTAAATGAGTATTTGCTGTGACACTCTTTTTATCTTCTTGGGAAAAAAAAAGCAAGTCTGAGAAAAAGTTTTCTTGCTATTCTTCAAGGAGCACTCAATCTGCTGTTCAAAGTTATTTAATAATTTGTCATAGAATAGTTAACTATAAGCTTACAAATACTGTGTCAGCATGCTTCTTCCTACTGGGCAAACAACTTCAAAATCTAATTTGTTTGTGTTATTGGTCTTACTAAATATTAGTCTTTGCAAGTCTGGTTTACACCACTGAAGTTAACTATGCCAACATTCTGATTTTGTTCTGAAGTATTCCACAACAAGCTGATATTATACAATACAAGCCCAAGAGCTAGCTGATCTAGTTTACTGAGTGTATACTTAGTGTATTTTGCTACTGATAAATCAATAAAACCATGTTGTAATCTACAAACTTCCATCTCTCTGAAGCAGCTATAAGTAAACTGTAAATGAACACACAGGTCAAAAACTGGGATGCTGTGATTATGTTGACTCTGAAAACATTTGACTTTCATAGAATACATTTTAGTGTTTGAGAGAATGAAGTTTCAGCACTGCTTTTATTTTCATGAAAGGCTGAGATGATAAATATTCAAATGACAATAAATATTTGTGTTTATATTGTAACTACCCATAGTTTAACAAAACAATATCTTCACTGCAATCCACAATGTACAGAGGTTAAGTAAAAGTAAACCACAGCTATAAAAATAAAATAAATACTTGACTTTGACTGTATGTGCAGTTTTGCATTCTTCATCCATGTGAAACTCCCTGCAGCCAATGGGTATCTTGGCTGTGCAAGGAATGCACAAAAGGCACATTCCCTTTGATTGGGATTTTTTAAATCTTCTTTCTGTTAAGTGCACCATTGAGCATAATACTGGCACTGATCATTAACTGTCAGATGCTACAGGGCTCACTACAATTTATGGCACCCAAAAGATCCAGGAGAAGGATATCCCATAATCTGCTCTGGCAATATCACACATTATAACTGTATGAGACTTTCAGTACTGATACCACAACCTCCTCTATTATGGGCAGTCCCTTGCTTTTAGTGTCTTGCTCCAGGCTGTGCAGAACTCCTCAAGCTACCTTCTCTAAAACTAAGGCCATAAGTTTCCTTTAAGGTGATAAAGATAACAACAGTGCTACCAATTCTCCTTTTCAAGACAAGCATAAAAAACAATACTTTCAGTTAGAGCATTCAGCCAAGCTAAGGAAAACCTGGCTTTAACCCACAGCTGCCACTTCTCAGGGGAGCAGTACACACCAGGGTTGAAGACACTTCTTCCCTTTTTTTCTGAAGCTGTGAATTTCTACAGAAGAAACGCACGAAATGCTATTAGACCTGAAGGTGTGATTCTGTGGGTGGCAATCAAGGGTGCCCACTTGAAAAATGGGAGATAGAAGTTCTGATGCTGGCTTTGTATTTATGTTTAAAAGGCATTGGAGAAAACTGAGAAAAAGCCCTAAAGGTAGGTGTCAGAAACAGGTCTTGTTTCTCAGAGGTGAGTAGACTATTTGCTCATCTCTGATCCAAACCTGCACTATTATCTGCTACATGGTACTGCTTCAAAGCAAGGAACAGGGAGCATCCAGACAAGACCTGTGTGGCTAAAATGTCCCTCTGAGGTGCAGGAGATCTGAATCTCCACAGATGGAGGAGAACACTCACATCCATTCTGTCACACCCTGGAGGAGAAGCCCTGCTCCCAAACAACTACTTAGAAAACTAAGGGTGGGATAGGGGCAGATGCCACTTCTGAAAGAAATGTCTGAGGTCACACTGCTCTGCATGGATCTCTGAAACCAATGTACCTCACTGTCTCAGCATGCACTTCTCCATTTGGGTTTTCAGGAATGCAGGCAGAAAAAAACAAAAAGTCAATTGTTTTACAATTTTTCATTTAGACGTTTTCTGCTTATGCTTATCCAAGTCCTTCTATCCCAAGTGCTTATCCAAAGTGCTTCTTGGGGCTGAGAAGTAACCAGTATTAGTGGTACTGAGTTATTAGGCACTCCCTCCATCACAACCTGTAAATTTTTAGCTGGACTGTAATATGAAGTGCTCAATTAAAAAACTAGTGTAATTCAATAAAGATAATAAAATTCAATAAGGAAAATACATTTCATTCCTTCTTTCCAAAAGTTATATATTTCTTTTTGTACAGCATGAATAATACGTTAGCCTTACCAAGGGAAAAAAGATCTGCCTAGTGATACAGAAATGTGTAATGACAGCAGTCCAGAGAATATGCCAATGATGACTGAATTTGTTCAGCTCACCTTAGATTTGAATATTAGTTCAATATTTTATTTCCTTCAGACCCAGAAAATTGATTTCTGTCTACATGTTGAATTTCTCTGAGGCTGCACATAACCTCATTGGCTTACTCAATTTTTTTTTTATTACAACAAACAGGCATCTCTACAAGACTGTTTAATTCATCATTTCTCCATGCATATTAGTGCAGTCTGAGGGGAATTTTTCTGAGAGGAATCGCTGGTGTTAGTGCAGAATTCCAAGTACGTAAAAAAATTCTGACCCTGCTATGTACTGCTTTCAGTTAGATCAAACATGACTTTTTTCACACATTTCAATTAGTCTTATTTCCTCACTGACTAAAGCAGACTACTCCAGCCTATTGCCCCTAAAGCCGGTGCGTCCACACTGCCTCTAATTGCTACTCTATGGTAATAATTTCATATGTGATAGGAGTTACTAGATTTTGTGTTTTGGACTTCCTCATGTTCCTATTTGTGTCTGGTATGCCAAAAAAATTTGCATCAGCTCTGCAGAATTCTTCAGAGCATGTGGTAGTTTTGCGTGTCTGGGAATCTTCCATCTGGCTGGTGTGGGTTTCCTAAACACCATAAAACCCTGCCTGTGGAGATTGTGTATCTCTTATGGGCCCCACAGAGCTTATAATCTACTTTTAATAATTTTATGAGCAGACAACACATCAGTCGTCATCAAGGAGTTTTTTCCATTTTGAATCCCCTTTAATAAGTTTAGATCCAATTCTGATAATACAGAACCTTTGCTAATTTGCATTAGTATCTTGGATTGCTACAAAAGCTGTCTTCCTTTGCTTTCCATTTCTTTCCATACAAACTCTGATATCCATTTACTTCTGTGGATTGCTATAGCAAGTATAAGATTCTTAGCACCTTGCCCTCACTTCACTTGTCTTTTGAATGTACCCACCAGCATCTGTTTCTCAGTAAACTACAGGTCATACCCTTAACTGGGACACATGAATGCAACTTAGTGCGACAGAGCAAAGTCAATTTGCTGTAACTAAGAAACTAGCTCTGTATTTACATTCTTCAACAAGACACCGGGACTTACTTTACATTTCAAAACGACAGCACCAGTTAAATTATTCCCCATATGATATTAAAAGATTACCAACTATTCAGACTCAGTAGAATTTCACAGCAGCGGGCAGCTCAGTAGTTATCATTAAAAGGAAAATCACTTTTGACATGCACTAAATTATTTACTGACACAAATCAGTGAAACTATTAATATCTGTGAAACTGTATTCCTAGCCTCCAGTATTTAATGTTTTGATCTGACATGCACCAGAGTACAATTTTTTAAGAAAAAAAACAGCAAAAAAACCCGCAGTATTGTTTTAATAGAAAAGTCTCAACATCTAAATATAACATCTTAATAAAGTAAGAAATCAAATCATATTTATTTATTGTTTTGAAAGAAGAAAATGAAAGCAATCTCCCTCTCTCAAATTTCAAATAAAGCCAGCTGAGTTCTCTAAGACTTGGTGGTTCCTCCAAAACAAACAGCTTTAAGTCCCAGTGAATGTACAACTTGTTTCTTTTGTGAAGTGCTTCTGCGTGTAATTTCTAATTAACTAGCTCTATTCTTTTCTACAACAAGTAGCTCAACGCATACAAGTTACAATGTATACTTCAGCTAAATATATGTAGGTATGATTTTAAGAGGGAGATAACTAGTTAACAACATTTGCATGCTGCAAAGAGGCTTAATTAGTATAATAATTCAGAAATCTTGCTTTTAGCCTGTTCCTTGCACAGCTGCCCTATACTGAATACAACCTGCACACTAAAGATATGTTTCCAGTTAAAAATCTCCAGAGACTTTAGACCCATACATAAAGATACTTATTTCACTCTTTTCTGAGACACTGACCTGTATCCTCATTTAAAAATGAACATCACATCTTTATGTTATTAAATCTTTGTTTTGATCTATTAGTATTCACCAAAGTGCCATTTTATACAACTCCACACTGAATAGGCGAGGCTGGAGGTAACCATCTGCAGCTTTAGAGTCAGCGTTTGAATTGATGAAAAGAGCTTTGTGTTTTCATTGCCAAGTTTGATTCTTCCAGTCATTAGACATTCCCCTCAGATCGCATCAATGAAGCAAACTCCCTTACACCCATGTGTTAAATTCTCTTCTCCTCATGGTTTCCTTTGCCAGCTATACTCCAGAAAGACTACTGGGTCTTAGTCACATTCTTCTCACAGCTGTGTTAAAAAAGAGCATCAGAGCCTCTTCCCAAAATCCATATGTGTATCTGGTCAGTCCCCTGTCGGAGGGTCACCTCACATTGTGGTGTGATTATTCAAATATTCATCCTTGTTCTTGAACTGCACTGCTCTGATCATTCTGGGAAAGATTAGACCCTGAGCCAGCACTGAAGAACGCGTTGGACATTGATGTGAAACGCACACAGCTCCCGCACTCAGAAGGAAGATTAGTTTTACTTGCAGAAGAGGGGGACACTAACTACTCAATAAATGCTTGCTTCTTATTTCTTTACATTTTTTTGTATTCTTTTCATCCACATCAACTGTTGATAATAACTGCTTGCTTTTGTTGTTTCATAGATCAACTTATATATCAGCATCAGTTAAGAAAATAAATGAACAAGTACAAAAGCAGAGAAAGCATTTTCAAAAATGCTGGAGGGAAATTCAGGACTAAACAAATAGTGTGTTCCAGTCATAATGAAATTTACGTGGTCAACAAAAACAAAGACCTTAAGGGGTAAAGCAAATGTTATTAAGGATAGAATTTAATTCAGAAGACCAGTTAGTTTTCTTATGTATTCAATCAATTGAAATATTTTATCCAAAGCTGTAACTCTCCTGACCTCCGCCTTAAAAGAAAGAAAAAAAATCGGAATAAAAGATCTCTAATAAACAGTTAAGGACAAATGAAGCAACGACTTCTGGTTTAAATCACTTTTATATTAGCTTTATTCATAGCCAGAACTACCTTGACAAAGTACACAAACAGGATTCTTCTCACCATTTATGCTTATTTTCATACCTGTATATTTTAGCATTGCACTGTTACTTTGTGGATTTTTTGGAGGTCTTTTTGTGTGTTTATTTTTAGAGGATTACATAGAAATTCTACCCACTCACCCTCCTCTGCCATTTTACACGGCTACACGAAAATGCAAGGGTAGCTGTGCTCACATGCAGAGCTGCACTTTACGGAGCTAGAATCATTAAAGTATGAGGAAAAAAATAGAAGTCCCCAGTAGAAAAATTGCATTAAAATTCACTCCAGCTGCAAAGCTGTTGCAGAAAAATAGAACATTTCCTGGAAAAACCACATCAAAAGTGGCCTCAACCTTTACTGATAATTGGCTAATATTGATTTGGTATTACATTATAACCTCCTCTGATCTCACTGACATCAGCAACCACTCCACAATCCCAGAGGCTCCATCCGGAAGGACATTTTTAAAATGCCTTGCTTCCTCTGTTGGCAGAGGTATTAATTAATTCACAGGCTCTCCCAGCCACCTTTCCAGGTCAGCCCCATTTCCCTGCTGGGACTGCACCAGTTGGCTCCTGGCTTCCCAGGCAGGACAAATTTGCAGGGGGCCTGGGGTACTATACCAACACTCCTGGGGAATTCTGTTCTCTGTCCTAATTCTTTGTAACCATGAAATAGAAACATTAATTAAATCTAGAAAATTATAGTCATAGCTATCCCCTAGAGTATTGATAAAAATACTATTGTGCAGATCATAATAGTCCATTGAATAAATATGTAATACATGTATTTATTGACACAGACCACAGTTAAAATATGTACTTGCTCTATAAAGAATAGCACTCTCATAAAAGTCTAAGTGTATCTTGATAGTGTTTCAAAATCAAAACAGATTCAAGCAAATGCAGCTAAATCTGCGTGACCACTCTGTGAGCATCAGTGTTTCTTGTTTTACACCAGCACCCCTGTTAGGATGGTGAATCATCTTTACAGGCAAGAGCACACAGTCTCAATTTATATCTCCCACTGCAGTGAGCCAGCGTGAGATGTTCACACTAATTCAGTGTAAACAGATGTTTACTGTGTCCAAGTTCACTATAAGTAGATACCAAAATATCCCCCTTCTGGTTCACAGCTGCTGTTTTGTGTGGCATAGAATCAAATTTTTTAGATGCTTTTTGTCCTGATGGAAAGCACGGGACCAGTATTCTGACTTGAGTCTCACGTTTAGAAAGCAACAACTACTGGTGGGTACACAAATGGCTGACATGATGGAAACACTGTGGAGAATTACAACTCTCTTTTAAGCTTTGCATATCATGCTGAATGCAAACACTGAACTTTTAAAGAATATTAAAAAATTCTTTAGTGTTGCCAGAGAACAGATTAGCAAAGGCAGTGAAAAACCAGTAAATTACATTGTATGAAGATACAAAGCACATCCTTTCTCAACATTATTTTATTAATTACAATGATGTTCTTTCTTAATGAAGGTCATAAGTATTTCACTTGTCTGATTTTTAACTGTTGCTATTTTACTGAATAATATTGAGAAACTATACAGCTGACAAAACTACTTCCTCCATATGTCAGGATTCAATTCTAGTTGAGCATTTAAAAAAGTCAAGAAAATAGATATTTTAGAACAGTCTTAAGTCTATGAATTTTAGTGCCACATTTTAAACTACATGAAGCATCTTCTTAAGACAGCACTAATAATTAATACTACTGCAATTAATACCAAAAAGCCTTTCTGTTGACAGGTTTATAAATTATCAGTTCTTTCTTGAAATGTAGAACATCCTACATCTTCTAAATAAAATGCTAAGCTAACAAATGAGTTCCTGCCTAATTGCCAAACACTGATTTGTATGAAGCAGTTGAGGTTACAAAGAAATTGGGAATTCTCAGCCCGGTTTCCCTGCTGATGAGTACGAACTGTCTGTGTAGCTCTCCCAGAGGTGTCAGAGGAATCTCTATAGTGTCACACAAGGGTTCTTAGCTCAAAGTAAACACACTTTCCACAAACTCAGCTGCTTAATCTGTTTGCAGGTTGAATTATAAGATGGGGGTGGATGACTCCGGGTGCTGGGAAGACGCACAGAGCATTTCCACAGTTTCATGGTAAAAAGGGCATGCTATTGTCATCAAAAGACTTCAACCAATTGTTTAATTTTGCTATAGGCTCAGTCGTCTGATCTTAACAATAATGAAAACTAACCTGACCAAAATTTTCCCAAGTAGTTAAGCATGTTAAATTACGTAAATTCTTTTCACTATAGTGGTGCATCACCACTACTTTAATTCTGTTTGTGGCTGCACTTCTACTTTAGCTACCCTGGGTACACGGGATTAAACAAGATTGTTTTACTTCAGGGAAAAAAAAAAAACCAGTAAAAACCCAACCTCTGCTTAAATAGCTATATTATTAAACATTTATAAATAAAACTAGACGTAACAACTTAAGATAGTGTACAGAAAGGTTCAATCAATATTCTCTTTATCATACTTTAATATTTTTTCATAGGTTTATTTTTAGGTTTTAGCCCACACCTCCTGAAGTTTCAAATACATCTAAGTGCTCAGAATAAAAACTTGAATGATTATCAAACAACCACTGTAGGTTTTAAAGAGATGACTAAAAGTATGCATTTTCATATATAGCTACTTTAATTATATTTTATGTAGTTACAAATAAATAAAAATATAGGAATACAACTATTTTTAAATAGGAGAACTCAGCATGTATTTTTTTAAACAAGAAAAGCTTTTGTTAGGTCCTTGCAATATATTACAAGCCAATTTTTGACTACTCTGTAAATATGCTGTAGACATTAAAGTTGAAGATATATATGGACAGAAAGGACAATTTGCATCAGTTCAGCATCGACCACCTTGGAAGGGTGAGAGAGTAGAATTTTGCAGTTGATGAATGTAATGCAGAGATGAGAAGTACTGGACTGCCAAGAGGCACTACTAATAACAAACATGACAATAAGTGCTTCACTAGAGATGAACTTCAGGTTTTGGAGTTCAGTAACCTTTCAACAGGGAAACTCATGATGGGAAAGAAAATACAATCTCTGCTCAGTGACTCAGAGACTTCCTGTGGCTCTCAGTGAGATTTAGAAGCCACTCCTAAACAACCCCATAAGCATTTACTGTGGCATGAAACCTGCCAGATGTGTAACAGATCAAAAATGAGAACTGTAATATTCTACCATGCAATTATAAAGGCAAATACTCTGTTGCCATAGGACTGCCACAGGGTAAAAAGACAGTGGAAACCATTTGCAGGAGATGGAAAGACTTTCTCTGTGCCTTGCACATGTAAAAAGCAAGTTCCATAACAGCAATGAGAGTAACCCTGACTTGCCTAATAGCACAAAACTGTTAAAACAATCAGTCTCACACTGAGTAGGAAATGAGCTGAAAAAGAAGAAATCATTTTAAAGAACTTTTTCTGAGTACTGCTGCACTTTCAGTAATAGACAAAATACCAGAAAAAAATGCTTCATGTGGATTACAACTGCAATTTTTGTTGGAAGGCGACTTACTTTTGAACTTTTTCATTGGCTTCCTGAGAAGCTTCCAGGGCTTTCTGGAGCTTCAGCTCAGTGTCCTTTTGCTCTGATCGAGTTTGCTGCAGCTGAGCTGCCAGCTCTTCAATCTGGCCATAGGTTAGGGTCACAGCATCCTCCCTTCCCTGCAGTCCACCTTCAGAAGTACTGAAAGCACAGTTAGGCTGGTTCTTCAGACTCATTCCTTCAGACAAAGACTTGTATAACCTGGGAAAACCAAATCATATATGTTATTAAGTTTCAGTCTAAGGCTGAGCTGCAAGAACTAATCCATACTTTCAGTATTGTCATATACGGACTCACAAGTACTAGTAGCAAAACAAGTTATATTTCAGAAGTGACAGAGAGTAAAAAGAACAAACCTTTTCCACAAGGCTCTTCTATAAGTATTAATAACCATAAAAATTCAAAAAAGTAAAAAAAAAAAATTCTGCAAAAACTCAAGAGGAAGTATTTTTCAGCTTTAGCATCTTGTTGATCACCTCTGAGCTCCAGCAAAAAGTTTTTATTGTGATTTACATGAAGTTGAATTAATCAGCATAAGTTATTGATGTGTTATTAACTTCGGCTACACACAGGAGTCTCTTAGCAATCAGACCCACCAGCTACAGGAGATTTATTTGCAAAAGAAGACTTTTCAATAAAATGAAAGGAATAAAAACACTACAGTTCAAAAATTAAAATCAGTAAATCAGCAGGATTACTTATAAATAACATTTGATCATGCTAATCAATTCTAAAAGTCCCCATTCAGTTTTATCCATGATTTTGAGGTATGTTCATAGACGTTCCAAATCACAGAGCACAAACCCAGTACTCTTTCATTGCACAAACCAGAATATAGTATTAATGCTTTGTATTTGTGTGCCAGAAAGTTCTGGACAAATCAAACATTATTTCAGTGTGGATTTCTAGTAGCAGTATACACTGATTACAGCATTCAAGACAGCTGCTAGTATGCAATATCACATTTTCTTTCTTTATAGTTTATTAAGGTGTTTGCATGGAAAACAGTCTGTTCCAACAGCCCATGAAGGAAAATCATAAATAAATTAAAATATAATATACATGGAAAAACAAAATGTGGATGAACTAAGAGAAATAGAGAAGTTAAAAGGTTAGAGTGTTGACATGTCATTGTGCATACTACCTGTGATTATCTGAAAACAATGTAAAAAACCTTTTCAATTAAATGAAGACATATTGAAAATATAAATATTTATAAAGGGACATTAAAATTCCTAAGATGGACTAATTAAAAAAAAATCACTCTAGCAGTTGCACATAAAATTTACTGACTGAAGTTCCATTACAGTTGAGCATTGATCACCATGGAAAAACACAAAGGTATGCAAATAATGTCGAAAGCAGGTTACTGAAATACCACTGCTGCCCGCTTCTTAAACACCTGGCACAAGATTAAAAGAAAAAAAAAGACAGATGAGAAGCTATACTGTTCAGTGAATATATGGGTCCTCGAATAAAAAAAAAAAAAAAAAGTAACAAAAACTAAGAGTTTTTTTCCAGAATATACGAAAAATAAAGTAATTTATTTAGATCCTGAAATACCGACTCTCTGTGGCTACAACTGGGCCCCTTTTCAAAGACTGGCTGTGAAAACCACATACATACTACTATAATTGCAATATACTACTACATGTCTTATAGTGATTGCATCTGAGGGACCAATAGATTCTGATGTATACACTTTGTAACCAGGGTGATTCCTCCACATAAAGGCACTGTGATTGACAGATCTTCTAATATTTTTTTTCAAAAGCATGCAATTTCCAGACTTCCATCAATATGTGTTTTGGTAAAATACTTTTTTTCATCCTTTCTGAAAATTACTAATTTGAAATTACTTCCTTCACCCGAAGATTATTTCTTCAACGAATATTGATGCTATAATTAAAAAATAAATGGGAGTTATAGGCCTGAAGAATGGGTCACAGAAGTATTCAAACAGTCCCCGGATTTCAGTAATTCACATGCTCCTTTTAGTAAGCTTTTTGCTTTACTATGGCATCATGGCCTCTTTCCTGCTCCAACTTAGGTCTGAGAGCTTCAAAGGCCCACCTTAACTGTGTCTAGGCAGAAGAAAAAGTGACATGAGATGATATTACTTGTGTAGCTCCTGTAGAGAGAAAGAGATTTCCTCAGTCCCCAAAGTCAGAGTAGCTTCAAGCCTGCAAAGAATATCACCAGTTGTAACTGCTCCCAGAGGGACTTGACTTTGGCTGAAAATCAACTCCTATGAAGTGCTGCTCCTAAAACACTCCTCACCTTGCCACGCATACTTTTGCTGCAAGGTGGGAAATGATTTTCCAGCTGAAGCAATTACTGAACAACACAGCTAAACCTTCCACCTAATGGAACAAAAAAAAAAAAAAAAAAAAAAAAAAAAAAGCAAAAAACCAAACATTCCCTACCCGTTCCCTCCCTCTGCCTCCACCCCAGTGATAAACATATCCAATGTTCCCAAAGGCGTGTAGGTCTGACCTTGGTTTCCACCACAAATGTTTCTCACAGGTCCTGGAGACCTCTCAGACTTCAGCCTGCCCTCAGGATGGCTTTGAAGAGTGTACCCTCACGCCACTGAGTGCACTCAAGGGCCAGGCAGCATTGATACCTTGAAAATACTGCCTCAAAGCTGCTCTTAGGAAACACTGCAATATGATGATATCAAAAAAGCCCATAAGACCTAAAGGACTTTGAGATTTTGCTGTGAAGTGGAGGATATTAAATAGTCAAGTTTGCATTACATGTGAGTCAGGAGCCTAACAGCTGGTAGACTGGTAACTAGATGACATTGCCCTACCATAGATAAATATTTTACTAGTCTTCCTTTGCCTGCACTTAAACAAGGTATGAGGACTGTGTTTTCTCAGTACAACAAACCATCTCTCACTAATTTATCTGAAGGCAGCAGCCAAAGGCAGACTCTGGCACACAGGCCATGGGCCACGTTACAACAGGAATGCTCCTTGCACATTACACACAGAGTATGCTCTCTGCATTGTCACAGTTCATCACACAGTGTCACTCTCTTGTGTGATGTACCCATGCACTCTAGTCTAGGATGAGCTCAGGCAACCTCAACCACTTGTTGAACACTGGCCACCATTGGTTTTCCTCTCTGTGGTGGTTGGGCACACAAACTGAGGAGTTCACAGGACATTATTTTGACAGATTGGTGCTGATCATGCGTGTCCATGCTGTCCAGACTCGATTACACGTGAGTACGGAACAACAGTGAGCAGCACCTTGAGATTCAGCCTTCCTTCCTGAAATGATCTAGAGAAATCTGCAACCTGAACCGGGGTCCTAAGAGCCTGGACATTAGATGATTCAAACAGGTTCATTAGATAGAGGGAGAGCTTGAATTGACTATCATCCATCTTAGAATTTTTATGTTTCAACAAATATCAATTAAAGGCCACTAGCAAACACATTTTTCCTCCTTGGGCTCAGTCTTCTTATCTTTAAATCGAGCAAACACAATGCTACCTTTGCAAAGCGCTCTGATCTTCACTAATGTCAAGAGAGTAATCACTGTTGAAAGAGCTAAGTTAGATGCAGCACAATCAGAATTTAGGACAAAACTAAACCCAGATGGTCTTTGGTGATGTCAAACAGGAAACATATTCTTTTCAGCTTCATTTTTACTGTCCAGGACTACTGAAGTACCCATATCATTTCCCTGTGACTAGCCTGGGAGAGGGGTAAGGACATGGAATTTATCATCTGAGCCTTTTTTGAAGCTGAAGGACTACCCAGGTAAGCTCTCAAACAAGACATAATTGGAAATCATGCCTCCATTACAAACTCTTCATTTAGGGAGTTGCACTGTAATCAAGTGACTTCTGTTCACTTTATGCAGCCCGTGGGCAAATTGCTCAGGTAGCACAGCCTCATGTGAGCAACATGCACACGACATTCAGCACAGCCTACCATTCCTCACATTCACTGTGCCATAAAGGTCTAGGACCTCCACAAAGATAGTTTCTGGATTAACAGTGTTTGGTGAAACACAGCAAAACATACATGAGACTGATGAATAGAAGGAAGTGTTTCTGAGGTGTTTGCAGTTATAGTGCTATTCCCTTCAGCTAGAGCACAGACCTACAGCTAAGGAGGCTAGCTGGCAGCTAAGAAACCCACCTGAATTCCCTGAGTATATGATACACCCGGGGCTGAGGTCTCTGCTATCTCTAATTGATTAGAGACTGGAAGATTGCAACTTAGCGTTAGCTTTTTTTCTTACAGAGATATAGTGCACCTGAGTTCACAGAAAAGACCACTGTAGATTTTATGCTTTAATCATGAATATTACTTGCTACATGTTAACATTAATTACACATCTTCAGGGTTTCACAGTGTACCTGTGCTAACTGCACAACACAGATTCACAGGCTCTCCAAATTATTCCATGAATTAGAGAACTGTGTTTGCAATACTGCAAACTATTGCAAATACTCTTTGCAGTTTTCCCAAGTTATATGTTATTCCTAGAACCAAGCTTTCCATAAAATGTTCCTGTCATATTTTGACAGGGAATTGCCTGCATTAGCATATTCTGGCCTAAGCATTCGCCGGGTCCACCATGGAGGCTTGCTTCTAACTAGGTAAAATTAACCCAAAATTTTAAAAAATCCAACCAAATTTGTAAGATGTTTACTTTATCCCACTAGATGCTACAAGTAAGAATTTTGCTATCTTGTATCTGTTCTTTATTGTCAATTCATATGCTTTGGCCATTCTTAAATATTTGCCAATGGCTTTAGTTAACAAAATAATTTTAACTTAGTATTTGTAATACTGTAGTTATTCCCTACAGTAATAGATTATTTAGGTAACACTGCAAATAGAGAGGGAACCTTATCTATTAATCGAAGACAGAGCTGGCACCAAGAGTGACCTCAGTATGTGAATATAATGGACATTTAAGATGGTGCCAGCAACTCCTGTTTTTTTTTTTTTGTGCATCACAACCTCTTGTCTGCTCTCCCTGGGAAGTGTGAGCATTTAGCAGAGGCAGAGCAGCCCCTGGCTCGGCTGTGGGCAGCAGGCAAAGAGGAGGGGCACAGCCAGCTCACAGACAAGAGGCATTGCCACCTTCCCCATCCCCAGGCTGAACTGGCAGCACCTGTGCCTCTCTGGAGGCTGCTGGAGGCTGCTGGGCTGACATGGATCACTGAAGGGGTGTGTACATGGGTGGTGTGAGCCAGCAGCTCTGGCCCGGGGCCAGCAGGGAAACTGCCGATGTCAGGGATTTGCAGAAACACAAGCTTGGTGGAAGAGACACAGAGGATCTTGTCCTAAAGGTCATAACGATTTATTTTTTATACTGAGAGTATGTTTTTAGCAAGATTTCTGACAACTGTTTGAAGAACAGTGCACCATTTTCCTCAAATCTAAACTGAATTAAGACAGCAGTAACTCTTGGTAGTGCACTAAAATAACAACCACTGGCATACCAACAAAAACTGGTAGAAAACAATGTACTACTTTGTAATTTTAAACACCATGTATTACTTTTTGTCTTTTTCTGATGATCCTTGCCAAGAGCTTCATCCTGAACACTGTCATTCACAAGAAAATCAGGGTATTTATTATGGCAGGAAGGAACATGAGGCCTTCTGGCCAAGCATTTCAGGATCAGCTCCTGCAGTCCCCACATACCCACACACTCACCAACCCAGCCTAGACCTTCAGCAACCCCTTCAGCTCCCACAGGCTTGACAGTACTGCTGGCATAAACATTTACTCTCCAAAATGCCAACCACGGAAATCTTCCCTGATGACAAAGAATGGGTGCACTCAAGAGCCAGACATTTCTGCTAGAAGCCTTAATTGATGTTGCCTGTCACCATAGTTTGAATTTAGATTTGCTTGCAGAACTAATAAAATCTAATAGAGATTTCTTTGTTAGAAATTATGCATGAAGTTAAGGCTAATATGGCTTGGGCCATTAGTTTCCTTTGCAGCTTCTCACTGGTAAAGATAATGGCAATTGACTTCCATTTTACATGACTAACCTACACACATTTTATTTACAATTTTATTTCAAATGAATAAAATCCTTTGGTAAAAAGTAGGAATATTGGTGAATCAACTCATATTAGATAAATTGCAACAATCCAGATAAAATAGGTAAGAATCCTGACCCCAAAAACTGAAACAGTCAGCGAAGTGTCCACTCAGTGCAAAAGGACACACCATAAATATATCTATATAAAAGAAATCTGATGGCACTGATACATATCATAATGCAGGCACCAGAATCACCTGAGAACAAGCTCAATGTAATGACTATGTGCTGTTGACTTTTATTTTTGTCTCCAGGGAATAGTGTTTACTTTGCTTTAAAATTTATATGAGTCATTTTGTTATGTGCCTTTTTTTAATTAGTCGGAAAGAAATAGCCATTTGAGAAAGAGAGCGGAAATCAATTCTGATTCGATGCCGATAGCTACTGTGCGATGTAAACTGTGTGTTCTTTCTAATTAAATGTAAACACGTGCAGTTCTAAAGTCCAGCAGTGATGACAACTACTAGAAAGGATTGCCTAAGACCTGGTCAACTGATCCTTGTGAACCTTTTGTTCATACCGTAGGCGAACTTGTGCAATCTGTCTCAGGTGAACGCCAGTTGTAACTGACTTTATTTTAGGTCATCTTCAGAGAAAAGACTTGACAAGAATGTGGAGAGCTCTGTAATACCTCCAGTTACCCATTAACTATGTCCTTCTGATAGCTAATCAATAGCATTGCATGGAGCCAAACACACTGCACTGAACTGCCCCTCTTCCAAAAGCCAAGTCTTGGTAAATATTTAATGGCAGTAAAGGTGTTTTGACTCTTATCAATCTGATATGTTAAAGAACTCTTGAAAGAAACTTTATCTTCCTTCTCTCTGCATAAATAATTTGTTCAGTTACAATTTTAGTCTTAGGCAAAAGCACCGAATTTAATGATCTAATGCTTTTAAATCAAGGCTTTGGACAGAGAAAATGTAGTTTCAATCCACATGTCACAAAATAAAGAAAACCTGAAGTTTATTTCCTTGATAAAATGCCAACTAGAAATATACATCAAGGAACCTAGCCCTTTATACTGTAGTAGTAAATACTGTGCCAAACTTGCTCAAAAACCTGTTATACAAGTGCACATTTGAGATTTTCTTACAAGGCTTCAGTTTCTGAAAAATTCTTAACTCTTATTCACATCAAGACGACATAGGATTTTTAGCTTCTTTTCACCAGAGGAAGAAAACCCAACTCTAAAATAGTTATACTAGGATCCAGAGACTTTTGTCCATCCATTTTTTTTTGTATCATACATTGAATATTCACATCTTCAAGTGGATATATTAATGCGATGGGTTTTATTAAGCATTTTTCCATTTTCTGTTTTCTGTTTCTGTTTTTTCTGTACAAAGCTGCTCATTTATATCCCTAACAAAGAAACTTCTGTCCTGATCCTTTAACATCATGCAGGTATCCCTCTGCTACAGCCAGGTAGGATCTAAACACCACCTTAGATACTTAGATGGGCTTATTCCATGCCTCTGTGCTAATGTCAGAGGATGGAGGAATCCTCTGACTCTCTCCCACAGCACAGTCTTCCAGCTTCTTCTGTATGATCCAACTTCAATATGAACATAAGTATTTTGAAGAAACTGATTCAGCAATGGATCCAAGCTTTTTCTTGGAAAATAATCTGGGAATAAAACACTGATAGTGTTTCAGTTTCCAAAATGTGAATCACCATAAATGTTTTCCCAGAAGTATAAGCATTACATTTTCCCCAGTGTTTACATGGTCTCCTTTGTGCTCTTGATGCCATTCAACAGTCTTCAAAAATAAAGATCACAGGAATAATTCCCAAACACTGGCATAGATAAAGTGAACAGTCTGAAGTTTTCCAATCACTAGTAATTGCCTCTGGTGAAAATAGTATTAATTAAAATCATAAAGGCATATAAATTAATCAAGCAGCGAAGCACATGGCACCATTTAGGAATGATCAGCTGAAGAAAGTCTGTTACTAAAAACCTCAGAAAATATCTTGCACTTAATACAATGTTATCTTTATAAATCAGACATGATCCTGAGTTTTATGGCTGTCCTGATTTGCTATTGTGATCACTTGGCTTAACTCCTCCACTGAATCAGAAAAGCAAGAGACAAAGCTGTCTTGGACCCCAAGCTGGAAGCCAGCCCTGCCTTCCAGCATGGCCAGAAACATCCAGCTGAGGAAGAGAAGAGTCTCTCCAGGAGCAGGCAATTAGAAGAAACACAAAGGATGGAAACATGTTTCAAAGATGGAATAATTGAATACATATGGTATTTCAGAGAGGGATGATCTCATGGATGAACTGAGTAGCCCTAAAGCTAGAAATCCTCAGTGTGACTAACCTGAGAAGGGGAATCTGCTCCTTGTCCCTACTTTGTTGCTGAATGATTCAGTGGGTTAAAAAAATTCTTTGAATTATTAAAAAAAAAAAAGAAAATGTAACTTTTAAAATTTGAGGATACTTCCTTCCCTGTCCCAAGAAAATAAAACAGAAGATTTGAACAATTTTGTCTGATCTTACTCTAAGGTGTTACTGAAACATATTATGCAACTCTGATGAAAGGTAAACATGGTGTACTGTGCTCCGGTCCCCAGCTTTGGTCACTAGAGTGCCAGTAAGTGAGGTACTGATGAACTCTAGGTGAGTGTGCCCAGCACATTTCTCCTCCTTTCTTGGTACTGTACACAGCAACATGTACCATTCTGCAATGGCTGGTGACTCACTAGGAGAACTGCATGTCCTGCAGTCTGAAATCTGCCCTCCACTTGGGTAAAGACACCCAAAATGTCTACTTTAATGCCATGGCTTCGCCCATACAAAAATGCCGTTGGTTTGGGGATTGCTGTGCAGATACACACTTAGCAACTCACCTCCTGAAAGCCATGTAAGTGACACAATGGAAACCTATCACTACTCAGTAAGTCGTGTCTTACCTAGCTGCTGCTGCCAAACCCTTGCTCATATAAATCATACAGCTCCTTGGACAGGTAAGCACTATGAAACAAGGCAGTTAAAACGATGGCTTAAATGATAAAGGGAGCGCCTGGGAAATTTAATATAAGGGAAGTCTGCTTCCCTATTGTACCAAAGCTTACTGAAGTAACTGGGCAGACTTGTCTGGGCCATTCTCCTTAACGTGAAACAAGGACACATGCTAAGGGAATGATTTAGTGGATTGGGGATAAAAGCTCTGTCTTGAATTCCCTCTTCTATTTCATGTCTTCTATGTGGTACTGAGCAAGTCACAACATGCAAAACTTAGCCTGCCATGCTGAAACTGGGAGTAAAGTGTCTTTTCCTAGCTCGTTTTCTTTAAAATCTAAGCTTTCAGGGTCCTGGATTTCTTCTTATTACGTATATGTGCAGCATTTGGGAAACCCAAGGCCCAGACTGGTTCTCTGGTCTCAGCGCCAATTATCACTGGTGGAAAGACACTAAAGAGCTAATTAACAGTCTGCATGCATTAACAACGCACATCAACCTGGTTAACCTCAGCAGACAGATCCAGGTTTGGGACCTTAATGGAAGAAACAGTTTTTCACAAGTTTTTGTCTCCCCATTGCAGATTAGTGACCACTGTCACCACGGTGCATAGGCACTGACAGCAGCCTCCTGTGCTTTGTTGATCTGCCCCGAGCACAAACATCCTTGTTTTCTGAGATGTTCTTTCTTTCCTCCCAGTGAAAGGGGCCATCAGCTGGATACAGACCATGACTGGAAGCCAAAACACACAACTTTCATACCTCTTGAAAAGTGAGAGATTAGACTGGTGGCTGCTGGAGAAAAATCAGTGAAGAGAAGCTCCAAGCATAGGGGTTGGAAAGAGACTATAAACGGTGTTGAATTGATTCCTGAATCCTAAAATTTTTAAATCAGCTTCCCTCACCTCTCTCTTCCTTTACCCTCATGAGTTTTGAACATTGAGCTATTGAAATAAAATATGTAAAAAATTAATACAGTTACACACTTTAATTTAGCTTGACTGAAGAGGAAGACAATATTTTTCACTTTATGACACAGAATTTCACAAGAAAAACTGCAGTTTTTTCTTTCATTTCTCCATAACCAGCAGGTAAAGTGAAACACTAGCAGGAAATATACTGGTTGCACTGAACCAAAGAATTAATTATTTTCTCAGGACCTGACAAGGAAACTGAAAGAGTATGAAAGGTCTTGTGAAATCCAGCCAACATGGAATTCAACACTCTTCAATTCCTTATTTATTTTTTGAACAGGACAAGATAATTATTGGTATGAATACTGTCTACTATGCTTATACACATCCAACAGGTACTATATCCTCCTCTGATATGAGCAGTAACATTGCTCAAGAGAGAAAACTAAATTCCTACATCACGACATTCCTCATTCTACTGTCACAACTGTAAAAGTATAGTAAAATAACTCCTTTGGTACAGACAGTAGGGAAGAAGAGCTAAATGATAGAATATGTATTTCTCTATCTCCACCAAAACCCTTAGGATGGAAGTCCCTTTTACAGAATATGACTGAAACAAACAGAACATTATCTTACACGAGCCTGGGTAACATTAAGATCCTGCCTAGCTCAGAAGCAAAAGAAAGATAAATCAGATAATATGAACCTTGTTATCCATCTTTCTTCACAGTCTTTTTGGTGAGGGACAAATTCACAGAACTTCTTCCCCTTTGATGAAAGTTCCTTCCAGTTCAATCTTCTTTAATGATAGTGGAAGATATTAGTGCATTTCCCATTGAGAACCAGAAGAAAGCCTAGTGAAGACTGCTTTGAATTTATTTGTATCAAGAAGCTAAAGGGTATGGCTGCAAGTAGGTGCTCTTCTGTCTGCCTAGTACAGCTAAATACTTTCTGGAAAACTTGCTGCTTCCTCCTGATCTCTGGGAATGGAAGACCAGAAGAGAAAAAAAATGCAAGAAAATATTACTTTACACAGCCAAAAATAGAGGCAAGAAGAATAAGTTCCTTCAAGAATAAAAAGAAGCAATAACTAATCTAGATGTTTGAAATTTTGGCCTCAACTTTGCTTGTTTCAATGACCATAAATTGGGTATGACACAAGTCCTCCATGGTGTATTTTCACCACATATTTCAATACAATGTATGTAGTTTTTACCTTAACGAGATATGTAGGATCAGAATCAATGAATCAACACCATTATATGCCCCTAAGTTATTTTTTCATGGACAGCAGGTGAGCGGATGTCATTCCTCTGTTTAATCAGGAGTTAAAGCGTGTACAGTAATTCCTTATTTTCACAATATTCCTTCTGACAAAGATAACAACCATAAGAATGGTTCCCAGCTGGCTAAACCTGACATACAGGTTTTGTTAATAAAAAAATGCATGACTTAATTAATGAAATGGATCTATTAAGACTGTCCCCCAATCAACCAGAGTGGCCCCACCTACAGCTGAACTTCACATGACCTATCTTATGCAAAAAGAATTGTAATAACTTGCACTGGAAGCTGCTATAGAGGAAAGGTTGCTATGAAGAAAAAATATGACTTAGAAATGCATATAATGCCCCTAGAGGAGAAAGCATAGTATTTTCACTTTTACTCAGCATTTTCCTTTACAGTGAGTAATTGAAACAATTTTGCTAAACTGTGTAAAATTATTTCACAAAGAATAATTACATTTGATCTATTAGCACCTGATACTATCTATTGTCTAAATTGCTTGCATTCAATCCATGAGTAATGTCAACAGTATTAACGTCCATTATGGAAGAATTAGCTGAGTAAAAATAATTTTAAAATGTTTGACATTCTTGTACCATTTCTCTAGCATAATTTTCAAAATAAGTATCATTGTACCAACATATTCTTAGATTTCTTTTTAAGCAATGTCTTTATTTTAAAGTCTGCAAACTCAGGGTCTTTAAAATCACAAACAATTTTCCTGTTTTGTTCTGGCAAGCATGAATCTGTAGCAATATCTACTCATTTTACATTCTTCCGTGTTCTATCTAGCTGTCCCACACTAATTGGCTGTCCAAATTCACCTCCATCAACTTTGGCAGGCTCAACACCTCCTTCAGAAAACCATGTTTTTCCCCCCCAGACATAAAGAGCTGCACTGTTACAAACAGAAAAAAGGAATTCTGCAACATTTCTACAATAAAGTTATATATATACACTATTTTGATCACACACACACATACATGCCCCAAACTGAACTAATGCAACAGCAGATACCTATTTTCTTCTCTCTTGCAGCCTCATTCCTATTTCAAAGATTTCCAAATTCGTGCTTGCCTTTTAGCAGAGGAAATCCTATGAACTGTTTAAGATTACATCCTCACTGAAAGCAATGAATGCCACAGTCTTCTCCAGAATAAAAAGCTACTTTCTCTCCTTGAAAGAGTAACTTTACAGTAATTTGGAGGAAGCAGGAGAAACAGTTGGTCATTAAACATTAAATGTATTAATGAGGCCCTCACAGTGTATGACTCATCTGGAAAAGGCAGTTCTGTACTTGCATTTCAGAAGGACTGCTGCAATACAATAGTTACTGTGATAAATTTAGGTTTATCTCACTTAATATTTAGCAGAATCTAATAAAGAAAACTTAATGCACTTTCCAAAAAATGCATGAGTAGCACTATTTACATCTTACAGCTAGGGGAATTGAGAGGCAAAGAAAAAACATTCCAAAGGAGGCCCTTCATTTCCATTCCTCAAATGGAGACCTTTAGGACTTGGTGTTTACAACTTTCAACTCCAGATGAAAACAATGACAAATCAGAACATTCAAAGCAGGAATCCCCCAGCACTTTAGCAGCATGTGTAAAATCATCCATTTCTTCAGACTCATGCTGCTCTTGAAGTCTTGCTCAGTTCTCTGGAAATCTCAGACCTGTGAATATGGGTGAAGCACTTGGTAGCAGTTGCTTGTTACATGGCATTGTTGGAAATGAGCTTCTGCAGAGCTCAGAAAAATGACAAAAAAAAACACCCCAAAAACCCCCGAAGCTATATAGGATGCTGGCTTGATTAGTAAAGAGTTTCATATAATGCCCTGGAGTGGACAGAAAAGTGATTAATGTAAAGTCTGATACATTAGGAGATACAAAGAAAGACATAATTCCTAAGGACAGAAATTCTGTTTGCTCTCAGGACGTTGTAAATCTGTGCTTTATAGTTTTTTTTTTACCAATCTTAGTTGCTCATGATCTATTGAGCACTAAAATCATATCACTGATGAAAGCTTTGTGCATTTCCTTACTCTGAAGTTCTGACTCATTTAGGTGATTAGAAGGCAGAATGGTAACAGAGATAAAGTAACAGGACCACTTCAGAGCACACTTAAATCACTATGAGAACTCTCAAGTCCAAGGTAAATATATCTGTTCATAAGGAACTCCAGAAATGGAGACACTAAGAGAAACAGGCATGTGAACTACATCCTGGGCTTTCAGTGTAGATTTTGTCCTGTTTTGCCTACTTTGTAGCAAATGAGCTCTTCGTTTTGTCTGAGGAAAAAATTAGCTCGTAGGAATCTGAAGAACAGAAACAAAATACTTATGTCTAGAGCTGGGGGAAATGTGACACAGTTCAGAAGTCACTTGTAAGAGCAGAGTAGACGACGGGATTTTTTAGATGGTGGACAAAAAGCTTTGGGACACAAAACCCACATATTTTACAACAAATGAAAACCAAAATCAGCTCATCAAAATAATCAGAACCCAGAGTCTGATGTACTTTTATCAAAAAACAGTAACATCTTACTCATATTTATGATGAATAAAATTCACTGGCAGTACAGGTGCAGGCAAGCCTTCAGAGAGAGACAGAAAAAGAAATGGAGTATAACATTCCTGGAGTAAATATGGTGTGTGTGGGGAAGAACTTCAGTTGCTGGCCCCATCAAGTCCTGACAAAAGGAATGTGAGAGCTGTTCCCAAGGTGAAAGAAGACAGGCTGAACAATGTGGCTAATGGGATCACATTGAGCTAATGGGATCACCACGACTTGTTTTACTTCTGTTGGTGCGTGTCAGAACTCTGATGTGTTTTAAAATACATTCTACAGCAGCAGGCTAAATCTTGAGGCATTTTGGAGGGAATTTACATATCTTCAGGTTTTGAGCCTTGTGTAGAAAGAGTCTATGGGGTAAGAACATTTCAAGTTCAGAAATTTGCAAATCCTAAGAGCAGATTCTCTTCTGTCAGGCAAAGAAAAAAAAAGGAACAGAAGGCTCAAACATGTCAGTATCTTATTAAACATGCATTTAATGCTGCTGCCCTCACATAAATCTGCAGAGGTTACAGACACCTTACACTTGCACAAGTCCCCAGTTGCTATCTTTCACCTGCCAGGTGTAGACAAGAGAACGAATGCAGCCACACTGTAGCACCCAACTACACATTTAGATTTGGCAAGTACTGACAATACTTGGGAATGCTGTAAGTAATATTATTGATTTTTAAGCTCTGAAAACTTGCTTAATGCTCTTGATTATGGTATCCTGAAAGTATTCTAGAATTATCCGTAGTCAACACATAAGGATTTAAAAATAAAATTGTTCAGGTCAACATGACCCAGCTTTGGCACCTACAGTTAAACTACTGCTCCAGGAAATTACTAGTTTTTCAAAGGGGCACTTGCAGGTCCCTTCCCTGCTCCCTACATGCAAACTCAGGTGTCTAAATTTACATATATGAAACTGAAAATTTTGGCCACATTGTTTAACAGGCAGATCTGCTGGGAGGTCTCTTGTAACCAGATTTTTTTAAAGCCTCATATTTATTGGACAGATACTGGCCCAATTCCAATCCACAACTGCAAATCCAAAGAAACAGCTCAGAGCAAACCAGCAGCCTTATTAGCTTTTAAAGATTTCATTTTCAAGAACTCAAGACCCTTTATTGACTAATGAAAGGTTGGGTCCCCAAGCCCACAGACTGATGTTGCTTGGAACATATTTTAATCATTTTGGAGTGCTAGCAGCCATCTGTCTGAAGAGCTTTGATCACATAAATGCACTCTGAACTGCAGCTCCTTCCGACTCCAAACCCTGTCCAAAAGCCAAAGGGAACCCGCAGGCATGGCAACTTTGAGACAATTCAAAGCCTTGCACTGTGATAAGGCTGCTTTTATTATTTAGCACATCATTAGATTTAATGACACCACAGATAAGAGATACACTAAAAAGATACCATTGTCATCGCCTATCTTATAACAGCAACATCCAACTGTGACTTTGCTTTGTTTCTACTCAACACTTGTTACTTACTATGCTATTTTAAAAGAATAGTTAAATGAAACAAAAGGATTTCTTTTCCTGCTGCAAACATCAGAAATAGTAAAAAAACCGTACTTAACAAAAAAAAAAAAAAAAAAAAAAAAGACTTTGTTTTTTTAATACTTTCTTGCTTAGCTAAAAAAAAAAGACACAAAAGACAAGCAGAGAAATCCCAAATAATCTACTGTATTTTCAATTTAGACTATTAACTGTTGGGCAGATACTGCTTGCACATACAAGCCTACTTTGACCAGCACTGAATACAAACTTACATTGAAAAGAGAGAGATCCTTTATACTTAGAGCTCTTAATATTACAATATTTATATACAAATGATACACGTTTCCCATTATTTCCTACTTTTGAAACTATCTGGCCATCTCAAAGCTTATTTTGTGGTGATCAGTATTTTTTGTTGTGGTGCCTTGTGAATGGTACAGACACATGCTATTAACTATGAAAGCTTGGAAGCAGTGACAGTGTCAGCATGAAAAAAATGTATTTCAATTACCAGAGTCAAGAAATTGCTCTCAAAAATCAAAGTAGAAGCCCTAAGAGAATGGTAAAAACTGCAGAAAAATATCTCTCTTGATGACAGGAGAGACACAGTGGTGGAACCTGTGTGACAGAGCATGACTTTATTTGCTCCAAAAGTCAGCAGCCTCAGTGAGTTCAGCCCTGAGATTACAGTGCTTGCAGGTTTCTCTTCATTCTGAGATCTTGTTTCTGGCTCTCTTCCTCAGGACATCAGCCACCAGTAACCAGGAAAAACTTATAGTTTTGTACAGTATAATGACATACTTTTCAATTCACTGTCATACCAAGTGTGGCTAGCTAGCAGTGTGAAGAAGGTGAAATAAATAAATAGATAGATAGATAGATAGATAGATAGATAATTAGATAAATTAAAAAAAAATTAACCCTGCGCTTCTTTGTCATTCGTGAAAACATTTTCGGGTGGCCATTCTGTAAGGCTGATACAGCATAGATTAAGATAAAAGAAGACAAAACCATAACATGAAATGGCTCACGTAGCGGAAGAGCTTCTCTAAATTCTTTGCTGTCAGAGAAAATACAACACTGATGGTTTACTCAGCATAATTCCCTCCTCTCCTTCTGTGGCTTTTCCTTCCAAACTCAGAGCCATAAAAGCTCCTCTGCTACAGAGACAGCAGCTCCATACCACTGCTTACATGCCTTTTCTTGGTGGCATCAGGAAAAGACAACTAGCCCTGTGCTAGTTCTCCTTTCTGTCATGACCAGGTAAACTGCTGCTTATAAAAGCAAACTATTACTAGTATGTTACACTTCACTCAAATAATTGAGAGACTCAGAACTGAGCAAATCCCAGCAGGCCCACTTACTCACTGGAAAACTGTGGCTGAAACTTCCAAGTTGGACTCTCCAAAAAATGACAGCTTTCACACCTATGCTGGAAGAACTACCCATACCAGAGGAGTAACACATCATTATGAAATGCTGGACACAGGTTAAAAACCTTCCAAAACACAAAATCTCTATCACATTAGTTAGAAAAGCAGTTTGTGAATGGGAAGTTAAAATGGAAATTTTTCCACTAAAAGGCATCAGCATGACATGCATGTATCAATTTAACAAAAGCTCTAAGTTTAGACAGGAATTGAATAAAGAAAATACCTTACTCTCGACCTCTCTCTTTGTAAACAAAACAGGTGGGCAGCCTTCTGTTTTGTATTCTGTGACAGGCAGAGGACTTCTGTCACCTGCATTCTTAGATACTCCCTAGGTATCTAAGGAATACATTTTTCCACTGCGAGCAGTGTTAAGCACAGAGTAAGAAAAGCAATGTTATGTCTAGCACTGACTGAAAATTGCTCATGTAGAAAGTATTTCCATCAAAGATTTTTTTTTAATTGGGAAATGTAAATTTCAACATAAAAAATTATCTTGTCTTCCTGTGGCACGTTTCTAATTGAAAAGTTTTCTTTCACCTTCATATTTCAAACTGAAATGCCATTTTGTTTCAGTTCTTCAGCTGAAGAGAACTGAACTGAAACACATGAAAGTCATGATTTTTTGAAATGATTGAATTGACATTTTAACATAAAAACATGTCCTGTGAAAAACCAACAAAAAATGGCATTTTAAGTCCTCCTGACAATGTTATTACTTTATTTCTAAATATCATATTAATAACAAAAGAATTCCCTTTCATACAATATTTATAGGGCAAGCCAAATTCTTTTTTTACACTTTTAGATTTTCCTCCTGACTCCTCATGGGGAAATCTGTCTTCCAAATAGCTCTTATTACACACACGGCTTTCCTGTGTTTAACTCGCTCTAGAGAGGGCTGCTTCTTATTCTGTATCTGTTTTCCTTCTCTCATTTTAAAGCAAGAGTACCTGGATTTTCATAGTCTCTAAAGGTGTTATGCAAAAGGGTAAAACTTCTTTTTCAGTTAATACAAATAAAGCAGCTGAAGCAGAGTATAGTGATATGATTCATCTATATTCATTCAGCATTTCAACATTTCAATGATAGAATCAGAATATGCAGCCTTTGGCCACACATCCTTTCTACCAGGTAAGAGATTCCATAATCCTGCATGTGCTCTTTATAGATTCTCCGATTTTGATTTTGCGTATTCTTACATTATATAGAATAGATATTAACTTCAGTGATCTCATAATCCTAATTTTTACAAGTATTTCTACAGGAGTTTCATACTCTGTCTTGCTATCTACTCCAAAGTACCAGTAGCAGTCAGTGGGTTGACTGCAGGTAGTTCTTCCAGAGGCTTTAAACCTTCCAAGAACTCCATTTTATTACTCTTAAGCGACTTTTAAAAACAGCTTCTAGACATTTCTAACTATGTGCTTATTTCAAAAAGCACAGAACAAAGTTACACCTCCTAGACTTTTCAGCTCACTGAGAAACCAAGGAAGTCGTAACAGAAAATCATACAGAGCAGAGGTAAAAAAGAAGGTGAAGGTATCAGCCAGGCAAAGGACAGCTGTGAACAGAATGGCAGCAGGGCCCTGTATACAGAGTCGTGAGACCATATCAGCATCCAATGGCAAGGAATTCCTTTCTGTCAAGCAAATCGTTGCTCTTAGAGAAGAACAGAAACTCATGTGAAAAGGCCCATCCCAGCAAAAACGACAAAGTAAATGTTGTTTTAGTTCACATTACCCCATGACAGCAAATAAGTAGAGAAGTCGGCTCAAGTCTGGAGCAATACAGTATAAGTACCTGTGCAGTACTTCTAGCCTTAATGTACTTGGCACAAAAAGTGACTGGTTGGTCCTCAATTAATTTGAAAAACTTAAGAAACTTTGCCACGATAATACCCAGTAAGAGAAGCAGTAGTGGAATTAGCATAGGGCATGGTGCAAATTAAAACTGCATCACAGAGTGTGTTATGTGCTTCATATTCACATCCATATTCATATTCATATTCAGGCTGCTTCCTCAGACCTGCTGCTCAGTGTTTCTATTGGCAAGGCACCTCTGAAGGCCAAGAGCCAGCCCCTGGAAACATTAGGCACAAAGATTTCATATTGGTCAGATCAATCCAACAGCAGCACAAGGCAATTTGAGTGTACAACATTCTGGTTGCAGGGATGGTGTGAGGTGGCTTGTTATTCCATCAGGTCCCTTGGATCTTTGACAGTTCAATGCTTCCTCTCTCTCAAAGTTTTAATAAATCACTAAAGCTGAGTTAGAAATTGTTTTTCCCCATTGAGATAGGAAAACTTTCAAAGTCCTGTCAGGACAAGAAGCAAAACATTTAGAAGATTTTTTTTTGTGTGTGTGTGTGTTTCTAAATGAATGAGAGACATAGAAAGCTTAAAGAGCAAACTGATGGCTAAAATATTTAATTGGAGAGCAAAAAAAGGACACCCCTTAGCCCCCAACAGGTTCAGACACTGCTTCGCCTTTTCATTGCCTACCAAACTGCCACTGTAAACACCAAGCCTAGGGTATATACTGGAGTTTCTCTCTACCATTCCTTTTCTTTGCAAATGGTCAAATACTAATTGGAGAATGAACGTGAGTCTGGTCTGCCATGCCCCTAGAAATTTTTCTATCCACAGATTTATTTCTGAAGTCAGTCTCTCTGAATATACTATTGTTAAAAAGTTGAACAAATGCAGAAAGGGAGACAATAATCAGTTCCAAGCTGGAGAACAAGAAGTCTGAGGACGGGGCAGGGACAGGAGGATAATAAATTCAATAAAGTGTGATATACACAAGGATAACAAGGGAGGGCTCTGCCTCTGCTGCTCACCTGCACTAAGCCACTGAGAAATACAGCCACCTCAGTAGCACCAGCAAAACTTCACGCAGCTGCTTTCCAATACAGAGCAGCTCACAGATCAGTCTCCCCCTCTTCGGCTTTCTAATCCAGTTCATGAAACAGACCCCAAACCTTGGACTTTTATCTCCTGTAACACTAACAAGAGCTGTGATTGCACAAGCAATCAAGTGACAAAGGAAAGAAGTCATAGGGGGATGTAAGGGCTTACTAGGGGGAAAATGCTTATGAGACTACAGAGTGAGAAAGACCCACCTAAAATTCCAATTCTTTTGGGGCTGCAGCACCTCACAGGAAACTGGCACAAAACAGAGGAGGAGGAGACTGAACACATAGATTCCAAACCCCAGGTCCAAATTATCAGGGTGTTGAGTCCCCTCACCCTCACAAATCCACTAAAAAAATCACTGAAACCTCCATGGGTTGCTGAGAGAAGATGTGGCTTTAACCAATCTGATTTAAAGACAGCAGGGTTTCTCCCCCCAAGTTATCTACTAATTTTAACACTCAGTTCAATAAACAAACAGAAAGATGGTCCCTGCCTTTTTCTTTGTTATAACAGAAGACAAACAAAAACCTTTGTGCTCCCTTACAGAGTCATTGCTTTCTGTATGTTTGGCCGCATCACACTGGAGCAGGTTAAGTTCCTCCAAAACATGTATTGCACTGTCTCCCATTGCATATCCAAGCCCCTCATCTCTTTGGTATGAAAAAGAACCTCTTCTGTGCTTGTAAGTGGGAAATTTAATTAGCTCAACGTCAGGTATCTGAAACTCTGATAAAACAGAAGTCACTGCTGCAAGGACAGAGAATACTTTAAACACAACTGCTCTCTTCTCCATGATCTCCCTGAAACTGCTCTGCAAAAAGAACAGTGTGGTTTACAGGGACACCATTACTTGGTCATTCTTCTTAATGACTGTAATTACACCATGTTATGTCTAAAGCAACTAGGACTGAAACAATGACAGCAACTGCCAGAACAGAAGCAAGCAGACAGGATGAAAAGGGCAGGAAAGTGAGTCAACGGCCATAACTGAAAAAGTGAGATAAAAAAAAAAAGGTATGAAAAGACCAGTTCTCTGAGGTAAACTACTGGGACAGGTGCTCAAGGTAGTCTGCTACTGCTTTAGAGGAAGGACTGAGATCACCACTCTGCATTAGTGGTTGCAGCTTCACTAATCTCACTGTAAACGGGTTCCAGTTCATTTAGGCTGGGAAACTGGATGTTAGAGCAGCCCAGTCTTCTGCTACATATTGTGTTTCCCTGAGGGAAATCTAGACTGAGAGAACTCTGAAGAAGACTGAGAGATGGCAGAACAAAGAGGCTGAAATGTTTGAGCAGGGGTCAGTCAGAGTACAGGAATCTGACTATTTAGACTATTTATTGTATCCTGACTTGCTACTGCACTGGCTGTGAAGATGAATATTGACTTGTTAGGTAGAAATAATTTATAGTTTTTAATAACCCTTAAAACTGGAATGAGGGCAACATTCTAACAACAAGAATTACACCATTCTATATCCATACATAGAGTCCATGAAGCATGATTGAAATGGCACCATTTGAGTATTATATGCCATACCATCAGTCATTAAACTGTAGAATGGAATTAAATTAAATACACACAACTGTATCCAAAGCTTGAATAGAAAAGTCTTTTTATCCAGGACTAGAAGTAATGGCTTACAAAATATCTTTCCTCATCTATTTCTCCTGTTACAGGGTGATTCAGTTCTGTAATTAAAATGAAAATTGAGTTTGTCCCTGTGCCTACAAGCCCTTCATTTGGGGAAATAATAAAAACCTTCTTGATTTCCTACTTTCACATCTATCGATCTCAGTCTTTAAAAAAATGAACTTCCATGTCATTTTACAAGAGACTTTTTGAGAAAAATATGAGGACCTCCATAAAACCAACTGCCACTTAGGCCATTTGCTTGTGCCACTTAAACATGAATCCCAAGAATTCCAATTGAAGTATTGTAAGCATTGATACTTGTAGATTTAAATTCTGTTACATCTCTTCAACATCTCTTTTTAACTCATAAAGTACTACAACTGGTTAGGGAGCAAGAAAACTGCTGGCATTGCATGCAGATAAGCTACACATATTAACTGAAAGTTTGAATCTAAAAATAGTTATTTCAGGTAATTGTACTTATTAGTACAAGGAGCCTTAATGAAGTTAGTCTTCTATTTCATTGTTGAGAACCATCACATAACTGTAAAATAAGCCATTTTTTCTCACATGCTCACAATAACTTACAGACTTTGCAAGATTATACTGCTTTTGACTGGGATACAGTTAATTTCCTTCATAGTAGCTGGTATGGGGCTATATTTTGGATTTGTGTTGGAAAAAAGTGTTTCTAACACATGGATGTTTCAGTTATTCCCGAGTAGCACTCACACAGAGTCAAGCCTTTTTCTGCTTTTCAGACCACTCCAGCAATGAGCAGGAAGGGGGGCCCCAAGAAGCTGGATGGAGACAGAGCTGGAACAGCTGACTCCAACTGACCAAAGGCATATCCCATACCATATGGTGTCACACTCAGCATATAAATCGAGGGGAAGAAGGAGCCTGATTATAAAACTGGACATATCACATAACTGAAAAATACGCAAATAAAAAACTTGCAATAGTGTTCAAACAACAGAGGTATGTGAGAAAGAGGTAGTGGGATTAACACTCTCATGTACTTCAAAATGGATTATTTGGATATAGCTTTCTTTGGACACTGAGAATCTTATGATTTGCATTAATCTCTAGCTTAAAGAGCACTGTGTTGAAACAATATATTAGTAAGCTAGAAACTCTATGCTATCCCTCTTATGCAAATTTTAATTTCTGGTATGTATTTTTGAGTTAGCATCCATAAAACGCAATTTTCTTTTTGAAACTTGACACAGAGAAACACAAGAAAAGCAAACAGAAGCACAGAACTTGCCAAACTATATTTGTAGCCAGCTTCTTTTTCCTTATGTATTTGAATTAGATTCTTCCTCCTTTTTAATTCCGTTTCATTTCTCTGCCCCTTCTAAAGAAGATTAAAATAGTTCTGGGATATGCATTCTTTTCAGAAAGTCAAAATTCAGAAGGAAATAAATGTTTCCTCATATATCTGCAAAAGCTAATTTTAATTTTGGGTTAGGCCATTCTGGCTTTCCAGTTCCAGTTTCAGTTAGGATTTGCTTTTTCACTTCACCTGAAAAGAAGTGTAGTTTACAACACAGACTTCTTTCACAGCTGGAGGAAAAAAAATGAATGTCTTCAAGCAGCAGCAGCTACCAGATCAGAGAATTGTAGAATAATGAGTTGGAAGTGACCACTGGCAATCTCCAGTCCAACCCAACTTCTTCTCAAAGGGATATCAATATGAGATCACACCATGTTATTCATGACTTTATCACATTAGACACTGAAAATCTCCAAGGATGGAGATAGTAAAACCTCTCTGGCAACCTGTTCCACAGATGGAGAGCCTCGTTTTTCCTTGTAACCTGTCTGAAGCTCTCTTGTTTCAATTCAAGTCAGTTGTTTCTCACCCTGTTGTCATGGAGCACTGTGAAGAGGCAGCCCTTCTTGACAACCTCTGCACAGACTCTGTCAGGCTGCCATTAGGTCTCCCTGGAGCCAACAAAGAAAGGAATATTTTTTCTTTCCCAGGCTGTACAAGAGCAGTACCCTTGGTCTCTCTTTACATTGCTATGGCTTCCTGACAGTACCAGTTGCCCTCTGTCAAACTTCCTCCAATTTACAGATGTCTTACTTTTACTGGGCACCTAAAACTGGATGCAGTGTTCTAGATACCAAGAATCTTTCCAGTGGAGAAAATAAAAAGGGATATTTTTTTCCCCTGAAGGTCTTTACTTGTTTCCTTCCTTTGGGCATGCCAGCATGTACTCACTTCACACATACAGATCTGGATCTAAGTGTCTCTCTCCTGATTTTGTATGATAAAATGATACTTTGCTTTTCCTGGATTATACTAATGTTAGTGGAAGTCAGATTGGTATAAAAATGAACATTTTAATGTTTTGTTACACGCATATGCATCCAAAATAGTTAATATACACACACAGTCATTACTTTTGTGACCAAATCCTTAAAATGTTACTGTGTGTTAAGGCACAAGTACAAGTGACGTAAGTATCACTTGTATGCTTTAATGGGGGCCTCTAGGGTTTTTTTTTTGTTTCCTTTGTTGTTGTTGTTGCATTTTTTTGCTTTGTTTTGTTCTGTCATGTTTATTTGTTTTTGTTTTCTTAAATTTGCTTCTTCTAAGTTAAAGGATGATGTAGTGTCCTGGTTCTGGCCAGGACAGGGTTAGTTTTTGCAGTAGCCAGGAGGGAGCATGGCTATGACCCAGAGGATATTCTATACCACATCAGGATATTTTCCTGATTTGGGGGGAGAAGGGAGTCTCCTCTGAGGAGAAGGGGTTCCTTCCCATTGGGATAGTGTGGCTGTCGTTGGGTTGGGGTGAGAATTGTGCATGCGAATCACTCTTTCTCTTTTGTACACTTTTGTTATTAATATTGTAGCTGTTACTGTTCAGTTTCTTGTCATATTGCTGTTACCAGTAAATTATTCTTATCTCAACTCTTGATTGTCACCTTTTGTGCCTCCAATTCTCTTTTCTGTCCTGTTGCAGGGGAAGCAGGAGGGGGAAGGGGGGAATGAGTGAATGGCACGTGTGGATTGGAGAGTCTCAGCGGGAGTACTAAACTGGGGAGTACCATTCCTAAACCGCGACTCATAGAAATCTCAGTTAAAAAAGGAGAAAAAGAATAAAGTAGGAGAAATGCTTTTTGTAAGGACAGGGAAGACATAAGAGGAAAAGGAGAAGCCACCAGATGAGCCAAAATTCTTAAGCCCCTGTCGTACTGGGGCTTAAGACAGGAAGTGTAAGAATCTGGCAACGACATGAGAGAACGGCAGGTGAAGGGAATGTGCACCCAGCATTACCACATTGCAGTTTTACAGTTCACATGAAGATTGGAGCATGTGTGGAAGCCTATATTTTGCTCACTGGGGAATTCTGAAATCCAAAAAAGAGAAGCAACTCCAGGGAATGCAGTCTTCAACAGCAAATCATATACTTCAGGGAAGTAACTCCAGGGAATGCAGTCTTGAATAGCAACTCACTTGGATCAAAGCAGCAAACTTCCACCTTAGTTCAAAACAGACCTCCCAAAAACACTCTCAGTGCTTATTCTAGACTATCATAGCATGGCAAGTGCTATGAGGAAATGAAAAGACCCAGCAGACATCTATACACACATCCCTTCCACATACAAAACAAGAGTGCAAATTTTCATTCATTTGGGATGGCTTGAGGAATGCACTGTCTACCTGATCATTCATAATTACTGTGGCCATCCCACCCTTGGCCTGGTACAGTCCCCAGAGCTTTATGCACGTGTCATATATTATTTTCTGTCTCATCTGGAACGTGTGTAAAGTACTGCCACACTGTTGGATGACAAGGGCTGTAGATGTTCATGTAACCAAAATGTTAAGAAGTTCATAAGACTCCTCATAATGCTGCAATTAATCTCTAATCAAGTCAAAAGATAGACCTGAGACATCAAATGTTGCTGCTTATGCACTTACAGGAGTCCTTGTTGCCTTTTACAACCCTTGTAGGTTAAGGTCAAGGTGGCCTCTGGCGTTTCAAGTCATGTCTTTGTACGCTTAAGACAGTGCTTCCATACAGAGTGGACTCTCCATACTTAAAGACATCCAAAACCCCTGTGGATGTGGTCCTGGGCAACCAGGCTTCAGTGACCCTGCCTGAGCAGAGGCTGGACAAGATGACCTCCATAGGTCCCTGCCAACCTCAGTCAGTCACTCTGTGGGTCCACTTCAGAACACATTAACCTCTAGAACAGTGAGCTGGCAGCACATAAAGTCTGCAACTTTAGATGTTGTAACTTGTATAAATCAGTAGTGATACATGAGTTCTTTCCCCAGCGGATAACCAGGTGAGCTTTTCCCCACCTTATGGACAGATTTTGCAAATGCTGTCAGCCAACTTAAGGTAAATTTTTGACTGTTCAAATTAAGTGCTGTAAGTTAATAACATGGTACATTCTAATGCTGATTCCTGCAAGTCATTATTGTTAATATTTCTGGGATTTAAAGCATCTACACAAGTAAGCGGCCGTTGCTGCTTACTATACTTCTTAAATATTGTATATTAGTGCAAACTTAATAGGCTATGCCAAAAATATAACTCAAAATCAGTGAAAATCTCCTACAATGCACACAGACCAAGAGAAGGAAATTCTTAATTTTTGAAATATCAATTAAAAATTGCATTTCAGTTTTAAAATTATTAAAAAAAAACCCATTTAAATGAGTAATAAGGGTACCATAATAAATTCTTTCTAGCGTGGTAAATCATACCATAATTTGTGCACACACTAAATGCTGACCAAATTCATTAAATGCAATAATCACAAATTGCTTGGGGTTTCTATTCACTATTAACAGGCTTTAAATAAATGCCTATGAGATTTAGGAACAAAAGTTGTTTTTAAAACTTCCCTCCAAGGTTTTAATAAACTTAATGAGAAGGGGAAACTTGAAAAACCTCTAGAAACCCGAGTATTTTTCGCTTTGATTGCTGAAACACTGAAAACATACACAGTTCTGCTATTGCAAATGCTTTTTAGACATAAATAACTAGTCCTCTTTATTTCCAATGAGTATAGTATTCACACTATATTTATTATTTACCTCTGTAGCCCACATCCCTCATCACAGACATTCAGCCTTCAGATTCACAATTTTCTGCTGTGTTGATGCCAATTCTCCTGCCTTTAACCTGCTGGCAGCTCTGTATCCCCTCTCACACAGGAGGTCAGGATGAAATGAGAGCTGTAACCCAACATCACTCCATAAAACAACCTAACTCCTTCACTGGACCACACAGTGCTTTTCCTTAGGGACTAAAACCCACTGATCCATGCAAATGTTCAGTTCAGCCCACCTAAATTAATGAGAATGGGTATTTCTCTCATTCTATATACTGCTACAGAACATAGGGAATTATAAGGCACATATATTGGGGAAGAAAACAGTCTTTTAGAATTACAGATTTTATTACTCTAAAATCCATATGTTATAAGTTAGGCACATGCAAGCAATCAGGGAAGAAACAAGCATGTATGTAATCTGGTTCTTTTGTCCATGTTTTTTTTAAGTGATCACATAGACATAGCACAGTTTTTTAGTATGATAATCAACCACCACCAATTTTTCACTTCCCTTAGAAGAAACTAATACAAAATTCAGGCTATGAGAAAGGGACTCCTATTTCAAAGAGATGGTTGGTGAGCAGTAAAGCAGAAACGCAGGCTTTGATTCATTGATGTATTCACATTTTTCCAACAAATACCTATTTGATAAGACCATTTCCTTACTCAGTCAGACATCATACAGAAAATTTCCCCTATGAGTCACTCATTCATATTAGAATCAATCATTTTACCTGTAATAAACACGCAATGTTTGGATTTCCTCTTCTAGTTTTTTGCACTGTTGAAGAGCAGCTTCCTTTTCTTGTTGCAAAGCTATCAGTTCTGCCTGTGAAATGATAAACAACCAATAACCAATTTATTCAGAATACCCATACTTTTTTGAAAACATATCAACCGGTGCAATAATTTCAAATTGCACGCAGTGTAATAGAGTTATATTGTTATGTAACACAGTGTTGTGATTTAACCGTGCAGCTGCTTGGCCACTTGCCCTTCCTCCCGCTGATGGGCATGGTGAGGAGAATCAGGAAAGAAAAGAAAATCAAACTTGTCGATGAGATAAGAACAGTTAAATAATTGAAACAGAGTAAAAAATAATGATACTAATACAAGTAATTGTAGTAAAAAGGAGATGGACAGAGGGAGATAAATCCCAAGACAGACAAGTGATGCACAATACAACTGTTCACCACCTCTGACTAATGCCAAGCCTGTCCCTGAGCCATAACACACTCCTTCCTGGTAACTCCCCCCATTTTATACACAGGGTGTGATGTTCTATCACACAGAATGTCCCTCTGGCCACTTTGGTCAGTTGTCCTGACCATGCTCCCTCCCAGCTTTTTGTGTACCTCCTCACTGGCAGTGCAGGAAACAATGAAAGTCCTTGACTTAGGGCAAGCACCACTTAGCAACATCTAAAACATCAGTCATCAACATTATTTGCATACTGAATCTAAAACAGAGCACTGTATCAGCCACCAGGAAGAAAACGAGCACTAACCCAGCCTGTTTAATTCTTATGAAATATTCTTTTTCTAGCACTGAATTTGTTGCTAGATTTTTTTCCCCCTAGCAGAATTATGTTTTGAACTGCTTCTCCCATGTATATAGTAAGTTTTTTGAATACCTAAGGTTAGAACTCTTCAGTTCAGTGAGGTGGTTATCAGCAAACATATTTCATATAATATATGTGTTGCTATACTGCAAAACGGTTGACCAACATACAGAAAGTGAAGCAAGGCCATGAACTGCTGACACATGACTCCAGCCTGGACATGGCCCCCTGGCTGCTAAGGGCAGTTCCCATGGTGGCAGCCCCTGGCTGATGTCAGCAGCAGAAGAGCTGCTGGATATCCGGGACCCTGAGCAGTGGCAGGCAATAAACCAGCAGGGAACTGCAGAGAGAGCACACACCGGGATCTGGGTGCATTCTTACCCAGGATCTGGTTTATAGAAGGGTGAGGGAATCCCTGAGCAATCAGTCATCTCCCATCTGTGAGCCCCACCGGACACTCCCCCTCGTCCTTGGTTCTCACTGAAGGGAGTGACTCATGACTATCATGGAAATTGCAGCATGTGGCTTGTAAGTCAGGAAGGTATCCAGCCCCAACAGGCCTTAAAGAGGAGGCAGGGAGAAATAAGTATTCATGCATATTTAATATAGGTCTATAGCTTAATCACCATTGAAGTCCAGTTTCAATAGCACTGCAGGACTGCCTTGAGGGCCCAGGTACCATATAAATTATTTTAAAATCATGATTTATTGTTGTAACAACAAATAAGATCAGGCTTCCACAGCAATTCCTTGACACATGAGCCTGAGCCTTGGGCTGTTTTCCATGTTTTTAATTCATGGTGTAAGTTATTAATTGTACTAATTGTAGGGCCCTAAACCAAGAGGCACATGTGTGAGAAATGCCAACTGTGGATTCTGCCAACTCTTCAGGACAGTGTTGCGGAAAAGTTTCTTGGTAAATTAAAGACCTGTTATATGAGCTACAAACCCATGAAGGGAAATGCACACAGTTCAGCCTCTAAGTCTGCCAAATTCACTGTATAATCATGAACAATTCTGCCTGTATGCCTCAAAATCTCTCTCCTAAAACAGGGCTCCCACTTGCTTCTGTTTCCTGCTTGTCTCTTAAGACTGCAAGTCTTCAAGGCAGGTGTTTTACTGTTTACTGTCAACTCCCAGTCATCTATGGGCAATTCATTCTGCTGGTTGATTAATCATGTCCTGGATACTTGGCTGATTCCTGGCAAATTTTATTGAACTCTGCATTGCACAAATGCAGCTACACAAGCAGTCTCTGAACCATGTTGCTGGTGGGTCATGTTGCACCCAGGGTTTTGCACTGCTCAGGTACAGGACCCACTGCTGTAAATTGCTCCTGTGAGACATCCATAAAATTTTAACAGGAAGTTCCCTGGTGAATAAAAACTTTCTTACTATATGGGGGGGGCGTTCCTTCAGTTTTAAAAGCAGAAAGCGTTAATGTTTAACATCTGAGTGACAGTGGTTTTGAGCTTCTGACACTGAAAACAATGTACTGGATCCTGGCAAGCCCTAACTTCTGTCAGCAAGAGGTTAAAATCCTCTGTAGGTGAGCCTCTTGCCTGGTGTGGCTTGCTGCCTTGCAAGCAGAACTCACAGAACACAAGATGTTAGCCAAACCAAGCTATTTTCTGTAATTATACTGTTCTGAAGGTGAAACAACATTCTTAAAAATTGGAAAACATGCTTGAATCAAAGTAGGTGGTTTGTTCTAGAGGCCAGTAATTAACATCCTTGCCAATTTTCAGTGTACTGTGAAGTGTGATTGAAATGGTAGACTGGAAGGAAATGTTTGCAGCTGACACACCTACTCAGAGAGATTAACGGCTAGTCTCTTTGGAGAACTATCATAAAACATACACCTAATGTTCCACTTGCCTTTGAGGACAACAGTCAGAGGCACTAGAGTCTTAAGACTATTATTTATGTCAATTTTTCAGCAGAAAAAACTGCACTGACTTGACTGGGTTTGCATCTGGGTTTGTACCAATAAAAATAACAGAAGATTCAGGTTCTTTGGATTTTAAAAAACCCAACAAACCCAAGAGCTACAAAAAGTGAAGAAAAATAGACATTTGTTAGCCTCCTCAGTAACTTCCAGTGGAGTTTATACTAAGAAGCTTCATGAGACCAACAAAAATCCAAGCACAAGAGTCTCCGTGCCCAGCATGCAGCCATGTGACAAAATGACCCATTGTTCACAGGCCTGAAGGGTGGTAAACACAAATAAATGAGTCAAATATCCTCCCAAGCCAGAGATTTAACAGTGCCCATCACAAAGTTAAATTGCTAACTAAAATAATGGCATCTGCTCTACTATAAAGAATTTGGAAGACTCCTGAATGTATATTGAAATCCATCCATAGTGCATATGGCAAAAATCCTGCATGAGCTCACCTCTAATAATAACAATAGCTGCTTGAGAACTTTTTAACAAAATATTGTTCCTCTGGAAAATGTCAAGCTGTGGAAATCAGAACTTTTCTCAGAAATTGATTTGTTTTGATTAAATTGATTTGGAAGGTTGGGTAAAGAAGAAGCAAGAAGAAGAATTACACTCAGGTTCCTCTAGTGGTAGTTTCTCCTAAAAAGGTCACTTTAGAAGAGGGCTTGGTCACCTTTAGGTATAGGTGTCACTCTCAGCAAAGTTCCTGTTTACCCTGAAAGACACTGAAGATTTGTTTTGTCCAGAAGTTCCTACACTTTCATATTTGGTTTAATGTGGATAGATACTTTCCCACTCTCTGTCTCCCTATCCATCTTCCTGCAAACCTTCCTGTTTCTTTACTTTCTCATTTTGCATTTTAGCAGTTATTTGGCGAAAATTTAAATTTTCTAATTAAATATAAAATCTACTTGCTACCTATCAAACTTAAAATAGGTGCTCTCAAAAGAAAAAGAAAATCTCAGTACTGATACTTTTGCTGTTTCTTTTGCTTCAAAAAATTTAAAGGAACAATGTCATGTGTTTTCTTACCACAAAGTTTGGAAAAATACAAGACTTAAGCAAAGGAAAACAGAGGGTAAAACTAGTTTTATGTTTTCCTAATTCCTCTAGGGCAAACACGAGCACCCTCAACTCTAATCTAAATTGAAAGAGATAAGAACACACAGTATCCTATGCTGTCAGGTTCTCTTTGGAACCTCACCTTTGTGTGAGAGATGGCTTTTGTAAGATTTTTCAATATCCAACAGAAGGGAAAAAATCCAATTAACTTGACTAATAAAGTTCCATAGCTTTATTTTAATTGATTTATTTTCTCATGCATTTATAGATAGCACATATATTCCTATAAATAGATATATATTTTTATAATAAGCATTTATTTTTCCTTTCTGAGACAGGCTAAACAAACAACCTTTTCTGTTACCTCTCACTAAGCAGGCTCTTAATTACCCTGATCAATTTAAACACATCTCTCCTTAGTACTCTGTACTAATGCCAGTGGAAACCTCTTCTTACCTGACACATTCTTGCATTCTTTTTGCTCACAGTCACCCTCCAGCCTGTTCTCCTGCACACGTATTACCCAGTTGACAGTGGAAACTCTTATTCATCTTGAAAAGATAATACCTTACACTTGGCACCAAAATTCCACCCCACTGCTTTTGTTTTTTCCAGTACTTGAGGCCATCCCAATCTTTCTGCAAGACAGCTTGAACTTTGTATTAATAATATCTCCACGTCTTATTAAAAACAACTCTCAGCTCTGTATCATCAAGCAATTTTGTTGCACTGCTGCTCTTCATGCCAAAGGTCCTCAATGACAGCATTAAAGAAAACTGGTTCAGCACAACTGGTAAGAAAGTGGAGAGAAATTCCACTAGTGAAATCCTTGGACCTTAACATTTCTTCCTTGAAAACTGTTTGCTGCTGCCTTTCTGCTAACTAGTTCCTTATTGCCTTTGACTAATCCCTCATCTCCTTCATGGGTACATGACATTTTGCAGACAGACATGAGCTAAACGTGCCCATTCTTCCAAATGAGAGACGCTGGGTGAACCCAGTTAACAGCAAGCAGCATTTCCCACATTAAGCTTGTGCCTGCTTGTAAAATAACAATATACACATTCCCCACTGTAATTAATAACTTTCCATATGGCACAACCTATAAGCTTATGTGTCAGGTTATATTAAAAATGTTTCTTTGTCTAAATAACCAGTTATCATATCAAAGAAGAATTTCTTGCATGATCATTCTCGTGTGAAAACTGTACTTCAATTCACTCTTGATGGATCCATGATTTAAAAGCATTTTCCTTCTAAATTTACTATGAAGCCTCACAATAAAGACTAACTGGTCTACAGATGTCAAAATTAATTTTTTTGCCCTTCTAAATATAGATGCTGTCCCTTCTAATTCCCTGTCATATTACACTGCACATAGCCTCATAAGATTTTTAAAAGAACTTTACTATCATTCCTGAAATTTCAGGTACCAGCACTTTCAGAACTGGGTATGGAAACCATCCATTAACCCAATGCAAGCACAATAATCTATTGAACAGTTACCACGTATTCCATTTGCATACATTCACTTTTCTTAACCCTTGTCCTCACAGCTGGCATCTTGATTGCCCAGTGCTGAGAGAAACAAAAATTAAAACCACATGCTTTCAGACCTAATTCAGAATTACCCCTGAACTCCATGCCCTTCTCAGACCAGTGGCATATTTCCTCTTTCCTTGTTCTCATTTCAGTTGTTACACTATTGGTTGTTCAATTTCCTTTCCAAGGGCAAATTTACCTTAACCTCAGGCAATTTTCGTTTGTCTCTAGATCTCCTGTTTTCTAAGACCTAACTTCCTTGCTTAATAAGTACCCTTCTTGTGGACAACTTATTTGTATGGAAATTATAACTGACAATTACAGTGGGCACCAGTGCAATTTCCCTTGGCTTGACTGAGATACACGTTCATGCACAAGCATTCCTCCACTCAGTAATAGTCACTACCAACACCTTGCTTTCTACTGACACAGGATATTCCTGTGGATTAGAAGAAGGTTGGGTGAGAAATCTGAGGAGTCTCCAAGTTAATTTCTACAATTTACGGTCTCAGTCATTTACATTTGGTAGAACTGCAAAAGGGAAAAGAGGAAAAATGGCAGTAAGATGTCTTTCTGCCCTAGGTCCTACATTATCTGGAGTCTGAAATGGGATCTAGCCTCAAACAGACAACAGAGAATTGCTCCCATGTCGTGTGAGGAAGAAATATGTCTCTGCTGATATAAGGAAGAGCTCAGGTATCTTCTCAGGGCAGCAGGAAATTGGGAAGGCAAATAAAGGTTTCTTTCATTCTAAATTAGAATGAACATGCAAAAAAAAACAACTCTGGAAAAAAAATTAAACTAAAGAAATATTTTAATCTTACACTATTTTTAATGCTTTTACATTTTACACATCATGTCAGTAAGAGGATACATACTGCCTGATAGATACTGCCTGATACATACATGCCAGGTCATGTTGTGACACATATGAGATCCAACTTCTAACCGTTCTGTTATTTTTACATTAGCAGCTGCTACTTAGCGCAGATTACAACAGCTCATCTTATTTTCTGTATCAAAGTGTCAACATATCAAACTGTTTCACCAACAATAGAAGTAGGTGACGCTTTGATCTAGAAAAGAATATAAGCACTTGTCTCATTAATTAGGGGATCAGAAGTTTCAGGGTCAAGAAAAAGACTCCAGCTAACATGAGAGAACTGAAAATGGCTATCACTCTAATAATACACTCAGCAATCTCCTTTTTTTTTTTTTTTTTTTATTTTTTTAATCACAGAGCCGAAGTGTCAAATTGTTTCATTACAATACCAAAGGGGACACATTGACCTAGAAAATTAGATAAAATGTTTCAACTTGCATTTAAGTATCAGCTGGCCTTGATGATTTTAAAAATTACAAGGTAAAATTAGAACTTAGTATAGTAGTTGTTAGAAAATATTGACACATCATGAAATACCTAATTAACCATAATAAGTCTAAATTTAAAATGTAAAAAATTAATGTTTTATTTTTGAAGTTTGAAGCGTAGGTTTCAATATTTACCAAATAAAATTTCTGGAAGATAAACTGAGCTGGAAATGTTTGGAACAGTAACTGAAATTATTAGAAATTCATACAAAGTTGTTTCTCAACACATGATTTTCTAAAAGAAATAGTTTTCCTAAACCTTTCTTAACTTGAAGTAATGGACCCCCTTTATTACTGATCCCTGATGGATCTGCACTGCTTTGGGGGAACAGTACAGCTAGAAAAAATACAATGAAGAACCATCTGAGGTTTATTTGTGTGTGTGAATTTCAGGGTAAGGGTGGCAATTGTGGGAACTCTAACAGCCTTTAAGCTGCAGCCCTCACCAACCCTCTGCCACAACCACACCTGGGTTGACATACCCTTTAGGCACAAAGGAAAGGTATCTCAACAGCAAACATGACCTTTATGAGTTTGCAGCAGGATGAAACAATTAATCATAATATTTTATTCTACAATCTAATACTACTGTTGGTCCAAAGAAATATCTGTAATTAGACTTTTTTTTTTAATAAAAAGTATTATCTCACTGCATTGTGAAGATACACTGGTTTAGATGGAAGTATTTCTGAGGAATGTCAGACAGGATTTCTGACATAAGAGAGAACTCCTCCCCAGCCATGTGATTAGGTTATTTGTTTTGAATGCAGAAACCTAATGCTGAGTCCCAGCTTCTTGTATTAACCCACTCTGGGCAGCCTGGTAGACTTGTCCCAGTGAGAATGACTCCCTGCTCCAAAGTCATGAGAATTACCCATGTTTCTGGTGACTATCATTGTCTATATTCTCTCTCTGCGACTGACAAGAATATTTTTTAATTAAATGGCCAGGTATGTGAAAAGCAGATTCAAACAGAGATGCATCATGGAAAAGGAGATGAACTCCAGAATTCAGCCATCAAAATGTCTGAGGGTGCCAAACTTGGATTAGGGAGCTGAAGTAACGGCCTTCACATACATGATGTGAGAGCATCACAGTGGCTTTTTAACTTGTATAATTTTCATTTACCTTACAAGGAATATATCTACGTTTTCTCTTATTGGAATTATATAGTTTAACCCTGTAATCTTCTTTTTAGTCCAAAATGGAATTATCATTTTCAGGAAGTGTTGTGCTTCATGTCTATCTTATGTCACCTTCCTCAACTCAGCATTTATGCTATCTTAATGTTTTTTAAGGAGTTTTTCAGAAGACTTGTTAAAGATGTCACTATCTGACATTCAGATTCTTGTCTCCATCACAACAAATTCCCCAGTGAGAATACATTATCATACCAAATGAACATTGCTTGCATTGCTCACTTCTAAGAGATCCTGTTGTCACTGGGATGACAGCAATAGGCCATAACAAGTACTATACAGATTATGCAATTATTAAAAGAAATATCACCAAATAGCTTTTTACTACTCTCAGAAACAAAATGAAAGAATACAATTGCAATTTTGCTGAGACTAGGTACATATCTGGTTAATTTTACTACAATAAAAGCAAACAATATCCTTATGCCTGAGATGTGATGCGTTATTCCTGTCCTAGGTGGTCACACACACATTGGGAAGAAGCTCACTGTACCAGCAGCATTTAACAAGCAGTTTGCTCTTTCACAAGCACACATTACAGGCAGATTTGCCCACGGAAGTGGGCCCATCCCTGGAGGTGTTCAAGGCCAGGCTGCATGGAGCTCTGAGCAACCTGGTCTAATGAAAGGTGTCTCTGCTCATAGCAGATGGATTGGAATTAGATGACCTTTAAGGTCCCTTCCAACCTATGATTCTGTAATTCACCAATTATCACATTATGTAAGTAAGTATCTATATGAAATGGTCATGGTAAGTTTCAGGGAGAATTAAGAATTTGCTTATTTAACCTTAGCTATGACGAGACAAATTTCTTCATCATTGGCAGTATTGTTCTGTACTATGCTACACTTCTTCCAAGCAGTATACTGATATACTGAAAATTGCAGGAAAAATTATCTGTTCAAAGGACAATCCAAGGCATGTGATAAGAGTGTGAGACTAATAGTTGGAACCATTTTATTTTAAAGAATGATTTAGGGAGTGAGGACAATTCATTTGGAATTCTGCCCTTGCGAGGTTGACACAAAACTGCAATTGACTTCCCAGGGTCAAGATTTCATTTATGGTTTCCATTCATTTACATACATAGGCAAAACCCCCAGATATACCAACATACATGCCTACTGTACACATGGATAACTACCTGATGATACTGCAAGTCTTGTTTTAGGTAAGATATAACCATAGTGGATGACAAAAAGGCCCCTGAAAACTTCTGAGGATGACAGCTCCAAAATACACACTCATAGCTGGACTGGGCTTTGCACATAAGTAATGCCATGTGCAGAGACGCTGACCTTTTAGTAGGAGGGATTTTATTAAGAACACAAGCTGGGGGTGCTTTAAGGAGCAAATAGATAGGACTCCATATACAGGCAGGTAGATTCTTGACTCACTACTAAATCACAGTGTACACTAAAAAGAACACAAAAAGAAAACAACCAAGAATACTTTATTTTAATAGAGAAAGAATAACCCATTCACAACAGCAATTTCTGCACAGTAGCCACGGCTTTACAATCTATATGAAAATAACACATATAAATTAATTTCTTTACTTCTCAGATTAAACACTGTTTACAGCTGTGGACTTGTGGAAAGGAAACATTACCTCATGTTCTGTAATTCAGGTTTGGCTTTGGTGACATCACATACTTTTTTCTCATCTAAAAATCATTTCATAAAATGCAAATTCAAACAAACAACGGAAAAATATCAGCAGTACAGAGAAACTTGTCTTATTTGAAGGTAAAATAAAGGATATTGTTTTGGGCACAGTGTAACCATGTAGCTCTTCATGGTTCCATAGGTAACTGGACTGGAAAACAGATATACCCCTTTAAGACATATCAGGTTACCAAATATAAGCTTAAAACAAAGGATAAAAGCTGTCTCTGATTTACTTTAATAATAGGCATGTTTCCCCCAACTCTGAGAGGTCTGACTTAATACTATGAAGATGACTGCATTATACATGAAACTTTACTGTCAATCTTCTTAGGGGAAATCAAGAAGGAAACAACTGTGTAAGCTGGAGCGAGCTGAAGAAACCTTCCAGGTGGTGTCTGAGTCCTACTGGCAGGGTACTCTGGGAAAGCTTCAAATGTCAGCACCCACGATAAACCCATTGTCCACAAAAATTACTTTGGCCACCTATGATTTCAAGTCAGTATCTGCCACAAACAGCAAATTGTCAGCACAGGATCCAAAAGGTAATGTCATGTTGTCTCAGAAGCTTTGTGGTAACAAAGACCCTATTCAATAAAAACAACTTTACCCTCAGCCCCAAAAGTGTCTTATCCAGTTTGGGGCGGAACTGAACTGGCAGAATAACAGAAGAAAGTTCGTATTACAGCCAGACATGTTTTATCTGTGCAGCAGCCAGAAACTGTGTTCTCAGGGCTCTCCACCTGGCACATTTTTGAGGCTCCACTAACAGACCCCAAACTAACCACAGCACCCAACTCTCTATCGCTAAAAAGAGCAGACCAGAAACTGTGTTCCGACCTTGAGATCTAATGGCATAACCTTATTCATGTTAAAAAATGGCCAAAAGTTCTCTTCCATTCACCCCTAAAAGGGAGGGCTGCTAACACCAGACTGTCAAAGGGCCATAGGCCCTACCACACAGTGTGGTTCAAAAGCATCATCTGGGAGAGTGGGCAAAAACCATGCCAGGGAGCCCTCTAAAAGAGTGCATGAATGGTTGCATGTCATTGTGCAAGTCCACATCCTCATCCTATTTTTGTTACTAGTCTAGGTGCAGATAACTGGTCTTGTCAACTAATAAGGGCTTAATAACCTTGATTAAGGTTGATAAATCTGACTTTCTCTCATTCCCAGTAGGCTGGTGAGGCACCCAACTGTTAAACACGTGTCACCCACATCTCCATTTCAAAGATGCAGGAGTGATTCTTCCTCAGGCAAATCTTTCTAACCTTTCTTCATCACTCAGTTTCTACTGCAGACTCCTTACAGTAAAGTCCTTGGCTTTGACCAGCCAATGAAGATGTCATTTCATTGCTGTTTGAACTTAGTGCCATTGTCACCTCTGATTTCAGTGTGACACCAGTCCAACAGAAACAGTCCAACTGAGACACCCTGTAATATTGCACAAACCTCTTTCCATAAGAAAATACGTTGTTGAAAACATTCATGCTTCCTAAGAGGGGAAAAAGCCAGCATGCAAGGCAGCAACTTGAGGGAAAAAGGAGTTAACAATTTATGCTTCAAAGCTTATTACAGATGCTAAGTGATAATACTCTCCAAAATAAATTCTTTCATGCGAAGAGAGTATGACTGTTACCTCCTTACAGTACTACTGCAGAAGGCAGCAGTGTCTAATCACACTATCAGAATTTAACTAAAATTCTTTCATGAAAGTCATGAGTCTGTAGAGAACTATAAATATGAATTGGCCTAATTGCATCATATTACTCTTCCAGGATTTGGAAGGAAAGGTAGGTAAGAGACTGAGAGTTAATCTTTTTACTTCACCTTGTAGTCTTCACCTTATGGAAAATGAATGACTAGCAGACGTACATACTCAAATTTATCTGATATTTCTGTACACATAGAAACACAGAACCAAAGTGCTGAGTTCAAAAGCAATTGTTACATCTAAGAAAAGAAAAAAATCAATTATTGAAAGAAGCATCAGGAAATTTAGGAAAAAGAAAGAATCCATGAGTATGCATTACCAAACAACATAGCAAGGCAATTTGAGTTCTTTCTCCAGCTGTATTATGTCCTGCCTAGCATTTTGAGGAAAGACAGGAGCTCTATGTCTGCTCTTGAGGCTGGCTGTAGACCTCATGACCTTGAGCCACTTGTGCAACTGGAATGACTATGAATTTCCAGCAACACTGTGAACAAGTCACCATCACGTCTCCTGTGATGCAAGCATCCTCAGCAGGTAGTTTAGAACAGTTTCAGTGTCTATCATTGCAATGCTACCTGTGTAAAAGGGATCAGCCATAGGGAACCCAAGGAGTTGATTCTGAACAGAACAACTCCCTGAATCTTAGTTTCTCTACAATCTTAGAGCAATGCTTTCTACCCAAGTAGAACTCAGAGTAAGGACTTAAAGCAAGAAAAGCAAATAGAAATGTTTGTGAGAACATACATTTAAGTCTTTATAGGAAACACTTGTCTGATCGAAAAAGTACAGGAGAAAATTCAGTAGAGGGTATTTTCCTATCACATTAGCAAGAGATGGATCCAGCTTGTTATGGATGTTATTCTGTTGGAGGAGATCTGTTGGTATAGGTGAGTTACTTTCACTCAGGACTCAAAAGTATGTTCTGATACTAAAGATTTCTGCTTCTTTCTGTTAAAAATCTATTTACTAAATTTTTTATGAGGTAATCATATTACCTTCTACTGCATATCTATTCAGTTAGATTCTAGTAGATCTTGGCATTGGGCAAAAACATTCTTTTCAGTTCCTATGTATGTTTTGGTGCTTAGTTGTCTAAACTTCTGTTGCAACTCAGACTCAACTACATTTCAACTGGGAAAAAAAGTAATATTGTAATCTTTGGAGCAAGGGAAGTGAATGAGAAAAGGGATACATTACCCACGATATTTTTTTTAAAAGTTGTTCACTTGTGAAATAAAATAACATAATCCACTGAAAAGATAAACAATTTTCTCAACTATCAAATCTTCCAGGAATTTTCCACAGTATAATCTCATACAAAAGGTTTATTTCTTTCTTCTTATTTGTGCAACACTAAAGAAATAATTTTGATTAACAAAGGTTGCTGTGTACAAAAAAATCTTCCTGATAATCCCCCAAAGTAAACGCTTTTTTAAGATAGTGTTATTATCTTAAAATTTTAGCCAATGTTTTTGTTTTTATTCATTCAAAGTATATATTCTACTTTATCACTGCACCTATTAGACATTTCTCAACTTGAACACCTGTTGAACTAAACTTGCCTTGTCAGAATATTTTTAATTATGCAATCCATATTCTGTCAATGGCAAGCACTTGAGCAGAATTTCTTTTATACCTTTCAACATACCCAGCAGACAATTAAGAACTCAGAGGACAGAAATACTTGCCAACTGAAAAGTTAGTAAGGCAAGTTTAATCAAGTGATCTTGACTAACTTTACCAAAGAATCACAATTTTCATCATCAGTTTATCACTTCAAAATACCACTTTAAATGCTATTTCTTAGAATTTTTTATTGACTCAAGTCTTTCACACAATCTGTGATACATGCCTGACTTGCATAATACTTCAGTCATATATCCAGTAATGCTTGAATACTTTCTTTTCATGGGTAGCACAATGAATGCCAAATTTGCCTCCAGCTTTTAAGAAAATTTGGTTTTGCAGGGAAAATCCTGACCCATTGAAGCCAACAGAAGTTCACTGTTGACTTCAATGGGATTAACATTTCCCTGTATTTGTATACATGCATTCTCTACTTAGTGACGAGTATTCCAATTACATGTGTGCTGTACCCAAGGATAAGGCTAATTAAGAGAAACGTCTTTGAATTAGTGTTTGATAACTGATACTATAAATGTAGATATTTAGACAACACTGTGCAGAACCCTCTTCAATTCTGCAGCAATAAAATGGTGAGATATTTCTGCAGTGCAAGGTGCCACCTGGCATTTACTTTTAAACTAATCAACATATGTGGGTCTCATCAGAGGAAAGAAAAAAACACTGTACAACAAATTTTGCAAAGCATCTGAAGAGCAGTAAAAAAATTCTGAAATAACCACCACTTTCAGAATGATGACACATTTTTGAGGAAGGGTTGCAGAGCTATTAAACTCATCCACAAACAGGGAAGCCCATTACTTTCTTTTGGAAGCTGCTGGATTGGCAGCCCTATTGCATAAGCATACTGTAGTCGATTATCTCTGTTGTATGAGACTCCACAAAATGCTTTTGATCCATTTTGTCTTGCAACTTAGCAAAGAAATGTTGCAATAAGAAACAGCACCAGAGATCTGAAAAACCTAAGCTCTGGATTACCATATTGTGTTGTCCTGCCATTCAGTGGGTCAGACAAAGGCAGTGGTGTTCAAAGTAGAAAAAGAAAAAAGACACTGGTCACAGAAAGTGCCGAGAACAAAGTAAATAATATTCCTCCACATCCCTACTCTTTCATAGATCTGTTGTTAAAAGAGTTGCAGCAATTAGGCTTTTGTTAATTACCAGCTGTTGAAACAGATGTGTTGACTGTCCTTATTAGCCAACAGCTGGGACAGGAGAACAATTGATGCTCTCTAAAATCAACAGCCAGCTGCTTTGCAGTAATTATCTCCTATGGATAATACAGGTGATAAAAGCAGCAAAAAGGTTATGAGTTTCAATAACCAAGGTACTGTTATTGAATATTACTGGAATATATGGTTAATTTTAGAAAATGAGTGGAACAGTAAGTTGCTATGTCTGCTTCCTATCTGCATTGTGTCAAGGTCACAATATGCAAATACTAGGGGAAATATAACCAGAAAAATATCTGTAAACATCACAATTTTTCTACATTTTTAAGCCTCTTACTTATTTTTAATGTCTTGCTGATTAAGAAATGCTTTCTCTTTCAGGTGACTATGACTAGATGTCAGTTAACATTCACCCAGGTTCCCATATGCCTCTCTTTGCATTCAATTTTACCATAAATGACTTTGGAATGTGCAGATGGCTACTCCTACCTGTTGGAAAATAATATTATACAATATGTAATAAAGAAATGATTTAAGAGGGTGGCCATCCCTCTAGAGAGTTAGATTCTAGTCTCAGGCACGTAATCAAATCCTAAGGAAATTCACTTCTCTACTTGGATTTAAGTTTCCTTAGCACTAAAATGGGGGAACTATGTTTATCTTGATCGATCACTTTATGATTGATGACTTTAACACACTATTTAAGTACAAAGTAATGCTTGCATAATACAATACTGTAACAGTAAAAAAACCCGCATGCTTTTCTCGTCGTGATATACGTCAAAGGTTATAAAATGAATAGTTCTTTGAGAAGCCCAGGCCTGGGAGCCACAGGCTAAGTCCCAATATCTAAATGGATATAATATCTAAATGGAATATACTAACATAGGTAGTTAGATAGTTTATATTTATTTTTGCTCCTGCTTTGATTTATATTTTCTCATCTTGATACCCTATTAAATGCATTCAAAGAAAAGCAAAGCAGAGATTTTAAACCATTTCTATTAGCCGCTCGGTTCATCTCAAGCCAACAAAAGATATGTCTACAAGAACCTACAACCATGTCTATTCACTAATTAGTCTGTACTTAAAGACACTGCCTTACTGAAAGCAGGGATTAAGGCTGGTTGAATACTTTGCCTTTCATAGACCTCCCTTATGTCTCTGTTGGGTCATCATAAGCAGCTTGTTCCCTGAGCTTTAAGTAAGGAAGCTTGAAAATCAGTTCTGGGCTCATCAGTAGGCACTGTGGCAATTAACAGGAGCTACCAACATTTTAAGAGACACATGAAAAACTTAGCTAGTCAGATTTTTCAGTAACAGGGATTAGAAAAAATATATCATACTCTCCTGCTAGCTATATTTTTAAGAAACATACACTGCAGTCTAAGAAACAACATGCACTCTTATTTTGAGATAAAGCAAAGCAATGTACTTCTCTGTTCCCACCTCAGATTCAAAAGAAAAGAACATGCCATTATAGCAAGAAAATTGACATGGCTCCTTCAACAGACATATTTCCACCTATTATCAGGAATTTAGTGCACACTATGAAATAAACAGAAAAATTGAGTCTAGTTTTCAGTTTTCTACTTTTGGAAGAATGATAAGTATAATGAAAAAAGGCAAGGAGAAGGAATGGTTTTAAGCAATGGCTTTTAATTTGCTTTTCATTCTCTCCTTATTTCTCTAGCTGCTTCCCTCTACTTTTGCAGTGTTTTGGAGCCATTGCACTGGGTTTTCCCCTAGAAGGTAAAATTTGGCTCTTTGCCTTTTGTTTGTCATCCATGAATGAGTTGGCCGGGGGGACTGGGGACAGAGGAAAGTTTTGGTCTCACTCTGCTCACTCTGGTCTATTAATGCAGTTTTACACTTTTCCAGCGAGGATAATTTGAGCAATGACAGAGCTCCTCTGCCTTAGGGAGAGATCTGAAGAAAGGTTTCTATCCAATGTGGACAGCTAATTCAGGACATAATTGGGAAATTCTTCAGAGCTAGTGTTCTGCATGTATTTCCATGGTAGAAACTACCACAAAGCAAGCAGAAAGTTGAAGCCTTACAGATGAAAGTGGTGGTGAACATTGTTTCATTCACCTTAGCCAAGACATCCTGTAGGAAATTTTCAAGCTGCATGTACTCAGCAAGGGCCTCTGTTGCCTAAATCCTCCAGCTCCAGTTCAGGCCTCTGGTCACAGTTGGAAGTATATCTCTGCAGGATTAACCACCAGCCCCTACTCTGAGAGCAGAAAAGCACCTGAGGGCGTGTACTGTGTGGCCACTGGCATGCTGACAGGAGCTGAAAAGCACCTGGACTTTGGTCCCGTGTCCTGCAACAGTCACAGCCTGGTAACACACAGTTTTGACTCACCACCTAATTACAGCAACACTTCGAAGCTGAAAAACAGACCTAAGAAGATCTGAATTAACACATGAATCAAACACATTCTGTCTGCTGAGCCATTGTGAACCTCCCCTGCACCAGGGCCACAACAAATCTGTCCCAGTGAACTTAATCCAATATATTTCAATTTCTTGGTATCTACCTTGCTAACAAAACCTACCATACATAACCATGAGCCAACGCACAATGTGTTTCTCTTTTTATTTTGTTTTCAAATAAAACATCTAGAGACAGCACAGGCCAGTTCCCCGAGAATGTAAAGTTGAAGACTGCTGGCCAAATAAAAACTTTTCTGATATCTCATAAAATCTTTGTAAATGTGACAATCAAGCCCTCAAGAAAATTCACCTGGCAACAGCTGCATTGAAACAAAGTTACTGCAGCAACAAGTAACGTCACAGCGTTAATAATTGACATGGAAAGAATGAAAAGGTGAGCAAGGGATAAAGAGGACAAAGGAGAGATTTCAGTATAAACTTCTGCTGGTAAGTAATCAATCAAAATTAGGATTGAAAGAGTGGTATGAATGTTATATTGAAAACTGAAGCGAGTTTGATATCTTGGACTGCTGAATGGGGTTGTAAAACTCCATTTTCTGCAGCCTGATTTGCAAAATTTGACAAACAAATCCCCTGCTGATTTGAATCTACTTTTATTCAATTCTCCCCAGAAACTAAAGCAAACGCAGGAACAGTGCCTTCTCATGTTTGCTGTATGCAGGAAAAGAGTCATGCAATGCCTGGCTCTGCAGGTTAAGGCACGAATTAGCAACACAGTGGTAATGAATGAGTTTCTCGATTTACATAATCTAACAAAAAAACCACTCCCCTTGGAGGGAGGAACTACAGAGACACTGTTTAGAAGAAACTGTTTCTGATGACTGAATTATCAGTAGCCTGGAGCGAAATGGACTGCTATCTTAATATCCACCACTGCCACTGCAAGGGGTCAAAGCAGCAAGAAAAAGTGTTGAGACTACAAGTTAAAGTCAGGTTCTAAGAAATCAAGATTTGTTTCCTCAAATCACTTTTTTTTCTGTATGCCATAATGAAGTCCATAATGACCAAATTTGGATTTTTATATTAAAACCTGTAACTTTTCACTGTTTCATTTATACCAATATTACTTTGCCCTTTGGCCCAGAATCCTGGCAGCGGGTAAAATTTAACTGTTTTCTACAAAAGATATATCCTAAATTTAATTGGAGTATCAGAGTTAACAAAATGAGTAAATCATTCAGTAAAATGAAATAGTTCAAAAGAATGGACTCACAAAATTAAGGAGTTTGCAAGTTCAGGCCCAAAAGCTACTGTTTTTCAGTGAAGTTGGTGGCCAGTCTCAGTTCATGGTTTGTGAATGTACACTGAAGTCCCACCATTACTCAAGGAGGGAAATCCAGCTGCACTCCACTTCTTGAGGGGAAAGAAAGCACTAATGCATACTAGCTCTTAGCCACATATCAGTGCTGCTCAATGAAGATGCCACCAATGTGACTTGTTTGTGGTTTTGTTTGTTTACTTGTTTTTTCTGTTTGTTTTTTTTCGGAGGGTTGGTTTTTAAATTTTTTTTTTTTTTAATCAAATAAAATCTTCCAGCAAAGAGTTAGTGACACCTTATGAAATGGCAACAATTCAAGATGAACTGCAATTGTCCAAATTATGTTACAGGAGTCTTTGTAGTTCACTGGACTTAATTACTTAAAGTCCAAAGCTGCTTCCATTGACGTCAACACAAGTTGTCAGAGAAGGGGCAAGGGGTTTCTTTCTAGTCTAGTCACTAATAAGCTGTTACTGTTGGCAAGAATTAATAAACTTCTCCTTTCCTATGAAGATTAATTAATTTTTCGGGCTTCAAGAAAAGGATACTTCTACAGTCAAAAAAGCATTATTTAATACTTGGGCTGTCTGCTGAGGCCTCACAGTGTGACACAAATTTAAAATACAACATATTATAAAACTTAGCTTTCTTTTTAATTTACTGCACTGTGGTATTCTGAAAAATTCTGAGAACTTTATCCAGCATCTAGGTGGTATATAACCTTCCACAAAAAGTCTCACTTTAACATCAACCAAATGGCAGTTTGATTACCAGCTTCTCTGGAAGCAAGCTGTTTTATATAAAACAAAATTTGTATCTCTCTTAGATAAACTTCTAGGTCAGAATCTGTAATCAACAATGGCTTTTCAACCCTAGGCAACTACCCCATTGACAGAGTTACTAGTTAAACTCTTTGCTTGTCCTACTCTCTTCAAAAATTTTTATTTTTAAAATATATTATTTTTACAGATCTTTTGTAACCCTCCTTATATTATATTCTGGAGAATTATGATCAGGGATAATTGCTTCCTAGTAGCTATAAATATAATTGTTATTGTAATTATAGCATCTAGGTTGAGATATTTGTGCTACAAACATTGAAATTAACTGCTGGATCTACAATAAACTTCACAACTCAGTAAAAAAGCCCACAGTAAGTAAATATTGATTGACAAATTCAAAGTACATTTGATGATACAAGTATCTTGCTATATCACTATTACTGCACTGAACTAAATCATTATTGTAACAAAATGGAACTTTCCCAAAGTTTGTCAAAAATACAATAATTTAAACTCACCATTTTAAACCATTTTTCCTCCAGTATAATTGTAACGTACACATTTTGCAGTTGTTAGACCACAGGAAGAAACACTTCTAAGGAACAAAGATTAAATCAGTAATATTTATCAAGAAAAGTTTCCTATGCTGACATGCATTTTAGGAATTCAATTTTATGAAGAACACTTTGTTAAAAAGTTAAGTAATGTCTTAATGTTTTTACAAACTAGAAATGGAAGGACAACACCACGGAACCTGTCTCAAGGCTAGCCTCATCTCCTAAGCATGAATCTAAAAATGTAGATATCATTAGCAAGTGATAGGACAAAAAGAAAGACAAGAAGAAACATATCCCTCGATTTCCAGGGGACACATCTTTACTTTGTTTCATTATAAAGACAAAAGGACGAAGCCATCTGACCTCTCCCTCTCAATGCCTTACCAAGCTTTAACAGAGCCCACTCAATACTGCACCTTAGGCGGTTCTTGGCTGGTTTGAAGTGGAAGGAGCTATTGTGCACCAACCACAGGCACCTCCTATCACTGCTGCATCTAGAACACACAACCTCTCTTCAGTGACAGAGCAAATTAAAACATGATCCAAATTCAGTAGCTCAATTCAAATGCTATGGTAACACACCTGAGGATTGATTTAAGATTTACTTAAAACTATTATAAGTAGAAAAGACACAAAGTATTATGTACAGCTAAAACTTAATACTGATGTATATATGGCCACACACATCTGAACACAACTGTGAGTGTACCTTTCAACAGAGACCTACGTATATAACTTACACACAAATACTACACACATAGAAATTATGCCATTTATCTCCCCTTCCTTCAGTGACCTGAAGTGAGGTGGTATTGCAAAAATCATTTCACCTATCATCTGCATTTATCTTAGGACAAACTGCCTTGTGGTGATATATCCCCCTCTTCATATCAGCAAAAAATGGATCCCTGACAAGTGGCAGCAAAAGCTGTGTGAGCAACTTACTTGGCAGAACATTAGTAAGCTCATGAAATCAAGTACAGAGATACTAGGAAATACCAGAGGTAAGGCTACCAGGACATACACATCATGATGCTACTTTTAAGTGCATGGTCATTTTTTTGCAGACATCTGTCTAATTGTTGCATGAAGTGGACCTATACCTTGGCATGAATCATCACTGTCCAGTAAAAGAGCCTGTAACTTGTTTATTCCTGTTTCTTTTGTTGCAGCCAATGGGATGGGACTGCAGTAAGAGAGCAAATATACTTCACATGTAATGTAGCTGAATGCTGCTCAGCAGTTGTGAAATGTATCTGTCCTTTGGCGACAGCATCTTAACATGAATTTACTGAAAGTTTTCAGAGGGATTGATAGTATGTTACCCATTTTCCGACTGTGCAAGATAAATCCCTTGTGTCTAATCTGCCAAAATACCCTGCACTCACAGCTGCAACTGGAGTGAATGGGAGATGGAACATAAATACTATATAAGGCTTTCATAGCAGAACTTAGATGAAATTGCTGAAAGCTTTAACTGCACTGAAAACAATTTAGAGGAAAATGAAAAAGTAACTGGATATCCACAGTTACCACAAGTGAGAAAGTTTATTTCTAGCATTTTTCTGTTTGTCATCCATAACTGAAAAATCAGGCAGACTTCAATCCGTGAAACAGCACATCAGTGAAAGAAGGGACTGTATGAACAGGACAGACTACACCACACAAGTAGGAGGCTAATCTTCTCAGTTGGAAACTAGCTGGAGCAGCCAGGATATTAAATCAGCAACACAAGGGGAGATTATTTGGAAGGCAAATGAGGTACATGCTCAAATTCAGCATCTAACAAGCAAGTTGAACCAATGTGGCAAAGAATATAATGAAAAGAATCTCTTCAATTGTTTATGCTTTGATCCTAGGAATCTGGGTAAGCAGCAAAAGGAAACTCTCATTGATGGGAATAAATTTTATATAACCAATATTACTAAAATCTGGTGGGCAACTGGCATGTTAAAGTCCCTGATTAACAGGAAGAATAAGAGGCAGAATGGAAACAGGATGCCTTAACACAGCCCTCCCCCACCATGCCATTATTCCTTTTAGAATGATTCGTAACACAGGACCACAGCTCTTGAACACGTAGAGGTCAATATGCTAACTAAAATAAGTTAAGAAAGGCTTGCTGGTCAGCTAACAGGGCACAAAACAAGTTTTTCTTCAGCACATCTTTATAGTCTTTGGAAAGGAAAAGAATTATGCCATAGGGCCAGCTTAAGACATGTATTCCTTAGTGGACAATTATAAACTAATATTATACACTTCAAAAACCATATACTATTTATGAGCACGAGGTAAACAATCTCATTATAAAACTAGAAACATAAATCACTGAAATGGATATTGATATCTACTTGGAGATAAGTGATAATAAACTGATTGAATTCCACATGGGAAAAAGCAACCAGAATCTTTACATGCATAGAAATACTTAAACAAGTATTCAAAGTACTTGAGAGAAACAAGGATAGCAGAATATTATAGAAAACTGGGGAGTCCTTTAAGGGTGGCTATAAAAAAGTGACCTCACAACCAATTTAAAGTACAGCTCCTTTTTCATGTAGAAAGTAAATAAAGTTAGGATTAAAAAAAGAAAACCAGGAGTGTTCAGTATACATGTGGTCTCTCTTCAGAAAAATCAGGATGGTATACTTACAATTGACATAGATGAATAAGCACTTCCAGTTTATTAGAATTTAAGGATGGATAAGTTTTACATCTACAGATTCAGACAATTTTCACTTTAGGTGTTGCAGTGTTAAAATACCAGGACATTCCCAGACTAGAAGAGCACTAAAACGTGTCAATAGGAAAAAAAAAAAGAAAGACTGGTGGGATTAAAGCTGGGCCATAAGACTAAAAACACTGGATTCAATTAATACAGATTTTAATGAAAGACCATAATTATTCCCAGTCAACATGTTTTTGGTAGAACGGGTCTTGCCACACAAATCTGATCTCCTTCTTGGATGAGATTAGAAGGGGATGTTTTAGACTTTCACTTGTCAGATGTAATAAACTGATAAAAAAAATCACTATGCACCATCAAGAAAAATTCCTTAAGTGGGATCTGAACAGACTGAAAGTTAAAAATCCCACAAACACCCCATGTTCCAAGAGGCAACTGTCATTGAGTACTACTAGAATACTAGCAAGGTTGCACAGATATCAGTACTAACACTCTCTTATTTAACATACCCTTCAATAATTTGGAAACAGGTAGACACAGCTAGAAATGTTCATGAACATAAAATAAGGAAATAATGATGATGAAATAATGTTTTGAGTCACTTGGTGGGGTATTCAAATCAAGGGTATTTTAATAAAACCAAATGTAAAACTCTCAGTCTGAGAACAGTGAACACTGAAGAAACTACACTTAAAAGTTAGAGCAACTATATTCTGAAAACACTGACTCTGATAAAGATATGAGACTTCAATACAAGATGACAGTGTAATGCTGTGGAAAAACTGGGAAAAAGCAACTTTTTTTCGTGTATACACAATAAAACAGTATCACCATGAAGCAATTAAGATTACTTGACTTTATGGTGACACTGAGAAACAAAGATATAAAAATGCATCTGTGTCCAAATTTGAAAACAAAAGGATAATAGAAACCCAGAGAAGATGTGGGAAAGACCCACACCAGTAATGCAAGCACTAGGGAAAAAGGAATTCAGTGAAAGAACTTATTCTGCTCAGATTATAAAAAACCCTGAGGACATGTGCTAACTTTGAACAAGTATCAGGAATGGAATAGTTTTATATTGCTACTGATTGTCATTGTCCCTTGATAAATGGAAGAAAATACAGTATGTAAAGGAATTTTTAATCTGATTGAGTAAGGGCAACTTGAATCACCGGAACAAATGATCCAAGGGAAATTGTGATCTCTCCACCTCTTGAATTACACCAGACCTAGGTATATTTTCTGAAAAGCAGGTTTAAAACCCCATGAATTTCTAGGCTCAGTACATTGACAACTGGTGAAATCAATGACCTATGATATTCAAAAGGCAAACTAAATGACATAAACATATCTTTTGGTCTTGGCCCTAAGTGTTAGGAATTTACAAATGATAAATATTCTAAAATGTAAATCTTGTACATCTTACATAGGCATGCAAAATTTGTGGGTACTTTTGACCCTGGATTTTTCATGCCTTGGGCTTCCTCACACAGCATGAAGAAAACACTTCTGCAAGAATGCATTAAATCACTGTTTATTAAACCTTTGGTTACTATAACATTGAATACTAGAGAAAATCCCCATGATGGTTGCTCAAAATTCTGTTTTCAGGGAAAGGTTTGAACAGTATCCAGTAAACAAGGGATTGGCACACATAATGAACAAAGAAGATAAAAAAATATATTGATTGGCTGTTCTCTGGATACTGTGTGGAGCAGGAATGCTGTGAAATAAAGCACACATGATCCTGTAATGAAAAATGTTAACATACTGTTTCAGGGGAAAGAGAAGTAAATGAAGATGCTTGCTTCAGAAATGCCAGAACTGAGGTTAACTCTTGATTAACTGGCTACCTCAGTGCAGCATTTTGCACGTAAAGCAAATAACATTGTACAATTGCGCAAATGCACAATACTCATAATTATTGTCTAAATAACCTGCCTTCCTGAAAGGAAGGAAAATGTTCTGATGAATAACTTTGCTGAAAGCAAGGCCATTTGCTTGCCCTATCATGCACTCCTTAAATCCCCTGCAATTTGTCAACTTTGAATGTAATATTTCTCCAGAGGCAACCAATGAGCTTTTCACGTTTTGCTCATGTCATCCCTTTTCCATTTGATTAGTGGAGACCTGAAGTAATCTTTCTGCTTCACAGAGCAACTAAAGCCAACACACAGGAAAATAGCAATATCTAGGTACAGTTCTTAGCATGGGACAAAGGTCTTTGGGGATGGTCAGGCTCTTGGTGTCTTACTAAAGTGGCTGAGACAGCTGAGGAAGAAACAAACACCCAGTCTAAAAAAAGCAAGAATAAGTTAGGAAAACAATGAAGGAAGATAAAACAAAAAATGTTGAGAATGGGGAATAGAAGAAACCTACAAGATGTGGAAGGTATGGTGTAAAATGTGAGAAGACAGAAGTAATAATTTGTATGGAAACATGGAAGAAAAGAATGCAGCTCAATGTACTTTGCAGAGGTAGGTAAAAAGATGGAAAGTGCAGAACATAATGCAAGAATAAAAATAAAGAGAAATATTTCTTCATTTCCCATTTTCTTTTGTGGGACAGAATTTCTGTGATTCATTTTTATAAAATGTATTAAACTACTCACTTAAACAATGTGTATCTTAAACAATGTGTATCCTGTGTACCCCCATATTAAATGGGAAATTCTTCTAAAGACAAATAAGTGATATTCCAAGATTTGAATTCTCGGACTTTGTTAACATATTTTAAATTATTTTTAAAATGTTTTTTTCAAAGTCAGAAATGCCTCTGAGTGAATGTTTGACCACAGAAGTGAATGAGTTTAAAACTTTTAAAGGTGGTTTTGGTGACAGTATCTTTTCAACATCAACTTAATTCAAGTGCCACCTCTTTTAGTCTTCGCTACTCCCCCCAGAACTTCCAGGGATCAGTTAGTGTTCATGTCATTAGAAACTAATGATAGGTCCAGACTTTAATTTGATAAGTTAAAACTCCTTTAAGGCTGAATGTCATCACTTGAAATGTAGCATAAAAAGAGTAATGGAAAGAAATGATTGAAGGTCTTCATGGCTGTACTAGCCTTGATACATTTAAAATCTGCAGTTCTGCTACTGGAGGCAGTATTTTCCTATATAAAACAAGAAAATAAAAAGTTTATAATGACATTAAAATGTTTTTAATTTCATGGGCAAAAGAATCTCTAAAAACAGTGGAAAACCCAAGTAAGTTATTCTGTACCAGCATCTGTCTCCCCTAGCCTCATATTGCTTCCTATGTCCACATAAAATTAATGGATTCTACCTGTACACTTTACAGCTTTCTAATGCAATACCACCAGCTCATCCTATGTAATTTTTGTGGTCCATCATTTGGATAGTAGTAATACCCTGTTGCACTGCTGCCTTCTACCAAACAGTAATGCCTACTGATAAAGTTCACCTGAACTTCTCCTTGAGTGGGACATTAGGAATTCCACAAAAAACAGTAACTGAGCAGAAGAGAGAAATCCCCCTCTGGGTCCAGTCATTATTCTGTCAGATTTGGTTGAAAGTAGCTAAAAATCAGAATGTGAAAACAAAAGGGACTCCATAATCATATATCCCTTATTTTCTTAGGGAAATATGGCTAAAAAACCCTGTTTCCTCGATTAAAAAAAATTATCTTTATTTTTCCATATTAAAAGTACCTTAAAATTGAAACATGTCTCATGCCCTATTCTCTTGAGAAATCTCTCCAGAAGACTGAGATCTAAAGACCACAGAAGGGTTCCAGTCACATTAGCACACAGAAAAAGAACTGAACAGTGAAAGGTCATCAAGAAGACGAAGATGAGCCTCATATTTACAAACCAAGACATTTTTAAACAGTTGCTTCCCATGGATTATATATACAATTACTGCAAACACAGGCCTAATGAGCATGCATGAACATCTCCATCTCTTCTCATTCATGTTGAGAGGCTCTGTTTGAAAAGTGAAAAAGGCAGATGAATTTTTGAGTTTTTACAGTGAGTGGAAGACTCATAGTTTCTATAAATTAAGTATACATATCAGTAAAGACTTTGCAGGTGGCAACTTCCTGGACAGTATCAGAGGTAGTAGCTGATGTATCAGGTGGTTAAGAAAGCAACTTCCCAAAATCAAGTGCTGAACAGAGAAATCAAATCCATGGGATGATGTTGACAAGTAAGAACTGAGTTGCAAATCTCACATATTGACATATTTTAAAAACAAGCCAAATAATCTGTCTGGCTTCCCTCCAACTGCACCTTGATCAAGAAGACCAGGTGAGATAACACCATGTGGTCTGCGTAGGAACAGTCATTCCTCCTCTGAGGATGTGATATCCCTGCAAAACACAGTAAGATTTGGTGCTGAGGCTGATGAAAAGACATCCTGACTTTAAGATGTTTCCTTGTCCCTAAATCAGAAAGGTGTAAAGGACTAAAAGCAAGATGGTACAAGCAATCTTGCCAGCACACAGGCCTTGACAAAACAGAAGTGGGTGATCAACGATATTTCAGTGGTAGCAAGATATACAAGATCTCTGGTATCAAATACACTCCTGAGTAGGATGAAAAAGCCCAAAGCTGAAGAGACTGTAACTTCTGCATTTGCCCCTTTTTGGCTGTATTGTCTTAAGACAAAAATTTCTCTCAATATTGTTACTATTATAGTACAGGAACAGAAAAAGTTCAAGGTCTGGCAAATTCAGGAGGGACCCCAAAGCCCTGTTTCCAGATTCTCTACAAATGAGCACATGAGCCCTTTTCAAGCATCTATATGAAAGTGTTCCCAGGTGAGATGCTAGGTATCATGTGTTGATAACCCTAACTGCTAAACAGAGACAGGTCATCTATGGTTGGCCTGAGCAACCACATGAACGACTGTACCCATTTGTGTATAAATCCCTTGCAGGACAATTGGTCTACAGCTCACATCATTATGACTTTTCTAAGAGAGTTGCCTGATTTTGTCTTACATTTGTAATGAAGGTGGTATTTCACTGGTACTATAATACTAAGACTAGATGGTCACAAGGATATACTGAATAAATATATTTCATAAGGGTAATTCAATTTTAAAAAAACATTCAAATTTTAACTGCCAGAAAATTGCTATCTTTAATTTTGATTTTATTTAACTATCAGCCTCGAGAAGGAGCAAGGAGTAATTTTAAGACATGCAACAAAGTGAAGGGACCATTAGATTTACAGAGGTCCTGAAGCAGATCAAGACAGGTACTTAATGGGATTTCAGAAACTGTAAGTGGGTTAGATACCTAAAAATCATTGAAAGTCTTTAGAGGAAGGTATTCCAACCACTTATGACATATTTTGAACACCATCTCCATATTTGTCTCCTTCTTATCAATACTGCAGTATGGCCTTCAGAAAAACAGTTATAAGCAGAAAGTTTTTTCTTCCCCTTTCACATATTGACATTATCCAGCTTGATTTTAAAACACATCTACACACAGCTACACCTGGTAATTTAATAAATGTGACAACTTCCTTATCTTTTAGAAAAATCATTTAATTACCTTTGGGGCAGTCTGGATTAAATTCTGTGAACATTTTTTATCTCCTATGCCCCTCATTTCGTAGCCAAGGTACTGGCTCATGTCCTTTACAGATATGAAAGAATGCTACTCCTATGAGGATTTTGGTGATGCAACTGTACAGATACTCGGGTGAGGATTTACCTCACAAGCTCTTCTCTGTGTTCAGAGCAGATTCAAGTGAATATCCTCCAGATCTGCTTGTAGAATCACTGAAAAAAGGGAATGTTAATGCCATTATTCTTTGAACACCTTTCCTTGCAGTCAGTTGAGTGTGCTGTGTGTTTTGCAGAAGCCAGCTTTGTCAGAGCAGGCACCCGTGCTGCTCTTCCTGCCCCTTGGGAAAGCCATGGCAAGGTGGGTGCCCTGCTGTGTATTGCCAAGAAAGACCAGTCTGGTATAATTTCTCAGATTATTAGAGGTTCCTGATCTGAAGAGGATTTGGCACATTCCCAGTTTGCTTTGTTGAGTCATTGTGTTAGCCCAACCAGTATTAAATCAACTATGCTCTAGTTAGGCTATGCATCTTGGTCAAGGGGCTTCATATTGCTGATCCCCACACACTGACTTTGAATCTATCAAACTCACAATTCTAAAAAGAAATCAGTCTAAGGGAGAAATCACCTGTACTCCTGAACCAGCACTATATTTGCTTTTTCTTTTGCCTTTTTCCCCACTTTCAGGAAACAAAACCTGACCTATACTGAGTGATCCACAAAAAAACCCAAATGTAATTATGAAGCAGATGTCTTTTTATAAACAAGAATGGAACACATATCATCTTAAGTAGAAGGCAGAAGAAATACTGCATCGATTTTAAACATACTAGAAAAAGCGAAAGAGGGTTTCTTAAAAAACCAAGAAAGTTTGTGAAACATGAACAATTTTAAAAGGTAATAATAAATAAATTTGAAGCAGTAGGATAAAATGTGCTTCTCATCAGATTAATATCTTAAATACTGACCCACGAATGATTTTCAAATTTTGAAGCAAGCACTGAAATTATGTGATTTCTCAGTTTGTCTTTATGTCATAAATTAACATTGCAGACGGTTAATACACATTAAACATTAAGATTTTATGAAGCAAAACTCTACCAGGAAAAAACTGTAAGATAACCTCCTTTCTTTTCAGGGAGGGCAGTAAAGGGAGGGCTGTGTGTAGTTTTTTATTTTTTTTTTTTTTTTTTATTGTTTGCTTTTAAAGTAGAGTAGTGGTACACTTATTTCCAAATACTGGAATGAAATAGCACTTTGCAACAAAAATACTGGTCTTCGTTATTATTATTTACCACTATTAGTATTTACCACAAACCAACATTAAGCTTATTTTATTTTTGCTAGAAAATAAAGTAGCAAAGATAAAAATTTATCTTAATAGATGTGGAAGGAATACAAGCACTATCTGATAGACTACAAAAATCTAGAAAAGTTCAAAATGTTTTCAGCTAGGCACAAAAATGCTGTTAATGATTAGCTGCATAACAAGAGATTTATCTCTGTCTTTTTTTCCTTTCTTTTGTGTGTGTGTGTGTGTGTGTTGCAAAGGCAACACATACACACTGCAGGTCTGTCTGTGCCATTCTTAGGCCACTTTCAGGCCGATTGAGAAAAGCTGGAAAGTAAACACAGGTGTTTTAAAACTGGAGCGCTGTCATGGACAACCACAAACACCCTTAACTCTGATGTGGCAACGCCTCTTTCCCGCCCTCTCTTTTTTAAAGCATTACCCAAAAAGAACATGTCAAATGTTTCACCTTTCACCACCTCAAAATAACTTGGAGCTTATAGCATTGTTTAACAAGTCTCAAGCAGAGAGATCATTTTTTCATCCCCTTTCAGATATAGCCAACCCCAAACCAGTCACATAAAATAAAGAGCCATTCTATTTCTAATTATTTTATTTTCAGTGTCCACCGATGTATCTGCAAGCACTATGTTTCAAGCTGAGTATTTCTTTCCCCAAATGTAATTCAGGCTCCTTGTTTTCATGATTGAGGTTTAACTAAAAAGACAGTGAGGGGATTTTGCAATAACGAAATTAGATTTAATCCAGTGGATAAGAGAATAAATAAAAAACTTAACAAAAACAAAAGAATGCTATAAATCCCCCAAACGAAAAGACTAAACCTTGGGGGTTTTGATTATTGTGCAAGAGTATATTCACAACTGAAAAAGTACTTGCTTGTAAAGAAGAGAGCACATCCTGTTAACTGCCATGAAGTACTCACTAGCTAGAGGAAAAGTATGGAAAGCAAAAGCGGAACAAATCCCCAGAAATTATGTAGCTTCTACTCACTTATGCAGTTGGGGAGTGTAGGGAGAAAAAAGTAATATAGTAACAAAAATGAAACAGATACTGAGAGTTACAATTTAATTCTGAAAAATTGTTAAACAACACAGAGATGGTTACACTTGGATCGAAACTAACAACCCTAGCAACACTCCTCACCGGAAAAGGCAGAACTGGTTCATAATTTAAATATCAAAATCTGGCTCCAGCAAAAATCCTGAAATCTTACACTCAAAGCAGTCCAACCCTCAGAGCTATACCAACAGCGAATGTATTGCAAACACATAACATTGCTGAAAAGTTAACATATGCCAAAATCAGGTCTTACTTATTGTAAAGGATGATTTTTCTTTCCAGCCTCAGCCTTCAGATTCCAGAATGCTTTTCTTTTTGACGTAGACGCTTACACACCCCGGTTTCAAAAGCCAGACACCAGACTTACTGTGTGTCCTGTGCTCCAACTTAAACAAACACAAACGACTTCTAAGACAGACAGCGCTCACGCATACATTTATTTATGTTAGGACACAAGTGAGATTTTTCTTTTCTCCAGATTTTGTCCACTGTGGTAAAGAGATGGTGTTATTTATTAAAGGATCTGTCTGAACAGCTCGCCTCATCCCCTGTGAACTTCACCAGGCATTCAAAAGAGTTCACAATCTTATTAAACAGGCCTCAAAAGGTGACTTGCAAAATTGAACTTTGTACTAAAAATCAATTATCATTATTTCCTTTAAGCCATTTCATCTAATTTTTGACAAAAATTAGGAACTAGTTTGTGTTTTTATTAACTCTAAGTAATAATACATTTAGAGCTTGGCCAAGAGAATGAAATCACAGCAAATATAAAGCATCAAACTTTTGCCAGCTGCCAGTATCACTCACAGTGCTGTGCATTACCTAACAAATACTTAGAAGAAATCACACACACAAACACACTTACTAAACTACACCATTTCGCCTCATTTGTTGCTATTTCTGGCCTCTGCATTAAGCACACATGACATGAAAATCATATACCATTGAGACTATTACACATAATAGACAAATTAAACCAAACAATATTATGTATAAATTACCTTGTTCATTGACTTGCTTTAGAAATACCTTCCTGCTAAAACAGGAGGGATTTATGCTTGGCAAAGCAACCGACTTTAATCTGATCCATTAAAAAAAAGTGCTCTAGTACAATAATGGCGAAAACCATTGAACATTCTGATAGCAACAATACAGAGACAGCTAAAAAGGGAGAAAAAAGCTTGTTGAAATAACCCTATTTAAGGGAAAAAAATTCACCCCATAAAAAGATGCAGCAATAATGGTGTTGTTTACCTGCAGATCTGTGAAGTCTCAGAAATATGTTTTAAGCTAACGAACTGAGTTGGGTGAACTTTATCAAACCACTAACTACCATTAAACAGCAATGACAAGTTTATCCCTCAGCAATATGGTGACCTTCTGGCCAAAAGCTAATTTCTCATTCCCTCAGCCTTTTCTATTCAAAGTTATTACTCACTCACAAAACAAGCTGATTTTTAAAGCAAGAAACTTGTGTCCCCGTTTTGAGACAGGGTAGTGTTTTCATCTATGCCTGCTTCACAAGAAGTTGTGTACACTTAGCTTTGTGCAGTTATTTGCTGCAGCTCTGGAAAGCAACTTCTCCCCCCTCCCCTTTTTATTTTTTTTTCTTTCTGAGTGTCTTAAAGAACCAGGAGAAGATATACTGTAAAACTACAAAAAATACTAATAAGCTATAACTGTGACAAGTGGGTTTTACTTAATAAAACAAACTGGGAAGCTGATTTTGTCCTTTAAGAAATGGGGGAAAGAAATTCTACAAGAAGCTATTGAAAAACTGATTCCTGATCACTGATTTTACTCAGAGGAATAATAGGTACTTACAGAAGTATCTTCCTGTGTGAGGCTTACTGGATTAGGCCCCAGTTTATGAAAATGTTGCTTCTGGACCCAGACCTGCTATTCTATGTTTCAGGCAGAAAGCAGCTTTCAGAGTTTTAAGTTCTAAAGAAAGGGGTCAGAAAGGAAACAATGTAGGAGTGTGAAATACATTTGTTGCCGCTACATCAACTCTGGTAATTTTTCTCTAATTACCAAAGAAAAGAAATATGATGTCACTTTCTTGAAACATAAACACATCTCAGCAAGACAGTGACTCTTTTTCTCCTAAAAAATAACTGAAAAAACAAAATTATGAGAGGCAGACATTCCTTTGTGAGGACAAAGTTAATAAAACATTTTATTTGGGAAGTAGACGTGATACAACTGGAGTTTGAAGGTGAACTCAGCTCCAATATTTTAAATTTGACAACACTTGTCAAAAGATGTTAAAATTGTTTTGGGGTCCAACAAGTCACTCAGCAAGAATAATTTTTAAGCAGCTTTTCTTTTTGTTTCAGTTAAAATTAAAATCCATGCTGTGTAATCCTTGGAGTCAATCTGTAATTAAGGGGATTTGAAGAGAGACCACGCACTGCATTAATGATAAAATTTAATATCTGTTTTAATACTCTAACACAAGAAAAAAACCCTAAGCAACATACAAAAAAGCAATCATCTCCCTATTTTGTGTGAATGCAGCATACATACACCATTACTATGTCTATCAGTAATGCTGTATTTGATGTCAGCTTTTTGTTTATAGACCAAATGTTTCAGGATTTAGCATCTACAGAGCTTAAAACGTCATCTGCTTGAAAGCTGGCACCCAGATTTAACAGGCTAGATAAACAGATTTTATTTTATCTAGTTTAGAAAATGAGTGTTTTTGTTGTTACTGTTACATAGCAATTCCAAAGGGAAGGAGCTATCAACGGCATTTCCCAGGTTTCAGTCACTTTCTTCCAAGTCACTCAGCCACTCTGTCCTCCAACAATTGCTTCTCAGTTGGAAGAAATAGGAACAGATAACCAACTAAAACCAGTCAGTTTTATGTTATACTCTTAAATGGTTAAAATACTTAAAAAAAAAAAAAGATGCCTGGTATACTGTCTCTTCTCCAGACTATAGGCAAGGAAAAGGTTTGAAATCTTCAGGTCTTTGAAATGCATCTAACTGACAAGTAATGTATTCAAATAATTTACTCAGAGTGAGCACTATTGAAAAGTGGAGCAAAGTTCCATTTTAAAACTAAAAACCTTCGTTAAATAGTTTCCTCTTTTCAGAAGATGGGGTGAGGGATTACAGATCCAAAGAACTCACTGAGAAACATAGTTAAGGTAGAGATGATCTTAATGAGCTTTTGTGGGGAACGGTTCTGAAGGGCTATGTTTATCTATTATCCTGAGAAAGGATAATAGATTCTTTTAATGTTTACATCAAGGATTTTTTACTGTTAAAATGTCTCCTGGCCAAGCTCTTGTGAAAGAGCTAGCAAAGCATCAAGGTACTCTTACCAGATCTTGTAGTATCATGTAAGAGAGCTAGTTTATGAAAACAAATTTTAACAGGATTTCCTCTGATGTCTGTCTGTTTCTTACTAGTCTATATACGTGTGTAATAGCCTAAGGCTTCCGAGATTTGGGACATAGCCCCATTAAGTACACATGGAACTCACAAGCTACAAGGTCAAAGCAAGAACGGGTTCATTTTTTTCTCAAAATTTAGGTACTATAACAATCACTGTCAGCAGAACTACACTCCAGCAGTCACTGAGACATGTGCTTGTGCACAGAATCTGGCCTATATACAGATATATACAAGATCAGCTTCAGTGTTTGGAAACCTGGTCCAAATGCTACTTCTAATATTAAAAAAAATAGTTGAAATGGTATAGATTTTTAAAAAACAAAACTTCTCAATTTTCAAAATGTGTGGTCAGAATATTTGTAAACAATGAACTCTATGTGCTAGTCTTGCCATGACCACCAGCTTAAAAACCCCTCCAGCACAGCAGGTATTTCTTTAATAAACAAACTAACATTGAAATGATCATCTTGACTCTGATCCACAAGGCAATGGGGAATTTGTGAAACTGTATGGAATCTAAATACGTCTAGCAAAACTGTGGAAGATGACATCTATTCTTCAGTGGAGAATCAGTTCTGGAGATGAAAAATCCAGTGTCAACCAACACAATTCAGAAAATGAAGCCCCTGAAGATTTATTTACATATTGAATCTAACTAAAAATGACATTTTGGGCTTTGTGTTTAATTTTAAATTGTAAATCTAGCTGCTCAGCAGCTTAATACAATCACCAATACACATTAATACCATGTTCAAGCAATGAGATACACACTTAATCACTATTACCCAATTGCATTGGTTACTTCAGCTTCCTACCCAAAGTTTAAAGACAGCTCTTTTCTCATTTTACCCCTCCATTCATTTTTCTTTGTAAGAGATATTTACCTTACCATTAAGAGAGGCTGAATTTTGGAAGCAACAACACACATGACTGAATTTTGGAGGCACAAAAATTTAAAGTTTTAACTGCAAACACATTTTGAAGGAGAAATTAGACCTTCTTTGAGCTTTTTCAATAAACAATTCCTTTTTTTTCTGCAATGGTAATGAACAATTTTGATTCAGCTCCATGACAGAGCTAGTCATGCAGTGTTTCTAAATATTAAGATAAACCTAATACATGCTGAGTTGAAATCCTAATACATCGATATACTTCTGCTGATATGAGCCTTCCTTTACACACTGCAAGACTTCAAATATTAAAAAGTCATGTCAAATCATATGTCCAGTTCTATCTGTGCTTGTGTAAATCCTGAACAGGTAATACACCAGGATGTCTGAACAGGGCTTTTTAAGGTTAGGATCTGGAAACTCGGAATTAGCAAATTACCTAATTTACTACTTGACCCCTAACATACAGCTCACTCCACTAAAGCTGACTCCTACAGAAAAGCCCAAGTCCAGATACTACTCCAAAATCTCATGAGGAAAGCTATGGAGATCTACTGGAACACAGATGAGAAAGATTGTACTTCATTAAGCCCACTTTCATAGAAGGAAAAAAAAAGTTCAAAATAAATCCTCATCCATTCTTTACTTCAGGTCATCCAGCATTTTCTTGCTGACCTGCATGCTGCTGAGGTAGAACTGCACACTGCTGCACAGGAGGAGCACATCTGTTCCTCTTGGCAACCTGAATGTGTGAACAGCAAAGTTCACTTTTCCATTACACCTCTGTGCAGCCACACACATGGAAATCAAATCAGAACTTTCCTCTTATTTACAGGTAAAAGGGATTGTCAAAAGCCTCTCAGTGATCTAGAAGCCCAAGTGCACTAACATCAAAAATGTGCCTTTTTCACCAGGCCAAATAAATAGACGGGAATTTAGTAGGATAGGCAAAATAATTCCCGACTCCTCTTGGTAAGTGATGGCTAAGCATCAAGCTGCACTTCTCAGACACAGACACTTTTGAATTCATCTCACTCTAAAACCTGAAGTTGTTCACCTGGGAGCAGGAGAGACATCCAGATTGCAGTAAAACTATAAATAACAGCAAACATGTTGGACTTTGAGGCTTCTGAACCAAGGCCTGTCTGCAGCTTTCAAATCAAAAAAATACCTAATGTTTCAGTGTCTTCCTTCAGCACCTGTCTCCCTTCTACTCTGAAGCACACTTCATATGGTTTTTTGTATACAAAATGCTAGGAAAAGGTCCTCCAATTTGGAACAGCTATTTGGATACACTTAAACATACAAAGGCCAAATATTCTTCTAGTAAATACCTAAAATTCTGAAATGCTTATATTGATCCTTTATCCTATCCTTGGTTTCCTGTCCCAAGATCTAAAGAAGATTCCATCAATTCTGAGAGGTGTTTCAGATAAGGAGGTCACAGATGGGTCAGAGCAAGACCTTTGGTATTTAATGACCCTGTAGCTTGTCTTTTGCACAAGAGCTTGGGTTACTACCTTTTATATGTTTTATTGAAGGACAAATAACTCGCATGTCATCATGCATCCAGGCTCAAGATTTTGTTTACAGTTGCTGTTCAAACAAAAGAGGATCATTTTCCTGTGCAGCATATAAAATGAAGAGTGTATGGTATGACACTGAAAAAAATATTGAAAATTAAGATTTACCACACTTCCTTCTACATGTATGGAAAACAGAACTCATATGGAGAAAGAAACAAATTTATGAAATAAAATATAACACATAACCATGCTACTCCTCCTCTTTATTCATGAAATTTGATATCTCATCTCCAGCATAATTCAATACATTTAATATCATTAATAACTTAAATAATAAAAGATAGCGAACTTGGCTAAATATTTTTGGTACTTTTAAAATTTTAATATGGTACAATGCATTTTGAAATATATATATTCATATAATATATATTAATATTTTGAAAACTGTGCCAGTGCAGATTAGGCATAAGGTTAATAGAAAGGTGCTAAGGCCACTTTTAAAGGTTTCAGAAAAAATTACTTTTTTATGTACAAAGTAAGTTCAGATTCAGAATATCTGAATTTAGTTTGGAAATGTGTTTTATAGTATCTGAAAGTGGAAAACGAAAGAAGGAATCCTAGTTTTTTTATAGTAAGTCTGATATATTAGACTTCATGATTGCTTTAGAATTAGATGAACATATGGCCTTAATTCCTGATCCACGTAATCCTGAAATGAAGGTCCATACTAGTAGGAAAGTAAAATAATTTTTTTATAACCCTTTGAAGCGCAGCAATATGACACCTCCTCAGAACCTACAAAGGTTCATAGTGGTAATACTGTTGACATTCTATTGGGAAGAAGGAAGGGAACAATGAACCCAGGACTGGGGTGATAAGTTATGCTGTTGGAGATGGTGACAAAGTTTATAACTACAGTTAGAGTTTCTAATTTTATCAGCACTAATCTTTCCCTATAATCAGAGAACCATCACATTATTGTAAAGGCTGGAAAAGATATCTATGATCAAGTCCAGCAATTAACTCAGCACTGCTAAATCCACTACTAAACCATGACTCTAAGTACCACATCTACACATTTTTGAACACACATAAGCAGCTTTCCTAACATGATTGTGGTTTCTACAGTATGCTTTGCTTACATATCAGACTTTGTGATACTAGTTTACAAGATACTCATGAATTTCAGTGTATTTTATAACACACCATTTTTTATCAGGTTTAAGGCATGGCTGTCACCTCTGTGGAGATAAGGAGTAAAAGAGCAGGTAGAAGACAGCTTCATAATTGGCTACGGGACGCCTGTATGGTTTGTTTCATCTTCTACAACTTCAGAACATCTCTTTATTTCAGAATACGTATTTCTAGAATACATATATCTGAGATCTGACCAGGCCCATAAACTGTCCCAGTTTTGAAGTCCTTTAACAGAGCTTAGACAAAACCCTAAAAATGCTGCAGAACATTGAAATGTAGCACCCTTCAAACTGTAAGACCAAGTGGCAGTGTAACTCAGTAAGGAAAAAGCCTCCAGAAAGACAAATGTGTCATCATACAAAATGGGATATGTTCTGCAATAAGGAAAAACAAGCGTGTGAAAGTACAAAGTATTTCTAAAATACTAAGTTAATATGCACAATTACAGAATGGTTAAATAAAAAACATGGATAAGAGGTTCTTGTTGACATGGTCATAGAAATCTATTACCATGAACGAGATGATTCTTTGCATACCAGAAGTGATGAAGTGAAAGCAGTCTAAATGACTATGAGAATGATAGTCCAGACTTAGAGCCACCTGAAACCAAAATATTGCATTTCAAGAACCTGCTGCATTAATCAGGAATAATACTTATGGTAATCAGAAGTAGTACCACTGACTGACCTTATGGGAAGACATCTTCCACCTATGGAATGGAAGCCAAAAATCAGAAGACTCAGCCAAAAGGTTTGAATGACCACATTATCATCAATGAGAGAGGCTGTATATGGTATATATAAACAGTTGATGTTTGAGATTGTCAGGAGTAATCTGGTGCCAAGAGAGATTTGAAGGCTGTCAAATAAAAAGCAACAGACCTTCATGGAATTGTTAGTGGAACAGATCAAAGCAGGAATGAAACACCAAGTTTGAATGAGTAATGAATTTCTTCATGCTTAGAATTGAATCAAAGTTCAGTAAATATACCTGCTTTGGTTAAGAGATGTTCAGTATCTATTAACAGGAGAGAAGGAAGACTTGCAGTCCTCAGGCAAGGTGAATAAACCCTTTGAGCCAAGACGTTGCTTGTTTCATTCTACCAAGATACATTCAGTGCCATTCTTGGGCAGCTGCTTACAGCAATATGAAGCATGCTAAAGAGATACAGTGCTTTAGACAAGCGTTATTAATTATACAGATTCAACTCTTCTCAGGATGGACAACTATTGTTCACTCTCACCCATGTATTACTTTGCTTTGAAATGATTCTAAAAGACTTGAGATCACAGTAGGTAAGAAACACCAGTGTTTGGTCTTTCATTTGAATAGAGTCCAAGAAATCCTGAGTAGCTGCTGTGCACAGAACACTGTACACACAGGGCTGACATGCCAGATGGTGTGGTCAGTGAAAGGACAGCCTTGAAGGTACAGGAAGGTGGCATGGCCAGTGCAATCAAGGAAGCAAAGACAAGAACTTGGGTGTCTATTTGTTTCCTTCTATTTGAAAACTACCCAAGATTTGAATGCATTCAAAATTCTGGCCTGCAGCAATGATTTAGTGAACCAAGAGCTGTACAAATGTCCCTGCCACCTATCCACACAACCACTTAATGTCACCAGAAGCTGATGACTGAAAATCATGCAACTACTAATGTTACGAAACATAATTTCTTTTCAATTCCCAGGCTGTCATTTGTCAATGTCCCAGGTAGACATTTCATACAAGCCAGATTTATTGAACTCTGGAAGCCTGTGTTTCTGGGCAACTTCACTCCCAGTGTTTTCCATCAGGAAAAAATACAGTATTATTTGCTTATGGCACATTTAAGCAATTATTCTAACTTTCAGCTCCCTACACAAGATATTTCTGGCCAATGAATACAAATGTCTTATCAGAGCTAAAACAGCTACCAGATGGGAGGAGACTAAGAATGCTACTGCATTTGTGAACAATTTTCTGTCAAAACCTACATAACTAAATAAAGCCCACCAGCTAGGCTTGATGGCTAAAAAACCCAATTAACAAAACTGGTCACTGACTCTGATACCAGTAGATCAGATTTCTGATCATGGTCAAATACATACAATAAATTAGTCACTTCCTGCTTATAAGGGATACACATAAGCAAACTGTTATACTCCTAAATATATGACAGCAGATGAAGGAGAAACTCTTTGAGGCATCCCTTAAGGATGTCTAGCCCTGAATGATGAAATTTGACTGAAAAGAACAATTGAGTCAAGGAAACTTCAAATGACTGCTTTAAAGACCAGTCGGCAAGTGCTTACATTTTTTCCACTGGGTTTGAGGGGGAACAGTGGTCATTGTAGGATTATACAAGTTATTTTCTCCCTCTCCAGAAATGCAGTTAACTTCGCAGGCTAACTATCAAGTCTGTAGCAACAGCTTTTTGAGACACTATAACTTAAAGAGAAATGAACACAGAAAATTATTATCTAAGTGGAACATGAACAGAATTACTTCTGCAGGAGTTTCTGTGGCCTCATTTTAGTGTTCGTTTATGACACAATGCAGCAGCTCACACTGATATCCTCTAAGGTGTACGGTGCTATTAAATAACACCAAGCCATAAAGTCACCAATCATTCTTCAAGCATGGATAAGAGCTGAACAGACTTGTGTCTAACCTCAGTGACATACTTTAAGACCTTGTGATTAAGTGTTTCTGGGTGCAGCAAAAGTAAAGGGTCTGTTCAGTGCAATTAAGATTGCAACTGTGTCTACCTGTCTGATAAAGTGTCTAGGAAGCAGCAACGGAAGAAAAATGTTTGCACATTCTTATTCACATCCAGGTTGTCAGCAGGATGGTCCGAGATTACTAGTCTTTTATTTTCACCTCCACTATGTAATTAAAAGCAATTTAAGAATTAAAAATTCATCAAACCTCCACTCTAAAAAAGAATAGTGACCTCATGTGCTTTATAACAAGTTTTACTGACAGGGTAGCAAATTTTTCTCTCACATTGCCCAGGCAATTAAATTAGAGCAAATCCTGTGTTAGGGTAGGTACTGACAAGAGAAAGGAATTCATTGTGGCTTTCTACAACCTGAGCAACTCTTCTGAAAGCTGAGTAAGAGGAATCCTTCTTAGGAGAAGAAACCAAACTACTGAAACAGCTCTTGCACAAAGTTAGAAATTGCTGCTTACTTTGTCAAATCCTGTAGTATTTGACCCCCGTGTAAGTTATTAGAAGACTAGCAGGAAGAACCTTTCAGGATCAGCTGTAACATATTATTTGCTGGAGATAACCTCCAAGAAACCTGTTTACTATTCTCATTGGTCCTGAAGTATTCCTTTAGTTTCAGAAAAAAACAGATACAGACCATAATTAAATGATAGGGCACAGTGTATCTCCTCTTACTGAGACATCTGCAATCGACTTCACCCCTTCCATTTCCAATATGAAGCTGGCATTCTATCGTCAAACACACCTATAAAATCATTTGCAAATGTGACAGAAGTCCTTTATTCTAGATAGTAGCATATGACAGCCAGGATGAAAAGCATAATTGCTTTTGGGTTAACTCCACAGAGAGAGGTCTGGAGTTGAGCTTTCACAGGTTGCTATTTCATTAGATACAGAGGGAAAAATGAACACTGGCCAGAGGAATTCATGAAAGAGTGTGAGAGAAAAGGATGAGTTGTCCAACATATGAATACTGCTGAGCTGCTTCACTAAAAGAGCAAAAAACAAAAACCAAAAAAACCAAAAAACAACCGCTCTAAATAAAAAGCAATCTGTACCAAACAGTAACACCATACCGACAACTGGATCAATAGCAAGTTTTAAATTCTTTGCAGTGTCTTGTTACTTTGTAGCTAGGAGTTGAAGAAAGGTGTAACACCTATCTCACCAGTGGACAACACAGCCACTCATGTGTTAGCTGTACTGTACAGGCAAACCAGCAGCTCTTTTCCATCAGTCACACAGCACTGCAGTAACTACAGCACAATGTCACAACAGCTGAAGGTGGCAGAGTGGTGCTCTGGACGTGGCTGAGCCTTGACACATTCCAAACTCACTTTCCAGCTATCCAATGAATTAATGTGATCTCTCTGCCCCACGTAAAATCATTATGAAAGGATGAAATTAGTAACTATTAAAATGCAGAAAATTAGATGCTAAACTAGAATTTGAATAGAAGAGATTGAAATCTCTTGGTTTCCCATCACTTCAGACAAGTTTCTTTCCCTGGATTACATTTCAAAAGCATCTCTCTGTTGAAATCAGAGGCTTTATAGCATAAACCACCTCTAAACTTATTAAACTTATGAAACTTCAGCTCTGAAGCACCAAACCTAAAACCAGTTAGAATTACTTAGTTTTTGCAAATAAAGGCCACATCACCTGAAAGGACTTTTTTTCCCCATAGTTAATATTGTATGCCTCGATAGCACAAGTAGCATGTGCTTTTCAACGGCAGTAAATATTTTATACTTCATGTTAAAGTTTTGAAAAATTTTTAAGCTGTTATAACACCAGAATCTTTTGAGATTATGCCCTCCATGGATGACAGGTTGACTGGTCAGCTGAACTTGCTTCTGTGGTTGATGTTGTCAAGTAAATATTGAAAAACGGTTTCTACTCTAAGAATCTGTGAAATTTTGGGAATCAAAAAGAACTTAAGACAATTTACGGCATCAAGGGCATCAAGGAATACTTAAATCAAGTATTCTAGAGTAGCTTCTTCACAGGCTTCATCACTGGAACAACTACCAAACTGCTATGCATTGTGGATTTCCTGCCCTTAACCTGATTCTTACATGTCAGCAGAAAGCAGATGACACCAGGCACAGTTCCTTTATGACACTACTGTAGACAAACTTCTGATGGCTCCTTCAGGTCACTTTCTTGGCTCTAAATTTATTATATTCTTAATAAAATTATGAAAGAATGTAGGATAAGTTCTACAAAAAATCACAACTAAAAAGAAAGCCAGACATTACAAAAAAAAAAGCCAATCAAAACAAAAGATGTAACATCTCAACAGCTCTGAAGGAGATTAATAACCCTTACAAGTTCTAATGACATCATAATTGGATGGAGTAACCTCATTTAGTCAGTAAAGGGCACCTGATTTGTATATCATCATGAAATAGTCCTCTTCTTTTCAAAAGTTTGCCTTGAAAATAAAATTAGTATGTCTTTCTGATCTTTAAAGTCCATTAATAGCTGCTTTGAGAAGAATATACGATCTAATTAGAAATTACAAAATAGAGAAGATCTGTGAAAAAAAAGTCTCCTCTCTCTATTTCAGTCAAATCCAGTTAAAAATTTTCCATTAAATTTCACATTATTGCTTCCACAAGAATTATTTCCTATTCTTCTTCAAATCAGTAAAGAGGACACGTTCACTGGCAAAATTTTTATTTTTCTTTAGAAAAAATCTATTAGTGAAAACTCTGAATTCAAAAATTACATACTACAAAGCTAACAAGAGTAAAATGAATGAGTATTTGAAAAATACTGAAAAACTAGCAATTCTTCAACTTTTCTACATTTAATTTAATCGATTGCTACTGTGTACTATGAGAATACATTCACCAGAATCAGTAGAGACGAAATGTTAATTATAGAAAAATAGGAAAAATTAATAATCTTACATATAGACCCTGACACATTAGAACTGCAAAGCACTCTCAGATCTTATTTTATGAAAATTTACTAAGAGCGCAAATGTATAGACCCTTAGGAAGCAATTATCCCTAAAAGATTTAGCTATAATTCAGTGTGAAATATTATAAGAGATTTTAAAAAATGGTTTCACAAAGAAGAGGATTATTTTACTTTAACTGTGGAAATAGGGGCCCAGATGCTTCTCTGCATGACCTCTGTGCAGCTGTGGGCACTGCCTGGAGGGAAGATTTTAAATTGGCCTTTTCAAATTAATACAGTCCCCTATGACCAATAAGAATACTATAAAAATTAGGGGTGCCAGTTTGGCACTGTGGGGCTGAACGGCCCACAATACTATAAGGAATTTTCTATGCAATAAATACATCAAATATGGAAATTTAAAATCACATATTGCTAATATGTATGCAGAGATTAGTTAAGAAGAGCTGTCTTACCAAGAGGTGCAGCACGGCCCAGTAAGATGAAACAGCATGTTAGAATGTACACTGCATGCCTTCTGTATCATATGCTTTATTTGTCACATTATCCTCAGGTGTGGCATGGAATCTAAATATGTAAAACCAAAAATCTGCAGAAGACTGCTTATATCATCCTTGTGATTTCCAGATCCTCAACCTAGCCAAATTACTGCTACCACATCTCCCACAGTTATAATGTCTCCCTGCCTCTTTGCTCACTCCTGACTATGGATGGCTACTGCCCCAAAGAAGGGTGGCAGTAGCCCTGTGAGCTGATAGATCAAAAAAAACCCAAAAAACCAAAAACTGAAAGCTTGCAGCTTATTTTGTCTAATAGACCCTAACATCAGTGGAATGAAATAGGTTCCTTGTGGATAGATCTTACACTTTTTTCCTTCCAAGCAACTCACTACTGTGAAATTATTTTAAAAAGCAAAAAAGAAACAATGGCCATTGGGTTTTGCTCTTAAGTGTATTTCAGGGTCCCATAGAAGTAATAATCTCATCTTTTATCACAAACTTTCATGCCATCCTTATTCTAGGTGATCCTGATTACCTTATTTTTATCCAGCTAAGATTGCAAATATCCCTGCACCACAACTGATGTTTACAATTCTGTTACTCCTTTAAGAAAATCTAAACCAGATCAAATTCCTCATCCTCAGGATACATCTTTTGCCAAACTGAATCAACAGATTGCCTTGACGTTTATTAAGTGTAAGAGAATAGAGAAAATTACAGATTTTTAAAAGAAAAAACACCTCCTTGATACAAACTGACCGGGAGAGACTCAGAAGAAATACCTGGATTCCTTCTGCTGGACAGGTTAATAATACATGGCACAGTTCCCCAGTCTGCACGTGGAGGTGGTTAAAATAAATGTAATTCCTTGGATTATGGTGACAATAAAAGCTAGGTTGATATTTACCTGTACCACAGAGAATAATGATGTGTCCTATTCCTCTGAAAATGGTCAAATGTCCAGAGGGTGCTCTGCAGTGGAGAGGGGACAGGATGGGATGCTTGGGTGTGTACCTGCACCCTGTGTGCAGCCGTGCAAGAGCTACTGAGTGCACACAAGTGGCAGGAGGTGACAGCCAAGAACACGAGGGTTTGGCAGGGGAGGTGTGTGACCTGTGACAGGGCTCTGGCTGGCAATTTCTTTTCCTGGGAGCTGTGTTGCTGACAGCAGCAGGAGCGCCCCAGCCATCTGCAGCCAGCCCCAGAGCACCCACCAAACCCACTCCTAAGCGAGTCACTGACATGATGTTCAGCCTCACCAGACATCAGTTTTCCAGGCTGTGGTTACACTGAAAGTGGGTGATAAGCTTTTCATTTACATGAGGTCAGGATGCATGCTCATGTGCTGTGTATGAAAGCTAACTACTATTGGCAATATTTCACTGGGGCATTTTAAAGTTTTCAAGGTCAAGAATACAACTTGCCCTTTTAAAAAATATTCCAGAGGACCTTTCTTCACTGTAGGCAACAGTAATATGAACTGAGTAAAACTCTACAGAGTTACAATATTAAAAAAGTTCAACTTTAAAAAAAATTGAAAAGCGGTCTTTTTTTCTTCCCCAGACTCTCATCTCTAAGAGACTATGATCAATTAACCTTTAACTTTGAAAAATAAAAAAAATTCCTGTGACAGTCAGAAATGAAATTCTTTAAAGATTAGGTGCTGGGAGAGCAATATCAGGCTTAGAATGAAATCCTAGTAACACTCTGAACTATCAAATCACTTCTTGCTCTGAAAATATAATTATTCTGTAAGCGTTATGTCAGACAATATTAAATGCAAAAAGCGTAGCTTAAATAAAACTTTTTTTCTAGCAGAAAGGCTCTCTGCACAGTATTTTCAATTACACAGGAAAAAAACCGTCAGCATCCGATTAATGAAAAACAATACTATGTTCAATAAGTAGCATGCTTGGCAAGCACTAACTTTTAGTGACACCAGATTTAAAACCATGCTGTTATTGCAGTGAGAAATAGCCCTGTATGTTTATCTCCATTTCTAGTCATTAGCTTTCAGTACTGCACACCTGATTTTGTAATATTCACCGTTTATTTTGATGACAATTACAAACCCATGGAATAGACAGCATTTGTGTGGCACACAGCTCCCTCCATTTATTATTATATTTATTGTTTTTCTTACTGGGAAATGTAAAGCTACACAAGGATTTACTTTCACTCTAATACTTCGCTTTGGTCAAGCTGTTGGATGTTATAATGATGTTTCCCAAATTAAAAAAAAAAAAAAAAAAAAAGTAGAAAAAGGAGGCAGAAGAAAATCTATTTATAAATGAGATACCTTTGGATCTTACTGTCTAAATCAAACAGTTTTGAAATGACAACACAGTATAAGCAGAGTAACTTCTGTATTTGTACATATCTCCACTACCAATAAAAGGGGTTTTAAAGAATAAAGTGGCTGAAGAGGTGTGCACAATGCTTGCACATCTTACCTGGCAAAGTCTCTTATCATGGCTAGGAGTGAGACTGCAGGGTATGTAGCTATCAATTCCACTGACATTACAATTTCCCTTTCTCAAAGCAGCAATAACCTGTCACTTTACACTGTCCTTTCTCTGACCCTCTCCCCCCTCTCGGCTCATTTTTATTCTTATTGACAAGACTTATTATTCCTCCTCCCAATTCCAAGTAGCTACCCTTTTGCAAATAGTAGTATCAACTATGTGGTCACTAGTAGTATCGGTCAACAATGTTATTAATATAGCACACACTGCTGGGAGCAGATCAAACAGCCATGCTTTAAAATATTAGTTTTGCAAAGGTACCATGAGGCAAATAGTTGCAGTTTTCTTCACCTTATACAATGTAATATTGCAAGGACAGACCTCAAGAATTCAGCGTTAATTACCAGCCGAATAATTTGGAGGATGTGTTATTTTTTTCTTGTTGCTTTCATACGCAAAATAAAATAAAACCATAACAGAAGGGTGCTGTATCTGTGTTTAAAGAAGCAGTTGTTGGCAAACACCATAGCTCACTTCTGCCGAAATGTACACAACTGATATATGCAGCCCAGAAAGCTGGCACCAGGGGCTTACAACCTTAATTTGCCTGCAAGAAGAAATGGAGATTTACCTTCAGAGCACGTTCTTGATTGTTTTCAGCAGTCATATGTCTCGTGTTGTTTGCTGAAGTCTGGTTCTGCTCTTTCAGATGATGAAGCTCCTGCTCCAGCCGTTTGCACTGCAACGAGGAAAGAATCCCATTAAGTAGAGGAGTGTGGGCATATTTTTTTTCAACAAGCCAAACGACTTAACGTAAATAACCCCACCAGTATTTCTGCAGTAGTGAAAGCATCAGACAAAAGCAAGTTACAATCTTAGACAGCACTAAAGCTACGTTTTTAAAATGTGTATCATTATTCAGTTTCTTCCTGGTCCAACAGTATGGCAAAAAAGTTAAGTATCAGATATTTATCCGAATGTTGGGTTGAATTTCTGCTCCTAGTTATACCAATAATTGGCTAGATTTTGGCTTTTATGTATTAAGTAAGTAGATATAAAGGAAAGAATGCATGCTTTTTGAAATGCAAAAAATTGAAAGACCCTCCTCCCATATCAAGGATCCAGCCTTTTATTAGAAAATAAAGATGAAATTTTTAGACTTGTATTTTTCATACTAAAAGGTTACTTTGATTCTCCAATACACACAACATATTGAAAGAAGTTTTTAAGATTTTTTCATTAAATATTTAACTTAATGACAAAAAATGAAAAAATTAGCACTTGCTACTGTGTGCCTATACATGCAGACTTACTGCTGCCTGCTGAGCATTTATTTTAATGATTAAAAATCTTCAAGTTGTAAACAAATTATATTTTGCTCTTTTTTTATATTAACTATAAAAGGTCTTTCCTAGTTCCTTGGTTTGAAAGGGCAATTAGTTGTCTGCAGAGAGTTCTTTGCCTTGCAAAAAAACCTGTTTTACAAAAAAATATAAAAAGAAAACAATAACAGATGAAGTGCCAAGAAGACATATAGGAACAACTGTTAGAACTAGGGAGAAGCAGAGTACCAGGAGAGGCATTTTACAACAACATATTACAAGCAAGCAGTTTGGATATGATCAACAAAACCCCTAAGTTAATAGACTGTGGGAACAAAAGATAATTGATAAAAAAACAAATTCAATACATACTTTTAAAAAATACTAGCAAAAAAGGAATAAGAATTGTTGTATAATGCCCATGTAAGCATTGCTGTCTCAAATGAAAGACCTGGAAACGTCATTCTCTTGTGGTATCTTAGTGACAGTGGACAACACAGAACTGAGCATCACATCATGTATATACACCCTGTTCTTAAGCAATTCAGCATAGGGGACAATGAAGCCTGGCTCATGTAAACTCCAAAAAAAGAAAATTTGTGAAACAGAAAGCTTCAGAACTGGAAAAATTATAAATGAGGCCTAAGTAAAATAAGGAATGCTAAAGAATCTTGAGACAGAAATTTTAAAGACATGCCAATACATACAAATCTTAAATACAAAATAAGACCTAACAATACACTGTTAACAGGCATCCAGTATAGTATATAAACCAGAGTGATCCCATCCTCTATTTGAATAAATTTTAAACATTTGTAGGATACCAAAAGTACTATTAAAAATTCCATTCACATACCTGTTGTTATACTTCATTACTTCTGTTAGAAATTTGAGCTTATTTCTAATAGGATTACCTATTTTAAAGGCAGTGAATTTTCCTGTAGTACATTCTCTCAGTGTGTGTTTGTAAACTTCCTTAATGTACAGCTTCATTTTTATTGCCAAAAAGACATTTTCCCATAGATAGGGAAATACAGAAAAAATATTAAGATCCATTTGATTGTAAGTATTTCACATACTTGAGATATTTAACATCTGTGTTTGTCACACACACACACACAATCACAAATCAAAGAATCCCAGATGTAGCCCTTTTTCCATGTCTAGCATGAAATTTATGTGTTTGTAAGACATGAAGATGCTAATAAAACTACTGAAGAACAAAACGCGACGTTTTTTTTCTCTAGCAACACTTTTTCCTTAGTTTACGTGATCTAAACACCATTAAAAAAAATCAACCTACCACTGCAGACACTGTACATTACATCATGTATAATCACCAGGACACTGACTGTTATGCTTTGCCAACATTCTTCTTCAAATCAGTGTTTTGGAATCCACAATTTGACAACAAAACAAGTTTATGTAGAGTAAATATTATTAAAAAGACTAAAATCTCTATTTACCTTTAAAACTTGAATTTGTAATCATGCTATTCTCTTGAATCCAAAAGGTACATGAAAATATGCTAAGAGCAAAACCTAGCTACAGGACTACATGAGAAAAGATCTTGGTGTACAGAGCATATTGTACCACTGAGAGTATGGGTGCAATCTTAATTCCACTCTCCACTTCAGTCCTGTGAAGACAGGACACTGAAATAAACAGCAGCAGTGGGAGCCCAGGATCTTGTAGAGCACAGAACAAGTGAAGTACAGTAAAGATGCACAAAGATAACCTAAATGGATGAACCTTCCTATCAAGTCAACTTTGATATGACTACATTTACATCAAACTTGGGAACATTTTGTAATTTCTCTTTCATTTCATTTTTACTGAGACTGTTGATATCTGAAAACAAACAAACAAACAAAAACCCGGGGTATTTTCAACTAGAATACTGCCTGAATTCAATTTGGGGCATCATTGAAAGAAATGGTGATCTAATTTGACCTTTGCACCTAAGAGTTTTACTATGTTGGAAACAATATATTAACAGAAGATATTCTGAATTATTCTCAGCTGTCTAGGAAGTAAAATCTTCAATTACTCTCTTTGTGAAAGCATAACAATAATAGTCTCAAACAGCAACAACTGTGTATGCTTGAATAAAGTTTAAATTTTACAACTTTGATACCTGAACTACTTTTAAAATATTAAAATAGTATTCTAAAGGCAAGCACTATTTTTCATAAGAGCAGGAGCATATGAAACTTTAGTGTAACCTTGCTGTAAAGAAAAGTTTTAAAAATAGAATTTAAAACAATGCAGCCCTTCTATCCATTTGAGCCAACATTTTTTGAATTCTGTGTCACTAGTTGTTAGCAAGGTCCAGTAAAAATAGATGTTCTTTAAAAGAACATGTGTTTTTATTGGTTCACTCCAGGGCCCTAAAATGCCAACAGCTGCAAGTAAGAAACCGAATTTCCTTCTAAAAACATACATAAAAATACGTTTTGGAGCACAGTGAAGAGAAGACATCATCCAACTTGGTACTGACAAAAAGGAAATGTTGGATGTATGTTTTTAAGAAAGCTGAAAGCTAAAGGAAGTGTTTAATTTGAGATAGTATGTCTAAATTATGTTATCTCAAACTTGTGAAAACTTGCACACTTGGGAAACCTTCAAACAGACAATATAATTTGTGAAACACAGGTTATCTAAATATCTGATCTGAGGATTAATTGTGCCCTTAAATGCAAATTCCCATGAGTTCAGCACATTAAGAAATTGGCTGTTAATTGAGAAAACTGCTTCTCTACCTCAGCTACTTTGAGTACATCAAGGAGTATGAGAGCAGTGTAGACACATGTCAATGAGAAAATGTCTTGATCAGAACACTGATGACTTTGCCAAGTAAAGGATATTAAAGCCTCGGAAATGGTAATGTAATTTTATAAAGGTATCACACAAACAACTTACTAAGAATTAACTGTACTGTGTGGTCTACTGTGTGCATTCACAGTTCTGTAGCTGAAGAGGCAACATAGACAATTGAAAGTGCAAAAAATCTCACCCCCAAAACCAATATTGAAAAAGGTTTCCTCTCTTCTTCCAAACCCACACATTTGTTCTCTTCTCTGAAGGTATTTCCCCCCAAAACTTATCTAGCCTGATTCAGGTGATAATGTACTTGACAGACAGAGAACCTCATTAAGCCCACCCCAAATGTTCCTCAAGCAACCATCAATGTCCAGCTGTACAGCTGTCACTACAATATCATCCATTCCCAGCAACAGGGACTCAATCTTCTCTTCAACTGTATTTCCACCACGAAACTCCTCTAAATACACTCAGTCTTTTGAAACAAATACCTTTGTACCCAGCACAGGATATATCAAAAGCAGCTAAGACACAAAATGAAAAGCAAAGCAGGTAACATATCAAAAGGATAAGAGGAGATTCAGCTAGGAAAGCAAGGATAGACAGCCAAGTAAACATATCCTTCCCTCCCATCTTAAAATGTAAACTGTTAGGTTACTGTTGAGTCTTTTTTAATGAGCATCAGGTAACATGATTCAGCAGATTGAGGATGTTTGTGAGAGGCAGTGGTTCAAGCTGCAATGGGTGCTGACCCCATTCAGTGACTCTCCACGTGGGATTGCTGGAATACCAAAGGGAAATCCAGACAAATTGAAAAAGGAACATCTGCTAAAAGGGACACTGATGCAGAGATCAAGAAATGGACCAGGAGAATATCACTGAGTAAAGTCCATGAGGCCCACCCAGAAAATGACTGTTAAAAGACAGCCCCAGTTCCAGTTATACAAAAGGAGTAAAGATGGTTTACCTTGAATCAAGTATTTCAGAAGATAGAAAAATCAATGCAAATAACCACTTAATAGTGTTTGGCCTTTACTAGAAAATGAGGTTGCATTAACATATCAAACATAACTTTAGCACTTGTATAAACAAATCATCTTTTACATGCTGTCAGCTTTTCAGCATTTTCTTCTTCAACCTGTACCTGTAACACGTTAACATAGTGTTACAGTGCCTGCCACATCTACACAGATTGATGAGGGTTTTTTTTTGATCATTATTTAACATGATTCTTCAGTAAGGTGTTCTTAAAGTAAAAGTACAAAACCACAAAACTGTCACACAGAAGTAAAGAAAAACATGCAAGCCATTGGAGAAATAATGTTAGTAGGGACAAAGATGGAATACAGCAAAGCATCAACGTCGAGCAGAGCAACCTCCTGTCCCCAACCATTTGGTCCCTGTGCAGCTTGTATGAAGACAACATCTATCCCCAGAGGTTTCATGCAGAAGCCTGTTTAACTCTGCACTTCTTAGGTCCATCAGGCTGTTCCCGTGCTTTCAAAGAGACATAAATATTTTGCTACACCAGGGTCCCTCGCTCTCATCTCATTGAACTGGGATGGTAATGTGAGATGAATTTCTCATTTTGTATTTCAGCACAGATTTGATCCAGGAAAGGGTAGTGTGACACTACCTGGCTCAGGAAGCAACAGCTAAAACTGAATATAACAGAAAACCGTAACACTTCCTTACTACAAATGCAGTCCTGGTGGCTATTTAATCCTGTTACAGCTATATTTGCTTTTAATATTACTATATGGCATATAATATTTTTCATTGCCTTTCATTAAAAGGAATCCAAACTAACCTCTCCTGAACTTATGGCAATATGTTAGGTGAAAAAAAGTCAACACATTATGCCATTTATATGCTAGGGGAAAAGGAAAGGAATTGATTTGTCTCTGTTATTAAAGGTATGGGGGTCAAAGTCTAATGAAACAAATGTATTAATATGAGGCAAAATTTTGCACTAAGTTCTTTCCTGAATTCTCAATAATATTTGATTGTGTTATTCAATTAGTACATACTAAAGATAATATTTCATTAGAATACATTTGTTCATCTAAAGTCCTTATCAAAACTTGCAGTGCTTACAAACTTAAGAATCAGCACTGGCATAAACACACAGCAGTACACTTGAGGAGCTTGCTGAAAAAACCCCACAGTGCCTAGGTATTGTAATGTGCTTGTTCCTGTACTGACCTGAGAGAGGTCAGGCTGGCGAGGCAGGTGGGTCTTTGGTCTGATGTGATGGCACCAGTCAGTCTTATGAGGCCTCCCTAGTTTAAAAGTACATAACCACACTCTCCCACAAATAGCTTAATTCTGTCATTAAACTTAAGGCAACATATTTTTATTCAAGTCACACAAAAATCAAAAGTGAGTGCTAAGTCAGTCACTCTGGGTCAGCCAGTGCATAATGACTTGATTGCATATCAGTGCCTTCACTTCAAACACTGAGTACTCTGTCACATTATGTGGACTTTCATGCACAAAGACCTTGCTGAACTGGAATTCTCAATTACTGAAGTGGTGTGAAACAAAAATAACCTAGTTCCTATTGAATCACTTGGGAAAATGGTTTATGCTCTCCAAATTCTGGGAAAGTCAGAGTCCATCTGAATGGCAGAACTACTTTCCACATGCATTTTTTTCCTTTATGCATTTTAAATAAAATGCTTATGAGCAAAGTAAGTGACACACCATACATTGATGGAAAATGCATCTATACCACTGAAAGATAAATTTATGGGGTACTGAGATCCTACTACTACACAGCATAATACTTCCAAAAGTGATAAGTGCATCTATGTTTTGAAATTAGTTAACACATATTCATTGCAGTGAACAACTGAAGTACAAATAATTATTCCAGACACCAAACATGAAAGACAAAGAAACAAAGCTACTTTTTCACCTATTATATTTTTAAGTCTTCACCTGTGGAAATCTGAATACAATAAATAAGCATGTGAAGCAAACAAAAACAATTCAACTGATTTTTCTCTTAGTTGTTATTTTGTTCACCTTTTCTTACTTTGTTTATAATGATCTGTACTTCACACTGGCTCCCAGCTCAAATATGCCAAATAGAACGCAAGTGTTCTCACTCTGACTGCTCTTCTTCCCCCTCCCCTCAATATTTTTTTTTAACAGTCTGCCCCTTGTCCCAAATTCATCACAATTTCTGGAGAGGCAAACATCTTGCACCATTTGGATGCTATACACTTTCCTTTGCAGACAAAAATAATACCAAAGTCATCCAGTCAAAACACAAACCAACCTTTGGTGTCACCGTGAATTATGTACTTTGAACTGCAGATGTCTGGAAGCACTTACATAAATAGGGTTTATCCTTTTTCTTCTAGAGTAATAATTTTAAAAGAAATAAAGAAATAAATGAGTTTCTACATAATAATCACTAGAAAAATTTTCCATTACATTATAATTTTGAATTAAGGTTTTCTAACCACTGAGAAAAATTACTTCAAAGTTTTGGCAAACCATCAACAAATGTGTTTGAATGATTATTTATACAATGCCCAGCAGCTTAGAACTACTGGAATTTCAAGAAAGAAAAGTGTTTTAGTAGAGTTTAGGCCTCAGAAACATATGCATCTCTAAAAATTTATGTTCTATTAGTAAGATAAATGCTTAGATATAAAAGTTTCCTTTTTTTAGTAGCAGTTCAATGGTGTCTTGCTTCAAAAAGCTACAAAAAGAAATGCATCAAAATACAAATAAAACATTTTTGTTTTCTTTGTCACTGTGAGCCAGTTGCAGCCTGTAGCATTACTGCAGATAATAGGCTGTATGCGTGACCAGGTTTCCTCCTACCATTCCTCTCCCTGTCTATTTCTGAACACTCCAAATGCAGCAAAACAAGTTTTCGTTTATTTCATTTTAATAGTTAAAGGAACTGTAAATGCACAGTAAGATATTCAGAAAATTTAGACCATAAATTTTAACTGTTTACACCCTTCATGTTAACCATCCTTACATATGCAGCAATTCCACAGCACTGAGTAGCACTGATACCCACCCGACTGCATTCTCTACATATTCTTACTTCCTTGCAATGATGACATTTCAAAGATCAAAACAACCCTCATGTACTCTTCAATGAGTTCAGCACACACAGACTTTCCTAATCAATGAAACTCACTATAAAAATGTGCAAGAAATAGAGAAAGGAAAAGGTGACGTTCTTGAGCTGTATGTGACTCACAGGCCATTCAAGCACGGTTCCTGTGCTGGCTGTGCACTGGATGATCGTGCCTGTGCTCACAGGGGCTGCTGACAGACTCCTGGTCAGCAGGAGGAAACAACAGCAGGAGCTGCTGAAGCCTTGTAACTGGGTCACCTTCACATTTTCCCGTGGCCATTGCATATAAGTTAGCAAACTTATCTCACCTCCGAGTTGTTTCTAATCAAAACAAAAACCTAGTAACCTGGAGTCAAACATTTATTCATGAGGCTGTACTGGGTCTGAAAGTAAGAAAAAATGCATTCAACTAAACTAAGAGTGCTTTTTTCCTAATTGCCTGTCACATATAAATAAGCAACTTCTGCTTTACATCAAAGTCACATTATTAATTCAATTTTTAAATTTCATGCTTATAAGTATAATAAATAATGTACAAACTAAGCATGTAAGCAGAGTAGTACACAAGTAGTACGCCTGCTCATGCCCTACTGCAGAGTTTTAGAAAAAACAGAGACTGTCACAGTACAATGACATTATAATTCACATGTCAGTGTTACATTTAAAAGCAAAGGAAACTACTAATATTCCCAAATAATTCAGCAAATGAAAAACACTTATTCAAATTTTATCATAAGTGCAAAAGAACACTCAAAAGCCAAGATTCTCTTTTAAAAGTAATTACAAAAAATAAAAAAGTAAGTCTTGATTAGCTTAATTCTAAATAACTGAATAAAGGTCAGCAAGTACAATAATAGCTAGATGTCCATTTACTTCCAATGGACATCAGCAAGTCCAGCATACAGATACAAGAGAAGACTTCAGAGCAGAAACTTCTGCATAGAAAAGAATTCAGAGTAATTAACTTCAACATCTTTAAAAACTTTAAAAAACAAAATTGCACAACACCCAAGAGGTTTTGGAATAAATCTGCCATTTAAGCAGAACATTCATTAATATACTAACACGAAAACCAGGACCTAAATACCCTCCTGAACTACCTGAAATAATTTCTACCACAATTAAGTAATAAGTAATACTGCAAGAAAGGTCACCAAGAAGCAAGTCAAAGCATCTGAATATTAAAATATTATTCTGATCTTATTTTATTTATGGTTTTAGCATGCATTTTCCAAATCAATGCAATTCCCACATATTCATTTGTAAGGAAGCTTTGGTGAAAGATTATGTGTTACTAATGGATGAAACACAAATTTCAGAAAGCCATAAACTATATTTTTAAATAACTTTAACAAAGAAATTTACTGCTCCTCCTTCATTGCTGAAAGAAGAAAAGATAAGTCTTCCCTCTCCAAGTTCTTTAGTTTCTCCCTCCTTCAAAAGTAGCATCTTTCCCTTCTTTTGCATGTCAGAATGTACACATAATGTACAGTCTAATTCTCAGTTCTTGTCTTGGCCTGAATAAGGTTCACTTCATTACACCACTTTATTTCTTTTTCTTTTTTTACTTCACCTTTTTACCATACATATTCTCTTTATGACATGATTCTTCCTTAATTATACTCATAAATAATTATATTGTAACTTTTCATAAACAATCACTTTTTCCAACACTCAAATCAAGTTAGTAAATAGTAGTTTCTTGTTTTGTGGGATGACAAATTAACACAGAAAGTTTAAGAGCCTTAATCAACCAACAGGATCATATCAGAACTGGGACTACTACACCCCAAACCTTTGCTTTATAGATGACACCAAATGACACGGAGCTATTGCTGTGTGTGGCCACATGTTTGGTGGTTCCTCAGAAGAGCAGTCAGCTCCATTACAAGCAGATGGCCTGTGGCCAAGAGACAGCTTGTCAAATATCTGACAACACACCATGGCAGAAAGCTGACAATTGCTTTTGTTTAAAGCCTTTACCTCACCCCCACTTAATAATCTGCAGTGTTGATACTTGAACAATATATACAGAGGTAGTGAAAATGTGCAAGTTGTATGAAAAGGAGAAATTTTAGAAATATTTATAGCCTAATCTTCCAACTAGATCTAGAAATTAGGAATCTGATTTGCAGATATAAGCAAGGCACTCAGCTGCAGACTGAGATTATGTTTTTAGGAAGTACAACCTTGTTTAATTGAATGTAACCAATATTAGTTGACAAGAAAACAAAGTTTGGTAAGCAATCTGTCATTCTAATGAGCTGATTTGCAAATAATCTTCAATGGATTTTTGTAAAATCCATATGCAAACAAGGCTATTGCCGAAACATTAAGTTGGCATTTACTGCACAAAAGGACAGGAATACTTCTGGTCTATCTTTAAATATCATCACATTTTTCAAGAAAACAGTATCATGGATCACTGTATAGATGGCAGAGTTTTAAAATCTTTTTATTCTGATACTGTAATCATGGTATTGCAGGTGTACCTTGTAGTACATGCTGTCTGTTTGTCGTGGTAAATTTCGTACTCTAAATTGAGCCATCAGTTACTTAAGTAGCAGCTCTTGAATATTTTCTGGTATATAATATGTCCACACATAACTTGTTTAACATGCAATAAAAACTGCTTTAAATTAGAGATTATTACAAAGTAAAACACCAACTAGGTAGGTGAAAACACAAACCTCTGCAGATAAGTCAGGGACAACTGACACTTTTCAAATAAATGATCTCAATCTGTAGTATTCGCTCTTTTCCCATGGATTTTTAGGAAACTTCAATACTGAAGGACATAACTATGTGAAAGCAAAATTAATGGCAGTGTTATAACTAAGTATAAGGGTGAAAATGACAGATCTTCAAATGTTAATGTGAAAACACTTTCTGTCTCATCAATACAGAGAAAGTAACAGCAAATACAGTTAACTAACAGAAAAAATAAAAATTGTATTCTGTATAGCTTTTACAATTTGTTCATATGCACTGGAAAGTGGAATGAAAATAATTTTTAAAAATCAAGAAATTTATCAGCTTTTCATAAACTTTAAATAAATCATACCTAGAATACAAAGGCATCCCACAAAGAAAGATTCAAGAAAGTAAAGCAAAGCTCTGCAAAAACTAAAACAAAACCACACATTTATAAATTATGTATTGCTCAGCTTTGGTAACACAGAGAAATACCTGTATGATTTTGGTACATAAGTAAGACTTTGTAAATATTAAAAAGCAATTAAATCTGAAGATTTTATCTCTGTGACAAATTTTAGCTTCAGCTTCATTAAGGTGTTTTACAGAGATCGATGTATTGGATACCCAAATAGATGCCCCTTCTCAAGTGGGCTGATCCTGCAGTTTTGAATAACAGTCTCCTAAAAGCTTTTGGATATGTTACTGAAAAGCAGAAATGCTTAAACTGAAAATCAGCTGCCTTTGACCTGTGAAATTACCAATACTACTCTCATCCCGGCAATTCCAATCTTTGTGTATAGACGATAGGACACCCTAAGGAGAGAAAAAATTAAGAAAAACACAAAAATAGAAGAATTTTATGAGAACATCTGATAGGCCTGGCTGCCAAAACAAACAAAATGGCTAAAATGTGTGACTACTGCTGAGAAGAGTCTAGATACCACAAAAGACACTGTACATGACATAAGGAGAACATGTAAGGAGAGACACAGCTGTTGGCTAAAGCAGAAGGAGAGCTGATGGAACGATTCAGCACAAGGCATTAATAATAATTTTGCTGTTTCTTCCTGAAGTCTGGCACTGGATACTCTCCTTTTCACAGTGAGTCTTTCAAGACTTGTTTTTCAGACTAAGATTCAGTTGAAGTCCTAACATTTTGACTGTGAACAGGACACCGAGCAATGAGGTTGAAAAAATGCTTGTAGACCAAGAAAGAAAAACTTTCTCCTAAAGACGAAGGAATTAAACTCACAGAGAGGCCTAGTGCTCACTCTCATACTGAATACAAGACAGCAGAGCACTTTCAGGAAAAAATTAGTGAAAACTATTGTTTCCTAATGTTGCTGGTATCTGTAATACCATCTCTGAAATAAGAAATTTCTCATCATGACTATAAAAAGACTTGAAACAAATCTTACCTATTGGTGAAAAGTCATCTCAAGAGACAACTAGGAGCAAAGTGTTCATAGCTATTCTTTCGATAGAGAGCTTTACTCTGTTTTTTTTGGGGATTCTATATTCTTTGGTAATAATTCTGCAGATAGCAGAGAAAGATGATACAGCTAATTCAGAAATAAGCAACAGCATAACTGAAAGATGACCAATAACTGTCACACAACAATGGTTTTAAATATATATATATATACTTAAATTTACATATTTATAGCTAGTAATTAATAAATAATAGGTAATGTCAAAATTCCTGTCTCAAAAGATAATTATCAATTCTATATTATTAACAATATAAAATGGACATTCATAAGCATTACTGCATCAGTATTTTATATCAATTAAATACTGTGTAGTTAGCCACTTGTATTCTGTATTTCTGATCACAACTCCGGAACTGCAAAAAGTTGCCAAACTTGTGTGATTTAATACTGTTGTTCATCTGCAATAATTTTTCATTTTATATAGCTGTAAGTATACTTTTTACAGTCACAGCTTCCTAAGGGCCCTTAAGTATTTCTATTTATTTGAATTGTGTAATTTAGTATTTTCAATACAAAAGTAAACTATAAACCAAAATGATACTTTGTGCTTCATATTCAACAATAAATCAAAAACATGACTGAAAAGAATGACAACAAAGCACTAACATCAGAAAGCTTTAAAAAGTTCCCTTACAAGAGCATCTTACAACCACATGCAGACTACATGCAATAGGAAAGCCTGTCCTTCATTTGCAATAGAGGGTAATGGAAGCTAAATTTTTCTTGTTCTCAAGCAACTCAGCTTGAAAAATAATTAACAGTGAATAAACAGAACATGGAAAAGAGGCTAAATCCTAGATACTCACAATCTGAAGCACGAAACAGTAAAGCCATACAACAAACAAATGTAGGCATACTTGGTGAACCAGACAGAGATAAGTTAATGCTACTGTGAAATCTCTCTTCCATAAAGAGAATATTGATAGATTTTCTTGGCCCTTTTTTTTTGTGTAGGAGTACTACACACTTTAAACCAGAATATGTAAAATAATTTCATCAAGACAAAGGACTTGGAAAAATTGATCAACAGCTTCACAACCAAAAAAAAGAAAAAAGAAGAAAAAAAAAAAAAAAGGTCACGATATTCAGACCAAACCAAGAGAGAAAACTGCCTTTTTTGTAATTGTTACCTCATCATTTAAAACCAGTTAAAAATTTAGAAATAGAACTAACAAAAGCATTTTTAAGACTCAAATTTCAGTCACAATCATCTACAATTCTGTTGAAAGTGAATAATCAGCTTATCAACATCACAGTAATTTTTCTTTACATCCTCTGTTACTGCTAGACCTTAGCTGCCTTACTCAACTCCTTCCTTTACAGCTTAGCACACATGCTGAATCATAAGGATGACTGTGGAGGGTATTGCAATGCTGGAAGAGAGGTCAATATTTCACCTCAGGGACTCTGGAAATAAAAATAAATTAAGTCAACAAAAAGTAGCTCTATTCATTCTTCTTAGCTCCATGTCCCACAACACTCTTACTCAATTACTGATGTAGAAGTGGCACGATCAGCAATACGGTTTGCCTGCTATTCTTGGAAGGTATCTCCATTGCACAATTAAATCCAAACTTTCCATTCTGTGTATAACTTTATTTGCATTTTATGCTACTAGTTTGAAACCTAATTCTCCTTGAAGGAGCCAAATTCATTTACATCTTGATAGACAAAAATCAGCACTAGAAAAGTCTGCATATAAAGTAGTCTAATAATTTTCAAAGGAAAAGGTCTGAATACAAACATACTAGAATACTTTCTCCAAGAACATTGATAGCTTTTACTACCCTATTTATTTTAATAAACCTCATTCTCTTTCTTAAAAATCATCTCACTTTTATCCTTAATTTCATATAATACACAATCTGCATGCTACTTAGCACTTTCTCTACTTATTAAGCTTTGTTCTGCACCAGGGTGTGCTATCTGAGAAAACAAACTGTATTCCTTTTTGATTTGAGCAAACTCAAAGATGCACTCCAGGAATTCACCTAGTGCATTCTGACACAAATGGTATTCAGTCTATAGGACCTAACTACAGCTAATCTGACTAAAAAACCCAGGCAAAAAACCACCCCAAACCAAACCAAACCAAACCAAACCAAACCAAAACAAACCAAACCAAAACAAAACAAAAGAAATGCCCTCCTCCCCATTCTGGAAAGGAGTTAATGTGGATGTCAGATGCTGAGAACTACTTCATACTCCAGATCCACCACTATTTGTTCACACTACTTGCTAATACAGGCACAATAAAACACAAAATTGCAACATATGAACACTGATGAAGTGTCAAGGTAGGAGAAGCAAGTGAACACACAGGCCAGGCACATTAGCCTTTTTAGACTCCAGATTAATGATAAAAATGAAACACAAAATCCTTTGTTGCTTATAAAAAAAATTCTTATGCAAACTCATCTGTGTATCCAAAATAACAAAGTAATTTTGCATGAAGTTTCCTTAGAAAGTTGACTAAGAAAACCAGCTTTTCATAAAGCACACAGGTTTATTTTTTTCCCCAATTTTTACGAAAATTCAACATTTTATACAAGTAACCAAAGCGAAATCTGATTCAACACTCAGTACCTAACTTGAAACTGTGAAGTGTTAAGTATCATGGAAAACTTACTGAAGGTACCTCTACGACAGTTTTTGTACCTACAGACCTTATTGCATGTAGAGTTTCAGTACCTATAAACCTTATTGCATGCATAGTGATACTCTCCAGAGGGAATACTCTTTGAATTCTGCTTTTATCACATTGGAAGTTTCCTCTAAGGGTTGCTGCTACTGAAACAGGTGATCAGTAAGCATACAAAACATTTTTCCTCTCTTTCGTCCTAGGGTTTTGACATTAAATATTTAAATTAATTCCAGAAATTGGCTTGAAAGTCTAAGCTGTGTGAATATAAAGCTTAGCCCATGATAGATGAGTCAAATAGCAATTAATGGAACAAGCTTGCATGCAAATTTACTGCCATTTTCAAAGGGGTGAGGAGTTTCTAGGTACTGAAGAGAGGATGAATGTTCAACTGGAAATTCATTAAAGTTTACAATTAAAGATATCAAGCTTGATCATGCCCTCAAATACTATGCAGACATGTATTTTCTGAATTCTGCACAACACACTGTTTGCAGAGGAACAACAGGTGATTTAACAATGCAAACAATGATGTGTCTCCAGGCATCATTCAGTCAAAACCTTACGGCAGCAAAAAAAAAGAAATGCAGTATCAATTAAAATTTTGCTTCTAAAGCTCAAAAAGAAAAACCGTAATCCCTCTCTTCAAGGAAACACTTCATTAACATTTACATATTTACTCACACTTAGCATTCATGGACTAAATACAAAAGTTCAGTATAACAGCTCCTCAGGGTAATTTCCTTCAAATTCTCCTCTCCCTCCACTGATGACCTACCATCTGACCTGCACTTCAAGCTGCAAGGAGTATTAACTCAAAAAATGCAAGATCTCATGCAAAAGCCTCACTGAAGTCTAAACTAAGGAATAAATTTCAAAATACTTGGGTTCACTAATAAAATTCCAACTCCAGTGAAATCTAAGAGTTTCATACTCTATTAACTGATACCTGCCCACAGAGAAATCACAACCTCTGCTACGTCAGCGTGAGAGACAAACTGACATTACAAACACGGATTTGTAGTGTCCTGAAACCTTCTCCTACTATCCTGTTTGAACATCTCACCACTCCTCAGATTTCTTAATGCTTTGAAAACTGTGAATTACATACCCTGATCAAATTAAACAGAGCATTATGGCAAAAGATTTAACAGGTGTTATTTTTTGGGGGGGGATATTCTACACAAATCAGAAAACCCAGGTAAGAAACCAAGTTTGGCCTATTTTCTCTCTAGTTAAGTCTCCAGTGGACTAAAGTTCCTACTTCAGAGGCAAAAAACATTTCATGATCTCCTAAATGTAGCCAAATATTTAACGGAATTTTCTCCTGGAAAATATTCATGCTAAGGCCAGCACAAATATACCCAAGGTAGAAAGTCAGAGCACACCTAATCAACTTGGGAAGTAAAGAATTATTATATATTTTCAAACTGGGTTTGTTTTTAGAAAAAATAAGTAGCCAAGTAGTGAAGAACCTGCCTTTTTCTGAGAAGAAAAAGATTCCTGATGCTCTTCAGCATCATTCACAATAGTTTTACTCCACGTGTCCCAAATACAGAAATCACTGGCTCAGTTTGGCACTTAGTGAGGTTCACTTGGTTTATTCTGAGAAGGAGCAAAGAAAACATAGATTTAACCATGTTCAGTATAACATGGATTTCCTAAAACATGAATTTAGTCAAACTTTAAAAGGATTATCTTTATTTAGGTACAGAGGAAATGAAATGTGACATTTTAAAGCACTGTTGCACTGCACTGCAATTAAACAGACTAAAACTAATACTGCTAATCACAATCACTGCTCATATAACTTGGCTTTTTGTGATCTCCCTTCAGGATCCCTTTTACTCAGCAAAAAGAAAGAAGAAAAAGAAGAGATATCTGAGCTTTACCTGAGTCCACCGATGCGAATCCCAATAAAACCTACAACTATTTCATCAACCCCTCCTTCTTTACTCCCTGCAGTCACTGTGCAATTGTTAATGTTAAATCTCAAATTTTTTTAATTTTTTAATCTACTCTATATCTTACTCCATATCCCTATTGCTTTCTCTCAGGACTTGGACTAAATTCACAGCATAAAAAGGGGTATCTTGCAGACAGGTGTCTTCTCTCTGTTTAACCATCCCGCTGGCAAGGAATTTCCCCACATCCATTCATCAGCTACGTCTCAGAGCAAAGGATGCAAATAAGAACAGCAACTTGCTGTTGCCTTCCCAAAGGCAACTAGTAATTAGTGAACAAGCATGGTTCTTGAAGGATCCCCAAAGTATAGTAAATATTCCCTTTACTTTCACTTTCCTCCTGAAGTAAGTTCATGGCCAAAATCATCAGTACCCAACAGCAGCTGTCTGGCTCATAAAAAACTGTGAATACAGCATCCTACCTCTTCTTTTCCTGTTCCCAAATATCAGTGGCAAATGGCTCCTGACAGCCAAGAACTTGATTAGTATCCTTAATCAAGAAGTGCCAAAGGGTACCAAAACACAGAGTATAAAACCAAACTTCTAATTAAAAGTACAAAAATTAATGTCTCAAACTGTGGTTTGGCTTGCAAAAGGATCACCTCTGTCCCGAGTCATGAGGCACTGTAATCTGTCAACTGAGTATCCCCCAATTAAGGATCCAAGATCTGTAAATATTTTTCATCTACATTTCTTGTTTTTACATTTCATACAGCTTTTGGGTTTACTACCTCAGTAAGACCTGTTCGCTCCTGTGCTGAAAATGCCTTAATGCTCTGTGAATCACAGGCAACACAGAGTTCTACACACTACTTGGTGTAAACGCAGGAAAATTGCTTTAGCAGAACAAAACAAACAAACAAACAAACAAAAAAACCCAAACCAGCAAGAATCTGACTAGCTGTAAGCACAGACATTTATCAGTTATTAGTCATTAGTCGAAACTGATGATGAGAGGAAGTCAAGCATAGTGCATCTTGTCATTGTTTTCAATGACGATAAAGTGCTGCCTGCTGCCAAACAGCGCCTCAAAATGGAGAAGGATTCTTTAACTTGCTTCAGATGAGCAACTGGGTGCCTGCCAATTTTTTACATGAACAGTCATATGCATGTTCCTGCACAGCAGGATGTGGTCAAACTATTCAAAGCTGTAAAACCAGGTTTGCTTGCCAGTTATGTTATTGCTTCAAGATCAGTGTACTAGAGATGATATTTTGCCAGCCATGAAACCACTGCTATTCCTTAATAGCAAATTATATACATCTTTAATATTTAAAACTCTGTATAGAACTGACTGTTACCAATTTACATATCCCACATTTACAGAATTAGTTAGGACTGGAAACATATCAAACACACAATCTCCTAATCTCTTAATGAGCTTTAAAAAAACCACTTCCTTCAAGCTGTACCAATTAAAAGGTCCCCTTTCTTGTCTAAACCAGAAGAAAAGTAATTGTAATGGGTTACTCAAGTCTTCAGCTGCCAATCCTGTAATGATATTAACATTCCTGTCCACAAGGTGTGATGTGGCTAATAAGTGGCTGAGACACTGTACTGTATTGCCTCCTACTGGAAACCATTTCTTTGGAGTATTTTGTGAGGATCACACAACGTGACTATGCCATATGGAATCTCTGCTAAATGTCTGTAATTAACTGGATTACTCAAGCAAGAAAGATTTCTCAAGAAAGGTAAAACTGTGTTATGATCAACAGGACAAATCAGTTTTTTCCTTGAATGGGTTAAGACAAAACTGAACATTACAGACAAGAAAATGGTGTTTTATTTCTTTCAGAGGATCAGTCATAAAACATGCTGAAGATCCTCAGTATCACACAATATCTGTTCACTAACAAACATATCTTAGCAAATACAACCAAACTGTTGAGTTTGTTTTTTTAAGGGGGTTGATACAGGAGAAGATGGATGTCAATGTTTAGCCATGCTTTAGTTGTTTGTTTATTATTCACTTGAAAATACATACTAAAAGTAGTATCAAATATTTGAGTTTATACCATTTCATTTGTTTTCACACATACAAAAAGTAGTTTGCATATTTGCTCAGCAATCTAGCGAAAGATCTGAGATTATATACACTTGCACAGCTCAATACAAGGATAGAAGTGCCTCAATCTGCCTCCTAGTAAGAAGCAATGCTCATGCTGGAGATCTCAAAAAATATGCAAAGGTTTTTGGACGTTACAGTTAGAAAAAACATTTTCATGGCCTTTCCAAGACATGGACAGTGGTCTTCATTTTTTGAAGAATAAAAAATTATTAAAGTAAAATTCAAACAGAAGAGTCACAACTAGCTAATAACCGAGTATGCTTCAACTGCAGTCCAGTAAAATGCAGCTCAGTAGCTACCAGAAAAAGCATTATAAAACTGAATTTAATAGACTAGTTGGAAGTAATCTGCATTTACCTGGTCATAGGAAAGGCATAGTTTATAGAACGTCCATTCTCTAGAAATGTACTTTATTCCTCACTTGAAATCAAAGTACGTGTTTGAGCTGTGAAGGCTTTCAGATTATTGTTCCTTAGAAAAATCAGAAATCCTGTGAGTTGACCCCCAAAAGCTAGACACTACTTATGCTCGCTGCACTCAATTGCCGAATGCCAGGCTATTGTGAAGAAAATCAGTGGAAAGTAATAGATGCAGCTTCACTAAACACAGTCAGTCCAAACACTTATTATCATATAGGTAGTTCTCTACCATATGGAACCAGCTACATTGGTCACTCAAATGACATTGCTGTCTCCAGCACCACACAACAGCAGCCAGGAACAAAGCAACACCATGTGTCATGAAACATTCAACCTTCACTGCCCAGTGACCTCTGAACTTTACAAATGCGTTTTCCAGAGGATAGATACAGCAGGCTAATGGTTTACCCTATTTCTGCTTCTTCTCAACCTGCTCTCAATTCTCCCCTTCATATTTGATGCCACTTCCACAAAAAGAAAAAAATTTAAACTTGCAGATATTATGAATGCCTGAGGCAAATCCAGATCTAACTTCCAATAATTTGCATTTGTTATGCTAAGCATATACATCCCTGAATTATATCTAGTCCCTTTGTGGTCTATTGTAGAATCCCTCTCCTATTGTTCTTGCTGTTAGCACTGTAATAACTACTGCTATTGCAATGTTAACAAAAGACTACTAATAATTCAAGTATGGTACGAATTCCCAAGGAATCATCAAGTGAGAAACACAGGTAGAAAGTAGCTTCAATTCCAAGGATCTATTTTCTAGATTCAACAGTAACAGCTGTAAAAACATCACATGTTTGAAAACACAGGATGAATAGTTTTACTAATAACAATTAATTTAAAACAATGGTGGTATAAATGGCTAGCAATATCATAGTACTACAGCTTAATACCAAGTATTTACATCTTCATTTCGTGAGGATTTATTATTCTATTAATTTATTTTTTCAGCTGCAGTAGCATTACCTGTACATTTTCCTGATGTGCCCAAAGATGGCTTTTATAGTATGACACTTGAGCAACTACTATCTGAAATAATTATTAATTTTCAAGCTGATTACTTGGAAAATATTACTCCTTAAACAGGCAGCTTAAAATCAATTAAATTAAAAAGCGTATTAAAACGCCTGTCAAAAATATTCTTCTGACATTCATAGAAGTTTCATGGTCCAAGTACACCTGAAAGCCTACTTCAACAAAGAATCAAAAACCGAAAAAATGAAAATAAAACTATCAAGAGATCCTTCTGTTTTGCTGAAAGCTTTCCTGTTTCAAGCTACACTTTTCAAATGCCGTGTGCAAAGAAGAAAGAACATAAACTTTGGGAAGGGCTGTTGGATGTTTCCCAGTAGCTGTGCTGGGAAACAGCCCAGCAATATTATTATAAAAGGAAAAAAAATAGACTAAGAAAGTAAAATACCACCAATAATACATTAAGATTTTTTGTAATACATACTTGACAGACACAAAATATTTTAAGCACCAGGCAGATGGGGATTTCAAGGCTAAAGTAGGAGAGAATGTAGAAACAGTGACTGGAAAAAGTGTGAAAATTACAGTGCTTGTGGAGGGGGAACTTTTACCAGAGAATTTCTCAATAGAACATAAATTCAATTAACACTATTGATATCATTAAAGATCACAAACCTGACTTTAAATCTAGTAGAAATTACTTACATGTGGGCCAGCTTTGGTTACTTAGATTAAAATTCAAAGTTTTCAGTATTGGAAGAGTCAGATGAAATTTCTTGCCTGGCATAAATACATAAGGAGCTTCATCCAGTCTAAGATCTTTTCTCAGGAGATACATTCCCTGCTTGGACTGTTCCTCCCTACAACGTATTCCTATTGAGTTAAAATTCCGTTTAAAAAATGGTGGGTAAAAAACCTAAACTCAAACCAAAAAAAAAAACCAGAGAAAAACTCTTCCATGAGTTTTTCCATGAGATGAGAGAAGCAAAGAGACTCTCTTTATGGTGAAGAGAATGAAGTCAATTACTGTTCTCTCAAAATAGGAAATTGCAGGCAATGAGTGATCTGAGCAGAAAAAAGAACCCAGATTCTTTTAAGTCACGTAGTAGATGGGTAAGACTTTGAGAGTCAAGGACCACATGCTGACTTTTATCTCCTGAATGTAAAGCAACAAGGGGAGGAATTGCTTGCATTGTTGCATGTGGTACTGTTATCTACCTTTAATGTATATTTTTGCGACTTACAACCCTTTATAAATCCTTCCATCCCAGTTAACTGTCATCCAATGCATTTCACCAATACAGCATACTGCAGAACAAAGCCCTTAAAATCTTTTTAGATTGGTCAAGTCACTGAAAACGATTTCATTTTAGAAAGAAGACAGATAGTAATGAAGCACAAAAAATACAAACATAACTTTTCTCATGAAACACAATGATGCCGTTTTTAATGGGCACTACTACCATGAATAAAAAGTTGATCAGCAATCAGACATTTACTAAAAGGGCTCTCCTCTGAGATTTTCAAATGAGAGAGGTAAACAATATAATTTTCTTACCCAAAAGTAAACCAACCCCTGCCCTTCTCAAAAAAATAAAAAAAAAAAAAAAGAAGAAGAAACAAAAGAAATTTGCTACTGAGTGATTATATACTTGTAGAGACTTACTTGAGATAAAGCAGCATCTCGTTGTTCTATTACTGCATTCATTTCCTCAGCTATTATTTTCTTTTTACGTTCTTTGGTCCTGTGTATTCGGTTCAGAATTATAGCGCCATTCTTCAGTATATCTATCCCTGTGTCTGCATTGTTTATTCTGTTCAGTAATTCCTGTAATGTCTACCAACAGCATTATATGTTAGTCAGACATGAAGTTTTAATATATTTTATTTAATATAGGGTTTTAATTAATAGGCACATGTGAATTGTAAATTGACTGAGTGAAGTTATTGAATTTTCATATTGCAGCAAAGATGTACATTATTAGTGTGTCAATTCTTCTTTTTCCCACATCTTAGTTCTTGAAACCCACTCAATTGAACTTAAGCCTCTAAGATATAAGACTGACATCAAGAAATCTCCTCAGAGAATGGCTTACCATGTCATTTTCTTCAGGGTTAATATTTTCTAGCCTAGAAAAAAGGGACACAGAAAGCCTGATCAGTAGCATTTCCTTAGTGCAGCAAAATGAGTTCGCTTTTTAAATCTTTAGAACCTCAAGTAATTTCATTCTACTAGTCTTTAGAGTCAACCATGACACTGAACATATTAAAGTGCCACCTGCTCGACTCCATCTTTCAATAATGCTCCATATCTTCAGCACTGACTTCAGACTGTTAAGTTATTAATGTTTACTGCTATATATGACTACAAGGATCAATTGTTCATATGTGCTTAGATGAAAAAAGTTCCCCAGTGATAGAAATGACTGATGCTTTTATTTTATTTATTTCTGGGCTTACAACTTTTACTTTTGTTTTGTTTTGTTTTGTTTTGTTTTTACTGCACCCTAAATGAAACAGAACATGACTTTTGTTGATAGGGTTTTCTTCATTTTTAAGTAATTATTTTTCCACTTCTTTCTTCCAAAATGAGGGAAAAATCCCAAATCAGTTGAAGTTACTTTAAAAATACTTTGATTTTATATCTTGCATAAAATAGGAAACTAAGCCAATTCTTTGCAAGGTCCTTATTTAATTCTGGAACAAACCTGCCTGCACTTTCCTCCTTTTCTATTTCAACAGAACATATATTGACCTGTCAAATACAAAGATGATACGAAGAGTTTAGTCATACAGCATTGAACACTGGCTGTGTAAAAGTAGTAAGTGATAGCACAAAAATCTAATAAATGGGATAGCACACGTTTTATTTTACCTAATGTTAGTTAAATGGACAGAGATCTCTCTTCTGGAAAAATAAGCATATTAAAGTTACCTTACCACTCCACTGCTACTTACTTAATGGTGACATATACTAAAAGTAGCCTATGATGTTTTAAGACAGATACAGTGCCATTAAACGTCTTCTAAACAGCAACATTTTTTCAGCAGTGCTGTGACAGGCACTGCTCCAAAGCCATGGTTTTAGCTAGCAAACATTATAGAACACTTGACAGCATGCTACCACATTTTCCATTAGTTTTAGCAGATAACAGTACATAAGGCATAGTAAATCAACCAGTACAGAAATTTTTAAATTAAAAAAGAATTACTTCAGAATATACTATCAGTAGATATATCAGTATATATCGGTATATTTATATAGCATTCACAAGCAGCAACTTCTCCAAAATATTCAGTCAGCACCAGAACTAAACAAAATAAAGTAAAAGCAAACCTTTGCTTGTTTGACTTGTATTCCCAAAATAACACAAATAATAAAATAACAAACATAATAATATTAATTATTATATTACTATAATAAATTCTCAGATCTGGATCCTTGTAGAGTTCCTGCTTTAGGTTTTTACATTGTTCTAAGTGCTACTCCATGTGGGACTTAAAAATGGATCTCCAGCTAGTTTGTATTCACAATGAAAAGAACGGTATTTGTCAAAGTAAATTGGCAGGACTGACCCAGCTTCTCCAGAGGACTTCTACACTGCTAAAAGTGCAGGTCAACAAAATCACCCAGCCAACCAACAGGCTGGGTAAGCAAGGCACCTTAGGGAGAAATGGGAGTGGGAAAAAGAACATGAACTTCTGCCATAAGCATACCTTCAGCATATTACTGCCACAAGGGATCTGTCTGTAGGTATACAAACACCTCCTTAGGTGACAATATTTTCTAAAAAGTAGCATCCAGAGCTGAATATTTGCCCTGCTAAGTCTCCCTGTGCTGTGCATAGACAATGAATGAAAACCTCATGATTTTAAACCGAAGTAACCAAGGATTCCTCCTCCCCCATTTCTAAACACATTCTGATAACATAACCCCTAGGGCCAACAGGGCTGAAAGAATTTTGGTTGTTACAGTTAAATAATGACAATAGAGCTGCTGCAGCTGGTAATTTAAAGAAAGCATGAAGGCATTTGAAAAAGGTTGGCAGGCTGTTCAATATTGCACTCTTGTAAAGTTCTCTGATTGGAATAAGTCCAAAGCAGATGGAAAGAGTGACCTGTGCTCTAAAACTTGATGAGTGTGGCACAAGTAGCCAATGATCTTTATAAAAACCCCAAACCTCTATGTGCTCCACATCTGAGACAGGGAACTTGACCTTTTGAACCACCATAAGGAAGGAAGAAACTATCAAGGGTGGTAGTTAGGAAAGAAAGTTGGTGTTCTCCACAGGGAAATCTCCTATACCAGTTCTTAGGTTCTGAATGGCATCAGGGTATCAGACCTCTCTATACAGTATTGGAAAGAACACCCAAGTGAATGACAGCTAGTACAATTGCTGTTCTCTAAATGATGGCAATAAAATGTAATAGCTTGGTTTCAAAATATCAGTGAAGGGAGTTACTGACTCTCCTGGGAACAAGTACTACTTTGGCATTACCAGTGTATCCAGTGCCTTCTGCAATGACATACTTTTAAGGAAGGTACTATGCACGGTCTCTGAGAAATGGAGTTTCTTCTCTTTTCTTGTACTTTCGCTTAGAACTGTCAGTTTTCAAGATCATGAGTGAAGCAGACAGAAGGGGTTGAAAGGAAAACAAGTGAAGGTGTTCTGAGGGACGCGTGTGTCAAGAACTGTCACCTGTGTGTCTATGGATTCCACTGCAGAAAAAGCAGCAATATGTCAGAAACCCAGAAGTCACTGACCAGGTTTGTTGATCAGAATAATTAATTTTCTGCATTACTCGAGTGCTTTAAGATCAAAGATTTTGAGTTTAGGCTAACTACTTATATACAGGATCATGTGATGTTTGGAGCCATACAAAACTTTCTTTACTCTTGGAACATACAAGATTACAAGGTGGGCAGAAGAAATTGGAGAGTCAAGTAAGGCTCAGAGTTATGATGCCTCTTAGAGGAATTTAAAGCACATCTATAATTTTCTCAGAGACTGCTGTTTAAGGCAAGATTTCAGATGTATATGCACAAAGTCGGGCTCCGTAGAGATATTTAACAAACCATATACTAATTCTTGTGGGTATACAATCTCCTAATTTTGCTGCTGAGTCATATTTGTGACAAACACTGGGGCTGTGACAAACTCTAGCAACTTGTAAATTCTACAGAGTAATGGTGGACAAATTATGTGCAGATTATTGAAATTAATTCAGATAATATTCCCTGGCCCTAACTATAAAAATTCCCAAAAGAAGATGACTGGTTTTCTGCCCTAAAGAGGAGTGTTCTTAGTAGAATCAATTATTTAAAATATAATTGCCTGTCATTTAGTTAACTAGCAATTGCACCTAGTCAGTCTCCTACCACGAAAAGCTTGTTTGTTTTGTATTTCTCCTGGCAGAAAAGTAAGAGAAATTTCTCAGCCACTCTAGTCTTTGTGGGACTACTGTTTGAGGGACTAACAAAGATCATCACCAAGATCATCACAACTCATATGGACAAGGATTGTATGGAGCAGCAAAGTGTAGCTTCAAAGCTGCCTATATCCCAAAGGGAGAAAGAAACCACTCTTGACAATTTCCTCCTGACTTAGTTCTATTTAACATAAGATTACCTATTTCTGTTGTGTTAAATGGGATACATTAAAACCTATGAACTATTAATTGTACCCTTATTACCTTACAAACTGCTCCCAAACTAAAGATAGGAAAAAAACCCATATATTTTTACTGTGTCACCCATATAATTAGTAGAAATTTTGCTGTAGGAAATGTCTAGTGGGCTTAAAGCCTTGATTGATTTCCTATATGTTGCAACTTTTGACTGACATTCTGGTACTCTGTGTCAAAAGATCCCTATAAAATGTCACATTCATCTTATTTCTCCCTCAATAAATCAATACTGAAGCTTTTGATGATATTTTTAATTTTTGTGATCAAAATTATTCACCTTTCTCAATCTCCAGAGAAAAAGACGGTTTTACATAACAGCTAACAAATTAACCAATAACACAGTATGACTAGCCCTAGTCTATTTTATTGCATAGATAATAATGTGCTAAGTTTTCCTATAAGCACTGTTGAGCAGTTTATGACTGTCACAGACCGACACAACAGCCTTTTTACATGGTGCAGGAAATGTATACTCACTCTTTGAGAGACTTTTCTAAACGCTGGACACGCAGAAATGCTTCATCCCTCTCTTCGTTGGCTAACCTGAGCCTTGCCATGACAGCCTCATCACGTTCCCGCTGAGCAGAATAAACTTCTTCCACCAGAGCTGCAAAAGTGTGTTCAACAAACAAGTTTGACAGGGAAAAGCACTATTAGATGCACTTACATTGGCCTTTGCCACCACCTCCTAAAATCAACACTTCTCCAATAACCCTGGATTATTCTGCTATATTACTTAGACACAACACCAAATTGCTGTTAATTGTTACAGTCAATACTTTAAGGTATTAAATAAAGCTATGTGTTTTCAAATTCACCCCTATAAAATCTAACAGGGAAAGAAAGTGATTTGCTGGGCATTCTGAATACTTGCTTAATGGAAAAGTAATTCTTAAAACTCAGGATCATATAAGACACTAGCAAGTTTCTTCTAGGACACAGAGTTAAAAGTAATCATACATTAAAACTACTACCATCACACTGCTTCCTATCAGGGTGCCATAGTGATATTAAAAATTCTAATATTTTTATAGTCTGTCTCTAGTATCATAAGAGTGGCACAGCTGGCATCTCTCCTTCTCTGCCAAGCCTTTACTTTATTGTGTAATATACTGTTATATTATCTGTTACAGCATACATGGACCTTGGAGCATTAGGTACCAATAAACTAAGATTTACTGTCTATCCTTGGGAGCAAACTAACACCTTCAAGTCATTCCTCATCCTGAGCTTACATTTTCTCCCTGCCTCTCCCCTGTCAATATGCCTAACACCATCTCTGGCACACTGCCAGAATCCTTACCTCGACCCTGCCTCCACTAAAATCTTTATTCATACTTTCATCATTTCCCTCTGCAATACTGCAAATCTCTACTCACAGCCATCATAAAACCATGCATTCAAAATGTCTAGGGACTTTCAGATGCTGTAAGACTGCTGTCACTCCAAGACAGAGGACTATATCCTCTCTCACTGGAACCTCAAAAAACTCAACTGAGAATCAGTAGGTTCCTGAATTTTCCATCCTCCTTATCCCTTCCAGTCTGTCAAACTGAGGTATAGCCATAGTGTCTTAACATCACACTATAGTGTTTTTCAAATTTTGCTATTTACTTCTCAAGAACTTTCTCAATTAAGCCATTGCTGCTAGGCTTCCTGACTCCCTTTACAACTATCTGCTCCTCTCTCAACCACTGCTAAGCCATTAAAATCTCAAAGAAAGGCTTCCTCCCTCTTTACTTCCCACCTTTTACTAAAAGCCTAGAGCTTTTGTCCCTCCATTCTTACCTAAATTGATATTAACCTTTGTTACCTTTATTTGTTATTTTACTCTTCGCCTCTGTACATTATTGCACAAAAAAAACTTCATAGTGGAATATATAATGAAACATTATATTGTTTTTCACAGAATGAAACAGTAGAAACACAGTAGCACATGTTTCTGTAGCAGCTATATTGATGGCAAAAAATACATTTTATCAGTACCAAGAAAAAAGGAATCCTCTTGTCCTCAAGCTGGGGAGAAGACTGTCACTGAGGAGTAAGGAAGTATTTTTTGCAGGCCTAGCAAAAGGTTGCAGGCTAACTGCAGATTACACAAAATCAGTCTGGGAAAGGCTAAATGTTACTCTTGAAAATGCAGTCCCTCCCCACACAAAGTCTGCAGAGGAGCTACAAGCCTAGTCAGCAGGTCAGAGCTGTAACAAGTTGTGTCCCAACAACAACAACAAAAGAAATTCAGCATTGGAAGCGCATATTTTGAAATGTATGCAAAAATTAGCAAACACTGATTAAATTCTCTTTAATCCAGAAGAATAGTGTCTTTTTCCCTTGAAGATCTATTACCCCTGATTGCAACAAGAAAACTTTGCTTGATGTGGAATGGAAAAACCAAGAAAGGAGTAAGGGCAGCTGTAACACTGCACTGGCTGGTATCCAGCAGTAAGTTTGCAGCACTTGCAGAGAATGCATCTGATATTTGCAAAGGCAGGTGGCTCAGCAAGGACAAGAAAAAAACATATGAGGTAGCTTAGGCTGTACGTTTCAGCTCACCAGACTTTCACTTCAATTGCTGAGATCTGTGATGGCAGGGAAACTAGTGCCAGAGCAATGACTGCCTGGGTAAACTACAGGGCAACTACTATGTCCTGACTGGATCTGGAATACAATTATTACCTATCAGTACCTTAATATATTTGTTTGCTGTAGTTTTTCCAGTAAATTATGTCAATTTATCTAGGATCGTAACAGAGACACTTCAGAGAGAACCCCTTCCACAAAGCTGCAAGTGGACACACCATGCAATTTTCACAATGAAAAAAACCATTGCTGCAATGAATAGACAGTTGTCTAAAATAACTGAAGATTTGGCATTTCTTACTCTTCTGAGGTTAATTATTTTCCAGTTTAGTTAACTTCTTTCTGGCCTCTTTAAGTGTACCTTAGAACACCCTAAATTTGTTAATCTAGAAACCCCACAATTTGTTGACTCCTGCAATGGATCTTGAACATACGTGTACACACAGAGTGTCTGTCTTTTGGTGTATCTAAATCCCTCTCTGTAAATATAGCCAATGGTAATAATGACTATACAGGCTTTTAAAAAACACACTAATGCTTATTTAACTAATGGTCATTAAACCAAAGTAATGTACACATAACAGTATGAAAACATTCAAAAAAAGATATTTTTCAAGTTATTTAAGCATCCTGCTTATCTGAAATCTTACCACCCCCGACAGCAGCTCAGATTGCTAATTGCTAACAGTGAACCCTTCCCCCACTCAAAAGTCTATTACAAAACACTGTATTTTAACTATCAGCTATGAAAAGTGACTTAAATTGAGCAACTCTTTCTTGTTGGTTTCTTATCCTTCCACTAAATTAAAGCTATACAATGGCTACACATTTCTGACTCTTATTTAATATTTTATGAATTCCTTTTTTCCTACTATAGGGAATATTATGACAGTCACATGACTGCAGGTAGTCTGAACATGCCCCATTCACACTGAGCTACGGATGAGTCACAAGTAGAAGTTCAGGACCGTAAGGACCACAGCATGCTTCAAATAAATGAAAAGCATACACATTTAGGTCTCAATGCAGCAGCAAAGCAAAACATTTTGCACCATATCTAGGAAAACGAGTATAAGCTGTCCAGATAGAGTCATTGAAAGAGTGGCATGAAATTCCTTCATATTAGAAAGAGTAAAAATTATCTAATTATCATCTCTATGCATCTTAAAAATGTGAGGTGAGAACTGACTGAGAGTAACACCAAGTCATGCTTCTAAAATTCCATTCAAGATATGACATATCCAGCAAAACACTAACTCCATACTGCCACACTGACTTGGCACCTGATCCAAAGAAAACGCAGATCCAGATACTTTTTCACCAACTGCTCTGGTTGACATTAGAGTGTTTTCCTTGGAGACCTTATAGTGGCATACCAACCATCCCTATCCTTTCAGTCTTGAGGCCTGACCAAAAAGAAACACAAATTCATAGAGAATTCATATTTCAGGTAAGAAAATGACATACAGAAATGAAGTATGAGTAGTCTAGCATTAAGCTAAAATGAATTGTGTCATTTACTAATATATATATATATATATATATATACACATCCATATAATGGCATTCAAGAGTTAAAATATTTAAATCCCAGACAAGTGAATTAAGAAAAAAAGGATTATTTTCCCATGCTTGCAAATATTGTAGTATATAAAAGTACAGCACTACTATTTAGTTGTATAAACTTGTTTTGGAAGAATTTAATAACATCTTCCTCCTTGTAACTAAACCCCCTGCATAGTCTAAAAGAGCTCTTTATTTTAAAAGAATCATTATGCTAAACTCATCAATTCTAAAACATTTTTAGTTTTTAGTAAAGAAAACAATTGTAAACAGAGAGCTTTTGTAAGGTAGATAGCTATTACAAAGTTCACTTAGAAAATCAATATAGCATTTTAGCTGGAATTTGCTCATTAAACACCCACAGCTCTAATGCAAATTATGATGGAATGAATAAAGCAAATACATATGCTTCTTTCTTTTTATTAAATGTAAAATCTACTGTTAATTGCATCTGGTATGTCATATAAACTTTTCTCCTTAACTATTAAATGGAAGCTTTTACAAAAGTCATTAGAGATTCTCTTTCTTTGACTTGTATAAATTTCAATATTTGTTCAGTAAAGGTTCACAGCAGTTAAATTACATTAACAAATATTATTAGCTACTATGTAAGCCAACTAAGTAAAATACTTATATTGCAGGTAAAACAAATCAATGGGTGTTTACAATAATATTTGGATATGTCCATTTTTAAACAAGCTTATCAAATATCATGTAATTCTTAGTCAAATGAGAGAGACTCAAAGTAGATTTTTTTATCCCAAATACTCAAATTTGTTTAGTAAGCTAATTGTTTTCTAATATGGGCAAAAGTAAATATGAAGAAGATGAACCATACCAAGTATGAGTTTACTGAGTCAAAGCAATGTACATATTTTCTTAGTTGAACCTGATTCTTTTGGCAAACTTGTCTCCTATACTTTTTAAACCACCTTTAAAACAGCAGTACTGAGAAGGTGTGCTGGAAATCATTCTAGTTTAAACAGTATTTCATGATTTTCCAAACAAGGAACTTTGAGGGAAGCAAGGAAAGCACGACTCCCAGGATAAAAGTCTGTTTGCTTATTTCCTAGAGGTCATCTGTGTAAATAAAATAAACTGAGTAAGAGAGGCAAAAGAGGAAAATTTTGGGACTAAAAACATTTATGGCAGCAGAAATCACTTCACATAACTCATTAAAAAAAGTAAAATTAGAATACAGTCCAGGTCTTATATAGAAAATAGGAGATCACTATCTGCACTGCTACCGTATTTCAGAAGATGTAGTAAATACTCTAACACTATAATAACTGGTTTTCAATAAAAGTCAGTTTTACAGATATATTAAATTTTATTTAACCATATGGATATATGCTTGTTCTCCCTACAGAAATACAAACATGTATGTATTTGTCATCCACTCAAATTAGAAATCAAAATCCTCTGATATTTCCTTCTACTAAATTTAATGACTGAGCTCACAACTCCTAAATAAAATTAAGAAAAAAATCCTGAATTGCATGAAAGCCTTTAAAATGTGTCATTAATTGGTCTCTGCTTATACATGTTACAAAATGCAGATAATCCCTAGAAATGTTCAAATTCTAAAGCTCTTACAGAGTCCTCATTCAGGTTAATGGCAAACTATCAGGAGCTCCAGGGCTCACTGTCAACTTAAAAATAGTGCTGACATGTTCTATTACAAAACAGACAACTTAAGTTCCCTGCTCTTTTTTGAAAGCTACCATTCATTTACTTTCAGTTATGATGTATAACTGAAAAATAAAACAGTGATAAGAAGATCATAGGAAAACTACTTAAGAGTTTTCATCAGTCTGTACCAGGAGTTATAGACTAAAAGTAATTTACACCTAAATGTGACTTTATAGATAAAGCAATCTGAACAAACACTGATAGAACACACTGACTTCTTTATTACTTTGTGTTTGTTGTATGTATTTAGTGCATAGCATTCATCTGCTCCTACATTTCCAATGCTATAAAAAGAGTGTTCTTAATAAAAGGCTAAAGTTGCTTAGTGGCAGCTCTGCATAGGGTTTTCTTTGTGTACTCAGATCGCAATTCAATTTAAAAAAAAATAAAGTGGAAAAGAATAGGAAGGAGTATTATACACAGACCCCAAGGCAGTTCTTGTGAAAGCCAATCCCTGTACAATACTTAAGCCTCTGCCTCTAACACACTAAACACAGCTGACTTCAAAATTCAAACCATAATGCTGTTAAACTTTTTTCTTCAGTGCATAATTGCTGATGCCTGAATATTTACTTTTAGGGGGAAAATATCGCATTGAAGTTTTCAATTTATAATTTGTCATGTTAAAGGAAAGTTTTGTAATGCCCCAAGAAGTAGACCATTTGCAGACCTTTTTATTCCTGAATAAAACCCAATTCTTTATGCTCATCCAGCACTTGTGTGGAAGAAAGAAAAGCCAGACTAGTCATAAAAAATGCAGAAGAAACTGGCTTGCTTTTTACATACAAGCTCCACTAATAAATAGCTTAGTAATTGGCAATTTAATCTATGCTAACCCATCGTATATTGTATTTCCAAGAGTTGTATGCAGCTTTTTGACAATCAACAATTCTGACAATCTGAAGGTAAAATCACATTGTTTCAAATTAAGCTGTTAAAAATTAAGCCAAGAATTTCTCAGTCACAATGCCCCACCTTGGGGTTTTTTCTATTTTTTAGATGGATTGCCTACCTTCCCATACAGAGGATTCAAATCCTCTAGCTATTTTCAAAATTGGGTTATTTATCAGGAAATATTTTGAAAGGATATTCAGGAATTAGTATTGCATAATGAAGCATTTAATAGGATAAACGCACTAAGAGTTATATAGACTAAATTTATTAATAAATTATGCACAGAAAAGTGGTTTAGGGAAGCATATGCATTACCTTCTTAAACTGTAAAATATCATTCATATTTAGGTTTATAAACATGAGAGTTGGGAACTACTGAGTTCTTTTGGCTAAAGCCCAATATTGGCCTTATTTCAGTTTAATTGGAAGAGGATCTTGAATTCATCTTCTCCATGAGATATCAGGAACCTGGATTTCTGTTTGTACCAAAGGTTAATAAGAAATGTGTCTGCAAAAGTCAAACAGCATTAAATACCAAAAACTGATTATTATTCTGCAGGAGTTGTTCTGTCATTCATAATCTCTCCATGCTCCAACCTTCCACAGCTAATCTTTAATGGATGACATGCAGGAAAGAAAAATAACATCTAAAAAGGGACTCTAAAGTGAGCTTTGAAGAAATGGAAAATACTTTTCTTCTGTGCTGAAAGTTATTGCCACCCCAAGTTTATTACCAGCAAGATTACTTATTTCCTCTTACTTTATGGATATTAAATCAAATTAACTCTAAGCTAACAGCCACTTGAATATTTGTTTTTACTTTTGCTATTAAATCTATTGCACATGCATATTCAGTAATTATTTTTCAAGTTAATTTAGAAAACTTCAAATAATGTTCATGAATATTTCCACACCATATTCAAGAATTCCAAAATACCACAAATGTATATTCATAACATTTTCATAAAAACAGACCTGAAATAGGGACTTCATTGTAGGTATATTGCCATAGTTTCCAAGAGACTGAAGGTTGTGCAATATATACCATCATGTTAGAAATACCACTTTCCTCTTTTTCCACACTGTATTTCCTATCATTACCTTGGTCTTTCAGAGAGCATCTACAGAAAGCTAATACAGTTTTCAGGCATTGAAAATGGTGTGAAACCCCTAGCAGGCCTGGACTCAATCTTGCTGAGCTGATGTTGATTTAAGAAAGTATTAAATTTTGGTAACATTATTATTAGACACTGGCACAAAACCCAACTCATGGAATGTTGTTACAGAAAGATTTAAGGATAAATATTTTTATTATATTTTCATTCAGTATTATTCTTAGTCTCAATATATACTCTGATAGCAACAAAAATATTCCGAGAGCTCCTGTTCTGATGCCAACTATGGTATATCTCGCTGCAGTAGTGGCACTGTGAGAACAGGGCTTTGATAATTTTTCCAGTTGAGAGAAATTACCACTATGCTCTATAATTCTCCCTTACACTCAACCAGCTCCTTCCTCTAAAAGTTCCTATATACCCCCTGTTTGATTCTCTCACTAGGAAAAAATTGAAGTCACTTACTACATCCATCCAAAGTGAGATCTGTTCTCTCAGCTAGTTGTTTTGAAGACTTACTCCTTTGCAATGCCTCCATCTTGATTTTCCAGTCTGTCCTCAGAAGGTGGATGCTCTTTCCCCTTTCCACCAGTACAGGTGGCACCCACTCCCTTTTCTGTCCAACATATGAAAGTTCTGGACCCCCAAATATCAAGATCTGGCTATTCTTCATACCCACTTCAGACATGGTGTTCCCTTTTTTGCTTACACCATCCTAGCGTCTGTTCTTTCATGATGTGCTCTTCCCTGAGTTTTCCTGATGTTGCCTCCATTTCTGTTCTTCTTCATGACAGGGAGTGAAACTAACAGCACCTTCTGACATTGAGTCAGAATGACACAAAGTCCAACAGAAGAATAATGAATAAACTGCAAGAATCTGTGGTAACTATGACCACCAGAATCAATAGTCTCTAATACTTAAAAGCCTGAAATCAAAACTTTAAATTGCCTAATCATTTTTAGCCATAACTACCTGACATAGAAATAGAGACACAAGGAAGTTTTAAAATCCATTTTCAATGCTAGTAAAATTTTAAAATAAAAACATTCTGAAAGTAAGTTATTTACGGCACACAGTATTATACTTTTCTTCCATTATGTATATCTTCTGCCTTAGTTCTACCCTTTCTTCTTTTCTTATTAAGCATTTCACAAATTTACCCTTTTTTTCTTCACTTTTTCCTTTGAACAATGTAAAAATCATAAACTGACAATCTTTGGATTATTTGTTTCTGTAGACTGCTGTAGCTTTGTTTCAAAATGCCCTTTGTCTTCACTTTTCAATTCTTTCCATGGGACTTGTTTAGGTAAAACCTATCAATTAGAGGGTTACCTTTTAAAACAGAATTCTAATATTCCTCAAAGTAGATAACACTTTTATGGTGTACCTTTCTTATGTTCTTTACAATATAATTTTGTGGAGTCACTTACTTATCATAAAGTCAGTACTAAGTAATAATAAAAATGCAAACACCCATATTTACAAGCTTCACTCTACCATGTGTTACACACTGCAGTAATTAAACATTAACTAGTAACCTGAAATCACAGTAGCATGTGTTCTCCCTTCCTCAAAGAACTTAATGCAGGGGGATAAGTTTTTCCTTAAACACACCGTCTGTTCTTTATTAGGTTCTGCTTATCCATTAGAACTCTCCCCAAGGCTTTTATGGGAGAGATATACAGAGGCTTCCACAAACCCAGTTTGGTTCACATAATTCTAGATTTCAAACCATTTATACAAATTTGGTAACATTCTTAAAACTGTAAGACAGGAAGCAAAAAAACTGTGAAATATTAACGATGCTTCCTTTTGGCAAACAGTTTAAGTAGTAAGGAGCCCCTTGCCCTCTCTCTTCAGCATTTAAAGGATTTTATACTTCCTGCACTCATAAAAGGAGAAAAAAAGGTTATTTTTTTAAAGGTCATTGTTATTACACTATGTAGCTATCTTTAAAATTTGGTTTAGTCTTCCTTTTAAAATATAATAAGAATAAGAATAAATAGAATCAGCATGTTAAATTATTATATCCATATTCATGCCACTCTGTTTTGAAGAGAAAAATATGCTTAGGACATAATTAGAAAGTTTAAGCAGTAGTGCAGGAAAACAACAATTTCCTAACAAGTATTTCAACTGTATCCATGAAAACAAAACTACCGTTGTTTTTGACACACCTTTCTTTCCAGGTTTTAATGAGCAATGGACACCTATACCAAAGAGAATCAAGTACAGAGGTAAACACTGGGCAAATATCCAGGAACAAACACAAAACTTCATATTCAAGCCAAACAATCTGCAATAGCATTTGGCTGGTGGATATAACAACCACACAAAGTGCAGATTTTTCTTCCTTCTGAAAATAAAGCAAGCAGTTATGTGAAATTAAATAAGAATAAAATTATGCCTGTATTTCATTTTTTCTCTAAGATGTTCATTACATTTGACTTTCCCTTCCCCCACCACAGAAAACCTAGGAACTCTCTTTTCAATCTATAATATCCACAGTATACCATATTCTCAGGAGTTTGATATTAAGTGGAATGTCAGCCATCTGTTTTTCAGCTAGAGAGTTTATTATCTGCTCCATTTTCCTGAAGATAGTTACTCCTCCTTTTAGTACAAATATTTTGTGGACCACTATTAGAACTATTAATACTCTATGAAGTGTGTGTGATCAATGAGGAAACAATATAGAAACCGTCTCCATGCTATGTTCTATCCAAAGAACAATTAGCAATAAATACAAGCACATGTTCACTTTCATCTATAAACTTAAAAACCTTTCCTTCTGAGAATTCATATAAACTTCATTCACTGGATATATGTCATTATCTGACAAAAATTCATTTTAACTACCAAAAGAGCAGATTTTTCAAGAACAGCGCAGGTCTCTAGTTGAGGTGAATGCGAGACTATCTCCAAACACGGGGAGGGGGTAGTATTGCTCTGAACCAGCTAAAACAATAAGTGGTATTTGAACTGCTGGTTGAAAGGTAGAGGCACTGGTAATCATTATTTCCCCTTGTTTGTTCAGGACCTTCCAACAAAACAAACAACCTTTTTGTGATTGGATTGACATGGTGTTAACAATGCATTTAATGCCCAAATCAGTATGAATACAGGTAAAGCTCCTACTAATACCAGTACCAGGATGTTAAAGCCATCTATTTTCTAAGCAACTCTAAACAGCCACACATAAAAAAAAAAGTCAAATCTTCCCTCCTTTAGCAAATAAAGCTAACATTCACCAGGCCACGTCATATAGCAACCACGGGTACTGTATGAGCCATACAGCCATCTGTTAAACGCTTGCCTACTGTACCTGCAATCTTCTCTGCAATCTTAGCTTCTGTAGCTCTGTCTTGCAATTCTAAGTCCAGTTGCATTGTCTTCAGCTCTTTGTCCTTTTCAGCCAGCTTGTCTTGAAGCTGAATTGAACAAATGGATAGTAAGATTCTCATCTGGTTCAAACGATCAACCAGTACTTTCAACCACAATAAAATTTCAAATAACAATTTCTCACCCCCAACATACAAACACGAAGCATTAAAAAGGAAGTTAAATTTATTGTATTTATTTGTTTAAAGAACAAGTGTTAATAGTATCTTTTTTATCATCTGGCCTTTCTTACTCGGTGAGACAAGTAGCAATGAGTATGCCATCGTTTTTATTTTTGATTCTCTTCCTCAGGTATCACCAGCTGTAGTCCTTCTTGCTAAGAAAGTTCAGAACTGCATGTAATATAATGTAGGTGGTTGCATGAATAGCCTGTTTCCTGCCAAGATACAGACATCACAGTCTGAAAAGACTTGTGTAAATGCATTTTTTTTCATGTTCTTCATCAGATATAAGATTGGTATTCTTTCACACATTGAGGCCTTTCCTTTTAAAGGGTATTCACTAAATCTGTTCTTGGACAGATATCTGAGCTTGAATATTCAATGACACTTCATGGAAAGACTAGAGACTGTTAGGTTGTTTAGACACATGCAACCACAGCTAATACTAGAAGCAATGCAGTGTCCAAGGAAGATGGAATTTTCTCCCCTTCAATAAAGCTGAGTTATCAGGGCACATTAATTATCTAGGTAACATGTACAGAAGCATCAGAAGAATGAGCTCCAGATTCTACCCATGAAATCTTGGTCTAGTCTTCGGTCTTCATTGGTTTTCACCCAGGGTGCAATAATCTATGTAACCGATTAAAAAAGTCAGAGTAGGTTGGAGGGGCTTTTTTTAATTACAGAGAAATAGTTGTTAAGCAGGTAAGAATCCAGAATGACAGGAAGCTAGTGATTGGTGCACTAAAATAAACAACAAAACGAAATCAGGCACAGTTTAAAATGTATGTTTTGCAAGGCAATTATATAAAAGCAAATATTGGTATCTTGAATATCTCAATTGTACCTTTTTATTTTTGGCCCTCAGAGTGTCCAATTCTTTTAAAAGGAATGCAGTTTCTGTTTTTCCACCTAAATTTTCAGCATCGCTCCATGATGATGTAAATTCAGGGAGCACCCTGTTATCCTTTCTTTCTACGGTGCTGTATTTTGGAAAGAAAAAAAAAGAAAATAAAAATAATTAAAAAAACAGGTGTTATTCCACCCCTCTGAAACAAAATGCACAGAAATAAATTATCAAAACTTAACAAACTTTTTAACAACTGCAAATGTATTAAATAGGAAGAAAAAATGGATGCCCTTCTACCACTTCTTAAAGCTCTAACTCTGAAAAGAATCTGTAAATATGGAGTAGTAAATAAATATCCTAAAGTACTAAGGCAAAAACCAGATGAATATAAATTGGCTATGAAACCTATAAACAGCAAATGTTTAAGGAAAGCAAATATTAAAAACCATTACTTAATACAGAGCAAAAAGTAATAAAACATTTGGGGATCAAAGTGATGCTCAGGTTTAAGCAAATCAAATTTTTTTGTAGGATGATTGCACAGGAATTGATATGAGAATATCCATAAAAAAAGATCTAGGAATACATCTTAAAGAACTCTGTAAAATGATTGTATGATTCTAAATATTATAACTGACAACAGGAATTCCATTCTGCATGCCACTTAAGAGTTTTAAAATAACTTATCATTCGTTGCCATAGTTGCCACAGACAACTTAGAATAAGACAAGATTCAATGGTCAGAAAAATTCTGTCTCAAAGTAAGACTCTCATAAATCTTCTTGGGTATCCATTGATAGTCATAGATCACTCAGATCTCACTTGTAGCATGGCAGCAAAATGAGTAAATGAATGGACTGAAAAGAGAACTAGCAAATATTTTTTAACATTTGCTTTTCTTAAGCATTTTCTGGGTATACTTCATAGCCAATAACTGGCAAGAAGTAGTCACAGAAAAGCTATACCTTCTGAGCTCCTGTTTCCACTGTAGACATTATTTTATGTGTAATTCATATCCTAGAAAGATAAAGAAAGCTATCTATTGCTCCAAAGAGTCATTCTCTTAGGCAGAGAGTTTTCTGTATTCAGCCACCCTTTTTTTCACCTGCTTCCACTGGATTTATTTTCTCTATGGTTCTTTAAGAAGGAAGTTAAGACCTTTATTTTGCAGGCAAGCTGTGCAACCTAAAGCCTATTAAACGTACACAGCATGGAGATTGACATCAAGAGTATTACTAAGTGTATTACACTACAAATGGGTGAAAGAGTGGCTTAAACTGCATTCCTCCCTTCCAAAGTCCTTCAAATCCTATTTAACCTTTGCTGTGCATATTTCATTTAATACTGTTTTGGGCTGTAAGTGATAGATGCATCTAGATACTTTTGCCCAGATATGACAAAACTCAAGCAATCCTTGTGCATTTTCCTTTCAAGAGATGCTTCCATGGACAAGTCTGAATATAACTCATAACTGTTTTCTTCCTGTCTCCTTAAAACTGACAAATCCCATTGACAGTACATCAAGACCACCATCTAAAAGACAAATCAACACTGACTCAACATTTCCTGGGTTTTTCCATATCAAGAAATTGTAACATATACTCTAATTACAATCTACTTGGGCAAAGACAGGTTTTGGCAAATAGCTTTAGGATCCTACATGTAACATACTTGGAGCTGAGATGGTTCAACATGTTGACTGCTGTGAGAAGTTAATCTCCGTGTTCAAGACAAGCCCGATTGTGGGATTTCACCAGTGGGAGTGGCACTGGTGAAAGGTAAAATTAACAATTTTTGGCTGACTCTGTGCTGGGCTGTACCTAAGCACTCTGGATTACACTTGGCATTTAGTGCAAGATGCATTGCCCTTACAGCAAACCTCAGTCATGAATACAAAAAGGCAAAAAGGAAAACCAAAAAGTGTTAAGGATTGGGTTTGGCTCAAAAAGTCACTGTTAGATCATAATGAAGATAAGAGAACTGGGTGTAGAATCTATTAGATATGTGAGGAATTAGTGTATTTTCCAAAAGTATACGACAGGGCTTTGCAGCCTTGATCCCATTTTCAAAAACAACTCTGACACTGTCAGTTAAAATTGCTCTTCAGACTGCTAAGTCACTCAAAACTGGCAGCATGTTCCCATACCAGTTGCCTAGTCAAAGGTATAACCAGCCAGCCAGTTATACATTTTTTCACATATAGAATGAGTGTATAAATTTCTTAAGACTGATATAGAGGGTCACTGCATAGTAAAAACATTAATGACAAGAAATGACCAAAATTAATGACACAACACTCTTCAGAGTCTGTACTAAACTTTTCAACCATATTAGCCCATCTTCAGATTCCTGTCACAGACTGCTACAAGGTATTATAGCTCCTCATTGTTACTCTTCCAGCTTCATCTGGACTTTACTCTGCTTTATTCCTGCTTCCTACTCACTCATCACATTTCAGATGTTTGTTGTGTAAAGCCACAGATACTATTATATTTTCAAGATCTGTTCTAATTCTGTTCAGCATGCATTTTCAAAATTCTCTGTAGAGATCACAATCATTGATATACCCATAATGTGTGATATAAACCATTGCAATGATCATATTTTCTATGAATGCTAGAGAATACAGAGGTGAAATGCTACATTCCACAAGGGAAGAAAGGCAAATATGGTGAGTCTAAGCAAAAAGATTTACTGATTCTCATGTGGGAAGCAAATTTCCCCGTATTTACTCAAAAATCCATGTGTATATTGTCAATATTTTGAATCTAGAAAAACTATAGAGAGGGGTATTTCTTGGGTTTACCTTGATTCTTCAGAACCAGAATTACAGCCAGTTAAGACTCCTCCTCTTTGACTGGTTACTCGCAAATCTGAAAGGTTCAGTGCTTCAGTTTCTGCCTGGATAAAAAATTCTGTGGGTTTTTGAAAATTCTTATAAAACTGAAGTTCAGCACAAAAGTCTTCTTTTTTCTGATCCAAGATGTGTGTTTCTAATTGGGAAGAGAAGCAAACACATTTTCTCATTCGGAGGATGAAGCACAAACTTGAGATTTTTCATTTGAAAATGGCTTGTTATAAGAATATAATACTGTAGTAGAAAGGAACAAGTAATTCAGTTTTAGATTCACAATTTCTTCATCCCTTCACTCAGGAATGAGACCTGTGTTACCTACAGCATGGATGGATGTAGGAATTACAACCCATTAAGTGGATTTTTCTAATGGAAACATGAACAATTCATCACCATTTCCTAATCCCTCCTCCCCCTTAAAAGATTTCTTAAAATAATGCTGATTGTAGAAAATTATTTACCTATCTCTTATAAAATTCAGCTCTACTACAGTGATATATGATGAATTTCTGCTATAGAGAGGAAAAATTTTAGGTTATAACTAGACTCTTACAGTGAGGTTTCTTTCAAATCCATTTTGGCTGCAAAAGGAGTATCATCAAACTGTAATTAGCAACAACAAATTTAAAGCCCCATTATTCATTCCTGGAGAGTGTGAGGTACAGGCTCATACAACTAAAGAACTTCAAGAATGCAAGGCAGAAATTGTGCCAAAGGGAAAATTATCTGATTAAAATGTTGAGTGTGATAGTTCTCTTAGCTTGGCTACTAGATATTTTTAGGACATATTTCTGATATCAAGGCATTTAAATGAAAGAAAGATCCACATACCACGAATGCTCTTTCATAAAGTAAGAACAAGTATGTTTTAATTATGGAATTATATTAAAAAATGAAAAGGAAGCAGCCCAAAAGCACTGGAAATGGAAAAAAAGGTGCATGTATTTTTAATTCTTTCGTTTAGATTAGTAGAGAACAAACACTGGAGCTTGTGTTTATTTAATAAAGTTAGTGTTTCCAAATGTTTTGGATAAAATATAGGTCATATATTATTTGATCCATCTTATAATGTCATCCTCAAAAATAATAACAAACTGTCTACACAGTAAAAATCCACTAGAAATAGACCAAAAATATAAATCAATCAGTATCAAGATGCCATCCTGCAGGTAAACACAGTTTTAAACAAAGTTTCCAAGTAAAAAATACTGAAAACTGTCTCTAAAGTGTGTTGCAATAGATTCCTCTCTCCTTAAACAAGGAAAGACACAATAAATGGCACAGGAAACAGCTCAAAGGCCCCAAGAGATGACTTTGGAATTGGCTGGAGTCAGTTTAACAACTTCCAATATGAACCTGTGTGTTACCACCTCCAGGAAAAAGTTATGGGACCCAGTGCTCATCTGTATTCTCCACATCCACTTCAGCACAAACTTATTTGAATCCATTCTAACCATTTCTGTAAACTTCAACCACTGATCATTATACTAGTAAAACAACAGTCAACAGAGTATCAGCATTTTTGTTTCTTGACTTATGGGTATCATTACCATAAAATATTTTTCGATAAGTATAATATTACTTTCAGTACTGTAACTGAAATATGTTCCTCATATAATTTCACAGCTAGTGCAGAAATTGAACACAAGGCCACAGCCACCTGAATTCTTCATACAAAAGTATGCTGTTTCCACTGTCTTGAAATCCTACAGGTTTTTGAGCAGGTTTTTTTTGAGCAGGTTGTTTTTTGAGCAGCTTTCCTCTGAAGTGTTGCTACATCTAAAAACTAGATTTGATCTCTTACTCGTCCTTACAGTAAAGAGCAAGGATCTCTAAAGAAACTTACGTTTAAAAAAACCACCAAATATACTCTAAGAACCTGACTCAATTTGGGAGTGACAACACATAAAGGCAACATTTTGAAACCTTTCCATTAAGTACTATCTGAAAACTAGCCTGGTCTCAATTTCCATACTTACAAAGCATTTTATAGGGAGTTGTGTTTCCCATTTGATTTATATTATAAAGAACTTCCTATGAAATATCCTGTTCACTTCTCCTGTATCAGATGAAGTGTCTGTATAAATGCAGTTGTAAATTATGCTGTCACATGCTGCAGGGGAGGTGCAATGTTTCACTTGCTATAACAACGTTTCCTCCTCCTCCTCCTCCTCTCTAGGGCATCCACTTATTCTATAAGTTATACATATGTGAAATGCCTCAAGCGAAGTGTGTTGCATTCCGTGGAAGAATTCAAGCACAATGTGTATGTATTGAAATAATCAGTGACAGTATTGCTAGGAACCTTTGTTCCTTGTTTAGCACCATGGTATGCTACTTTGGCCTTATGAAAGTTGGAGAAGAAAAAATCTCACTCCAGAGACCTAAAAAGTTTACATGTTTTAGGCTGCTTCTATTCCCTTTAGCATGAGAGAAAGTTTTTCCTCTTTTCACAGTTCCTGTTTTGTTAATTTGCTCCTTTAATTCCTTTAATTTAAGAAGAGACCACAGAAGAGTCACTGAAGTTGGCAGAGACCACTGGAGATCACCTTGCTGGCACCTCAATCATTTGTATCAGGAAGTTGGCACCAGCAACTTCCAAATCACTTGAGTCCTGCTGTTGTCCTTCCAGCAGATCATTAGCATCACTGTAGTACCCCATGAGAACCTGGACTCTGAACATGAGAGTTCTTCCAATCCTCTGAAGGCCTCGTCTGCTTCACTCCATCCTCCTCCATGCCCCTCCCTCTTAGGAGAAGGCTCAAGGCAAACATCACCTGGGTTCCCATATCCTTGCTCATCATGCTCAGAGCCATACAGTCACATCCAGTACTTCCCAACTATCATCACTAATGCCTACATTGAAGAGCAGCAGGGAGTAAGAGGGTCAGATGAGCATCAGCAGGCTTTCTATAACATTCTGAGTATCAGCTGGCAACAAGAAGCAAAGGGCTCTAGATGACAGGTCAGTTCAGATTTTTATTTTTAAAACCAGAAATGAACTTGACTGCATGATGAGGTAAATATCTGCATTAGCAGTTGCACTTCTGCTAAATCCTTGGGCCAAGTCAAGATACATGTTTTTAACTGTAAATTACTGCAGCTAAAGAAAAAAGAGAATTTAGAATAGTACTAGAACTGTGTTAGTATTTATTAGTGCTAATGCTGCTTCTTTAGACACCATACATTTGCAGGACACCTTTTCATCCAGATTCAATTCCCTCAAGCATATGAGTAAGAATAAGTCACATCACAGGAAGGTTGTAAGCGGCATTCTTGGAAATATTAGGTGAAACACAGAGGATCTGTTTTTTCTCCACTGGTTTTGTAAGAGAGATGATGGCAGCCTCTTCCACTCAAAATTAAAAGCACTGTGCCCAAGGGCATTAAGGTGAGAGGTTTTTACTCATTTAATAATGCTGTAATTTTTTTTTATCAACATGCAAAATTTGTCAGTAGAATGCTTTGGGGAAGACATTTTGAACACTGTCAGATTAATGGACATAGGACTCATTTTATTTTTAAAACCACTTTATTCTTCATGACCTCCACTTCAAATAATTTAGGCTCTGGTACATGGTAGCTTGTCTTGTTGCTAAACTAAGTGGCAATTTTAATCAATGCACTTCAGTGCTTTTCCTCATGCCTCCTGCAAATGGTATTGTGCACTAATTACCAATGCTGCAGACACACACTGGGGAGTAAGTAGCATTTGCAATAATCAGGCTGCACAGGGAACACCAGAGAAAGGGTAAAACAGCCTTGCAAGCTTTGGAAAAAAATTATGTAGATTTCATTAAGTGGTACCACCACTGCTGATTCTGGTTCTTGAGTATACTAAACAATATTTTTTCCATATAGAATAGTACAAGTTCAGTAGCCCAGATTAATATTTCACTATAGGGAGAAGCTGAACAGCTGATCTTCTGTATGTATTTATCTTGAATGAATAGCTTGTTCACATTGCAGGAAAGAAAAGCAAATGTTAAGAAGAAGGAATATAAAGACACTAGAATTAAATCTGGGAATTGATTGTGAGGGACGTAAGGGGAAGATAATGCTGTCATGGCTTGAAATAGTAAAGGCAGAACAGAATTCAATGTTGTTAAGCTGGGAGTGGTTAAAAAGTCAAGTAAAAACATTAAATGCATCATACTGTGCAGGCACCCACTATTCCTCATAGCTTCTTCTGAGAAGTGGGGGATAAGCATCGAGATCAGGGAAAGCACAGGATTAGAGAATCCCGCACCAACAGTGATAAGTGCACAGAAGGTGCAGATTTAGCTGGAACACTAAAGAGGCAATAGCTTCCCTTGTTATACCACTCAGCATATTCAGCAGTCCTGTCATCCAGCAGAAGCAGGGTGGACACCCCCTTCCTCCTGTCTGTAGTCTTTCAGCACCTTACTAAAATGCACTGATCACCTCAGAGGTTTGCAGGGAATCTCCACAGAATAAAAGTAAGGGAAAACAAACAAAATCCAATGGAACATGCACACAGCACCTCAAAATACAGGACTGGCTACGGATGTGGTTGCAGATAAGGACACTAGAAGCCCCAGGTGCACCAAATCAGTTTCAAGTGTAACAGTACTTACAGCTTGCTACCTATAGCTTACTGGTATTTGTTTTAAGCTGGTCTGTAGCACAGACCATAGTATGTTCTCATCCGCCTGCAAAAGACTGCATGAGTGAACGAACCCCTAGAGGGACAGCAGTAAGAGGCATAATAGGAAAAAGCAAGAGCAGACAGGAAGAAAATGAGCCATATACACCCTGGGAGCTAAGATGACTGCAAATTCAGTAGCTATGACACTGTGACACTGTCAGATTAAAAACATTCGTGCTGTATTTGAGGAAGTGCAACCTCAATTAATAAAAATCTCCAGAATTCCTCCTGTTAATCATATAATCACAGAATGTTTTGGGTTGGAAGAGACCATAAAGATCATCTAGTTGCAACTTCCCTGCCTTGGGCAGGGAGGCCACCCATGAGATCACGTTGCCCAGGTCCCCATCCAGCCTGGCCTTGAAAACTTCCTGGGACAGGGCACTCATATATTCTCTAGACAACCTGTTTCAGTGCCTCACCGCTCTGTGGGTAAAGAATTTCTCCAAATATCTTACCTAAATCTCTCCTCTTTTAATTTGACACTGCTCCCCCATGTCCTATCACTATCTGCCTGTGCAAAAAGTTGCTCTCCCTCTTTTTTTATAAGCCCTCATCAAGTACTAGAAGGCTGCAGTGAGGTCCTCCCAGAGCCCTCTCTTCTCAAGGCTGAAAAACCCCAGCTCTCTCAGCCTGTCTGTCCTCACAGGAGTTGTTCTGATCATCTTCCTAGCCAAGTCTGGATTTCCAGCAACAGGCTCACACTTCTTTTGTGCTGGGGCTCCCAGACTGGATGCAGTACTTCACATGGGGTCTCACAGGGGTACAGTGGAAATGTGCAATAATTTTCTTCAACTTGCTGGCCAGCCTTCTTTTGATGCAGTCCAGGATGCTGTTTACCATCTGGGCTGCAATAATGTATTTTTTCTTCTCAGTCTAAACAAAAACACAACTTCAATGTCTGTGGGTTTGGGGTTTTTTTTGTTTGTATAATATCAAACATTTTCAATTTTAAACAAGAGGGAATATTCACTATCCAACAAAACTATTTATGCAAAGAGCCACCCTGGTCCTATACCAAACAAATCTGTTTCTATTGGAATAATAGGACACACTTCCTATGGTTTAAAAAAACTTGATCTTGCCCCACTACAAATCACACATCTACAACACTTGCTGCAATAAATATGCATGTAAAAGCATTACTTTAGAACTTTACCTCTTTTTTCACTTGACTGTGATTCTTTATTATTGGCTTTCAAATGATATAATTTTTTTTCCTACAATAATAAGACGAAAAACTTAACCTGATGGCCACTAACTTTTCAAGCTATGCAAATGAAATCAGTACTATGGCCGAATATTCCTTTTTGAGCCGAAAATGATGCATCAACCATTTTGTCAAAAGACAAACATTCATTCATTCAGCTATTTAACTACTGGAACTTCTACCAAACATACTGACTGTGAAAGACACAGACTATTCAATAGTTAACCCTTTACTGAATGATTAAAAAGCATAAATCCTGAAAATTAGTAGGAACCAAAATTTAAGGCTTTTATAGGCATAAATATGCAAAGAAAGAAAATTAGTCTGGTGGAAGAAATCTGATCCTATTGCCTGGCACTTTTTCATTCATATTTGAGCTAACACAGCAATATACATGATTTACATGCATATGTAAAAGGTGTTCATTACTTTTGACTCATTTCCTCACTGTTTTATCATTCCCATGATCTACAAAAAAATTTTTAGAGTTAACCCTAAGAAAAGGTGCTGTATCTAATTTTCAATAAACTAATTTCTATTTCTGGAAAACAATTACAAAACGTCAGTACAAAAATACAAGGTCCATAATATACACTTTCTCCAAAACAAACAACATGAAAAAGTGAAGCTTTATTGTCTTTGGACTTACTACAGATTTACTTATGTTAGCAACTATTCAGGTCCTTTCAATGCAGAGTAGTATACTAAGACCAAGTAATCTGCAACTAAGAGCAAACGGCTGTCTCTTCATGATGTACTTTTTCTAATGCTTAAAGGAAACTGAGCAAGCTTCAAGATGATTATTTAGTAGGACTCTAAAATCTCACTAAATCACTTCCATAGCGTGGAAGAATGGCAGTCACAGGAACCTTATAACAAGCAAAGACTGAGCTCAGAGTAGATTTGTAATACAAAGCTAATTCCTTTTATTTCTCTGTGCTCTGCCCAGTCAAAGTACCATGTATTACCTGCCAAACCCTTGGCAGTAACAAAGAGGAAATCATCACAATGATGCATTGTACATTCGGTGCCTCAAGAATACATGACCATGGGCTCTGCAGAGAGCATCACGGGTCAGCTCCAAAGAATGGGGACTATCAACTTACTTTTAAGTAACTCTTACTCATAAAGGTCCTGGATTTATCTCTGAGATAGGATATCTCCTCTCACTTTAAGATACACAAGTTCATTGAAATAAGCCTTGGAAAGAACATTTTTATGGAAACTCCCACAGATATTTTTTAGGAGATGCCTAAGTGCTGTGATAGTAATTTTAAAGCCATTGAGACTAAGGCACAGAGTGATGAAGTAATTGCACTGAGATCATTGAGCAAGCTACGTGTCCTGGTTCCAGCCAGGGTTTATTTTTGCAGTAGACAGGAAGGCGCATGGCCAGGACACAAGTTACTCTATACCAACTCACATCATTGCCAGAGGCAGGAGAAAGGAATTCTCTTCTGGGGAGAAGGGGTTCCTCCTGGGCATGAAAATGTGGTAGAGGGAACTGTCCAGTGTTGCCGATTAAGAGGGAAGGGGTGGTTGGGGGATGGGGGTGTGGTTTCTGTGTGAATCGTTTATTTTCTTATTCCCTCTATCATTTGTATTGTTGCTGTTACTGCTCAGTTTCTTATCTCATTGCTGTACCCAGTAAACTGCTCTTATCTCAACCCATGATCTTTGCTTTTCGTGCCCCAAATTGGAGGGTGGAGAGGGAGTGGCACGTGGTTTAATGGAAGAATTAATTGGAGAATACCATTCCTAAACCAAGACAGCTGTAATTGGAGACCAGTGTGAGGCATGAACTGTTGAGATTGAACAGATCTGCCCAGAGCAGGTTGGAAACAAATTTGATCTTAGCATTTGTGGTATTAGGTCCAGAGCCAGTGGCCACAATGTTGCTTGGGCTGTGCAAATGGGTGTGTATATATAAACATGTATATATTCCCATATGTGCCCCTCACGATGATCTTTTTCAGAGCAGGGAGAGAGATCAGGATTCTTTTGTTACTGTACTGCAGGGTATCAGTTTATGACATGATAACACCAAGGACAATGAAGATCATTTGGGATGTGTATTCAGTGTTTCTCTCCTATCCTTACTCAGGTACTGCCTCTGGGAGTCCATTGACAATTGTAGCCTGTCTGTGGGAAGAACAGGGGGGATGACTTTCCCCAGCTTTTCATCCCTTTTCCTCCTTCAGACCTGTTAAAACAGCTTTTTAGAATTTTGAATTCCTGCTTTGATGTTAAGGAAAGCATATTCTTGTTGCTAAGTCTGCCATGTCTCCTCAGTGCAGTCTACACCATATTTAGAGTCAGGACAGAGATTTCTAGGGAGGTTGTTCAAAGATCTGCCCTGAAAGAGGATGGCCATGAGGAGCATAGAGTGTGGGAGAGAATGGGCCAGGTCTTGGGGAAATTCTCTGCTCCAATGGTTTACCAGTTCACCTCTGAACAAATACAAGACCCTGTTTAAAGTGACAGAATGCTGCACTGCAAGGAAAATGCTGTGGCAACTCCAGAGAGGAGCAGTTTATTGCAGTGTCCTGGGCCCTGGCTACTCTTTACTTTCACAGTTCAATACTAGAGAACATCCTCCAGGGGAGGAGTAGGAAAGCAGACCTCCTACAGGCACCAGGGCCTCTCAAATTGCAGCTGAACCAGGGGAGCAACCTGTTCTGGCAGCAGTCACCCCTATACTCTTTTCTTTCTTGGAAGAAATCTAAGACCAAATGAGTACATTTAGTGAGGAATAAAGAGGAAACAGGGCCTACAGAACTGGAGGAAGAGGCAGGGCCAAAGATAACCACCTGATCTCTATTACCTCAGGAGAAGGTATTTCAAGGACCCAAAAGAGTATCATTGGGCTTTTGGGATAGCTGCTGTGGAGACAGAAGAAATCAGACACCTTTCCTGATATCTCAGAAGGTTCTGTTCACTGAGTGTCAGCTGTCCAGAGTGGGCCTGAATAGGAAACCCCAATTGCTCATGGATTTTGGACATTATCACTAACAGGTCTGAAGGCAAAATTTTTGGATTATCAGGTGGAAAATGTCCTTGTTCCAGCAATGACAGGGTTAATTTTTTGTAGTAGCCAGGAGGGGACATGGCCAGGACACAGACATTATTCTATACCACCTCATGTCATGAAGACTCTTTTCTGGGAAGATGGGGTGCCTTCTGGTCCAGAAAATGTGCTGGAGGGAGCCATCCAGTACTGACCACTACTGGGGGGGAAAAGGATGGTCTATTATTGAGTGTGCTGTGGTGTGTGCTTTTCTCCTGAATTGTTTCTTTTCCTATACCCTCTGTCATTAGTATTTTTGCTGTTACTATTTGTTTTCTTATCTCATTGCTGTTCCCAGTAATTTGCTTTTCTCTGAACCTGTGATCTTTACCTTTTGTGGCTCCAATTAGAGGATGCAGGGCAGGGAGCTGCATGTGGTTTTAGTGGAAGTGCTAAATTGGAGAATACCATTCCTAAACCATGACACCATGACAAAAGGAAAAACTGCAGAAGTCAAAGGCATTGGATCCACACTGCATCTTGGAGCCTGTGCTACCTCACTGATGGCCCTCCCTGCTCTTTTCTCCTGCTCAGAGATGTCAAATTATACTCTTTTCTGTCAGAGACATTTTAGAAACTAATATCTACTATACTGCAAGAAAAAAATACTACTTTCACTTATGAATGACTAACTAACATTTACACAATCAGAAAATTAAGATTAATTTTAAATAACTAAAATTGTGTCCTTTGACGCTTCTTTATGATAGTAATTTTAATTCACATGACAGGTTAAGTTACAGTATTTGTACATTGGAAGACAGATGTGCAATGTACAATATAAGCAAACTTCCTGTAATTTCAATATTAGGCAGAATAAAGGAAATTACCTTTTTTTTAATTATATTGAGTATCATTCTAATGATACTCCAAAGCAAAAAACTTCCAAACAATTAAAACTGCTTTAGAAGTCAGTCAGGTGAACCCAACAATGCAATTCAAATACTTAATCTCTGGCTACAGATAAGCATTTAAGTTGTCCAAAACACTGAACAAAGAGAACAACATAATCTTATTGCAACTTTGTTGAGAATGTGATCTGCAAATGCAGTAAGAATAACCAAAGCTATATTATACATTAATGTTTTTGCTTTCTCTACTTCCCATAAAACATACATGTACAAAAAAAGAAGAGGTTTGAAAATATTTTGTCTGCTAAAATATGGACAAAACTCAGAAGTTTAACGGTTCGGGTTTTTTTCTTTATTCCTTAAAGGAATCCTAAAGAGAACAGTGAATTCTGTTTTTGCAACATAAGCTGGGGGACATCTGTGTTATTTTGAATGCTTCTGTATTCACCTGTACTTGTGTGGAAACCTGGCAACACCATTCATAAAGAAATAAATTGAGAAGGAGGTTAAGAACAGTTGGGAGTTATTCTGGCAAAGTCAATTTTTTACAATTCTCCAAGGATTCTGACAATTTTAGTAATGATGTTCCCTCGCCTGTCTCTCTCACTACATCTTTTGTCCTCCTCTTCTGCATCTAAACAGCAATTGTGTACAAACTGTTGAATATTTAAAATAGGAAAACGCTACTCAGTCTTTAAAATATGTGGCCAATCATTACTTTGGTATTCACTGCAGTTAATCGTGATGCATTTATTAATGTGTAAATATCAGACATTTCCTTTGCCATTCCACTCTCCGTTTGCAATTCATTAACATATTGTTATTTTAAAATATTAGTCTCTGAGAAGACACCGGATTTTCATTGGATTGGTCTCACAGTTGAAAAAGCATTTTTATATTCCGAATGCATCAAAACAGCAGAATCTCTAGGCAGATACTAAGTGGGATTCACTGAAACACAATGTTAGTTCTAATGGATGGATGATTGTGTTTGGTCTTTTGAAACTTTGAAGTATAGGTAAGTCTTGATCACACAAATTAATAAATCCTAAAGCTGGAGTTAACAATAACCATTACACCCAAATTCTGCAGCTTAGCCTAGCCAATTTTTCAAAAGGTCAGGTTGTGAACTGGAGAAGATCAGGGAGGTCCACCGCATAGCTTTGTTGCCAGGCATCTCTCGTCTGGATTGTTGCAGGCATTTATTAGTATTCGTCAGCAGACTCAACAAAGCAAACAAGAAATTCAAGCACGAATAATAAAATGAAATGCTGCTATATAACCCTTTGTCATTCAGCAAATATGGGACTTTTTAGCTACATTGTTCCTAAACCTGGGTTACTACTTTAATTTTTCTCCACAGTGCTGAGTGAATGAGTATGCATGTGTGTTAAATGCAGAGCTCCCTTAACAACTGCAGGACTGCCATTTAATCTGTTGGTAGATGGACCATTTCCTGTGGGAACTCTAGCTATGATTTCCAGATCCACCAAATAAATCTCAGATTAAGATTCCAAATGAAACCTGCCTTTGGCAGATAAAAAATGTCAAGATGGATATAAACAGTAAAATTATAAATTATCTAGGTGTTGCACGATGACTTGATGTGCGTTTTTTGTTTACACTTTCCCTGATATCACAACTATACAAGGCATTCATCAAATGTCACACTTTCATAATACTGGAGGCATCATTAAAACTGTTTGGCTAAGGACCTTGAAGTGTTTAAGCAGTAGCTCAAAAGTATATTTGTGCAAAGTAGAAGAATAAATTTACATATCAGCAGCAGCTCATAAGGGATGGGTAAATATTCTGTTTATCTCTCATTGTAATTCAGGTTAGTTTAAATACAGGGTTTCAGGATATCATTACAGCCTATATGGAGTCATTACATAATTTCCAAACATAGTGTCTGCTAGAGTTTTACTAAGCATGCTGTGTTTATGTTTTCTAAACCAACTAAAAACAAAGTAAACCCTCCCACCCCATTTGTCTTTTGCTATTGTCATATCAGACAATTGCTTTTCACATATAACTCCCTTCCATTATCTAAATCTTAATGATCCAGAACTCCCTTTTATCTAGGCAGGGTCATGTTTCCCAATGCCCATTAATTATAGTGAAAATTCTCTTATCCAAATGTACTCAACCTCCTCTACCACACACAAACAATTAAGGCTTTGCTGAATGAAGAGTTCTAAACAAAATCCCAGGAAACTACTGCCTTAAAAGTATAGAAAAATATTGCAATTTTAAGTGTTCAATATAAAAGAAAGATCACTCTGCATAAAGTAGCCATAAGAAACCTTGCCCCTGCACCCTTTACTCCAGTGGTGTTCTACTAAAGATGCAGTTGAACTTACAAATAAGAGTTGGCAACGCACTCCCTGAAGTACCTTTTTGTAATAATTTTAAAATATTTTTTCTCCAAACTTAAGCCACATTCAAGCTGTTATAAAAATAGAAGTAATGAAGGTTTCTAAAGAAGAAAATAACCAAATTCCTCTTGCACTTGTGCAAGGTCTTCTAAAACTCCTTCTGAAGCAGTACTTAAAAATTACTGTGGCAGCAAGTGCTGTTCTCTCTGAAGTGCATTTCAAGACATTCTGAAGTTAACTGCACTCATACTTTACACACTTAAGATTCAAAGTGCAATACTTCAAGGCATGCATTCTCCCCATCCTTAGTGCTTGCAGCCCTCAGTGCAGATAAGGCCCTACACGTACCATAAAGGGTCCACGAAAACCATATTCACAACACTGCAGTGAGTCAGCCAGATACTGAGTATCTAGTTGTGCTTCTGATGAGGAGTCTTTCTGCATGCAGTCTGGCTACAAATGTGCTGTATTCTACCACTCAAAATGTACAAGGAAAGAAATGGAATAGAAAAAGAAGAGACGAGAATTCATACGTATGAAGGGATTATTATATTATAGGAAGAAACAAGCAGTATTGGATGATTTTTCAGCTATCATTAGCTCATCCTTTTCTTCTAAGTTATGTCACACTATTCCTTCTTCTTCCATGGAAGAGGTTTCCTTCTTCCACTCTTAGTGTTGCTCAAGAGTTACTAGCCACTTTTCCTAGGTATTATTCATGGAAGTTCATCCTCTCAGCCTCTTTTGAGCCTTTTACATCATTCAGAGATGATCTGCAACACTTGGCAAGGGGATCTCTGACAGCACACAATGAGTTTGATGTTGAAAGCACAGCACACATTGAAGACACAGATCAGCTGAGTCACATGGGTGTAGAGAACGGTGCCTCTCTGCATATCACGTAAATTTTTCTGCATACAGACCACCCTTGCAATATCCAAGCCTTCTCTGTTTTCCAAGTAAAAGGCACTTTGTTGCTAAAAGATGGTAGGAAGGGGAGAAAAGGCTCACAGTATCTCCTGTTGAGACATGTAAAAGAAGAAAGAGACTTCACTGTAAGTATGCTTAGTTCTGCCTCTGCTACAGCCTTGAAAGAGAGGCTTTAGATTTACCTTTAGAGTGTTTACAGCTGTAGTGGGTATATTCTGAAGAAATGGGCAGCAGCACTTTTACCATTTGCTGCTTCTTTACCCAAATAGAGCATTAGATGAAAAACCTTTACAGTGCCATATTAGTCTCAAGGCTTTCTTTACCCATTCATCTTTGTGTGTGCCAAACTCACACAATAGAAATTCCAGACAAAAAAATCCTTGTAATTACTATTGCAAAGACAAATCCACAAAAAAGAACATTAAAACCATTACATAACAAGAAGAGTCTTCTACTTCTAGTAAGATAGTCAAAGTTACACAAAAAGATGATTCGTTTTACTTAACCTTTGCATATGACTACATTTCCTCAATTACTGTGAATGTAAAACACCCCAAAAACCCACAGCTCACCAGCAGATAAAATACCTCCACTACAAATTTCCCAGCAAAAGCTGATTCTGCATCTGTTCCAATCTACATTATCACATCTCTTTAAAGCTAGTCTCCTCTGAACTAGTTTCCAGACACACAACTTTAAAGTGTATTTACAAGCTGCAAACATTCTTTTGAAGTTACATGGAAAGTGTGTATATGGATCATAACTAAAGTTGCCATCAAATTCTCAGAAATGAGATTGGTTCACTGACTTATATTTCAATATATACTTCAAGTCATGGCTTCGCAGTATATATATATATTTATTTCTATGTTTGAGAAACATAATAGCCCCCTTTTAAGAAAGCAAACAACTTTTCCATTAAAAATAATCTATCTATTAGCTTGTCTTAGCAATTTACGAATAAAAATCATACAATGCTTTTAATTCTGGAGTCAGCAAAATTCTAATTTTGTTGTCAAAACAGACCCAACAGTACTTCAAATTCAAAGACTTCTACTAATTTCTGCCCTGTCCTTAAAGCATGGATGTTCATAAATATGACGTAAGCAAAAACACTACAATAGTTAAGGACTATATAATACAGAAGTATAGCTGCACCTATTCAAACATGGTACATGAGTGAAATAAGACTCCTATCCTGGTAATGCTTCTGAAAAACTGCCATCTCAAGTCCTAAATGTATATATAAAGATAAACCACCCAATTTCAGGCTCCTTCTTGTGTTTTCATAGTATTAATGTTTTCATAGTTCCCATCATGCATGGAAACCCTTCTGAAGTAACAACTCTACCCAAATGCAATGTGCTTCCCCACATCCACCATCACTGCAATGCAAAGATATACACCTATTTGCAAAGTTTATTTTTTTAATTGAATACGATTCTAGGCTTTCTAGATTGGATCCTGAATATTTTTCATTTCTAAGCGGCACAGTTCTCACTGGTCTGCTGCCAATGTTCCTGGTACATTTTCTCAAGTATCCTTAGAGGGAAATGAAAAAAGGCATCAACCTTCTATTAAAAACAAGAGAAAGAGTACATTTAAACTAGATACAAACACAAAATAACAAGCCTTGCACACAAACTGTTCTTTTAATTCTTCCTAATAGAACGGAACAAAGTCTTCAATCCACACAGGGATACCATACTCCAAACAACACAGAAAGTTAAAAAGAAAACCTCAAACACTTCAGATACATTCCTCTGAAACACTACCTTTCTTTCAAGTATTTTATTTTATAACATCTATTAACAGGTTACACATTATACCACAGAACCGCCATAAACCTACTTCTCTGTATCTTTTTTTTCTGTTTTTTTAAATTTTCATTACTTGACTAAATTTTCATCTAGTCAGATAAATTTAATCTTATATTTGCTTTACCATCCTTATTTATTGATAAATAATCTCCAATATTTCAATATACTCTTTTTGAATAAATCATTATAGGCTTTTTCCAAACCCAGCTTTTAAACTTCCAAGTTACAAGAAAGGAACATCTAAATACAGCACAGTACCAACTGCATAAAGAAAGACACGAAGATGACAGAGCAAGCAGGACACAAAATGTATACTCCTCAACACACACATTTACACAGAAAATGAAAAGTTTCTGTGATTAACTAATCCAATGAGAAAATGCACCAGAATAGCACCAAGGGCACATACTGAACATTATGTTGCTGAAATTGACCTATTATCTTTATGACAAGTGAATGTAATTTAGCTGTTAATACCCAAATTAAATTCTAAGAAAAAAAAATTCCTCATCCACATGACTATGATGACAGATTTACCCACAATCCCTTTTTCTAAATTTCCTAGGAGCAAAAGCACAAAGAAATACATGACTTATTAATGATTATGCTCAAGAAAAGTGTATAAATTTTACTTTTGTTTATAGAACAACTTCTATTGGATACATGAATCTGTAAGTATTAGCTTGGAAGAAACAGCTGTCTAAACAGCATAAAATATTAACTTCATGCATCAGAAAAATAATACACACTAAACTCAGTAACTACTCAGTTTTGAAAATATCTCTGAGTAGCAGCAGAACATAATTTCTTGCAATTAGACAGAAAATACTTCACAGAGAATCAGTTTCATTTGCTTACTTTGGAAAACTTAACCTTTTGAACCATTCTTAGGGTATGCTGACCCCTAAAGGTCTAAAAATACTAAGCCTGATTAAGCCATTACACATTTAAATTATCAAAATACAATTCTCCACTAACTTACACCACCATTACTACTATTTTTGTTTACAGAGTATATGATTCAAAAACTTTTGAACTTCACTCAGTAACAGCTCAAAATTCTATAAATTAAAAATGACTAGTTTATTTTACAGAATAATATAGGTAGAAATTCCTTTACATATGAAAGAAAAGCATCATCTAAAAAACGAAGCATTTCTTCTTCCTTCTAAAAAGACTCTCCATTAGAAACTTGACATTTATTATCTTTTGAGAGAGAATAAATAGTATAGAACTCAAAAAAAGGAAATGTAACAAGAAGCTATGAGGCTCTGATACAGAGGGAAATTTTGATGTTGACACATCTATTCAATTTTGTATTTTTTAACCTACACATAAGTCACATACTAGTAAAAATCCACCCTAAAGTGAGGGTCTCTTTTTTATGTCTTTCCTTTTCTTCCTTCTCCATGTCACTTCTTCTACAAAGTCAGTCACTCATGTAATGAACTCTCAAATTCAGTCGTTCTTTTTTTTTCCCTTCGGTTTCTGTCATGAAATATAGAAGAATATATCTGAGAACAATTGTGTCTGGTCAACCAACTAAAAATGCAAAAACACACTTGCATCCTGACGAAGATGAAACTCCATCAACTGGGGAAGCTTCAAGTTAACCAAGGTCACCTTTACCTCCAAGCCTTACCTTACTTTCAGCTGAGCTACTAATGAGAAACTCATTAATATTAGTAATTGGCTTAATCACACCCAAGCCAAGAGTGAATAGCCAAGAAAATTACTTTAAGAACAGACTTTCAGATTTATTGTTAACAATTAAAAAAAAGGTTGGAAAGTAAAGTGCAATGTACAGAATTTAAACAAGTCTTCTGAAAGCTATACAAAAACATTTTCAATAATCCAGAAAATAAAGGTGAAGCTTTATATTCATGTAGCTGCTCTCCTGTTACTCCAAGTACTTTTAAGGGGCAGTATGTGGTTGTGGCTTTTTTTTCTTTTCTTCCAAAGTCAGTCATATATCAGCAAGAACAAACACACTCCAGTCACTGCCTAGCACTGGTATAACACCTGAGGTTCCTTATTAATATCTTTAAAGTCCCTACCTTTTGACCAGTTCTCCATTTGTTCTTCTGAACTTGTTTGATCTGGCACTGAGTCCAGTTTTTGCATGAAGGTTTCAGAGCTAAAATAAAACAAACTCTAGTTAAAATAAACTTGAAACAATATAATGCACCAATACTTTGCCTTCATTTAACAGAAAATTTACAAAACAAATGATTTTAAATTTTTATGACAGCACAATGAAGTCTGCATCCTTTACCAGACAGTGAAAAATTGTATTTCTCAGTAAAATATTTTTTCTTCACTCATCTAATTTTTATAATTGTTTGGTTCAGTTTTCTGTTGCATGTGATGTCTTTGTTGAATTATTTATTAGTTTGGTTTTTTCTTCTAGAGTCTGGTCTTGGAAGTACACATTACTGAGCACAGCCCAAATCACACCAAGCAGTCCTGCTACAGTCAACAAGACTGCTCACTTTGGCAGTTATTACAGATGGTGGCATGTGCTTCACTTTATAGCATTCTTTCTCTTGCTTTAATTTCCTAGATAAAATAGAGGTGACATGGCTCAAGATCACTCCTACTCTGAATTTACAGGTCTTTCTAAACAGCAAAATAATGCATCCTAATATCTACATGCATATTACTTCAGATTATAGTTAATTACACAGTTATAATATTTCATATAATCAAAGATCTTCAAGAAGTAACCCTCAAGAAGACCTACAGTAAACCATTATGCATATCAGGCATCATTTTGGTTATTAAAATATAGGCTCTCTTATGTGTTAAAAAGTCAATTATACTCTGTATCGCAAGGAAATCTAAATAAGTTTGTAATCTGGGTAACACAGTAAGCTTACCACAAATTGCATTACTTATTCAAGCACCTTTTTAAAAAGTATTGTACATAGGACAAGTTTTATCCTTAACTATGCAGTTGTGCTTATTTTGTATGTTTTCCCTGCTATATTTTTTTTACATTTATTAAAAAGATGTGTGTGCCTTGAAGATACAGTGGCTAGATTATGACAGCAATCAGGGAGCTGTCATTGTGCTGAAAAATGTAAGAGATATAAAAAAATTAAGTACATATTTTAAAATTCAAACAAATTATACCAAGACACATATCCTAAATAATAAAGCAACAGAAGAAATTATTTTCCTGTAAACCACCAGATTATTTCATTTTTATATTTAAAATTATTAAAAAAAATAATTGTACAAACACTTAAGATTTAACACTAACACGTACACAAAACATTCAAGAGATGCATATTTAGCTCATATTTATTGTTGACTATAAATCTGCATGATTAAAAAAATGCATAGGATTTGATGTGCTTAGGTCTTAACTAAAAAGAAAAAGTTCACCTCATATCGCAGAACACTGAGTCCCTGAAAAGAACCCTTCAAATGAAGCTGTATGCTTCTTCTTCAATTCTGTGTAACTGTGTTGATTTGAAGTTGGCAATCTTTTCCTAAGTTCCTCATTTACTTTTGGATTAGCTGAAAATGTAGAGGGTTATTAATATCAAGAAATAGGTTTCTGTCAATGAAGCCATTTCCCTACATATTGCATAAAAAGGTTCATAATAATTGCAGTATTTTAATAAGATATTCATATAGCACGACATGAAGAAAATATGGTATTTAATAACCTCTGGAGTATTTTAAAACACGTCTTAGGGCCTTAATGTGTCTAGTAATATACTATTTAAAACCATAATTTTATCCCTCCACAATATACAGTCATTCTTCCTCGCCATTTACCCAGCTAATGAATGCCAGCAATTAGTAAAATGTAATCCCATTGCACAATCATTTTAATGCTTTTAGCACTCAGAAAAGTAAACACCAAATTAATACTGCTCAAGCCATATCAGATCCTAGCTGGAAGCAAGCAATTATAGTTCAGCTCCTCAGGTGTAATTAAATGATTGGAATGATTTAGTTCCATAAATGCAAGTTAATTCATAAGCAAGCAACAAATATACTGGGAGTAATTACAAGAAACATTGACAGTCTAAGCAGGGCATGTGCCTTTCTGCAGCTGATATAGGAAAATGCTGCCCTCTCCCGGAAATAAAAGACTATGGCACAGGAAAAATTCATGACTGCAGTCAAGGGGCTCATTTTACAGGTTTTGTATTCACAGGTGAAATAGGTTCTGCTAACTAATAGGAATTTTCTGGTTTAAACACAGAGAAAATAAAATTAAAAATTCTTGATATCAGATTAAGGTCACCTATCGATCAAAGTAAAATGGAAAGATTATTGGGGCTCCCTAGGGTGTACCAATCAATTTCCCCATAATCTGAAAAAAATGTTAGGATACATAAGAACAAAATATTCCTGACACCAAGTATTTAAACTAGTTACTCTGAGCACAAACGCTGCAATAGGTAGCTGACTGTGCATGATACTTACTTGCTGTTCAAGATGTACCTTTACAGAAGGTACCTTGAACATAAGGTATTTTTAGAACCAAAACTTACTGAACCATCATTATTCAGTGAGTGTTAAAAGTCACCATTTCAAAAATGATCAAAAGTGGCCATTAAGGTTTTCACACAAGGAATCATCAGAAAAATCGAATACTTTCATTTGAAGACAATCTGTTAATAATCAATCTGTGTAATAATGACAGGAAAATAAAGCTGGAGATTAAAATAAAGTGTACTGGCAGACCGAGACAAAACTGAATATAAAAAGTAAAACTATAACCCAAATGCTAGAGGTAATTTTAAATCTAATTTTCTTATTTGCTATTTATTCATCCAACTAGTCCTAGTGTAAAACTACTAGGACATCATGAAAGAAAGTGAAAATGAAAAAGAAAATGTCCCTATTGGTTGAATATAAAATGCAACAGTCACATAAAATTAATAGTTAAGTACAATAATAAAAGAACTCTCAGACCTAACTGTTTTGCCACCTACAAAGATAAGTAATGCTTCCCAGTGCTGCATTTAGCAGCATGGGAGAAAAATTACACATTGTGGTCACTATCTACCTGTTTTTCCACACAAATGGTAGGAAAGCTTGATTCAGAAGCACCTGGTCAATTTAAAAGCCTTAAAATTGTTCTTTATCAGTAGCACTTTGGCATAAAAAAATTATTTATTCCAGATCCTGGTGTATTTCAAAACAAACCCAAGCTGTACAAAATACCTTGTGTGTTACTTTACTTATTCTGGAAAAGAAAAAAATTATTTTAAGAAGTCGTATTATTAAAAGTTTAAAATGTACTGCACATTTGCTTTGCCCTTTGATGTCACAGTCCTATTTTTCTATTCAAATCTTGTACACTGTAAGTTAATTGCTTTTGGAAACTACTTATTATTCATGTAAAAATTAATGTGCCAATGTGTTTAAATCCTTTTAAATGACCATTCATGCATCTTTCTTCTTTAAGTACCAATGAAATCTGTCAAAGATATCAATGCAAGATGGTCTCAGACAAAGTTCTAATATAGATTTTTTTCTGCTAACATAAGATTTTCATTTTCGTCAACTTTACTTAAATTCCATTAATTTTTTAAGCTGCTTTTAATAAATTCACAAGTAAAAAATTTTAGGCTCCATAGTCTGTCATTTGTGTTCCAGCTGACTTTATGAATATTAATAACAGTGTTATCCTGATTAAATAGGCTTCATATAAAATCCCTGTGAATCCTATAGCTCAGACATCTCATTTTTCCAACTCTTTATGAATTTGGATTCAGACATTAAACTGGAAAAAACCTTAAAAAACAGATTCAATGGTACATTGGTGTACCCTTAAGCAAAAAATTAGCTGTTCTAATGATTCAAATAATTAAAATTGATAGGACCACATATTGAGATTTTAGGCTTTCTGTACACATGCAACATATTTTAACTCTAATGAAAACATCAACACTTCACAGACAAGGGATTAAGAATCTATTATAAAATAATAATACCTGTCCTAATGCTTACCTTAAACAAACAGATGATATAATCTTAAATCTTTTTATGTGGAGTGCTGATTTGGAGAAGTATTTTCCAAAGAGAAAGAAATTAGTGGATGCTTAATTACATAAGCATACACATGAAATACATGAATATTCTAGTTTACCACAGGAGCCCAGGGAAAAACAGCATTAACAGCACTATATTTCAGGAAAACCGACCTTTTTCTTAAGAATGTCAAATTGAAACACACAGGAAATACTAATATTATCCTATGAGAGTCATGTTTGAATGTTTGAATTATTTACATCTATGACAGACAAAAATAGAAAACTAAGCTCATTGCACTGCCTTCACTTTTTTATATAGTGCTAAATGGAATGACTGTTTCCTCAATCCATTCAGGAAAATATTCTGCAAAAACACCATTAAAATACTTTGCCTTTCAGTACCTTGGAATATGAATGGATTTTAGGAGAAAAAAAATATCTTAACAAAATAACTGCTTATTCAAAAGGATGTCATACCAATTCTGGTTCTAATTATTCATCAACACAAACACTTCATAGGAATTAAATCAAAACAAAGTATATGAAAGTAACATATCTTGAGTGTCTGAAGAATAACTGCTATGCAAAGAGCACCCCAAGGTAACTCCAACCCCACAAGAATACCACAGCAACACTAAGGCCAATGCTTTCTCTCCCCAGGCAGGACTGAGAAATCAGTTTTCTAAGCTGGAGTTCAGTTACTGAATCCCCTCCTCAGGAACAGAAACTGTTGGGACCACTCTACACGGAGACCCCGTGACTGCAAACCCCCATTCCTTGGTCTTGCCTTGAAAGAATTTGAAGTCAACCACTGAATCATGGCCTTAGCTGCTGTGACAGGATGCAAACGTTTGCTGCTCTCGACCAAATGCACCCATTCTTCAGCAAAAATCCTCCAGTCTTGGAAGAGTTTTCCCACACAGAGGGCTATCCCACTTGCCCCACCTCTGGTGGAACAAGAGACCAGTTCCCACTGCTCCTTGGAACGGCACTGAGTCCGTTTTTGTTGTCCCTAAAGATGCAGTTGACAGCTGCCATTGACAGTGCAGGGTGAAGTATCATATAGTTTATGAGGAGGGAAATAGACAATGAATTTAGCATTATTCCCATAAGACTAATTAGATTGGCAGGATCTTCTAAAATATCCTAAAACGTTTTGCCTCGGGGCATGCTGAACTAAAAACATTAACTCAGGAGGGTACTCTACATAAAAACCAGTTACATTCTCAAAGCATTTCCCCAGGGAACAAACGGACAGTTTTCTTAGCCCAGGTGGATGTCAAATTTTGATTCAATGATACACTCCTCCAAAAAGAGTCACATTTCTTCCGTATCTTAAGAAACTTTATGGCCTATCAGAAATCTAAGGCAATTCAAAGTAAGTTAAAACTAGTTTTGGACAGTTATAAAAACACTAGTCAAAGGATAACAGAGCCAATTGAAGTATTTTTTACAAGTGGAATAATAACTCATCTGTTAGATACTTAAAAGCTGTGAAATGGAACATACTTTGATTACAGAGTCTTATTTTATTGCATTGTCTACTACTACTTTTATATGCTTTTAAACACAAGTAATTCGTGCAAAATATTCTGCTTATTTAAAAAAGAATATAAAATACAGACAAGTGGATTAACCTTGGAACTGGATGAATGCAGCATGAGCATTACTTCCAATTTATAAACTCTCACATCGCTAAAGACTTCAAGACTTTGGTTAATAAAAGTAACTTCATTATCTGGATGCTTGATAAAAACATTTTCCCAGAGGACAAAGTGAAGCAGTAATCCCTGGCTTTTCTTCCCTGCTGATTCTTGACCCAAAAAGGAGATAAAACATATGCAGTTGGTTTCAACTAACCTGCATAAATAAGAAAAGACATGAAGAAACGGGGCTCAGATAATTTTCCTCTGTTGCTGCAGCAGTTTCTTCATAATCTCACTACAAAATTTGCATCTGGCACTCTTAATGATGCATACTGTAAGCCAAAGAGCACTCATTTGTCATGCTTTTCACAAAGGCACGAGAGTAGGCATAAAAATGCATAAAACCAACTGGTTTATAACAGGTTTCACCTATTCCTAAACTAAAAAAGTGCAGGTACTTTCCTCTTTTTCTCCCTAACTTGAACTATGTGTCTTCAACGCTCAATTCTCTCTCTGTGCATCAGGAAATGTTTATGTGCATATTAGCTCACTAACAGCCCCCTATCTCTTCTGCCCTCTGACATATTCTCGTTTTCACATTAACAATCTTAATTTGTATTTTATTTACTAAACAATCTTCAGCCTGCTCTGTTGTCTTCTTTCCCAGTTTTTAGCTGTCCTTTGTCCTCCAATTCTTTTCTTTTTTCTTAGTTTTGTCTTCTCTTTGACAACACATGCCTTTTCCTTTCCCCCTGCCCACCACCTCATTTTTGAAATGCAAAGAAAACTGCAGAGAATCTTGTCAAAGACTCTCTCCTTTTTTTCACACTTTTTCTCATCTTGCTGTGCATTATGTGAAGCATCTTTCTTCTGTGACACTCTAACTAACATTATTTTCATTCTAACAATGAAACTATGACATGCTTCAATCAGGTGTGAACTGCCAAATTACTTAGCCATTCTTCAGTTTGGTTGTAAACGCTTCACTGGCCTTAAAACTCAGTATTATGTATCACATGACATATTGTTATAGACAGCCAGATCTCCATTTCTAAACATTTTACAACCAGATCGTAATTTCCATAGCCTTTACAGATAGGAAGAGATATAAACATTTTAAACTAGCTGTTGTCTTATCTGGAACCAAAAGAATATTTTAGTAGGATCAGCACTACACAGTGGTAAGGGCTACCTGTGTATTATACTCTGTTGACAGGATCTTAGTCAGCAGACTAAGGGAAGTCATTAAACCCTCCGATTTGGCACATCTGAAGAGCTGCATCCAGTTTGCCCTGCTGATGGATATTCTGAACTAAGTCCAGCAGGTGATTCAAGATGATTAGGGGTCTGCAGGACATGAGTTATGAGAAGTTTGCAACAGTTTGGTTAGTTGGTTTTAAGGAGAAAAGGCTAAACAGGGATTTTATTGCGTTTTAGCTGCTACGTGAGCAAAAAATAGAGAAAACAGAGACAGATCCTTCTGAGAGAGACAAGCTGTTAACACAGAAAACTCAGAGTTATGGGTAAGAACAAATTTTTCACAGTGAGGAAAGTCACTGGAACTAGTTGCTTAGAAAGGTTACAGAATCTCTATAGCTGGATATGGTCAAAACTTGCCTGAATATATCAACCCAACCTAACTTTGGAGATTGCCCCATTCTGAACTGGATGATATGCAATTCCTGCCTACCTAATTTGTTATTCTAAGGATTGCAACATAACAGACCCACCAGAACTAGAATTCCTGTAACAGAAAAAATATTAGGTTGCTTTCTGCTTTACAGGGTAGGCCAATAGAGCCCCAGACCTACCAACACCAAATAGCAGCGAGACAAAACCAAAGACCACCCATGTGGCAGACAGGCTAAATGCCAACAGGGAGGAAACAGTGAAACAGCACCGTGTACACAGCATTTTGAGTCCTACTGGTCTTGAGCACCCAATTTTCTTCAGTTTACTACATGACTGGATGATCTGGCATGAGGCTAAATGTCAAATATTGGTTTGCACATCATTCTTCAGTAAACCAAAAATGGACCACTCATACAGTTATTTTACCTGTCCTTCTGAAAGCTCTGGCCTCAAGCCCCACAAAATACATCCTTCCCCCAAACTTGTAAAAATGTTACTGTGACTGAAGAGCTCCAAAGCTAACTACAGAAATATTTCAAGAAACATGAGTCTACAGTGCTTATGTTTGCAAAATTCATTATATAGTATATTCAATATATTGAAATTCCAAGACCCCAAATCATAATTTCTTTTATCACAGAACTAAGTTGCTAGCCCAGATTTTACCACAAAAGTAAAAATAAAACCACAAAACATTATATGCACATAAAGATGTTAAGTAGCAATGCAGTGCCAAATTCAAAAACCACTAGTACAAGTAATAGCTTTAAGCAGAAATTATGTCTTCTGCCAAAAATATTCCAATTGTTTGGTTGCCTTCACAGAAAGATGACTGAACAGGGACTCAATGAGGAAAAGGAGGTAAAAAACCACACTGAAGCAGAGAAACTTGATTCATCCAGCCAACTCACATTTCTCAAGGTACCTTCAAATAGCACCATTTTTCCTGACAGCAAATGCAGTAAAAATAAAAAGCATGAAGGCTACAAACAGTGTGGATATTGGAGCCTGACCAAAAACTATCATGAACACTGAACATGCAGAGGCCTGTCAGAAATGTGCCAACCTTTCAAGATTCAGTCCTGTACACGGGGACTGAGAGGGGCCTGTTGGTTTCCTGCAGGGAAATACATCTGCACCAGTTATGTATCTGTCAGGCTGTTTTAAACAGCATAAAAACACAAATGTGCCTCCACCACTGTCAGAAAGCAACATATCCACTGCACTGGTTCTACCCAAATTATGCAACTACTCCAATTCTATAGCGTACGGTTCAGCTGCTGAAAGAGATCAAATCGCCTGAAATTTCATAAGCTAAAAAGCTCAGAGAAATAAAATAACATTGGCTCCACACTAGCCCTATTTGTTCTTTACAAGGAAATTAACTATCCTTTTCTTAGGTAACTACCTGCAGAGAAAGCTATCCTTTAGCTACAAGTGTAGGTGCCCCCATAACCATACTTGCACAGCAGTAAAAGCATAGGAACAGTGTACAGAGCAACAGAGCGAACACACTCAACAGCCATATAGTCTCACCCGAACTCCTGATTTTTTTTTTAATTTAGCAATTAGATCCAATACCTAGTGCCTTCATTGACTATGAATAGGAACTTCATCCTTGTAAGCAAGTAGCGAAAGTTACAGAGAAATGGCACACTTCACGATGTGTTCAAAGCAGAGCAATGAAGTTGCAAAAGGGTCTAGAGCACAAATCTTATGAGGAGCTGCTGCGGGAGCTGTGATGTTTAGCCTGGAGAAAAAGAGGCTGAGAGAAAACCTTACTGCTCTCTCCAACTACCTGAAAGGAGGATGTAGTGAGGCAGGCGTCTCTTCTTTCCAAGTGACAAGCAATAGGTCAAGAGGAAATGGTCTCAAGTTACATGAGAGAAGGTGAAGATTCGATATTAGGGAAAATTTCCTCACAGGAAGGTTTGGCAGGGTTTGGAACAGGCTGCTCAGGGGAATGGTGGAGTCACCATCCCTGGATGTATTTAAAAGATGTGCAGATGTGGTATTATGGAATATGGTCTAGTGGTGGTCTTGGCAGTTCTGCATTAATGGTTGGACTTGATGATCTTAAATGTCTTTTCCAACCCACATTATCCTATGATTTTATGTTTGCTACACTCCAACAACAACATTTCTGAGCATTTTCAGCACTTATGCATTGACTGTGTGATATACAACATGCTTAACATGCATGATCTATAGCAGGCCTTATGTGCAGTTGCTTATTTAGGTATGATTACCAGGTTAGTGATTTTGGAAAATTAATCCAAATGCTTCCCTGACATTTACTGCAGTGTCTGAAAAAAAAATCTGAAAACAAGTACAATTCAAAATAACAAGCTACACATTCAGAAATGGTCTTGGACTCCCAGAGAAGAGTAAGATATTCTGAAGTGGGCCAAAACTCAGTGAGAACCAGAGACACCTCAGTGAAGTAAGTCTGTTGAGAATATCCAGAATTTAAATGTAAGCTGAAGACTGAAAAGGCTAAACCTGCAAACATTCAGCACCATAGCAATTGCTGCACTGTTTCCTGATGTTGCACCAACAAAGAAAGGTGCAAGATTAAAGGGACTCATCATTGACTGCGAATCAGTGCCAGGCAGTTGAAAATCACAGAAAAACAAGTAAACAACAACAAAAAGAGAAAAAAAAAAAGGAAAAAAAAGAGGCATTAGCTGAAGTTAGATCATCAGTCACAAACCAGATATTTCTGAGAGTGGATCAATTTCCCTGCCAAACTTTAAGAAAGCAATGCAAAATATATTCATGTATGAGGCTACCAATCAAACTGCTGCATTTTTTTTTTTATGTCAGGGAAAACAACATATTCATCCTTTAACTCTTGTTTGGAAAAAATCCAAAGCCTTCTCTCAGCCGAAACTTACAAAAAATAAGTCCACTTCATCCAGGAGGCAGGAAATTCCTACTGTGAGAAAACCCAACTGTCTAAAATGATAAAAGTTACAAATAATGGAAAACTTAGTTACAAAAGGTCTTCCAAAGCAAGGTGCAGAACAATTTTAAATACAAGTAGAAATGTCAGAACACATAATGAAAACTCTGTCATTTCTGCTCCTTTTCAGTGAACGAAATAGTCCAGCTTTTAAAAATTTTATTCATATTTGAATATGTGGATCATTCTCATTCTTCAATCTTTTGATTATTTATTACATGCAACACACAGAATGAAGAAGCTGAACAAATACGGTTTTTTAAAAACCCGAATTTGTTTACTGCGTTTTGAATTAAGTTCATTTTAAACCCTTAGTAAGCAAATAATTCAGCCAAAACCATGAAAGTAATTTACAGTGGAGAAGCCCCAAAGAATTCCTCTGAGAATATAAACTACAAACAGTTTCATTCATCTAAGTGGCATGTTGCACAACTGACAGAAAAACTTCTTAAGGGTTCTAAGCCTTAACATCAGATTCTTTCCACATAGACAAATGGAGTAAAAAAATCATAGACAAATTCAAGACCTAGGATTATCTAGCCATTTTCAGCAACAGAATTCTCGCTGAATTATTTTTGGGTTTGTTTTTTTTTTTTGTAAAAGGAAACAGATCCATGTTTTATTCTTTCCCGCAGGTTCATCCTATATTCCAGTATCTTGCATTAATTATTTTTTGATTCATCAAGATGCATTCATGTTTTCATTGCCAAAACACTAGAGCTGAGATAGCAGCTGAATATTGGCCCCAGATCGGTTATTCCTGGGTGGAGCAAAGGAGTTCTAAATCCACTTACTAGATGAAGGAAGAAAAACCTTTCCTTAGTACTTCTGAAACCCAGGCTTATTTTGATGGCTGCTTTCTCTTGCACATAATTGTGCTGAATATTTTGAGGCTTGTTTGTCAGATGTTGTAGTTATGTATTTCACTGCTTGACATCACTAAAAGATTAAAAAAAAAAAAAAACAAACAAGATTTTATACCTATAAAAGTGTAGATAAAATACAAAATTTAAAAAAGGGAAAATCTGGCCAACAGTTCAAATACTCAGTATAATTCTGAAGACATTCCCGGACATTGTGAAGTTGCAAGACTTGCAGGCTCCACAGTTTTATCTCCCCTTTCATGCTGAAGGAGCACCTGACAAAGTTAGGTATGTGCACTAGTTGGGCATCTGTGACTAATAATAACACTAAGAAAACTCCTAAATAACTTCCTATTTCACAGTCCAACTGCAAGGAAAGAATAAAGTCTTCTGAAATATTTCCTAGAATTCATTATAAATAAAAGCAACTTTTTTTAGTGTTGTGCTTTCATAGCTCCTTACTGTCAAAGGCAAATCTTAACACATTCAGACTTAAATTTAAAGAAAAAAAAGGCATAATTTTTCTGGTATAAGTTATGACCCTTTGACACTGCTCTCAGTGGTCTTCAACATAGTCTTTTAATTTCTTGCAGACTTTAAAGCTACGGTATCTAATCAGTTATTTCTGTTCATATTTCTGCTTATCCAAAGAAGGTATTCCACAGTACTCAGTTCTTCAGCTGGACTGTGCATCTGCTGAACAGTCTGGTTTGGGAAAGGAAGAGTTGTGGAAAAGTTGCTGGTTTTGCTATAACTTGCTGTCTGCCTGAAAAGAGTTAAGTTAATTCAATTTAATTTACTCACCACACTGAACTTTACTGAGATGTAAGATTATTTTTTTTTTTTTTATCAAAGATACTATATAAACTGAACTTAGGAAAAGGCAGTTCAGTATTTAGAAGGTTTTCCACAGTGCTTTCAGGACAGATCGAAAAAAATATACCTACACTCATATCTATTAATAGATACCTCCCTAAAAACCTGTTTCTCAAGACATTTGTGAAGTGCAGAGACCCCATAATGAGCAAACTCATGCTCTGATCACATTTTTTCTTTAATCAGATGAGCTAAAGGTTTTTTTCAAAACATTTTGGATCACATCTGATCATTTTTATGAACTTCTTTATAAATGGAGTTTAACATTAACGTGAATGAATTTCTATGGCAAGCGGAACAAAATTTTTATTTACAGTGCAATTCTGGTATTACTAAACAGTGACACTTTCATACATAATTATATTCTATGAGATTACAGTTTAAAAAAATCCATCGCTGGTTTTTATTATATGTAGAATTTTTAAGAGCTGAAGAAGTACAGATAATTCTTGATTTCCCCAACCTTTCTAATGACCTGAATGGCTGTATTATTGGAATGAAAGTGTCATATGTAACACTAAATGGGTTCTCAATAAAATACCTAGTTTGATTTTTTCTTTTTAGTTGTTAACTTTTTAGGTAAATTTGGATACAACTGGAGGGGAACCTCACTATGAAAGTAGCCTATGCTATTTATAGTAAGTTTTCTCTCTAGTGCAAGACAGTGAATGTTTGCCAAAAGAATTGTACATCCAGGAGGGTTTTTGAAATATGAAAGATACTTTTAAACTATGAAGAGAATTATAATTTTTGCCTAATATTTAGTAACCTTCAGATACTGTAATTCCACTTCAGATCCTGGAAAAACATTCCGGAGACAAATATTAGTCTACCACTGGATAGTGAAGAGGAGGAACAAAATTACATTTCAAGGGGAAACTGTTTTAATTAGAGTTACCTTGTACACCTGCACAGCAGTCACCTTCAGTACATTGTGCAAAGTGTTACACCCCACAACTCTGTTTATTCTTGCTACCATCAAATTCTGAGTCCATAAAGCAAGAAGCTCAAAATTGCTCCCAGGTATATTTATATCACCCTACATTTATGCTGCTGTTGTGCAGAAAACTATCTTAAACAGCCTTAACTGGTTGACTGTACATCTCACAATAACAGTTTCTGGAAACACCCATCACACCCTAATCCATAACCTTTATGACAGAGGATTCCTTCATGGATGCTTCATTCCTCTGTATTTCAGAATACATGAACAAACAGGTGGACAGTGTCCATTACTGCCCTTTCACAATTGTATTGAATCAGGAATGGCCTCATGACGATCCTGAAAGAAATCCAATTGTATCAAAAAATGGAAGGTGAATCTATTCTCACAGGTAGCCGAATTTCTGTATCTGTACTTCTGCAGTCCAGTCAATTTTCAGCATTTGGAAAGAAAGCCTGATTACATGGAAGTAGACCTCAGCAATCTCATCACCAGCCCAGCAGATGAAAGCTGCTGAGCTATTGCCTGTGCAGAAGCTTACCAAGCACTATACTAGAACTCCATAGTTGTTAACCCACTTGGCATGCAAAACCATTTACCCTGAATCCTACCTAAGAAATCAAAGATCAGATTATGATCCTGCAGCACTGGCCCTTTCTTTGCTGAAGCAGAACAAGTTACAAGCTTATAAAAACCTTACAATTTAGAAGAAAACAAAAGACCATTTGTAATCCCAGAACTTCTCTAGAAGAGCTGCTCAGTGACACCAGTTCCTCACCCTATAGATGCAGAGTCACTAATCATTGCCACAACTCTCTGGCGTGATCTAACTCGGGTAACAGCACAAATTCCTGACCTCAGTGACACTGGTACTTTGACAGAAGCCCGAAAAAGCTGGACTCTGTAAAAAGCAGTAAGTGCAGAACTCCTTGCTGCAGAATAAAGGCAGCTGATGAAGAGATGTTTTGGAAGCCAACACTTGTGAAAAATGTCCAGCTTAATGAAATACTCATCAGGTCTACCTGACACTTTTTTTGTGAAGCAGATGCCATGTAAAGAACTCTGGTTTTTACTGTCCAAGGACTCAAAAGCTCCAATACACTACATATGAAAACCCATCACTGAACACTACAGCTTATTTATTGCCATGTGTGTGATAAGATGAATGGCAGCCATTTCAGTTCACTATGTATGTGTTTCAAATTATGACTTCAAATTCAGTTACTGAGAGGGTGTCTTCTTCTTTAATTCAAACCGACTCAGATGCTCAGCTGAGGTACCCAACAGAGGGTCACTTCTGTGAGAATCCAGAATCCATTTTATTGTCCTGTCAAGTCTGAAAAATAGTTGAATTTCCTTCTCTTGAAGACATACTGGAGATTTGACTCTGGATAAAATAAGCCTTCCTTATAGAACGTAATTTATTACAAAAATGTACTCTTAAATTATGGGCTTCACCATCTATGTAACATTTGGATCCATCAACTACATCTCCAGCACATGCAAGAATGTTTAAATAGGGCCAATCTAATTTCACTGTTACTGTGACAACAGTTCCATTCTCACTCATAGACCTCAAGTAAGTTTTGCATTAATCTCTACTTAGCAAAGGTATGTTAATTTGGCTCCAGATAATATATGGGAAGATGCTGAGAGCATTGATACCTATTCACTCCTTTGAAAAACCAAAACTACTCTAAGCTCTAACATTATAATGCAAGTAAAGAATGTATAATAGAAAAGATGGTGCTTATCAGTTTCATTTTATTCACCTTGCATTTTCTGCAGTAGCAATGTGTTTTTCAAGTGAAGGGGTTTCCTTTTACTGACCTTGGCATTCATCAGGACCATACTGTGATTTATATTGAGAATTCCAGGCCTTTATCTGATCTTATAAATAAATGTAAAATACATAAAACAATTATCCTAGTGTAAAATTGAATTTTATCTCTCTGTAATCAGCTTTTGTCCATGATACATATTTCTATGTTTGAATACAATTCAAAATTAATAATAGGTATAATTTATTTTCTGACTTTTCATTATCTTGACATTTTAACAATCTTTTTTTTATATACTCAGGCTTTAATTTTATCTAGGGCTTCAACCCCACAGTTCCTTTTTAGACATGTATAATGTGTCTTTCAGAATATCCATTCCAGGAATAAGCCTGCTAAAAGAACACATTGGCCATTTAACAGACCAAGAAAACGTATTAAAAAGAGCAGGGCTTTAAAACAAAGAAAAACACCAGATTAAGAAAGAACATTTAGCATTGCATGTAAATTACAGGAAAAAACATATATTAGAAGAAATCACAAGTTACAGTGAAGAATTAGAAATAAAAAGTAGAGTTCTGAAATTGTTGATTCTGGAAAATTATTAACAGACCGCTTAGATTTAATTTTTTAATAGCTAAAAGATACAACCAAGAAAGTCTTTTTCCTATAAAAGGGCAGTCACAACTTTATACTGAATGCTGTAGCATTAGCAATTTAATATAGAGATTAGTCTTACCTGGACACGAGGCTTTCAGTACTTAACAAGTAATTTTTTGGCCTTAAATGCTATTTATACAAATGCACCAATCTAATAGTTTACTTTCTTTTCTTAATTCAATTAATTAACTTCAACTAACCATCCTCAATGTTTTACTACCTCAGACATACATATGTTGACTTCAAAGGAAGTATGTCTCAAGTCAAGTTCTCACCACCATGCAAGGCTTAAGTAGACTTCATAAGCAAGTGCTATGATTTACAGAGAAGACTTTATTTAAAGCAAAAAGCTCAGAATTAGAGATGGCTGGGAAATGAAAAAAAAAAAAAAAAAAGACACAGACATACAAAATACATCATGAGAAAACACCCTAGAAAGATTATGATGAATAAATATAAAGAATGTTCTGGCTATTTGGGCTGACAGCACAAGTGTCAGTTTCCATATAGGATAAGAAGTCCACAGGCACTCTGCACAGAGCCACAGTGACCGCAGTCAGTGGTGCAGCAGCAGTGGGATTCCTTCACGTCTGCAGCAAATGAAGCTGCTCACCTTTGTGATTAGAGGAGGAATGTGATAACCACGGTGGTCTAGACTGCTACAAGTAAAAACAACATGCCCCAAAACGAGTGGTCCTTGGTCTGAAGTGGCTGTGGTCAGGATGAGGCATGTTTAGGAAGCAGTCCCTCGAATACCTTGTGATAAACACATGTGGAGAAAATAACACTAAAGAATAGTGTAGTTAACTGAATAAAAGGTTAAAGAAAATAAACAGTATTTTTGCAGCTTAGCATTTATTTGTGAACTGCTGGTGCAACTCTATGCTTGACAGAAAAGCTCTGAGGCTTTTGGTAGCTTGACAAGACAATCTACAGGCTTGAATGAAATGTTCAGCTTAAGGAATTAGAATAAATCTGATGACTGATGTGCTACTGAACGTGACAGACTGTCATCTGTTTTAAACAGGATCTCTGTAGGATGTACTGAAAGCAGTATTTTCCCATTACCTTAAACATACTAAGTCTTTTCCCAATGAATTCTGGCTAATAAGACAAAAGACCTCCTCAAACTCTTGGCATTTCAATAAAATAATGAAATAGCCATTTGCTTAACTTGCATAATTAATTCATGCTGACACTGTACTTCTGTGATTAATTTACAACCAGTCACAAAAGTATACACAAAAAAATTACTCTAACTTCCTGAATTAAAATTATAAAATATGCACAATAAGAGATTAAAGCATCTTATCTAAACACTATTTGTACACAGACTTTCATCTGTAGAAATATCAAACCGTTTATCTGTTATCAAAGCGGATTTTATACAAAAATAGGTACAGGCATTCCTTAATAGCTTTTGAAAATCAAGAAAAAAATTATCAAACAATCTACAGTCAAATGGTATTGCAACACATAGCTAGAGATATATTAAAAAAAAAACAAGCAGCCTTTTAGTTTGAATTTGGCCAAATCCTTAAAAATTTTAAACCATTACTTAATTTTACACATACATACATAGACATACATACAAACAATGTAAAAAAAAGATAAAAATCCTTAGAATGTAGTTTATGCTATTTAAAAACCATATAAGCAACAAAAATTTTGGCAGGATCTCAGCTGAAACAAGACTATCCTTCCTCTACATAAACAGTCCCTGTAGGAATAACTAAGGTGTTTTACCATCTCCTTATCCTAGAGATGATAATGACTCAAATCTGTCCTACGTACACAGAATATGGAAAAAAATGATTTTGTGACATCCACCTGGAATCTGTACCTTAGATACAGGGAATGGGCAAAACTGCTCATTGGTGGATAAAGCGCAGTAACATCAGTTTGAACTACACTGTATTTGCAAAGCTGAGCAGGGAAGCCAGCACAACGTCTCAGCTCCAAAGGGGAATACAATCCACCTCCAAAGGGGAGTAAGAATGAAACCACCACCAATGTCATTCAACCTTCAGAAAAGGCTAAGTGTCAGAAGTGTGTCTAAGATTAAGATACATTAGCTATCTGGTGAATTTCCCTCTTAGTTGAATAATTGGTTTTCAACTACAATTTCATGTAACACATTTCTAAAAACAAATAGTCCAAATTGTTTAGCTCATAAATGTCAGTATTGGACTAATTTACTTTGCTAGTTCTCTTTACTGCTACACAAGAGCACCAAAATTACTTGTAACTGGCCCAGGAGAAAAACTGTTTCTAGGCATGAGCCAGATCGCAAGTACAATACCACATGTATCTTACTGACAGAATAGAGTTAAGATTTTGAAAGATGCTTTGCCATTACAGCTAGTGAGCTTATAAAAAGATAAATAAAAAGCTAAACTCAGACTATTACAGCTTTGCCCACTCCTTCTGCCAAGATACAAATTTAAGTAATTAAAAAAGTTCAAGGACTTCAGTCAAAATAGTTTTGCTTGTAAGACTGCAGCTACATGTCCCCCATTTGCACTCAGAAACCAATCAGACCTCAGAAGACCAAGAGACATTTTGCAAACAGTTGTTTTATAGCTCATCAATACAGAAGATCACAAACCTCTGCACAGGCTACTATTTTGTTCTGTGTTTTGCAGGAGTCCTTTATATGGCTTGGTTACCATAATCTCCTTCCCCACATAATGTGACCTTTTAACAAAAACCACTGTGACAGGGATAAAATGTCATGCTAGAGGCAGCTATTAGTAAGTCTTTGAGGTACTCTATACAGTCAGCAGAAAAATGTATTACTTATGCTTATATCAGAATTACAAATTAATCTGTTTCAGTTACCTCCTGTGATCTTTTGGATTGAGAGAGAACCAGAGCCAAGAAGCTCTGATATCTCTCAAAGCTTTTCACAATTGCTAACTCTACATTTCTACCATCTTCCCTCGGCCAAAACATCAGTCCTCACTACAACCTTTGCTATTCAACATGTGCTGCACTTCCCTGCTGAATGCTTCAGGCACTATACAAAATCTCTCAAAGGACTCAGGTGCTGCTGATACATAAGGAATTCTGAACACACAGAGGTGGTCTTCACTTTCTTCAGAGCAATTGACAAATTCAACTGATGCATCAAGCACAGAAAAACATTGGTTATCAGTCATCTTTTCAATACGTTCTCCATGCACTGGCAGGTGCAAGACTTGGTGTTTCTGTATTTTGTTTTTTAAAAACATTTAAAGGCCAAGTTTAATGAAGGCTTGTCTTACTTCCCTCACCTTTCAATGACCACTATATCCACTCTGTTGACTTTACCACTCATTTCATGCATCATATGAGATTATTAAGCTCTTCTTTTGCTTTTAAAGGCAAACATTCATTGGAATGTAATTTTCTGAACATTTTGTCTTTTCAGCTCTACCCTGTATTTCACTGAAAGCTTTACTGTCAAACTTCTGAAAAAAACTCCCTCCTCTCCAAAGAAAACATCCCTTTAACAAGAACATGAGCTAAACTTTGTAATCATGCTCTTGAGAGGCAGGGAAAGCTTATTTTCATAAACACTCAAGTCAAATGCTTATATTCTGCTACAGCTTCCTATTTGTGCTAATATCACTGCCTCTGATACTAACTAAATCAAACTCAAAGAACACAAAAACACAATGGCATGATCATTGTTGAACAAAACAATGGTGGCTTAAGACATCACTAATGCCAAATATGTATGTTGCAACTTCGTTCATATGTGAGAAGTCACTGTAGCATAGAAGTAAAATTTATTCTAAATTATTATTAGAATTTTTAAAATTGAGACTTGCTTAAGTAAATTGTATTTATATAAACCTAGAAATTCTTCCCTCACAAATTTAAGCTGTATGTCCATCTACCTATCATTGATGCTGCTAGAAATGTACAAAATGCTTTTCATAACACATTGTAGAAAAGAGTATTTTTACTACTGAAAAGATATGTTACTACTTGTACTGACTCTGGTTTGGATGTCGTTAACTTCCTTCATAACTGCATACATGGTATTTGCTGTTTCGGGGTTATAGTCAAAACAGTGCTGACACCAGACCAGTACTCTGAATATTGAGTACACTGCTTCCACAGCATGAAGGCTTTTGTTTCCCACCAATTCTGTCCCTCCAGAGAGTAGCTTGGGCATGGGCAAGAAGTTGTGAGGGGACAGAGCTGACTCAAACCAGCCAAAAGGATATTCCACACCATATAATGTCATGCTTAGCAATGGAAACTGAGTAAAGCAAAGAAGGGGGTATGGAGTTTTTCTTGCAATGCAGCAGTTCTCTCAGACTGGCTGGACCATGGTACACTGCAGGTGAGAGGGGGCAAGTGACTCAGTTTTTTGTTGTTTTTAGTTTTAGTTGGTTGGTTTGTTCTTCCTTTTCCTTTGCTTATTAAACTGCTGTTGTCTTGGACTGTGAGTTTTCTTCCACTCCTTAATTTCCTCCTCAGCCTGCTGGGGGGGAGCAGCAAGTAAGCAGCTGTGCAGTTGTTTAGCTGCTGGCTGGGGTCAACCCCACACATGACTGGTTGTTTTTTTTTTCCCTTCAAAGCACAAAGATGCTTATAGCTGTGATTTGTGTCTGTTTTTTAAAAATGCACTGAAACAATAACAAATTGGAATACTATCAAGAGCTTTCTCTCCAGACTGCAACAAAGAATTGGGTTTGAATGACTGGAGTACTGTAACAGCTCGCTACCATGAAGCACAGTGTAGCTTGGGTTGGAAAGGATCTTGAAGATCGCCTATTCCAACCCCCTACCATGGCCAGGGAAACCTTCCATTAGATCAGGTTGCTCAAATCCCCACCCATCATGTGCCACGTGAAGGAAAATCCATAATTTCATTTTTGCAAACCATAAGCAAAAGTGACTACAAACCATTAAAACAAATAAAGCAAACAAATTGATACAATTCCAGCAGAATTCTAACTGAATAATTTTTTTTTGAAAATTGCTTTCACAATCTCACTTTTAAGTCCATTCCCCAACATCTGAAGTTTAATTTAACACACATAATGAACAGCAGGTAGAAACACATGTCCAAAGATTATTTCAGATTGCAACTTAGCCCAGTATTCATATAGTCATCAGACAAATCTTCAGGCTTTGAGAATGACTTAATTTTTCTTTTGAGATATAAGGTACAGTACAGGAGTGTTACTGTGCAGAAATATTAGTCAGAGCAAAAACATTAGGGACCCACACCCTTCCCATTGTTTTGAAATGTAAACATTAAGACACTTGGAATTTCAAATAAAAAATGCAGGGCATATGTAACAGAAACGGCATACCTGTTACAATCACAGAATACTACTAACCTCTCAGATATTTCAAGCATAGATTTATTGGAACAAACCCAGTAAAAACCACCACAACAAGAACAAAATCTTACTACCTATTATCTCTTGAACAATTTCCTCCTTTCTCCCTTTAAAATTAGGATCTTGCTGTTTAAGAACTGTTCTCACACTAGAGTAACTTGGCTATACACAAAACTGCATAAGGTAAACTGATTTCTGAAGAAAGCCGCAAAAAACTTGGACATTTTTCACAGTTCTACAAGTGGCCAACACAAATGTCAACAAACCCAGTCCACTGTATCATTTAGTTGAGCCATGTAACACAGCTCTGGGCTGTGGGTGTGGACACGTAGTGTGAAAAACAGGCAATACACAAGATTAGCTACTGCTGATTTTGAATTTCTGAACTGCTCTATTCAACAATCTTCTATACTCAAATATACGGTTTAAAAAAATCAGCAGTTAGCATATATGAAAAACAAAAATACAAAAGTAAATCCCAAAACTTGTATTTTAATCTGCTTTATAAGTTTCTTAAAAGCTTCCCAAAGGCCCTGTTTTCGATGTCTTAAACCAAGATTTGCCTAAACACTTTCAGTTGGCTCAGAAGTTAAGAAAACAAGCCACGTGGGCTGTCTCCTTGCAGCACTCTGGAACAGATGAGGGTATTTCACCCGATCATGAACACTACAAAGCTGTCCCCAAGCATCTCAGCACACAGTGACTGCTTTGACTTGCACAGCTAATGGTAGACATTTAATTTTAAACCCGTGTTCATTTATATGAATAAAACATGTCAGAGATACATGCTCAAGAAGCCGCTCAGGTTAGGGAGGCTGCAGGTTCACCCACGAGCCTGCTCAAAGCTGGCTGCTGGCACAGGGCTCCATCTGCCGGTGTGCCACCCTACACACCGACGGGAAGGGCTGGCAGGAGAAAAATAAAACAGTCTCAACAGCTACTTCACATCTCTGTTTGCTAATGATATATTCAGAAAGCACTACTGTTTCAGAAGAAAAAAAAAATCAAAAAACATTCACTCACATGCTAGGCTGAAACTGTTGTACATGCATGAAATGTTTTGCTATCCTTTATTACTTGTAAAGTAAGTCTCAAAAACTGTTCTAAAGAAGCACCATTTTTCTACAAGATGCAGCATACGACTACACACTCCCAATCTAGATATGAAGCTTTATTGTTCCTTCTTAATGCAAGCAAATAAGCAAACACAGATAACTCTCAAAAGCTACTGAAAACTACATCACAATTTAAGGCATTAGAGGTGGTCTTTTCATTAAAAAAGGAAGCTCCTCGAACATGTAAAAACAAAGTTTCAGAAGGCGATGACTGTCTGTATTCAAGGGTATTTCTGCACAGTGGGAGCTGCAGCTATATTATGTCTAACTTAAAGATTAATTTGACTGCTGCTGTCACATGCAGCATTTCTCAAATTGATCAATTTAAACCTTGCCTTAATAACCCCACTGTGCCTTCAATCCACGTCTGGGAGTGAAAAAGAGCAGTATCTTTTCCTCCCCAGGGCCCTTCGTGCCCATCAGCCAAGGTTATTGAGCTCTGGCTGCAGAAGAGCAGACTAAACAGAAAGGAGAAGCAGTGCTACACCTTCAGTGCAGCACTTCAGCAGGTGCCCGAGCTTGCCAAGGGCCAACAGCCGGCTGAGCAAGCAGCTCAGTTCTGTTCTCCAAGGCATGTCCAGCAAGATCAGCAGCTAACTTAGGACCTGGTGAGGGAGACAGTGCAGGAAATGGACAGTGAGGTCCACCACTCCACCCCTCTTCTTTAAACATCCTGCCTCACACTCAACACCATGTTGAAGGCAGCTGAGCAGGGCTCAGAACAGGGTAAGAGAATCCTTGAAATACCCACATCCCTCACATAGCACCTAAACATAGGAAAAGATGTGACTAACTTAGTCAGGAAAACCTGAAAACAACCAACAAATGGTCACAGTAAGAAGGCAGGAATGGAGAGCAGAGCAGTAAAACCGAGGCTCTATGTATTATCCTACAAGGAGAGCTGGTGAACAAGAGCATCAGGGAATTCACACAGCTCCTCACGTGGCTCAGTTTTCCCAATGCAGCTTGTCCCTCATAAATGACAGCTGAAGAGACTTATGGAAAAGAAGATTTCCTACAATGAACTTTACACAGCACCACAAAATGAGAGCTGAATATTTATTTTTTTTTAAATTTAACTTAAAGGAAAAGCAAATTTTAAAGCTTGAAAGTGTCTTTTCCACTTGCTAAATTTAAATTTTAATCAAAATGCACTTTAAAATAAAACTGAGCAAAGTTATGGTTTTGCTGATGTCTCTTTAAGGAACAATGACATCAATGTAGTCTACACTTGAGAAGGATATAGGTGTGGAACTACATCCTTTTTCATCATACAGTCAGGCGCAAAGGGAAAAGTTAAACTTCAAGATTCCTGTGGTTTAATGAAAATAAATACCATTACCAACAGATCCAAGAACACAGACGCATTAAATACTGTTTGTTTTTCTTCAGATATAGATCATGGGAATGGAGATATTTAACTACTTCATGACTAATTTTTATTTCGTTTTAATCTGTTTACAGTTAGGAATCTCCTGGTATCATGACAACTAGCAAAGGCAAAAAAAAAAAAAAAAGAGTGGAAAAAAGTGAACTAGTGCCTGTGAAAACAGTTTTGAAGTGGTATCCAAGTATTTGATTGGTCTGATTTGATTACACTAAGCAGCTGAATGTCTATCATAGTTCCTTTATCATTCATCTAGTAATATTTGTAAAAAAGAAATAAAAAATAAGAACACTTTTCTGTAGCTCTACAAGAGCTACAAAAGTTTCAATAAATCTTAAAATTGTTTTAAAATTGTGGGTTTTTCACAGCGCCAATTTCTTCATTAAAAGAAAGGCACCAAGCAGCAAACTGATCACTCAGTGCTTATGGCAAATCTCAGACAAGGAAAACCACATCCTAATACTCTGCCATAATAGCAAATGGAAAAACTGTGTCTGTGCCTGTGTCTGCGCACACACAAGAACCACACTATAGAAATACATGGTGAAAAATACTGCTTTGTTTCTCATGCTTGTATCTAAAAATTTACATAGCCAATTTAACACTTTCCCACCCCCTAATCACTTAATGCCTAAAATTTCTATAGAACCTGAAATTTTATTTACTTGAATGTGAATCACAAGAACAGATCGAGAAGCAGCATCTTAAAGCAAGTCCAACTGCAGATCACAGAAATTTTAAGTTAAGAATACTATTTAAGGAAAGTAAGTTGTGACTTTCTAAAAGTAGTACTAATAACTTTATTAAACTATTCTATGGATACTAATGATTTTATTATATCAACACAACTAATGATATAAGATGGGATAATTTAGGCAACTATATAACAAGCCTAAATTATAATATCTGACACAACACTGCATTAGATAAGTATCTTCACATTTACCCCTATAATCTCTCTCAAAGAGCACTAACTTTCAAAAAGTATGTATCATACCATTACTGAGAAATAAATGCTCAAAAAAAGAACACACTAACTTTTGCATAACTTCTTTCAATAGCTTTGAATGGAATGTCTTAACTTTTCTATGTATGCTCAGTCAGTGTTCTCATATCTCTTAACTGCATTCAGCTGCAAGCTGAGATACTATTTTTCTTGGTAACTAGGTTTATCTTTTTTTAAAGTTAAATCTGTAACAATAGCAAAAAAACAACAGAAATATAATTGTTGAAATATCAAAATTAACAAGGAGAGGAGATCAAACACGTACATTTGGAAATAGTGCAATGAAAGAAAGCTAAAGCAGAGTTGATTAATCCCAAAGGAAACAAGTCAAGAACATATTTTAAAAAAATGTAATACAAAGTTTTATACATATTTAACTTTATGCACTAAAAACTGAAACAACAAAAAATTGCATTTTAAATTGTGTGAACATTCTACAAATAATAAATATTTTAATACTTTTAATTTCCATACACCTAAACTGCCATGCCTTGGAAAGCCCTATGCCCTTTTTCACCAAGACAATCTAAGCTTAGGATCATTCTTCTGTTAAATTGGAAACTAAGAACATTTTCGAGTTCTAGTCCCACCAAGAGCAATTCATACACATGCCCACCCATGAAGTAATTCTTCAGCGCTAAATATTCCCTTTAGAACCGGACATTTTTATTTATAAGCTAAAGTACAAGTGAACTTGTAAATTGGCTTAAATAAATTACTACCATAAATTAAATGCAGTCTGTTTGCTTCAAGTACAGCAGTTTTTGATCCCATGTTAAAATCTTTCACAGTGGAGCATAAAACAGCATTTTCAGAGCAGTTTTGATTCAGATACAACCCCGCTCTCATTCCACAAATCCCAGTGGTAACAGCCATCCTCTCCCTAAAAAGACATAATCAATAACCAAGCATATTAATCCTTCTTTGTCCTAATACTACTACATTACTGCACCAGATTAGATTTTTCTAATTTATTTCACACTTAATATTTAAATTAGTGCATAGCTAGTCAGAATATTGCTATTTAAATGAACGTATAACTTAAAGATCAAATTCTGTCTTCAACAGATTTACATAAAAGGACAGAAAGGATAACATTTGTCTACCAGCATGTTACGTGAATCTCCTTAACTCAATTTATTACGGATTTCATGGTGCAAAAATTAATGCCCTCCAGGAGCTGAACTCATTACCAATTATTTCTTCCAAACCCACACTGTAATCCCATGCTTTTGTGACCAATGGCAGTTTTGCCATTCACTTAAAGGGAAGTTGGATCTGTTGTTCCTGGGTTTGCTACTCTAGCAAGAGATAATGAACAAAATGATACCACAGCCACTGTCTTGACTTTTTTCCTATTACGTAACAGATACTATGAACTGGTCTAATGTATTTTAATCCCTGCTAAAAATAAAACAAACACATTGATGATAATTTTAACTACACATGAAGTCAGAATTACATACCTTTTTTCAATGTGAATTTCCAGAATATATTTCAGCAACTACCAGCCTGTAAGTCACACATTGACTCTACTCAGCTCTTCAACCCTTGCCCTACTCTAGAACCCACAGGAGCATTTCTGCAGTCATCTGGTGCTCATGTAGCACATCCAAGTCACAACACACGTACAAACAGCCTCCCACCAGCCACTTGATCCAATAAACTCCTTCCACATGCCTGCTAGAGAAACACACAGGTAAACAAAACAAAAAGTAACAAACAAAAAAGGGAAGAAAATAAGCTATACACATACTCTGGTAGCCAAAATGAAGTTGATCATAGGCCCCAGTTACCACAACTCTAAGCTTCAAAATAAAGAATGCTTTCAGAATAATAACTGAACCACTGAGCTTTAATTCCTCTGAAAAGCAGGAAATAAATATTACAATGCCTTTGGCAAGACTCAGCCAACTGTAACAGGGCACAGTAAATACAATAAGCTGTTTCCATGTTTAGATGTTCAATAAAATAGAGTAAACCCTTAAGCCACACATACTGCATTATGATAGGAATCCACTGGTATTCGATTTACATGATCATGTCTGTTATATGTACTTCATGCCTGTTTCACATGTCATACAAAAAGTTTCAAGAAATTGAATTTATTTTAGAGAACTGTAATCTCCATGTGAACATTTAAAAAAATACTATGTGATTCATTAATACTATGAAAACCAAAGATCAATCCGAGCAGTATCTCATGTCGCAGTGGGCTGACTGACTGGAATCCAGGTGCCCACCAAAGCTGCTCTATCACTGCCTCCTCAGCCATACAGGACAAAGAAAAACATAACAAAAGCCTCACTCACCAATTACCATCATAGGCAAAAAAGATTTGACTCCGGGAAATACTGAACTTTAAAACACCTTCCTCCCCCTTCTTGGGCTTAACTTTACTCCCAGTTTTCTCTACCTCCTCCCCATCGCAGAGCAAAGGGACAGAAACAGGGTTTACAGTCAGTTCATCACACATTGTCTATGCTGCTCCTTCGTCCATGGGGAGAGCACTCTGAGGAGTGACATTCCTTCCCTCCTTCAGTGTGGGGTCCCTCCCACAAGAGAAAATCCTCCATGAACTTCAACATGATTACTTCCCATTGACTAACTATTCACAAACTGCTCCAGCTTGAGTCCCTTCCACATGGTTCAATCTTTCACGAACAAGCTCCTCCAACATGGGTCCCCCCATGGCTCCCCCTGCCAACAAACCTGCTCTATCATGAGCCTGCCAGGAGCATGGTACAGTCAGTACAGGTTTCCCACAGGGTCACCAGCTCCAGTGTGGGGTCCTCTGTGGGCTGCAGGTGGATCTCTGTTCCACCATGGATGTCCATGGACTAAAGGGGCACAGCTGCCTCACCATGGACTGCACAACAGGCTGCAGGGGAATCTCTTCTCTGATGGCTGGAGCACCTGCTCCCTCTCCTTTGTCACCGACCTTGGTGTCCGCAGAATTTTTCCTCTCATGCATTCTAACTGCTCTCTCCAGCTGCAAGTGAGAATTCCCAGTCCTTCCCCCCTTTCTTAACTCCGTTATCCCAGAGGTGCTGCCGCTGCTGCTGACAGGGTCAGCCTTGGCCAGCAGTGGATCCATATTGAAGCTGGCTGGCATTGGCTCTGTCAGACATGAGGGAAGCTTCTAGCAGCTTTTCACAAAAGACCCTCTGTAGCTCCCCTGCTAAAGAACCTCGTCACATAAAGCCAATACATATATAAGCTATTTTCAAAATTCTAATATATTCTATTCTTTACTATATCAAAGGCCACCACTCCCAGAAACTGTTAGTTTGCATTTTAACCTGTCCCTAAAGGACAAAGGCCCACATCAAGAATCATCATGGAAAACAGAAGCCTGCTGTTATGAAACAAGCAGGGAGCTTCTTCACAAAACTAGTAGGAGCATGCCAAGCATCCTGCCACTTAAAAAACTGGTGGCTAAAAGCAGCAGAGAATCATCTTAACAACTGAGCATTTACACTGGTTCTTTCCATAGCTGTATCTGTTCTGCAAGTAAAGGTTCAATACTGTTTTTCTTACTCCTTCAAAATAATTTTTCTTTCAAAGGAAAAAGGCAGCAATCATACTTACAGGAATATCTGTCAGTTGCGACATTAACTTGTAGTTAAATCTATCAATAGTGGGCAGCCCAGAAGGGTCAGTTGTTTGTTTCAAAGGTAAATTTCAAAACATCAACTGCCTGCATAGGATAACAGATGTAAAAGTGAGAAGAAGCCTCTACGTTGATTTGGGTGATCTGCACTAAAGCGAGCATCAACTCAGATCACCAATTCATAGGTTACAGTCATTGCACTATGGCATTTCACTGCCATCAACATACAGCATCTGCTCTGCCCTATGTTTGGCAGACTAAAAAGTAGGTACCATTAGGATATCTCTCAAGTTCGTAACTAATTTTACACAAAACTGTAATCTATAGGCAGGATGCTCTTCCTCTTCACCCTCAGCTCATGTATATCTTCTTGCTTTAAATTCTAATGAATCATTTGTTGATTCTTTCCATAGAGGACTATCAAACATGTATTTCCTCTTCTCCCCTAATCTCTTCTAGCAGGATCCAAAAACTCTCTTACTTTTTTATTAACCTAGGCACGCTCAGAAACTAAAACCCCCACGAACTGCAAAAAGGTAAACGTAGGTCATGAGGCATCAGTACCATACTATTTCTGCCAGTAATACAGTGTGTTGGATTTGTCTTGCTGCAAGAGAAATACAAAGCCTTAAACAAAACTTTGTTTTGCTTCTTACTGGTCAGGGAAAGAGTTTAACGCTATTATAATGCATTTCTAATTCAGCAGCATCTAGAATGACTTCTAACGAACACGGGGATAAATTAACAGAATATGAAGAAAAGTAACATTTCCTTTTTCAAAACAAGCAAACTAATAACTAAAAGAGAAATTAAGTAAATCCAGAAACAAGGCAAGCAAACAAACTAAAAGGCAAGAAATAGAATTAGTTATCATGTGAAAACTGGGGAAGAGATCCTTAAAATGTAATTTGTTACCCACTACTATTGGGCAGTAGTCCCCATTACATACTGTAATGAGAATCATCCTCTGAGGAACTTGCAGTACCATTGCAAGAAAACCTGTAATACCTGCAGAAACTAGTAGCAGCAACTGTCCCTACCTATGGGCACATAGGTATATATAATGTAATATATATACCTATATACCCATATATAATCCTATATGTAATTTAATCTCCTCTCTTCACTTTTCATACTGCAACTAGAATTGCAGTAATTTCTTCTTAGCTCGACAGGCAAGACAACTTTATAACTTTCAAGATCAATAAGTGCTAATCCCTTCACCAGTGACAGAAGAGGGGGCAGAAGAGCTCATAGCCGTCAAATTGATGGCACCTCACTGGTGTACATAGCTCTGTCTCACACAGCTGAGAATCTTGTCATGAATGACAACATTCTGGGTACTAAACAGCAAAATAAAACAAAACAGAACTGCCACATAAGCAGCATGTTTAACTGGCACGATAGTTTTAACTCTTGTTTAAAAGTTAGTGCCATAGTATATTTAAATAAACAAATAATCTAAACTAAGTGGTTTCAAGTTAAACCAGATTGTACATTCCCACAGCAGAACTGGTCAAGTATGGATACCCAAGGACAGGTACAAGAACAAGGCAAGCACATCCTTGCATTTCCCTGAAACCCACAGATCCTAGAATCTCCAGGATTTGCAGCTCTGAGATCTGAGCCAGAAAGCACATTGCTGTGGTTAACCGATTTTTCTTCCACAGATAAAGCACTGCAATTTAAGACTGTTCTAACTGTAGTTGGAACTTCCTGGAATATTCAAAAGCCACTACGGTGCTGCAGGGCACTCTGAATTCCCAAATTCGGGCTGAACAAATTCCTATAGCAACCCAGCTCCAATCATCTCAACCCCCTGAAGTTGTACCTAGACCCAGCTGTAGTTTTGCCACGGACAAACATCAGAGGGTGTGCTGTCTCAGGTAAAATAGTCCTTTGGGTACATTTACTGAATGTTTTTCTCCCAAACAGTTCACACTGAGAAACCATAGCCTTTTTCCTCAACAGAAATAGACTCTCACATCATCATCAAGAATTATGAATAGCAGAAATTACAACAGGAGCTGAGGTACATAGCTCATTGGGATTTCCTAAGCAGCTTCAAGTCATTAAAAAAAAAGCACAAACTTTATTTTGGCAAGTTCTTTCGGTGCGATTTTTTTCCTTCTTTTTTAATGTATTGCTACAAGGCTGAGTATCTTCCACAGTTAGTTCTCATCTGACACTGAAGAACCAGGTCCGACGGTCCGAATTTGTTCGGGGCACGTTTCATCTCGGGCTGTCCCCCTCCCGTCCGTCCCTTCCCTCCCGCTCCAAATCGCGCATCCCCGCACGGGAAACTTGCTTCCCCTATCTGCAGCTGCGGAGCGGGCGCTAAGCCGGCCGAGCCGGGTGGCCCTGCGGCCACGGGAGGTCACATTAACCCAGCCAAGAGGCTGCCGCGGCACACGCAGCCGGTCAGCGGCGCAAGGGCCCGGCGGAGGAGGCCGGGCAGGGCCGCTTGCCCGCGGGGAGGCGCTGGGGGCAGAGCGGCCCGACCTAACGCAGCCTCGGCGAGACGCGCCGCCGCCGCGCAGCCCCGCCGCGGAGGATGGGGCGAGTTCCGACCCGAGCGCCGCGGGGCGGCCCCGACCCGGCCCCGCCGCCCCGTTACCTGCGCGCTCCGGCCCCGCCGCCGCCTCCGCAACAAAGCCGCGGGCGGACGGGGGAGGGGCGCGCGCGCCCGGCGCCCTCGGGAGCGCGCAGCGGCGGGGCCGCGGCCCGGGGGCGGGGCCAGGCGGCGGGGCCGGGGCGCGGGTGTGGCGCCGCCCTGCGGGCGGGAGAGGCGGCGCGGCGGGGCCGGGATGGGCGCAGTAACTACAGAGGGAAACAGACCCTGCCAGGGATATCGAGGAAAATAATGGAGTGGCGCTCATGTACTGGTTTGGGAAGAGGCCATATGGAAATAGGATTAAGCCTAGAAATGCTTTAGGAAACCTGCACACACTGGGAAGGTTGCCCTTTGTGGGGGAGGAGGCAGAGGTGGATGGAAAATAAGGGAGATGTGCCATATGTGAAAGAGATTTCCAGTTGGGGAATTGAATTAGGGGACGTAGATTTCTGAATACTGAAATGAATTTTGAATACTGAAATATTTTTGAATACTGTGAAACAACTTTATTAGTTTCCTAACAACAGCAGAGGTTGAGTTTCAAGGAGCAAGTGTTATGGTACTGTGTGAACACATCTATGTAACTTACATGCACTCTGACCGTTATTTTTCATTTTCTTCATGTAAACCTTATCTTTGATGCAGGGACACCTTCTGCAGAAAGTAAATCTATCTGACCAGTTTCTGCACTCTCTGATGAGCTCCAAATTCTCTTTGCTGTCGAAATACTGTAGCAAAGTCCACCTTAATACTAGATTAACTATTTGTACCCAAGGGAACATTGCCCAGGGAGACGTACGTCTCTGCAACAAAAAAGTGGTGATGCTTCAGCATCTGCTTTTTGATGATAGGGAGCACTGGAGACTTGATCATCCAGAAGTATTTATTGAGCAGCAGTCTCAAGGAGCCAAACCAAGGGAACTAAGGCAAATGCTAATGAAACATTGAAGTTGAGATTTTAATTACTTGAAGGTCAGCACAGTCAATGTTTATTAATTTAAGGGAGTTAGTCTATATTCCCACAACAATCTGCACTCAGCTCCTACACAGATCAAAAATTCATGTTATTGTTTATTGGCTGATGCATTCAAGTTATACAACTGAATGCTGTACCTGACTATTATTCCTTTTTGCAATTAGGGTCTTGGTCTTTTAACATTTTATTAATACTTCTCTGTATATTTCCTATGTTCTCATCCTTTTCAGTAGCAATAAACCCGTTGTTTTTCTCTTTGTTCTACTTTACAAAAGGCTACATTTCCTTTCAAGCTTAGAACCTTTAGTCAGTTAGCAACATTTGTGACTAAACTATCACAAAACACTCGCAGACACTCTGCAAACTAATATACCAGAATATCCCTATGAACTGTATTGCCCTTCAATGGTGTTGCCTCTGGGATGAGCTCATGCTGTCCCCCACGTTGTACTCGGGCATCTTCTGGAAAAGCAGAGATTAGCCTTGCCGAAAGCAGTGCTTGGTCTGTTGGCAATGGCGCTATTTCCCACCACTTCCAGCCCCGTACCCTTGTCACCGTTTAGTTTACTAAGATGGGCCAACAGGTTCGTGTAACACATTTAATAGTTACTCTCCAAGTGACAAAGTACTCGTGTCCTTCGAACATCGAAGAGCTGGAGCCAACCTTTAGACTAAAGGTTTTAAAAGGACAGTAGTCTTCAAAAAGACAGCCTGTGAGCCCAGCGGCACCACCGACCCTTCCTAGAAGCTGAGCAGCAGAGGATGTGCGGGTGTTAGGACGTGCGCTGCACAGCACAGCCCCGAGGCAGGAGCGCAGGGCCCGAGCAGGAGACCGGCTGCTGTCCCCCGCCGACTCGCTGTCAGTGCCACAGCCTCGCTCCCCGCCCCAGCCTGGGCGATCGCCGCGCCGGCCGTTCCGGCTCTGCCCCTGAGAGAGAGAGGCTGCCGCTATCCCGGCTGGAAGCGACGCCCGTAGCGGCGAGCCCGAGCGCTGCCCGGGGCCGCCCTCTGCCCGGGGCCGGCTGCCAAAGGCCGCCGCGGGGCCGCGCAGCCCAGCGCCACCGCCCCCGGCCTTCGCGCTCCCCCTCCTGCCCTCTGATAACCGCGGCCCCCCAGGCTCTTCCCCACCCGCCCAGCGCGGACTCGGCCCCGGCTCGGCAGCCGCTCTCCAGGCGCCAGCTGCCTCTCGTCGCCGCCGCGGCGCGGGCAAGGATGGCTCGGCAGCCCCGGGGCTTTCTGCAGGAGGCGTCTCACCAAGTCGTCGCCGGGGGTTCGGCGGGTGAGTGGATGCGTTCCTCGTGGGCGGGAAGGGTCTGCCCGTCCCCCGATGGCGCTCCGCCAACTCGAGGCGCCGGCGGCCGCGCCGCCTTCCCCTCTCCGCGCTGCTCGGGCGGCGGGGAACGAACCGGCTCAGCGGGGGCTCCTCCCCCGCCGGGCGGTGCGGACGGGCCGGGAGGCGACCCAAGCCCGGGGGTCCGGGGCAACTTCTGTACGGTGCTCGGCCCGCCGGTGGGGCAGGGGGGTGACGGGGCGCTGCCTGGCTCCGCGGTGTATCTGCGCCACGCACGCCCTGCAGCCCCTCGGGCGATAAGAGTGGCGGGCGCGCCCCTTCAACGGCAGCAGCCGGCGGCGTCCCCGAGCGCGCCTCTGCGCACAGCCGGCCCCAAGCACTGGAGCGGGGATCCGCCTCCGGAGCCGGCATACGGGACGGAAAACGGAGCCGCCCAGCTCGGTCGCCTTCGTCGTTTCGCTCTTCGTGGCTGAGATACCGCGAAACCAATGCGGGGCTGCAGTGGAAATGCATTTCTGTGGGGTTTTAAAAATACTTTCAGGAATGACGACGTTACTAGTTAATATGTAGTCTATTTGTACTGCAAACTACAGATGTCAAAATCGTACACTCCTGTTTAGCAGTGAGAGCGTTGCTGGTCAATTTCTTCAGGTTTCCTATCTAAACCCCAGTGAAACTGAAATATTTAAATCAGCCTGCAGTGTACGGCCTTTTAACACAATATCCTGTTCTTTCAGTCTGTATATGTAAATCTTGTTAATATTTCAACTATGTAGTGTATTTTTAAGTGTTCCTTAGTGCCTCTTCTGAGGTCTAAATGCTGTATGTCTTATTATGTTTTACGTGAAAGAGAAGAGCTACATGGTAGTGTTGCTGTGTCTTACGTAATGCTTCAGTGCAATGTGTGCAAGAAAAATTCTCTTGTGATTGAGACCTGTGTGACCGTGACACTACATGTGAGCTGGTCTTCCATTCCCTGTAATTCCCCTGGTACCTCTAAATCCATTTCTATGCATTTCTGCCACCATTACACGTTTGAGCACTTTCTTTTCATGTTAGTGACTCTGTATGCCCTTTGTTTTCAGCATTCTCCTTTGACAGCAAGAGATGTCATAGCAGAAGTGAAGTCTGTCCCAGTGTACTGTATGACTGTTGTCCCAGCCCTTCCAGTGTATTGTGTGACTGCTCATGAAGCTTTTCTGCAGCCTTCAAAATTCTAAAGGTTTTTTGGATTCTACGTGGTACCACCCCCGTCTTCTATAGGAGAGAATGGAAAGGTTTAATCTGTCCTAGACTGTTGAAAACCCTTCATACCCGAAGGGATACTGAAGTGTTTTGCAAGATGACAGATTTATCTGCCCGTAGCAGTTGGCCTGTGCCTTAGTGATTCAGATTGATCTAGTGCACTGTTACCATCCTCTGGCAGGAGCCTGTTTTTGTAGAGGCTCTCGTTGTAGAAAAACAGATTGCCTAACACAACAGAAAGAAAACTGTCATTTAGATAAATGAAAAATATTTGGTAATCTGGTTGGCATCAGTATTAGGGTGAAAGAATTTTCAAGGAGACAACTGATCTGCACACAACACTTTATAAAAAAAAGTATAATGTGAGAGGCCTGTTGTATCTAGTCCAGAGGCATAATGTTAAAGATGCTTGCAACCTTTTGCTTAATCTACTGTCAGGCAGGCAAGTTCCTTAGCTGTGTCACTAGCCTTAAATTTGTGCAGAAATTTCTATTCATTGGTTTTGAAATAAACCAGTAATGATTTTCGTCTAAGTCTGAACAACACTGAAATTGTACCAGGGCATTTTTAGATGTGTGCTTCAAATGGGAGCTCTAAGGTACATGAGAGGGAAATGGCTGAAAATGGCTGAAAACTTGCTTGACAGATACTTAGAACTCAGTGGTGTTTTTTCCTGCTAATTTATAGAGAAAGTAGAAGATGAAGGCTGGAGTTTTGAGGTTTTCAGTCTAAAGGTTAATTTTCTTAGGCAAGTGTAGATCCAACGTGGAAAAGGTGGAAGCAAGGAGAAAATGATTGAGTTTGTTTCCTGACCTTAGTTTCCCAATGTTACTTTGACCACCCTATATTGCTTTTGGCTGTCTCTGCAAAAGGACATAGGACTCTTGCAGGTGTTTCGTTCTGTTTCCTGGCCTCAAGTGAATGCCACAGACATCCTAGGGTGAGTTCGCTGTCTGTACCACAGCTTGGTATTTAGAAAGAAACAAAATCAACCAACCAAAAAAACCCCAAACAAACAAATAAAAAAACCTACCCAAACCAAACAAAAAAACGCCAAGCAAACATAAATTATTCTTAGTTAAGCTGTTGTCTAAGGAAGATACTGTAAGTTGGACTCTGTCAAAGCAATGGTAGGAAAGTTCTGAGATGTTTGAGAATGAATGGCACAGCTCAATAGGTGTAATTGAAGGGTCAGAAATATTGCCTGCATAAGTAAATTGAGAGGTTATTTAGTATCTGTATGTCTGATGCAAAAAGATCTGATAAGAAATAATTCTGCTAGGTTGAGTGGAAAATTCTTGGAGATAAGCCTAAGTTGGCAGAACAGGAAGAAAGGGATTTTTTGACGCTTCATGGAAGATGCCAGGACTTGTTCATGGACTTAATAAAGACGGGGGAAGAGAAAGAAGGAAAGAAATCAAGCATGACCCCAAGTCTACCGGACTGATAAAATGAAAGATACTGGCATGCTGGAAGGAGGAGAAAGGAAAGTATTCAGTGTTTTAAGAGAAAATATATAAGCATACCGTTGGCTGTCAGAGGCATGGCTAAGTTAAACTTGAACAGCTCTCTGCTGTAATTGAACTGTAAAAGTCAAGCATGACAGATGTCATGCATACTTTGTTTGTGGCAAGGGGTGCGTCTGCTTTCATGTGGCTTGTAATCTGACTTCATGCGAAATGGAAAGCTCTGCTTCCTGAGAGTGAATGAAATTTTACATATGAACCAAGTCTTAGTCTTGGCTTATGTTTCTTCTGCTAGCATTGCTTGCTCCCATCTTTCAGATTCCTCAGTGAAGGTTAATAGCATAATTCAAAATACTTGGTTTTGTTTGTTTGCCTGGGTGTATGACAATAGTGAGGAAAAGGACTTCGACTGAAACGTAATTGGGACACTTCGTTAGTGAGTTCAGGCCCTTCTAGTACAGGGAACTGCAGGCATACTCCTTTTCTCTAGTGGTTAATTAGTAAGCTAAGGCATGTGTGGAATTTATAGCAAAAAATTAAACAGAAAATCAGCTTTAAACTGTAAGGATCACTGTGAAAAGAACAACTTGGGAGCCTCTGACTTCCTTAGATTTATAGCAATTCTTCAAAAGGTTATTTGAGAAACTCAGTCAATGCAGGCTTCAAGTCACAAGAAGAATTGTTTGTCTAAAACACAAAGATAAAAAAAAAATCCTTGTTTTGCCTGCCTGTATGGAAAAGGCAGAAATTAAAATAATAGCGTTGCATACAAAGTCAATGGATATTTCTTTCCTCATAGAGAGGCACTGAATAGTGCAAAGTATGTTATGTGATACCCAGATTAATTTGCAAGACATCCTTGTAACAGAGTGTTGAGTCGGTTTGAATGAAGTGCAAATGTCATAAACAATTGCACAGATACCCTTGGCACAGTGAAGGCAGGTGGCTGGATATAGTTACCCTGAAGGTTTTAGGATGCTTCTACTTGATATAGGTGTGTTCATGTTTTTTAATAACAAAAGACTGCCGATGGAAACAATTAGCTAAAACCACAGGTAACATAAATAAGATTTAGTTTATTTATTATTATTATTTTACTTATTTTTTAGTTGTCTGATCACCTCTCTTTCTTCCATACATGTACAAATAACCTATAAACATTTTAAATTTTGAGTTAAAATGTTGAAGAACTTATTTCATATATTTAGTACATGATAAATACAAAGATGACATGTTTTTCAGATTTGTAATATTTGACCAGTCTTTAAGTACTTTTTTGCTGAAAATTCAATGTCTCTTTGCCAAATTCCATTTAATAAATGAACATGAACTGCAAAATTAATTACTGTAAAATGAATATGGAAAAGTCAGAGCAAAATGAGCTTTAAAATAGAATAATTACTTCGTAGGGAAAATTCAGGCTGATCTTTTTTCCCCCCGTTCTTCGTATTTTCATTAAACAGCAGGGTTTCTTCTTCTCTGTGCTTCTCAGCTTCAATTTTTTAAATATATTTTTAAAAATTTTTCTTTTTTAAGGTGTTAAGTTTCCAGCTGCATTGAAACCTAATAGGATTTGGGAGTCGAATTCTCTTAAGCTGCTTTCAAAGTCCAGACCTTTTCTCTTGAGAGGTGTTTTATTTCAGGAGTAGACAATGTTGATTAACCTGGATAGCAGCAACTTCTTTGAACCAGATCTGTAAGAAGGAAAGCCACTTGTCAAACTAAGATTGTCAAATGCAAATACGGTATTAAAACCAGTGTTTGGTCTTCCTGTTGCAAGAGGAGTTAGGCAGAGAAAAATCATGACAAGGTATTTAGCCAGCATAGTCTATGAAACACCTTAGGTTATTTAGTTCCTGTGAATGGGAGAGGGAGCATGATGTACAGAAAGCACTTGAAACAGCAGGAAAATTAGTTCCATGTCATCTGCATGTGTGCTGGGGTCTCACTGTCTGTGTCTGTGACGAAGCCACTGAAGAGCACTGGTGCCAAGACAGAGCCCTGAGGGATCTGAGGGATGCCACACATCACTGGCCTCCACTTAGACACAGAGCCATGGACCTCAACTCTCTGTCTCTGTCCAGGGAGTGTTTAGGGTGAGCTGATCTTGTTTGATTGAGTCATTGCAGTGTATTAGCAACTATGAACAGCCATTTGGAGCTCTTAAATGTATTTCAAGCCGTGTCTGGAGATTTTTATTTTTTTTAAATGCAGTAACTTTTATATAGGGGTTAAGATATGAAGTAAAATTAACACGTTTATGTAACAGTGACAGAAATAAACTAAGAATTTTAATAATTTCTAACATGTTATGATGCCTGTAGTATGCTTAGTACTTTCTGTAGAAACTGGGACCCTGAGAAGAAGAATTTTTTGATCTGTGGACTCAGATACGGCTCATACCAAACTGCTTGTTGAACTTGGGGATTAAATGTCAGACTTGCTCTGGTACTCACTTAAGGTTTTAGAATCCTGCAGCAATCTCAGAATTCCAAGTGAGTCTTTGTTGCAGATAGGATACACTGGGAAAATTGAGAATTTGGCTGAGCTTTATTTAGTCTGGCATGTTAGCCAATGGGGACAAAACATTTTGTGCACAGAATCCTCCATGGGTGTAAGAAGGCAGATTTTGTATATATGGTAAGCCTGAGGGTTTTCAGAAACGGTATCCACTTTCTATTGTTTTTAGAGTAACAAGTTCTTTTCTCCAAAAACCTCACCCCTTATCTCCCACTCTCCACCATAACCAAACCTGTTAAAACGACCAACTTCTCACCCAGAAAAGGGAGTAATGAAGTGATTTGCACGCATTCGATGTACTGCCCACAAGATGGCAGTGCAATACCACAATAAGATGCTAATGTGCATTTTTCCTGCGTGTGGCAGAGCGATAAAAATGTATGATGAAGCTGTTGCAGATAAGAAGATAAACATATGTCATTTTGAATGATAATATGCGAAATAAAAGCTTAAAGATGTCAAATAAATAATGATCAATAAGTGCTGATTTCATATGTGTACTGCACAACCAATGCCACTGAATTTGACTGTCATTGAATTGACTACAAAAATTGTAAGTGGTGATGTATGGTGATGTATCACTGGTAGAGGTCAATAGATGGTTGTAATGCTAAGATTCGATATATAAATAAAAAGCTTGGGATATATTCGTGTCCAAGTATAATCAATATGCAAATAGCTACTGATTTCCACAGTGAGAAATTTGAGTCTTGATTATTTTAATTTTAGCAGAGATTTTATGCAATATTGCAGAAATGTCATCAAGCTCTCAATGCCAATCCATTACCAAAGATTGCTGTGTTACACACTGCTGTAAGCCTCTGTTAACTTCCTTCAAGTATTTGCAGGCATGAGACGTACAGCAAAGCATAAAAGCTTAAACATGCACACTTCAAAATAAGCTATAAAATTTCGTTGTCAGATTTTAAGGTTAAATAATATTGTGGAATAATTATACATGTAAAAGCATGTAGGTAGTCAAAATAATACTGGAACATGCCTCTTGTAAAATTTGTAGGCAAAAATGCTTTGTCTGCAGAGGCAATTCTGGAGCTGTTATAGCTTCTGTGTGTTACAGCTTCATTACTGTTTATTGTTTCATCAGTTGTGCTTTGTGACTGATGTACATATTCAAATCCATGTTAAATTGTTATAACAAAAATTTATTAGTAAGAATAAAATTCTAACATACAGCAACAAAGCATGACTTTTGATAGCAGTAGATGTGTTTTCTGTGGCAGTGTTCTAGAAGAGAAAAATTAAAACTAATTCTGATTATTTCTGTGCATAATATCTGGCAATTTTGCCTGTTAAATGACGATATTACAAATTTTCCTGTAACTGTAGCTTAGTTTCCATGACATTACCTTGGATGTCCTTATACATGTAAACATTCTTTCTTTATGCTTGCTACTTTTCCATTTCAAGCTAGCAGTGTGGGAGAACACTCCAAATCATACTCCTGAGACTGGAGGAACTCGTCTGTCACGAGATTGAAATTCTCTCTGAAAAATGACTATACTGACCTTTCCAGACTGGTTTAAGTATTATGATTTGGGTTAGTGTGAACGAAAAGAGCTAAAAAGACTAAAGACAAGGGAAAAAAAGCTTTTTTCAGAGAGTGATGTGACTCCTAGAACCTGGAAGTTTTGAAAATCAGTATTGCAATTAATGGATAATAGGGATGCCTCTAAGTATTTTCAAGTATCTCACTCTTGATTATAAAGGCCTTAAATGGGCTCTTCTTCAACTGGACTTGAAAACATACAATTAAATTTTTTCCCCTGGGAGGAGATGAATTGATATTTTCTGCCTGTGGAAACCAGCACTGGTCCTGTTGTTGGGTAAAGTAAATCAATATTGGTTTTTATAATATTAAACTTTCTGATGTCTAATTATTATTTGTGCAAGAAAATATTAAATATCAGTCATCTTAAAATAGTATTTTCTCTGCAGAAAATCTGTACTACAGGTCAACTGTTTGGGGTGTGTTGAAAGTAGAGTAGTTACAGGATAAGTGTCTGCCATTTTTTCTGCAGCATGTCTTCTCCTGAGGAATCATTACAATTAGATATCATTGCATCAACATCTGAAACAGGTTATTAATGGTTCAGTTGTCTGCAGTGGTGGTTTTCTGATGGTTTTCAGAGTCTGAATGTTGTTGAGAAGTCCCACCCATACAGTGGGGAAGGAAATGCAGGAGCAATTGGCCTTTAGATCTTTAGATCTTTTCAATCACCGAACTACACTGTTAACAGCTGCTTTTGTTTTCCCTCTGGATCATTTTCAATCCATCAATTTTTGTCAGGAAGCACAGTTTATGGGTCATCTTTTAGTCTTTAGTCAATGAATCATTTCCCAGTTCAGTGTGTTATCCTAGTTTCCTGGACTTTTTACTGTTTTTATTATACTGAAGTGTGCAGATATGTGGCTGGTGCCCCCAAACAGCAACACTCCCAAAAGCAAATGAGAGTCTTAGTAGCCCTTGCAGTTTCAGAAAATTCTTTGTATTATTTATTCCACTTCCTCTTAGAGCCAATTCTGAATGGCTTTGCAACAGATTAAGGTTTACTTGTTTTTCTATTACTAACATTTTTTCCTTAATATTTAGTTAGATGGTTGATTTTCAAAATTAGTACATATTTTGAATGTGTAGCAAATATCACTCAACTTTGTTTTCTTGGCTGGCTCCAGATAACATACTGAACTCAGTAAAACATGAAGGGCATGGTGAAAGAAAAAAAAAAAGGTTCTAACTGCCATAATCAGAGAGACAGAAACAAAATTTAATTCTTCATTATGGATTCTATGATATTTGATGTCTCTTCCAGCTTATAGAGCTACGTGATGAATTTCTGAATTTGAAAGTTTGACTATAATTTCAGTTTAAAACCAAATCTTATCCTCAGTGTTTTGGCATTAAAGCTTGAAATGATGAACTGTAGATGTTTTAAGGACCAAACAGTAAAGATGCTGCTCCTGATCTTTAGATGAATTTTTGGATCTGAGCCATGAAGTTATGAATGCTTGAGATTTGTGGTGCACTGAGGGTGTTTAGGTTGGTTACATGTATGTTCTCCATAGGCAGGTTTGCAATGCTGCCTTGCGTGGGCTGGTGTACACATGTGCACAACATTACCCCATGGCAAGAAGTAGAAAGCAATGGGTCAGGGTGCTTATAGGTTTTTAGAAAAATTTATTTTCCAAGACATTGCCTTACTATTGATGCTGACCAGTGGCAGCACAATCTTGTGTGTGCACCCTTATTTTGTGAGAATTGCATAATAGTGTGAAAAGCAAGAGTTCTTGCTTTGTTCGTGCTGAACGTTCAAAACATTGTGTTTGGTGCCCATTTTAGGTGCTTCTGTCATCATACTCTTGGTATATTCTGTTGTCTCTGGGTTGCTATACTAGTTCATCCTGGGATCAGTGCATCATCAAAAAGAGGAGATGTGTAGAGGAATGGGCAATATTGTGAGTAAAAGACTCCTGGAAGAATATGAGAGCTTTGAGAATCTTCAAAGTCCTGCTCTTCATTCATCTTCAAGTTTCTGGCTATTGCAGAGCCAAAGCAATGGGACTTTTAAGACAAATGTTTAATTCTCCTCTCCTAAACGGGATTAGGATTCTGAAGGGGATTGGGACTGTTGCATCAAGCAGGGGGAACATGGCTGTCAGTCATTTATTATACCCCTTAGTAAAAATTTTACAAGGCACAACTGTAATGCTGACTGGGTAATGAGACAGTCCTTGCTTAAAACAGTCCTTAGTATGTTTTTTTCTAAGCAGTGAAGAAAATAAGTATATACTACATAAGTATCAATATGCTTTGACTGGCATATCCTTCCTTACTGTGAAATATGGTGATGGCCATCCCAGATGACAAAAAGAAAACAAATCTTTTCTGTTGATTTTTAGCAAATTTTTCTCCTTTCTGAAAAATTTCACTTTTTAATATGGTGAGAAATAAAGCTTATTGATTAGGCATTTCTAAAGGGAGGAAGAAAACATGTAGGCTTTCTGCAGATATAAACCCATTAATGTTATTAGAGACTAGACTAAATGAAAAGAAATGTCTTATTTAGAGTATGAAACTCTTCTAAGTTAATGTCCATAAAGTTTAAATTAGTTCAGACTTTTCTTATTAGAATAAATGTTTCCTTTTAAAAAGCATGATAATCATAATCAAGACTAAATTTGTTCTGTTATTTATTTTCAAAATGATTGTACATGTTTAGCAGACTTTTGATTTAAATCCCTAGGGATATATTGGAGACAGATGTTTGGATGACCTAATGTTTAAAGTAAAGTTATATTTGGACACTCAATTAAATTTTCCTTAAAATCTTTCCATATATGTTAGATTGTGGAGCAGTGCAGAAAGTATTGAAAGATTTATGTTGAAAAGGTACTGCTTTATTTTTAAAGTAAGTTATTAGAGTTCAGTAGATTTTATTTCAGGCAACTGTCAAAAGCAGAAAATGTTTGATTATAAAACAGCATGTTTACAAATGAAAATATTGTGTCTTGTTGCAGAGCTAAATGGGAAACAGATTTCTTTAAAAGTTCATTGATTTCAAAACCAAATTTACCAGGCCCCATTTATAGCTGCCCCAAAACTTGGTAAAGATGGCAGACCTTAAAATGTAGCACCAGTTGAAGACTGCATCATAGGGCATAACAGTTGCAAATGTTCTTACTACTTTCCGGTTTTGAACAAGTAAAAGCTTCTCAAGATGCACCTAATGCACCTAATAGTGTGGATGACTATAAGGGCTTCATATGTGATAGTAAACAACATTTTCAAAAGTCTCAATATTTCATAATCATAAGTTTATATATACTGGCTTTTATTGTGTTTAGTTAAATAAGCAAGTTACTGAATTGCTGAACTGCCATATTTAACTGTAACTGAAATATTGTACTAAGAGATGTATGGATACTTTGTGTTGCACAGAAACACTATTGAGATGGTTAGCACTCAATCTGCAAAATAACCTCTGGCCAGATCTCGAGAGCTGTTTCTGTGGAACAGCATTTTTTATTATTTTCTCTCATTTGTGATTAGGAAGGCTGATGTGGGCAGCAGAGCTGACAAGTATTTTATGCTGAGTGGACCTTGTTAAATTTAGGCAGCGCCTGCAGGATTTTTCTGTAATCTCATTGAAATCTGCTAGATTAGAACTGGAGTAGCCCTCTTCTGGGAAAACCTGAAATTGCAGTATTTGCAGCCTCGTCTTTCATGTAGGAGTGGATGTTGGGTCAACAATGGCATAAAAATATGTTTCACAAAGTGAACGAAAGGAGATCTCATCCTGTTCCTGAAAAGGGGATTTCATTCTGTCTTTCTGCTGTTAGATGAATGTACAGAACCATGGGCTGTAACTATTTTGTACAGCATGGATCTAATAAAAACCTAATGAATGAATGTGTAGTACCTATGTGATGCCATTTACTGTAAGCAGAAATTATTTTTCTTTTCTTCTTGAATTAAGATTTGGGATATAGATTATGACTCTGGAAAATAAATGGAAAAGTATCTTCTTAAGACTACCAAGAAGCAAAGAGTGGTCTTAAAATTGGAAGAGATAGCCCTTAAACATCTTCTGAAAATGTCACTTGTCAGCTGATGGTGTGAAGATAAGAGCAGTATAGAATGAAATTGTAAAAATTTTGCAGATAAAGCAGTTTTACAGTGTTGAAAATTTTGCAGATAAAGCAGTTTTACAGTATTGTGGTAAGATTTGTCTACACATAGGCTTTCTAAGTTCAGAAATGTTCTTTAAAAGTATTGAAAGAATATTGATCAGTTGATGCATAACACTGTTAATTGGACTTGTCACTTGCTTAGTCTTGCAGACTTTTGGGTGAATACTTGGAACTGGACTGAAGTACCTTATGCAACAACTTTTATGCTTCTGTACTATAGTCTTACCTTTTGTTGCATAATGGCTTTTCCCTTTTCATAACGTATATGTTTTTCAGTGAATGGAAGAAATAATGGCTTTTTGCTTAAATGCTCATGAACTTATGTAATATATTATCACTTACACATAAAAAATGTGACTATTTTTTTTCCTTGATTATGCACGAATCACCTTATGCTACTTGAGTATTTTCTGTGTAGACTTCAGTTGGTGTGCTGACATTTGGGAGTGATTAGTCCTCTCTGGTGCCTCAAGTCAGACACCTGCAAGGAGAGTAGACAGTTCTGTTGGGATGCTATGAAAGTTTTATGCAACCTGTAGAGAAACAGGGAAAAAAAAGAAACCTTGGGAGGACGGAGGACGAGATGGTTTTAACTTCCTTAATGTGCTCTTTTTATTTTTTTTTTTTCCTTTCCTGTAGTCCTTTGTGGAATTAGCAAGGACCCTAAAGACTAAACACTGCTCTGTTACTCAGACTTAGTTGTTTGCATTCTGTGTGCTGAATAAGTATAACATCCTTGGGAGGAAACCTGCTGTCAAGTAGAGATGGTATCACAATCATTACCAGCTAAGTCCTAAACTGGGCCTTTTCTGTTCAGTCTAAGTCTTTTTTACATCTAAATCTCTGCTTCCTACATTTTAATTAATCTGTAATTGCACCTAGAACATTAATTGCAAAACCTGTGAAGAACTGAAGAACTTAGAGAGAGGCAATGTTCTACAAATTCCTTTTCGACAATAGGGCTGAAACCTTACCTACTGCAACTGGAATTAGGGATAGCTTGCTTTGTCTTTGTTTAGACTACAAACTCTATTCTGTTTAAGAGATTAAATTCAGAGAGAGAAATAAATCACTGCATTACATTTTGTATGATGATTGAACTGTTTGTACAAATTGAACATATTTTATATGTTTGCTAATTGTTTTGTAAACATTGCAATATTCGAGTTTGTAGCATAAATAGTTTTGACTATGGGCAAGATTTGGACTGCTTGCATTCTGTGTAAGCAAAACCTGGGTGCCTCTTGCTCACTGAACAATTCAGAACAGACCCAGGTGACTGGAGCCCAGGGAAAGAATTTGGATCTTCTGTGGCTGAGCCCAAGAAACCAAGGAACCAAGCAAATTCTCTCTTCAAGAGTTTGGGGTTTTTTTCATTTTGTGGTTTTGTGGTATTTTGTTAGTTTGAGTTTTTGTTGGTGGAGGGGGCAGTATGTGAGGGGTTTTTTGCTTGTTTGGTTTCAGTTTTGTTTTGTTCATTCTTGCTCTGTTCCCAGGTATTTGAATCTTGAAATTGTTTTTTGCATATTGGTACAAATCAAACATGAGAGAGTGTAACCGTATATTAAGTGACTCTGGTGGTCTTCTGAAAAGTGAAATAAAGGTTTTAACTGTTTTGCTTTCTGCATCTAATACATTAACTTTTCATGTGTACTTTCGGAGGAATTGTTATCCCTCAGTTCTAGGGGACCTGTAGGTACCTGAACCATGAGATTAATCAATATCCCAATTCCACTGAAATCAATGGAAGTTTTTCACTCCCTGAATCTCTTCCGAGCTGTCCTAGATCTGTATCAGATATCCTGTGAAGTCCAGCCTGTGAACATGCTCACTACTAACTCCGGGTGGCTGGAGGTATAAAGGAAAGGACTTGTTGCCAAATTGTTTTCCCGGCTGTGGGTTTGAACTCTCTGAAGTGTCCAGTTGAAGTCAGACAACAACTTTCTAAACATTGTAGTGCCTTGGCTGATTTCTAGTTGGCTATCAAATCTCACCTCACCCAAGTTGTTGAATCTAACTCTAATAAAAATTCCATTTTTTAAAGTTATTTGTAAATCTGAGACAATCTGAGGTTATGTCTCTATGAAATCTTGCACAAGACTTGTATTGATATCCCCACCTGCGTTTGGACATTAGTATATAAAATGTTGGAAAACTTGCTGTCATTTAAAAGACATACTTCTGGAGGAAATGGCTTTTGTGTTAGCCAATTAATTATATTTCTGTTATAGTTTACATTCTCTGTTTATATCTGTGGGGGAAAAAAGTATTTCTTTAACAGACTGTAGCCTGTTTTTCATAGCTGAAAAATCTAGCAGCCTTAATTTGTACTTCTAAGATGTGCAACCTGTTGTCAAGTACTCCTGGATCAGATGTAGTGTGTTTGGTAATAACTGCTGTATGATGTACAGAAGACCTCCATAAATCTCCTGGAAAACTCATAACTCCCAAGTCTCTTGTACAACAGTTTTGTATCCAACAAATTTAAACTTCTGCAGGAAAGGAGGAGAGCTGCTCTGATGTACCACTGGCATCTTTTCCCATCACTCCTTTAATGACTGCAGTGCTCTCAATGTATGTTTCCTGTTCAGTTTTAGAACTTCTCAAACAAAATTCTTCTTAGTGTTTCACTTCTCTTACCCCAAGTTAAGTATGTAAAGTCAATTGACACCATTGTGTTTTGAGCCAGGCTTCACTGGCCTTTTACAAAAGGATCTGGGGTGCATAGTGGAAATAGTTTATTTCTAATTGGTGTGCAAATGGTACTCTCCACTGACATCAAGTTCATGGACTCCACCTCTCCTGATTTTATTGTACAATGTGAGCTAAAACCTAAGAGTCTCCTGTCTGAGCCTATTTATACTTAACTAACAGTGTTGCTGTTTTGTCTTCTCTTTCCAGTTGAGACTTCCAAACTGTGATGTGACATGTCAGTGGTTGCCTTAGAATTTATTCTTTCTATGGTACCTGTGACTTGCAATTTCTCATGTTTTCTGTTTGCATATAGGAGATTTGCATCCCCTAAATATTGGTCATCTTCAGCTGGCTTCCAATTGGAGGCTGAAGTCTGTCTTCGGGGGCTGGGTTGAGCACAATTTTACTTCAGTTTTTTGGTGTCCAGCACATATTTGGGGTTTTTCACTCTTTTTTGAAGGATACAGGTTGGCAGTGGTCTGAAGTCCTAACATCCTTCCAGGTCTGTTTCCATTTAATGGAAGTAAAGTTTATTTTGCTTTGCTTCTGTTCAGCAAATCTGGCTTTTTCTAGAACTTTGATGGCCATATTTTTACATAGAACATCAGGTGATTGAGATAATTTTCTAAAACATCATCTGTGCCAAGCAGGATCTAAGTGACAGGATACACTGACCATACAATTGTGTGCTTTGTTTTCCTCTGTGTTCTTGCCAGAACCTTGAGGATATCTAACCTGATGATGGGGGAAAATATTTGTCATCGGTGATCTCCTCGAAATTATCTCCTTGTGTATGCAGTTAAAATATTCCTTTTTTCACATCTACAAACTAGGTAAATAGTTGAGGGGCCTGAGCTTTTTCCATGCCTTTTGTAACCAGTAAATATATTCACTCAGTTCCTTCTGCTCATTCTAATGCCTAAAGCAATAAACTCCTTAGCTTTTTAGACAATCTCTTGAAGAAAGTTCCCTATTTACTAAGCATGGACTTTCTACATGTTGAATTTTCTTGTTTTCTGGAAGTTTCCTGTCCAAACCATTCCTTGGCTGGATTAGTCTTGTGTGCTATCTGATTGTATACTGGCAATTTGCAAAAGTAAAACACCTAATAGGGTGCTTGTCAGTCTGATATTTTGTAGATATTCCATTTATCATTTGCTTTTACAATTAGTTTGTGTTATTGGTGGGGATGAAGTTCACGAGCCCTGTTTCTTTCCTTAGCCAAAAGCTACCTGCAAAATTGCTTTTCTCACCTTACTTATAGCTGTCATCTCAGTAGCTTTTGTGTCACTGATGCCCAGATTCTGGGTGCGCTTAAGTTGACAGTATAGTCTTGTGTTGCAATGCTCCTCATTGACCTATGAAGAAGAGAGGTGGTGCTATTTATCTATGCCTGTTCTTATTGTGTCAGCAAACTCTTTGAAATGATGCTGACCTTTTAGGGAACTGATCCCAGGAGCTTAAGTGACAGAAACTTAATTGCTTCTGATAGGATAGTTTTCTGTCAGTTTATTTGCCTGAGCTGCGGGAGCTGGCAGGGATTCCCGGGCAGTGGTGGAAGAGAAGGTAATGGTTCTGGTAGCAGCAGGTGATTGCTCACCTGTTTGATCAGGCTGCAGTGGGTGCCAGGAGCCCTTCCGCTTCTGAACTTCACCCAAAGCTTAACACACATCAGCAACTTAATTTGCTTGCTCTATTGTGGTAGCTAATGAAGCTGTTTGTCACCTCCCATATTTTCCCTTGTAGGACCTGCTTCTCAGGTAACCTGAAGCTTTAACAAATACCATTAAAGGAAGATGAGTATTCAAATAATCCACAGCAGGAAAAAGGAGTTTGCTCAGCTTTGTATGAGGATTAAGGGGAAAGGAAAGCTTCAGTCTTTTTTTTTTTTCTTTTCCTTGCTTTTTGGTCGGGTTTTTTTTGTTTTTTTTTTTTTTTTTTTTTTTTTTTTTTTTTGTAAGGAACCTTAATAAACTCTTCATTGTAACACTGGTTTGCCACTGAATGTATACTAAACTGAGTTAGGGTCTGGCTTCATATTGTACTTTACTCCTTTTTTGCTCCTTCTTTAATATATATGAGGTGAAGAACCCCAGCAGGTTGTATCTATGGCAGTTGAGTCAGTTGTCATCTGCTTCCCAGTGTGTAAGTCCATCGCTAGAACAGCCACCACATCTAGAACACTGACAGATATAACAAGGCATAAGACACTTTCAGATATGTCTTCTCTCTGATGCCAGTCACTTGATGTCACAGGCTGGGGCTAGACAGGCTGAGAACTTGCTTACTCTGCCTCCTTTAGGCTTTGTGACTGTTGAGTTTGATGGTTTACTGGTATACTACATTAGTTGAGTAAAATTAATTTTTCTGCCTGGCAGTAGTACTCTTAATTTGCTCACAAAAGGTTTATAATCTTTTACAGGTGTTCTTGTTTGCTGTGTTTTATAATCTTTTCACTAGATGATGTGTGTGATACATGTACTTCAGCACTTAAGGTGGAGATGGCAGTGTTGTGCTTCTCTGCTGTCTTTTTTGGAGACAAAAGCAAATTTCTTACTGGGATGCTCAAGCTGTTCTGTTTTTGCTGAGATCATGTATTCAAACAGAAGCCTAACCATGCAGGGGATGTGCAGTGTATGGTCTTTTCAATAGGAAGATAATTATGTCTTATGATAAAAAATAGTGAAATTAAGAAGCTACTGGAAGTAGTTAAAGATGAGTCTGTAACTGTTGCAGGAAAGTATGGTATTAGTTGAAAAATTCTGTTCTATAACACTTGATTAAAAAATTTTTAAATTAAAAATAACTTTTTCACATAGAATATTGCCTGTGTTAGTTCTAGATTAAAATGGAAGAAAATTGGCTTTTGAGCCATTCATAGTCTGGAGTTCACAGGCTTTCATAGTAACTATGAAAATATTATAAACTCTCATATGAACTATTATTTCAAACATTGTCACTCATATAATGAGTGTCAGAGCACAAATTTTCAGGCTTTAAAAAACCTCAGTTCTGTGTTTGAAAGACCTGTGGTGTAAATGTGTTCTTGATGGAGCCAGAGCAGTGCCTCTGAACACCTGGAACTTTAGCCTTGTGTTTGGAAAGCAGCCAGATGCTGGCCTTGGTGTTCCTGCACCTGTAGACACAGTGCCCACTCAATACCATCACCTTGCACAGCATCTACTTGCATGCTGCAGTTTGAAGTCTGACTGCCACCGACTACTTGCAGCTTAGCTTTTCGGTTTTGTATTATAATGTTAGCTATATAAGCAAATGCTGCTTAAATCTTTTGCTAATAGAACCTTGAAGATTACATAGCTGTGTTATTCTGACATGCTTTTACTTTTAATCTTGTAGTTTTCCTCCTTAAGTTTTCCTTCCCTCTCCCGTAATACTTTTACACTTGGATGGTTTCTGTCTACACTTCTTAACTCTGAACGAGAATGTGCATCTGTTAATACACATCCTAGTGGCTCACACAGTTATTAGCAGAATTCAGCAGCAACTGAGTAAATTTGAGCACCTATTAAATCCTGAATAGATACAAATATGTTACTGCCAGAACTTACTTATTTTATCCTACAAGTCACATCTCTGATACTTAAGGTGTTTGAATAGCTGTCACAAAAATATGTGAAACAGGGTTCGAAGAGGGGCCAATACATTTGTGTTCGGTGTATACTATCTTTTTTTTTTTCTAATGCCAGAGATTGTATTCACAACTGTAGAGCTGTCTGGCATTTGTTCCTTAAATGAATATTTAAAAGGGGACATTCACATTTTGTAGTCCTGATTCTCAAATCAGGACGGTTACCTGTCGAATTCCTATTTCACTAATTTATTTTCTCTTCCTCTGAAGCAGGGGTTTCCTGAAAACTGGCTCCAGACCAGTATTACAATGTAAATATTACAGGATGTATTATGACAATATTACTTGTGTGTGTTTGAAGTTGAAGAATCATAGGAGGGTTTGGGTTGGAAGGGACCTTAAAGACCAGCAATTCCAATACCCCTGCCACAGGCCAGGACACCTTGCACTAGACTGGGTTGCTGAGACCCCCATTCAAACAGGCCTCGAATGCTTCCAGTGATGGGACAGCCACAACTTCTCTGGACAACCTGTTCCAGTGCCTCACCACTCTCACTCTCTTCCTAATATCTAATATAAATTTTCTCTCTTTCACTTTGACACTCGCTGTATCAATGGTGGTTTTTAGAGTTACTAAGCTTATCATTCTTTTTCTTTAGTGTTTTACCATTCAACCTTTAATGAATGATTAAGCTGTTTCATGGGCTAATTACCACCATTTTGTTCCTAAAATGCAAGTACTCTGCTACTAGGAAAGCATTACTTCTATTGTACCTGGTTTGAAAATTCTAATACATAGATTCTTTTTTTCTGGAGTCTATAAAGTAGTGATTGATATGCGCTGATTAAACCGTTGGTTTTGTATGTTTGGGTTTTTAAAGTATTAATCGACGTCTTAAAACATTTATATATGTAATTAAAAGTAATTTTCCATCAAAGTTAATGATTGGAACCATGCCTCACATAAAACAAAGAGATCAAAAATCAATCAAGAAATCTCCAACTCTGTATCATTCTTCTCTATAGCTATGTTTCTGCTGCACATAAAACCATCAAGACTAAGAGCAACAGCAAGAATGCTTTCACAAGACAGAAGTAGTATCTTGTGGGCATGAACCGTGTGTTGCATTGTGTGCTAATGGTGATGCTTATAAATGCCAACAATTTTGATGCTCATCAAAGCATGCAAAAGAAGGAGAAGGAGATTCATGTTATGAAGTTATGACAATATTTTCTGAAGTTTCAATGTATCTGTGATGGCATGGTAAGACTGCAGCAGGTCAAAAGTGGGTGTCTGAAGACATCTCTGTTTTTAACAGTTCATGTTTGGGTTTTGGAATGACTTTATCTTGTTTTTAAGGAGGGGTTGTCAGTGTCCAGAGATCTGAAGTACTGCATTTCAAACATGACTGCAAAAAATGCAGGTTATGTTAACCTCTAATTTAAGGCTTATTTTAGCTTAAATATTAAATATTTAAAGCTATTTAAAATAATACTTGATTATTCTTTTCCTTGCTAAGCCTTCTCCCATACTAAATCCTTTTGTAGTATCTTGCCTAGAAGGGAAAAGAGGATGATGTGAATAATGTGTCCTCTTCCAAGTGTACTTTGTCCATTTCTATTTACTAGTGATAGGAACTGACTATTTAATGGCTACATTGATGATATGGTGCAACCTGGCCACTCCATTTGGTTTCTTTAATGGAAGGATCCAGGTTTTTAATGCTGGAGGCAGAAAAATTGCCATCCTGCAGCTGATGGGGCTTTTCTCATGATACTGTATCATTCTTTTTCTGCAGGCAAACGTATGTACAGACAACTCTTGTGAATTTTTGTAAGCAGAGATGCAATGTTTCCATGTAATACAAGTACTAAATATTAGGAGATCAAAGAGAAGGTGAAGATTAGTCAACAAAATGTGGATATGTGTAACCTTGATTGTTTAAAGTTATTTTCTTTTAAAATACAGTGTCTGTTTAGATCACTAATGCATTTTAATTGTTTCCATCTTTCAAAATATGTCTAGCAAGTTCAGTTTCTAGTTGTTGTTATACAAATAAACTGGTATTAGAGGCATTGCTTTCTTCCTTTCAAACATACTTTCAAATCAGTGCTTAATGTGGTTTGAAGATTTTGCCAACATAATCTCCCAGATCGTTCTCTTGTAAGAGGGTGGTTGATTACATCTATCTTTCTTTTTTTGGTTTACAAATGCCAATATATTCCAAAGAATGCAAACCCTGGGACCATTTGTCATCACACTTTGATTGTAGTTCACTTCATTATTGTATGTAGGAGGAAAAGCAAACAATTAGATGCCTGAACGGTGGAGGGGGAGAAGTTGGAGTGTCAGGACATGCTAAACATTCTTATTCCATTGCATACTTTAACCTCCTATTGTTTTCTCATTGCTTTTAACACTTACCTGCCTGGAAGTGATAGTTGTAAATACATTTAAAAACAAGCCACAGTTGTTTGGCTGAAATACTAAACATAAACTGTCTTGAAACAAATGGAGTCTGAGGGCTACAGGATTTGATCCTACCTAACCCTGTGTGGTTTGCACAAATGAAGCAGAGAATTTGGTGTAAATGCAATAGCATGCAGCATTTCTTAGCATGTTCTTTATAGATTTAGTCTCAAAGCAGCAGTTTCTGACCTTGAAAATGTTATAGGTGATCTGGTAAGTTAAGTGATACTAAGACCAGGATAAATGCCCAATCCTCTGCTAATAGTGAAAAAAACTCAAACAAAACAGTAACCTCAAACTGAGTCAAATATAGCATTTCAGTGGTACTTCCTTCTGTTCTCAGATGAATATCCTGAAACAAGTGACTTGCTGTAGTCACTAAAATAGGCTGTAAAGCAACATACAGTGAAGTGTATTGCATCTTTCCTTTTGATGGGCATTTTCAAAATTACACTTTGACTAAAATGTAAACCAAAAGAACTGTGAATTGGATCTCTGCCCACTAAATTAGCCAAGGCAACAATTCCAGAAGAAAATATGTTAAGTCATGGTGATGAGATGTACACACTCCACAGAAGAGCAGAACTGAAGACCCAGCTGTTCTCGGACACTGAGTGTTTTTAGGCTAATAATTACTTCCATTTCAGAGTTAAGGCTTCAGTGGTGTTGTTTTCCACTAAATCTGTCTCAGGTCTTCATATTACTAGAACCTTAAGTAGTGAAGACAGCTTACTGGAGGCTGTGCACTTGTCCATTTTTTTAAGACTATTTTTTTCTGCCAGTGGTCTGTAATTTTGCATTCCAGTGACTTTGGGAACTGTTTTCTTAACTGGACTATGTGAAAATAAAGGATATCAGGGCTGTTGAGTGGCTTTTTAAAAAACTTTGTCCTTTCCTTATATGGGAGGATTTGAATGAGAAGGATACCTGAGGCAACATAAGATACATTTACTTGGGGTCTCTCTGCTGCTTCATTCATCAGTCAGCCTAATCTGATAAGACAAATTTCAGCATCTTCCTTTTGCTGATGCTTAGTGCCAAAAGCACCTAAAGTTCCTAGGCAGCTATATGGTTCTTAACTAATATTATTATAGTAGCCAATTTTAAAACCAGAATTCACCACCTAAACTGCTTCAACTACCCCTTAAATGAGCCACCACATCCTTGCAAAGATCTGTTAATAGCTAGTGTACAGGCTTAGAAGCAAAAACTGTGGATTTACCCAGACCCTGCCTTTGGATACACAAAACTGCAAAAGTGCATTGGTGCCAATATAAGTTGTGAAATTTTGGGAACAGTCATTGAATCATTTGACTGTTTGGTTTGATGCAGCACTTAGGTGGAGTTGGCAGGAAGGCTCCCCTTTGCTTCCATGTCCATTACATAGCCCTTTAACACATAAGCAGAAATTTCTTTTGTCCAAAGAGCATCTATCAGCTGGGGTGGATTTGTAAACGGCCTGAGCCCATCTTCCCTGCTCCCATTTAGCTGCAGGTTTTCTTTTTAAAATGCAAAACCAAATTATTTTTAGTCTGGAAGCTGGCCTAAGGCCTGCTTTGCCATGCATGGCTTTTCCAAAATCTAGGGGGGAAAAAAAGGACACTTTTTCAAGTTATTTAAGTCTAACCAGGGAGCTCAAGTGTCCTGAGAATCAGGATTCTCATAGCATGGGAAGCATTTGCACAAGGTGTCAGTTCTCTGTTCCTGACCCCTGTTTTTGGCAGGTCTGCACTTCCTGACCAAAGAGCAGAAATGCTCCTGATGCTTCTGTTAACTACAGTGCTTCCATCTGTTGTCCTCAGAGGCTCATGTGACCTGAAAGGCATAGATTTTCAGCTCTGGATTGCCTCATAAGCCTTAAGAGGAAAAAAAAAATTTTTTTTCTTTTAATTTGAATTTTTATTCTGAATTATGTACTTGGGGCTGTACTAAACCAGTCTAAGAGATGATGGGAAAATATCTTGGATTATCTATTTTATGATCCTTTTGCAATTACACTTCTCGGAAAATATTTATATTAAGCAGGCACAACATACTTGTGCACAACTGAATTAAATAAGTAGTCTCTCTTATCATACCTTTAGACTTATTGTCCCAAGACTTGGCATTCTTTTGTCTTTTTCTCTTTTTTATATGTATCTTTGAAGCTTTGTTTTTACATCAGGAGCAGTTGTCTTCTCAGTTTTCCTCTCTAAACGAGTTCAAATCTTGTTTTCTTTTACTTTTTAATTTTTGAAAACTGTTAGAATGCAGCACTTTTTAATACATGCTTTGGAGATAAAATTCTTGCCTTTGTGGAATCTTCTTATGATTGGGAGTCAGCCAAATCAACAAAATTGCATGTTGTTCACTCCATTTATCATTTAAGAGTTTCATTGTGTAACTTTCTTGGACTTAACTGAGATCAAAATCATACTCAAAACAGTGTGATGCAGCAATTGTTGGCTTCTGGTCTATTTACTCAAACATTTGCTATTTTTTATTTTGCTCAATTTTTTTAGAGTGAAATTGATAAATTATAGTACCTTTTAATGTCTATTTTGATAATCCTCATCTGTTTTAGGCGTTGTTTGGTACTGAATAATTGGTTGAGGAGTAAAAATAACACTTATGTGTAGGAAGAAGCGCTGAAAATGAAACATGGTGCTTGAAGAATTACTTTTGGTATCACTTTCAAGCAGTAAGATCAACAAGCTGTGGAAGAAGAAAGTGGCAAAATGTCTTTATCACCTGAGTCCTTTAACAGCTCATTGGTGAATAGACTAGAATAGAATAGAATAGAATAGAATAGAATAGAATAGAATAGAATAGAATAGAATAGAATAGAAGGAATGATCCTGTTTGACCAGAAAAATGATCTGTTACATCACTTCTAGTTCAGTTTCTAGGTACCACGCAGTGAATTCCCACTCATAACCACGCAGGAAGAGATGTGCACCAATGCAATGAAACACCAGTTAAACAGGAGTAGTAAATTATTAGAAGTATATTTCTTCAAAATACTTGACTATTGCGAAAATGTAGCATATGGCTGTGAGAAGATCATCAGATTTCAACTATTTTTTTACTTCAGTGCCATTGTGAGAAAGGTGAGATTAGGTGAACTTCTCCATTGGGGCCATGTAGCTTTTGCAAAGGCAAAAACAACTGCTTTGTTTGGGCGTGCCCCTGTGTTGTCTGGCTCTGCCATGTCTTGGGTCAACAGGTGGAAAAAAAGCTTTAAAAATCCATGTCAGATAAAATGTTAAGAGCATCCAGTCCTTTTGTGATTAGATATTCTTTTCATGTCAAAATTTAACTTATACATTGTAAGAATTGCAGGATAAAATACGTGTGATTTTGTACATCTGGGCAATGTGTTTAATACAGTGAATGCTAAGCTTTTGTCCACATAGTGTGAAAATAAAATGCACAGTATGGTTTATAGGAGTCACACTTACTGGTAGCAGACTTTGAGAGCATAGATGTTCTGCTGCAGCACAGCTTGAAATTCTGCTTTGAGAGACCACAGTTAACTTTGCTATTTTTGGTTGACCTGGCTTTTCTACCTTTGCAACATTAAATCTTTGTAATTTGGCAGGGAAATCATAAATAACTTGAAAACATAATCTGTTGTGCTGTGTTGTTTGTTAACTTTTTTGATATTTGCATCTCCAAATTTTTATTTATTGGTAGAAAAATCAGACTATCTAGTAGTCTGTCCTCATATCTAATTTAGGTGGTCAAATATTTTTCTCACATGAAGGTAAATAAGCACTCCTATATGCTTAAAATTCTTGTAATAAAATGTGTCAATTTTCTTAAAAATTAAAGGACAAAAAGAAATCTTAGTGTGTGCTTTTTTAAAGAATGAAAAGTATGCAGTGCTGAATGGTTTTAACCAGTCCACAGCTGCACCAAATAATCTAAAAGAGAGTATATATTGGGATGGTCCAATGCAAGGTAAATGTTAAGAATTTTTTTTTTTTGCATTACGGGTGATGTTCCAAGGAACACATAATATGTTTTGTTTGTGTAAGCAAGGGATTGCAGCACCTGGATGCTTTGTTGACCAATATTAATTTTGAGAAATGTGAAGGAGAATCGGTTGCTGTGGGATTTTCAATAGCTAATAATTTACTTCATTTATAGTTCTATTTACTTTATAGTTATTTCATGATCCACAGTGTTTATTATAAAGCTAGCTTATATTTTTCCCATGAAGACTCTCTACTGCTCAGAGAAAATATCTTTGAAAACATATGTTGTTACATAAGAGCCTGTTTGTGGGAACTTGGGGGAATTTGTGCTGACTTGCTTAATCATCCTCTGGAGAGCAGCAACCCCTACTTCCTGCCTGCTTCTATTACTTGTCGCTATGCCTTAAAAAGAGACTGCAACCAGAAAGAAAACATTTCTGAACCAACAGAAAACACTTGAAAATGAAAGAAAAAAAATTAAATAACAGCTATGTGAGAGCAGTGTAAATAATAAACTAGCTCTTGAATGTTGCACATTTGATCTGTATAACGTGTGCAGCTTTTTCTGGCCTTCAGCATAGCTCAATGAAAGTCTGATGCCAGCTTGGAAGTAATTTCCACAGATGTGCATTAGTAGTTATTTTATTTGTCTCTAAAATAGTCATGTTATGTAGCTTCTTAAAAATCAGAACAGATTTGTAGCTGTTGAGAGAACAGTTGAAACTGAGATGAAATCTGTGTATTCATGTATGTTAGATGCTCTTTAGATGCAAATATGAAAAATAGCTTTTTTAATGGCTGAACCAAGAAAAAAATAAGCCAACTGAAATATGCAGCTCCATATTTAGGTAACATACCCATATCCCATGTGTTCTTGTACAAAAAAAAAACAAGCAAAAAACCCACCCAAGAAAACAATTTTTCATAACTGAGGGGAAACTACTGGCTTTTGTAGGGACGTTCTCATTGCTGTGTCCTGCTCTAATACCCAAAAAGTGTTCAGTGAGTGCTGCTCTGTCCTTTAGAATCTAATTTCATGACCCTGTTTCTAGAGCATGATTACTTGAAGTGAATTTTGCAAGCAACACCAGGAAGGTATAGGAACTGAGCACAATCCTAAAATACTGTACTTCAGTGTTGGGAGTTGGAGGTCAGTTTTCATTAATATACATTTTCTTTGGGTTTATATATTAGATAAGATTCAGGTACTTCTTTTGTTGGTTAGCTGAAGAATTAATAAGAATAATTCACCTGAAGCCAGCCTTTTAATATCCTGTTCCTAATGAAGTTGCTGAAGCAGAACTCCATATTCCTTGACTTGTTAGAATTTACCCCTGTCCTGAATCCTTCATTCCTCCTGGTTTGTGTGAGGTCACCTCTCAGATTTTTCTCTGTCTTTTTTTGTCTTCTAGTATGAAGAAATGCGGGTTTCTCTTTACATCTGAAGCTAGCTTTCAAGCAGTCTAATCTACAAAATGGGTTTAAGTATTGTTTCTATGCTGTGTGACTTGAATCTCTTCACACCTAAAGTGTTTCGGTCTTGCTTAAAATCTTACTTTTTACTGTGAAGTATCAATTCATGTTCATGATGGCTGAAACAGGTTTTTAGTCTGTCCTCTGTAAAACCTCTCTTCATTCTCTCTGGATAAACATGAACTACATCACCACTTCTGTGGGTCAATAAAGCCCCTAACTATGAGATCATTTGAGAGCAGATGGGCAAGAGCCATTGTTTAGGTGCTCATTTTCAAGCCTTACCAATCTGTTTGCATAACACTTGTAGGATCAGACTTTCTGGTCAACACCAATGTTTAAAATGCTTTTTGATGTGACTTGTGTCGTAATGCAAGATCCTTTTCTTCAGAAGTGGGAAGACACACATGCTTGCACTGTGTTCACTCAGAAAGTGTATCTCTGTTGCTGGTAAGAAATGCATCACCATAGAGGTGCTTGAGGACCTTCTGGCTCCAGCCATATGATATACTCCAGGCCTTGGAAGTTCTGTATCCAAGGAGAAAATGTATGTGCAACCAGCAGTGAAGAAATCAGGAAGTTAGATGATCCTCCTCTCACCTAAGGATGGAACAAAATTAAATTCAGACTACACCTTTCTGTGCAAACAGGCAACCACACTCATACTGCATGGTTTCATTACCTACCTTGCAAGAAAGGAGGGAGGAAGGCAAGCTATGACATGTACTACAAATGTTTCTTTCAAGACATATTTAGAGCCAGAATGAAATAAGAAGTAGAGAAATGAGAGAAAAGCAAAGGAGAAAGAATAGGAAATTCTGACTCTTTAATTCATGAAATTCTTCTTGTATATTTTGCTGTTTAAAGGGAACCAAGGCAGTAAGTAGGAGTTTTCTTATAGATTGAAAAGAGAACCAACTCAGGAAATAATTTCTCAACACCAATTATTTCTGATATCTCTGGAATTTTCAAATTATATTTGTTACAAAAAATAGCGGAGGATATTCCCCAGTTTTGAAGATCTTACTGGTAAAGGCACATTCTTATATATGTGCAAAATCTCAAATGCCTGTGAGACAAGAAAGTCCAGACCAGTGTTTACTTCTTCCTTTTACCAGATAATGAGTATTTTAATGAACTGATGAAAAAGTCTTAGCTTTAGCACAAAAGCCTTTTAGTCAGGTATGGAGCTGGGGACAAATTTAGTTTCTTTTGAATTTTGGAGAAAGGAAAGGAAGTATATTTCACTATCATTCTGGCTTCCAAAGTTGCACATGGCTTGCTGTGTTCAGGAAGTATTCAGCTCTGGAAACCTTCCTGGTCTCCTTTAGCTTAGAGCTGTCCTTTTGTTTGAGGCATCTGTGAAGGAGTTTGAGTTAAAACCCAGGAGTGACAGCAGCACTCCCCTCTATGGCCTTTTCAGAGCATCACCTTTGCAGCTTGATTTAAACTATTGTCATTGCTGAAAGTGGCATAGCTGCTGCCTTCTGCAAACTGCAGGAACATACAGAACATATAATTCTTAAAGAAACCCCAAACGAAATCTGAGATTCAAGTTCTACCTAAGCAATAATTTTAAGTGGCTCCATTTCTAGGTATAGGGTGCTAATTGGGTGGTATTGATATTATACTCAATGAACATGCATCGTTGAAGTCTATTGTTGCATTGCTTTGTTTAAAATATGTAGTACTTTGCCAGCAGCAGCATGCTGATGGAAAACTGTCACAACAGCGATCAGTACAATCTGGGAGTTAAATTTGACTGAAACATATGTCTTCAATTTTAATAGCTCAACTTCCCAGATGCCCTAGAGGAGAATATTGCCTGAGAAGGAGCTTTTCATGTAAGAATAATTTGTGTTAAGTAGCTCAGTGATCTGTTTGTTAGGTTAGAGCTGACAGTTTGTTTATATTTCTAAAGGGGTATGATGAATGGGGGAGAAGTTGATGCTAATTAGCCTAAATTGTTCCTAAGAATGCAGAACACTTTGCCAGTTTCATTGTTTCTGTTTCTTTGCACATTTTCAATAATTGAATAGAGCTCAAACCATTCATCATAATTTTAGGTAAGATGGAAATAAATGAATATAGCACGGGTTAGTCTGTGTGATGGAAGATGTCACTTTAGAGGTCAATTAGATAAGACATCAGACCAGGACTAATGTAATATTTTCTAGTCTGTTTCTATGAATATAGCAATGTGAGTCATTTTAGATGAAAAAATAATTCTCTCTGACATGATACTAGTATTAAATATTTCTTTCAAAGCTTCTTTGTCTCATTAGCATAATTTTTTTATCTTAACTCTCAGCTGTTATCTCTGATAGTCCATGTGACAAAACATACTACTCTTCTGTTTACTGTATATCAGGTACAATAAATCTAAAAAAATCTTCCTATGGGAGACCAAAAATATTGGACAGGTGTGATATGCAGAAGGTGTTAGAAAAAGGGGATAAAATGAATCAGAGGCAATACAAATGTAACAACGGAGAAGCTTTTATTATTCTTTGACTCCAGCATGCTGTACAACTCAGCTTTTTTTAGGTTTTTTTAGGGTTTTTTTTAGGTTTGGGTAATGTAATTCTGCTCAAATTCAAAACATCCTATTCATACACAAAAAAATAATTTTATAAGAATGTGTTTTTTGTATCAAACATTTCCTTGATAAATTGAAGTTAGATTTGGGGGAGGGGGACTTGGAATGTTCTGTTTTCAGTCCTTATACAAGACCATTCTTTTTTAATTTATGCACATATAATACCACAGGAAGAGATGGTATAAATTTGTGGACTGTGGAGAATGAGTGAACATTTTTGAATCAGGATCTTTAAAAGGGGTGAAATTTGAGTATGATTAAGTTAGGAAAAAGGCTCGCTTACGGCGGAAGTCAGAGACTCTGTATACATTATAGGCATGTCATGGCTTTTAAAAAGTTATGTTAGACTTCTATACAAATTGCGAAGGAATTTGTATAACCCCAAACAAAATTCTGTGTGGCTCTGAATTCTTGCAAAAATACAAAATAAAGTCAAAAGGAGTGAAATAATAATAGTAGTTAGTATTCCGGTCAGGAGTGAGTGTTGCTGTAGGGCAGGCTGCATGGGTGTTTTGTTGGTCACTAATTTTCTTGGAAGGAAATGATCCCATGGCTTATGCTATCCGCGTTTGTGCATATTTGCCCTATAATTGGCATTTATTAAGGGGACTTTAGGTTTGATGGATGACTGTCAGGGTATTGCCTGCTAGCTTTGATGCGGATTGCTTTTGCATGAGGTTTTTTTACATTAACTCATTAGAAACTCTGCTCTGCTTCAACATTCTCTTTATTTACATTCTGAAAATGTGATACTTTTCAGCCTGAGTTTCAGGGACTTAGTGTGCTTTTATTTGTGTAGCAGTGTTTTAATTTGGACAGATGAAAAAGATACATAGCAGAAAAATACTAAATTTTCAACCTGTGAATCTTAAACACTTACAAGTTTCAGCTTAATTACTTGTCTTTGAAATGCTAAGCTGCTAGCAAAATATCTTTGGTTAATATCATTGACTTTTGTGTTCCTAAATTTTTTTTAAGGGGAAAAAAAAATAAGCAAAATCCAGTCCCATAAAAGCAGCAGGTATAGTAATATTTTCACAGCAGGTCGATATTCAATGAATGTTCAATAAATCCAGGATTGGTGTCTGAGACATATTAGTGGTTTCTTCAAGGCTGGATTGATTTGGTCTGTTCCTGTAATCTATCTGGGACATAGGACTGTTAATTAGATTAATTAGCTATAACGTGATTTATAAGGCAGTTATAATAAAACTATGGTTACCAATGTATTTAATTGCATTGCCATGTTTTGATTTGATGTTTAGAAAAGCATACAAAAGGAATGGAAGTTGTGCGTACTGACCCTGTCACTTTGAACGTTCCTTTAATAAAACATTTTCTCTACAAGTAGCTGTGCAAAGGAGAACTACAGTTCGCTGCACTAAGCAATGCTTCTCTGAGTGTGAGGAAATAATTGGAATGTTCAGCAGGTTAAATTCTTCCTCTGGGTTCACATCACAAGAAGAAAAATTGATGGAAAAACTTCCTACTTTTTTACGTTTTCATTGTTTACTGCCTTGATGTTTTAATAAGGTATTGCAGATCTTGTGCTTGGCACCCAAAAAGAAAAGGCAATTCTTTTTGCAAATTCCTGACTTATTTTCCTGTTTTCAGTTGATGCATATGTAACACATTTCTTAAAAGGCATAGTAAATGTAGAATAAAAAGAATGTCGAGTGTAATTCTACATAGTTTGGATCTGAAGATTTGAAGCAGACAATTGACAGAGTAACAGGACATGAATCCATCCTTTCTGCAGTACAAGATAGTTGTGAAAGATGTGAATTTATTTGCATTGATCCGAAAATGAAATGATGGATTTACTTGTTCCCAGTCCTGTATATTACTTGTGCACGGTTTTGTATGAATGGATTCTCTGAACCATATGACGTGCTGAAGTCCAAGCATTTGTTCAGGGGTTTGCAAACTCACAGCTCTTTGGCTTGTACATTGTAGTTGCTCTAATTAGCTGTAGCTGTCAGAAGTCTGGGACTTAATGTTAATTACAACTAATCTTGACCTTTATGTCATGAGGAACTAATTTCTATTTCTGGCAGTAAGACTTCAACGAGTATAATAAAGAATCTATTAACCAAATAGAATCCTATTCTTATGAATTTGTAAATTAAAAGGCCTGTTAACCTCACTGAACTGGAAAAAGTTCATTGGCAGTGTTTGAAAAGTTCAGCTCTCTTACTTGTTTTTCATGGCTTGATACAGAACCCACAAGATATCAATGCCAGAAAAAAAAAGAAACTAAGTGACCAAATATTTTGTTTATTTAATTTGAAAAATTAATTCTGTCTTTTACCCTTGTGTAGCAGGGAGTAGGGAATAGAGAGCAACAGATTTGGCAGAAGAATGTTTACTCGTGATTTAAGCTTTTGAGTTCAGTCTGAGAGAAGCCCCAAATACAGACCTGAGAGTGAATTATTAATGTTTCTGTGATTGTGATATCAGTATAAGAGAAGCAAGATTTATAGAAACATCAAAGGCAAGCGTGGAAAACAATCAGTTGCTTATTCCATGCTTGTTTTAAGTAAAAACTGAGCTTTGATTTTTACCAACAAAGAATTTGAGTAACATAAAATGGAAAAGTTGTTGCTATCCAGGGAATTTTGTTTTCACTGAAAGGATGATCAGGTGATTAATTCTTGAACTCAACCAGCCACAAGTAGTTGGTGACAGTAGTCATCAGGCATCCTCTTTTTTACACACAATGAACAAACAAACGATGGAGACTAGATAGTTTGTTCACATACATTTACATGGCTTATTTGACCACAGAGGCTTGTCTGATAAGAAATACAGAGAACTGCAAGTTCGATTTTGTCTTCTCTTGCTAGTTAAGCTGCTCTTCTGCTCTGTCTCATTTAGAATATGTACAGCCAGTTAGAATGGGACATTGGGTACAGGTGGGAGAGAAAGAAAGTTTTAGGAGGGCCATGCCATAGAAAAATTGGTTTGTTTCTGCCATAAAGCATTTTTCAAAGTTGATCACAAAAACCGTGGGGTTTTTAAAAGGTATGTACAAATTGTCTGGTAGAAAAGTTTCTTATGGTTGATCATTCCACCCTTTAAAGAAGTCAAAGTTTTTTCAAAGCTGAGTTAAACTGTGTTCTACATCTTACTCTTTACCCACCATCTCTTAGTTTCTACTTCTGTCTACACTGTTCTGCTGGATGCAGAATTTTCTTCAGCTCCCACCTTTCTCACTGTTCTCTGCGTGGACCAGTGCAGAGAGTGATTCATGTGGGCAGGTGAAAAAAAATGGAGCCGTGCTTTTGGCAGTGAGCAGCTGAAGTTGTGATCTAGGAATCTTTAATGACAGCTCCAGGTGCCATGTCCCCAGAAATGAATGGCACAAAGAAACCTCGTCACACATTGAGAAACATAACAGTTTTGAGCTGTGCCCATTAGTCTTAGAACCTGATAATTTATGTTCATGAAACCCCAAGTTATCTCCATTCCTTAAGCCTTTAGAGTTATATTCCTGCCTGTGAAAGTCCACACCTGTAATTTATTTGAGGAACAAGAAGGCTGATTAATGCTATCGGGGGGGTGAGTTTTAAAAGGTCAGTACTGTCTTGGGTAAATAGTATGCCGTGTGTTGTCAGTTAAACGTGGAGAATCACTGCTGTTCCTGGCAACACCTATGGAATAGGAAGTGGAAGATGTCTAAAATGCCTATTTCAGTTAATGAGCTCTCCTCTCTGCTTTAAGAAGTTTTTGTTGAGTATTTTGACCCTTGAAAAAGATAGCAAAGGACTTTTTTTAGTTACATAAAGATAAAAATCCCTTGTGGCACCGCAGCTTAGAGAACCAAGGTCTGTGGATAGGTAAACAGAAAATCTTAAAACATCACATAAAGAGGATGCAGAGAAACAGACTTCATCTTCTTATGTAGCCTGTAACATGCCAGACTCTAGATTCTAGCGTGTGTTGTTCGGATGTCTTGGGCAGAAAGTATGAAACTGAGAATCTAAGTTTTTAATTTCCTTTTCCATATCTTCCTTTACAGAGGTAATATTTTCCCCTGACAGTCACTAAAGTAAGAGTACCCAAATGGCAGGAGCCTTCTAAAATTCTTCCTGAGGATCTGACTGTAAATTGAATTGCTGTGGGGGTCTAGGTCTCAAATCATTGTGATCCCATATCAGCGACTTCCCTTTAAAATTTTTCATATTCGGGAAAATTGCTACCATGGTAATTTGGTAAATCATGCACCAAAAATATTAAACCTACCCAACAGTACATACATGTTGAAAATTCTGCCTAGAACTTTGTGCAAATGTTCCTAAATCAGCTACTGTTTGGCAATAATTAAGCAAATACTTGTAAAATAAAGCCAGAAAATATTTTTTGCCAAAAGTGCGTTTAAATATGGTCCAAATATGTCATAGATTTGGTTGAGATTAAAGGAATTCAGTGTAAAGAAAAAAGAGAAAAAGAGTGAAAAAAGAGAATTTGGGGTGCCGATTTGAATTTGATATAAAATTTGATTTGATATTCAGCCTGAGATGACAAGATTGAAGATGTCTAATTCCACCTCCACTGTAAGGAAATATGCTACAGTCTATATTTCTGCATATACCATGCTGCCACTGGCAAACTCATGGCTGTTTCAGATGTAGGTATGAAAATTAATGATTTTAAGAGGAAAATTATAATTAAAACTGAGTCTCTGTCATCATGGAAAGAGAAAAGGAGCATCAGTGCTGTTTAGCTGTTTACAGTCAGAGCAAAAATGCTTTTGTTGGGTTTTTTTTTTACAAGGACTCTGCAGGAAATCTTTCTCTCTTCACTGGCTTTGCATATCAGGCACACAGAAGGTATGTTTAAGCTAGTAGACCTGGAAGTATTTCCAACCTCGAGGGCCTAGACATGTCCAAGGCTGACCTTATCTCATGTTGCAGCAAAATTCAAGCAACAAACTAAGCCTTCTACCTCACCCTGCACCCATGTATCTCAACAGTGGGCTGAGACCCAGATTTCCAGATTTCCACCAGCACCTTTCTCCTGTCCCTCCAGGTGCTACTGATTGATGAGAGGGAAACCTGACTATGAGGCCAGATGGGAGCCAGACCATACAATATTTGATCAGCCTGATCCTGCTGATCAGGAGGCCAAGGTACACAGTCACATAAAATGCTCTGCATTAGGCACCCAACTTGTTAAGCTAGGTGCAGCCAAAAAGTAACTCATGAGCAGGGGTAGCTTGTCTACCTCTCAGCAGGTAGAGGAAGTTATTTATGACATTGCTGTGTATTAATCAAATAGTATATGATAGCATGCTTAAAGGCTTTGGATATCACTTCCCACTAAATCCCCAACAGCTTTAATTATACATAGTGAAGGAGAAGAAATAAAGCTGTATATAATAATGCATCTTCAGACAGGTAAGCCATTAAAAGTGATTAAGATGCATTTGTCACATCTTATTGGCTAGATGAACACTTTTCCTATCTATAAGAAAGAATTCACAGGGGAGACGCCCTTTTCTTGTTGAAGGTTCTAGTCACTCCTACAAGCCAAGACATTGAAAAGAACTGCATATATTGAAAATATTGCTTTCTGCAGTTTATTCCTGGCTGGGAGACGGTAGTGTAAATAAACAGCATAATACCTAGTTAAAAAGAGTTAGTTACACATGTATATTGGGAAAGAAAGATGTAGGAATTCTTTAGAATTCTTGATGTAGAAATTAAATCTTTAGAAAGAAGACTTTTTAAGGAAGGGTAATTTCTATCAGGTTTCTAATGTGCGTGTTCAAAATGTTAAGTTATTCTAACTGTTATTTGCCACTGTTAGAAGGCTGCAGAGATGTTCATATGACTGAATTTTCTTACGTGAAAAATGGAAAATTGTGTGAGGTAAAAAAATAATGTGACCACTTTCAAATTTGAGACCAGACAAAAGAAAAGCTACCCATTTGAAATCTGGAGAACTTTACAATGCTTCAAGTAAGTAAAAGCAGATGTTGTAAAGTTTAGAAAATCGAGACATTATTTTCCTGTTTCCACTGAATATTTCTAAACACATTATAAATAAGCTTTGAAGTAGTACGAAATACTGTGTTTGTTTTGCTGATAGCATCTTTTCATAAAAAAATTTTATCAGCGCTTGTTTAAGTTATGGACTAAATGATATCTGTGTGGCTAAACCACTGGCTGTATCTCTTGCAAATACAACGCTAAACTACTTGCTGTGTCTGAGCCCTTCAAAAGCCTATCTGATTGATCTTCAGAGTTTAATTTTAAACAGATTAAATATTGCCTGTTTACAGATGCAAAAATTAGAGTAATCTTTTGCAAGTTCTTCAAAAGAATATTATTTTCTTTTGTTGCTGTAAAAAGTAGTTTTAAATCAAAAAATTTTTCTAAAACATTTAACTAAGTCAGTGAAAAAGTTGTTTTGGGTGTCTGGCTCATTGTTTACTTACAGTAAATGTTCATAGGCTTTAATAAGCAGGTAAATCAATCTATATTTGTGATTGTAAAGGCACTCATTGAAGATATTGTGCATTAAATCTTTTATGTGATTCTATTAAGAGGAGACCACTGAACAGCAGACTTGAGGAAGATTTGCCAGGTAGATAATAGAAAGTGTTTCCAAGTAGCAATCTCATGTTTGGGGATATGTGTATCAAAATGACATGGGGATTAAAGGGAGACTTAATTGAATTACATGCAATTAGTGCCAGTCTTAATTTAAAAAAAAGTCTACAGTATTGTCATTGTCAATGACAATAGTAATATCATTACTCAGTTCGTGAGTCCTGAGATGACTGGATGTTGAGAATGACAAATTAAGCAGTCTTGATATTTGTCACCCTATATTATCACACATCACACCAAGTGAATTCCCATTTTACAATTCTAAGTTCCTGAGCCTGAGAGGGGAAGAAGAAGAAATTTTAGATCATTTTTACAATTCCAGTGCAAGTCTTGTGGTGAGCAGGCAGGTACAGAAATTGCGGCGAGTACTGGATTTGAGTGATTGATTATGTGAGAAATACATTGACTTGAACATCTTTATTTGTCTGCTTGATTAGACTACAGTGTCAGAAACTGTAATCACATTCCCTTACAGATTTTTGGATCTGATATTTGAAGATACTGAATTAAATGAAACGGTTTTAACCTTTGCATGTCAATTCCTTTGCATTCCTAGATGACAGAGGAGGAAGCATCCATGTGGTATTCCAAGATCATATATACAGGTACAAATAGTATATACAGCACACAAGCCTCTCAGTTTATTTTAGATGGCCATATTTGTTCTGGACTCTCTCAATAGCCCCTAGGTGTAATCATGGCTCAGTAAGATTCTTGTCATCTGACCTGCTTTAGCAGCCTTTCTTAGGGTAAGTCAAACCATGCAATACAGTGCTTTTTTCTCTGACTGCAAAGTGAGTCTGCTCAGTTGATTCACAGACATCTGTGTTAGCTCAGAGGAACTTCCTTACACGAACCCACAGTTTGAATAAAGTTTCCTCTATGTATTGCTTTTTAAAATTCCCGTTTTGTTTGGTTTTTGGTTTTGTTTTTTTTTTTTTTTTTTGGTTGTTGTTTGTTTGTTTTTGGTTTTTTTAAGGCAGTACTACATTTTTATCACAGAAAACAGGTAAATGAAGCCATAAGAATATACCCTGACAGCTCAGCGGAGTAATGGAAGAAAATTTTGGTGACCATGACAGTGGAAGTAAAGCCACTTGGCCTGAAGGTGAGACAGAGGTCTGCAGTGGTGCATCTTGACTGGGTTAAGGCTCTAACTGGACCAAAGCTATCTCATACCTAAGTCAATTCGGAGTTTATGCAGTCCTGGCTCATTAAACAGCTCACAGATGAGTGACTATTGACTGCTATCAGTATTGCTTCATGCATGAGGCTGTGTATTGCTGCATCAGTGAGAATGCAGTGCAGGGAACATCAAGAAAGAGAAAATTTGTATTTTATTTTCTTTCCATTCATGTAACTGTCCCATCAGTATTCTTAGAACTTGTATATGTCTGAAATCTGCATCTCAGGGCAATTGTGTTCTGTGTGCAAACTGCATTTTACTTCCTCTAATATTTGTTAATTCAGTTACATACTCTGAAGCCAGCTATTCACCAACGTGCATGCAGCAGCAGAACTTTTCAGTCAAAGCATCTCCTGCACTCCATTATTGACCTATTTCTATTTCTGTTGACCTCTGTGGTAAAGCAGCCTTACGGACATTTCAGGCAGGGCAAACTGTGGGAAGTCACTCTCATTTAGCATATTTGTAAATTGTAAATTTGTAAATTGTAAATTTGTAAATTTCTTTGTTCCATCTTTTCCTTGTGTCTGTAGACTGTTTGGCACTAGGAACTGTGAATTTGTTTTGTTGGTGGTAGTGGTTTGATTGGGCATTTTGCGGGGGGGGGGGGCGGGGGGTCAGGTGGGGTTGTGACTTTTTCTTTCCTTGGATTTTCTACTGTAATAATGAAAATAGTGCAAGTTCCCAAGCTGGCTGAGGACTTGAATGAAGAACAGCTAGTATCACGTATGCCAACTTTCAGCCATCAAAAGGTTTTAATTTGGCCTTCTGAGAAACTAAATTTTTGCTTTATAGCCATAATGATTAAAAAAGTTTGAGAGGAAGAGTGTTCAAAATATTTATGAAAACCACATACTACTAGGAAAATCTCCATCATTGTATTTAAAATTAATTTTTGAAAGTGGAAAAGTTCTAAAAGCGTTTTGTTGTAATTTTTTAATGAATAAATTCTATTAGTATTCTTTGCCTCTTCTTGCTTGAATTAGTTCATTGCATTATTTTCTTGTGTTTTCAGAAAAGAAGCTCAGAATTCACTTATATGTGAAGCACATGTTTTTCTAACTCGCTCAAGAGTCCATTTCTCACCTTTAATCTGCTAAAATAAATGTGAATCCATGGTTATCAATGATTTTACAGGATGTAGTATAGATATAGTTATATAGTTATTGCACAATAGCTCGTTTAATTAAAGTGTTTGGGTCATTGTTTCTGTATTCAGGAGATAGGATTCTTAAACTGCAGGGTTGACTGTAATCAGCCCAGATTCTGTATTCTTTACTTGCAGAAGCAGGGCACAATAGAAAATGTTACTTTTTTTAGTACACTATAGTAGATGTCTACAGTGTCATGTATTTATCACATATATTAATGTTTGCACAGAAGACGTAATAAGCAAAGCAGTGACGTATAATTCATACAGGTTCGTACAGAATTTCTTTTTGATGCAATATCTCTTCCCACTGCACCACCTCCTTCAGCAGGCCACAACTTAAAACAATGTAATACATTCATTTTTCTCTGCAACTAGACCTGCTGCTCACCACTTTTCCTGAAAGCGTTTACCTGTCATTCTGGACTGTTCTGGCATTACCCTTCCATGTATCATTATTTTCAGCTCTTGCCTTGAAGCACATCTCTGAAAAGCTTCCCTTACAGAAGGCTCTGCTATGACTTTTGAAATGCAGAGGGCTCTACTAGAAGTATTATGAACTGCATCTAGACACTGTGATGAGCTTTTCATTACCAAAAACTGCTCCTCACTAAATGATAGGGTAAATTGATAAAGAATGTGTAGTAACTATCCATGTTCTTTCTTTGACTCTTAACAGGCAAAGGTGAATTACTGCTCCTGGCTTACTGAACATCACTGCTACCTGTATTTTTTTTCATCTAACATTTCCTTTATTTATTCGGGACATATATTATGTTCTTCAATAGTATTTTGGTGTGTCCTGTCTTGCCATAAGTTTACAAACTTTTTTGATGTGATAGAAAGGGATTTTGTTTGTTGTAGTAACATAGTAACAATGTGCTGTTTTGGCACACACTGTTTAGGCTGCTAGGAGAATATTATTTAAGGAAAATGGAAAGTGGAAATTTTTAAGAATTTCAAGTCTTAATGGATAACAGGACAAGCAAAGTGATGGATGTGTGAGGAGGAAGATGTGTCAAAAATAAAAATAAGTTTGTTTTGAACTCTGAGGGTTACATTTTACTCAAAAAGGCAGAGATAATTAAATTTGGATACATTCCAGTGATCAGTGAAAGAAATGGACATAATTCACAGCTGGACTGTTAACAGGGCCTTTTGTTTGTTTATTGAAGAGAATGTGCTTTTTGAACACGTCCGTGGGTGCTGACAACTGCTTTCCTGGGCAGCCTGCTCCACCCTTGATCACCCTTTCAGTGAAAAAAAAAAATTCCTCGTATTGAATCTAAATCTCTCTTTGTGCAACTTGAGGCTATTTCTTCTTTTCTGTATGCTTTTTACTTGGTAGAAGAGACCATCCTCCCTACCCCCAGCTACACCCTCCTTTCAGGTAGCTTGGAGAGTGATAAGGTCTCCCCTGAGCCTCCTTTTCTCCAAGATGTACAACCCCAGCTCCCTCAGCCATTCCTCATAAGACTCGTGCTCCAGACCCTTCACCAGCTTCATTGCCTTCCTCCGGACGTGCTCCAGATGTCCTATAGGGAGGAGCCCAAAAGTGAACACAGGATCTGATGTGGGATCTCACTGGAATTGAGTAGAAGGGTAAATACATAATCTTAAGCCATGAATGAAAAATTACAGAGAACCCAGGAGTGCACACTGACATCTGGGTGGATCATCTGTGTTAAAAACCTCAAACCAGCACACAATAAAATGGTCCCTGAGTTTGCCCAATCTGCTTGGCAGGTTTAGGGGAAGGTTGTTTGGTTCATGCTGAGTGGTGAGTGGAAGAAACAACAAAACTCTTAGGAAGTTCAATAACAAACTTTTACTTGCAAACTTCAGAACATTAAGGTATAATAAGGTACTTAGTAAATTTTGAAACAATATCCAGACAAAATAAAGCACTTCCCAAACTTTAACTTAACAAGCTTTAACCCATCTAGACAAAGTAAGGCACTTAGGAAACTTAAACTTAGCCAACTTTGACGTATTCAGATACAACAAGGCACTTAGGAAATAAGCACTGACCGAAATTTTTCAGTCTGGTTCACAGTACATTTTGAGAAGAAGTTAGGAAAAGAAAGAGAGAAAGAAAATGGATTAGAAAGATATTTCCACTAGTGGATTCAGCAACAAGACTGAATAGGTGCAATTTTGATGTCCATTGGGTGATACTCACAGACTGGATCCATCAGGGGTAGGGGAAGCCCACAAAACACAAAGTTCAATGGATTAATATATGCTTTGGATAGGTGCAAACACGCCGGTAGCTCCTGTGGGGGTATTACCTTGTCTGAAGCAACACACTAATAATCTGTTGTGACAGTGGATCATGGGCAGTCCTCTGGTGGAAGGCCCCAGAAATGAGTCTGGGAGTGCTTCATGGGTCTGTGGTGGTTTATGACACCTTTTAAGACATGACAGCTTCCTTGAGTAGTTGAGGCAGTTATGACCCTTCAGAAGGTATGAACACCTTCAGGCCTACTTGTGAATGTCCCAGTACTTCTGTGGAGGACATTGGTATGATAAAAATGCGCTGTCCTCCCTCACAGGATCTTCTTCTTATTGGTCTCTTCCCTTACCTGGTTCAAATCTCAGTTTTCTGCTAAACAAAGGTTATTTGCTGTTACCATCCTCTGGTGCTCCCACCTTTTGCACCTGGGCTGTTACCCTGCACATCAGCAAACCACCCACTGCTTTTGCACGTGGCCAATTGTTTGAGCCATTAACCAGGAACATTTCAGTCTCTCACAGTCCCCAAGATAGGAAGCTCTGCAGCACAGTAACAATTTCAATGCTTCCATGTATATATACATTTTTCTTTCCACCTGCATCTCGATGATTTTGCATACTCAACTCCAGACTTCAGTTTCCTCACAACAATTAAACATCGCTATTCTTGAAATTAGGGGTTTTTTTCAAATTAATGAATGTGCAGCTCCATAATAAAATGGAGCCAGGAACACCCTGTCAAGTATGGTATCTACTTTAAATCCTGGCCCTGGTGGCAATAACTGCTACCACCACTGCTTGTGGTGTGAAAAAACTCTTGCCTTTAATATTTTTGTCTACTAACTTTTCTTCATCTGCTAAAGCTATTGGACACTATATGCAGTCTAGCAAAACTATTATGAACATCCTGCAATTAACCAAATCAGTTTATAATGCTACTTAAGAAAACCTGGCTTTACTATAATAGAAAACTTTAAATTCCAGCTTTCCTCCATTAAAATTTGAAGTGTCAAAAAATAATCTACAAGCAGGTGAAAATCAGTCATTAAATGTGAGACACTTCTGGCAACTGGGGGTAACTGATTCCAAGCCCAAAGAACACTTGGTTGAGAATGAGCTTCTGGTACTTCCCAGCTGTTCATATTAGCTGGACTTCAACCAGAGTCTTCTGCTGAATTGGGCTAGAATGAGAGGGGGGGAGTTTCAGGGGGCCCACCTCTTTACCAAGCATTGAGTCCCCTGATTTTATTCAACTTTCCAGCTTCTTGTCTGGGGACATTCAGCTTATTAAAGATACAGGCTATTCCATTGAAATTGTTCTGGTAATCTTGTGAAGCAAAAAAAAAAAATAAATTTCTGGTTGTTTGCTGAGTAGACATGCAGTATTTTGTACTAAAGATATGAGATTACTTTTTGCATGAAGATAATTTTTTGCTGTAGTATTGGGGTTCACAAAGGAGAGTATAACTGAGAAAATGACAAATTTTTCAGCAGAGTAGGATTTTTTTTTTCCAATCAGAAGTGGTAGAAAGCTTTACCTTATAAAACTAATGTAAGAACTGAGAACCTGGGAGGAGTCATAGAATCATATCTGAACTATTTGACCAGACAAATGGGTCATATTATGACTCATGCTTAGTCTGAGAGCTGACATTTGCCTAGCTTAGTTTGCCAGTTATTGAGGGACTTTTTTTTGTGGGTGGGGGGATAAAGGAGGAAAGGGAGGATGAGGGGTAAGGTGTGCATGTGTCTGTGTTCATTTGGGGATTTTTTTGTGGTTTGTGGTTTTGGGGGTTTACTTAGTAGAATTCTTGCCTATATCTTTTCTACGCATGCTGTAGAATTTTTGTAAAATCTAGGATTTCTTGGACCATTTATTTGTACCACATCCCTTTGTTGGTATGCATTTTCTCTCTAACTACACTGGCTAGAGAAACAATGTTCATTCTCAGTTGCCAAAGCTTTTATACATGCCACATGTGCAATGGTGATACCAATATGACAAACTGCAGATTCATCTGATAAATTGTATTTACATCCACCTTTGACCACCTCACCTGCTTTCTGCCACTAATCTATCTCCACTGGGATTTCTTCCACATGCCAAACCTTGGAACAGCTTCAAACATCTGCTAATTTAAAACTGAAAAAAAAGAAAAAAAAAGAAGAAGAAACAAAACAAAACAAAACAAGAAATAAACCTGCCAAAGAAAAATTTCCTGCCTTTCTCCTAGCCAATGAATTATTCTCTGCCTTTAAAAAATACAATGGTCTATGTTACAAAAACCTTGGGCAACAGTCAGCTGTACCCCTGGCAAAATTTAGCACTCTACAAACCTTCATATTTTGGACACTTTTGCCTTCAGTAAGATACACAGTCTGGGGCTGTCCTAAGAAACTCAACTTTAGACCTGGATGATTTAACTTACAAAATTCTGTTGGAAGACAGCGAATTTAAGTTCACATGTGCAAATTTAGCCCACGTGCCTGCTGATGTTAACAGGAATAGTGTTGGTCTGCTGTGAACTTGAGGTCTTCAGTTGCATATACCTTTGCTGGATTGTCTGGCCTGTGGTTACTTTGTGTTGAAATTATATTGGTCTCCAGTATTAATTTTGCCTAAAGAGTTTTTGACTATTCAGCCTGTGAAAGACTAAAATTTAATTTTAGCAGGACACTGTATTGGCAGTACTTGTATTTAAGGTCTGATGGCTCTACCTTGTTGATGATAGGCCTGTATTTAAATCTGACTGTAGACATTTGTTTCAAAAGTACCCTCTGAAACAAGATGTTAGTTGGCTTTTGAACAACTTTCTCTGCCTAAGTCACAGGCCATTTAGTGTCTGTTAATGGCAGATTGTGGTCTTAAGGGGGTCATGAAACAAGTGGCTTCACAAAGCAGTTTGATATTTGCAACTGCATTTAAGAACAGATTTTATGAACTGCTTGGTTAATGCTACTGAGGAGAGCAGATAAACACAAGACTTCTAATATGGAAAAATTAGAGCACCAGTAAATATGTGGAATGGTTTGGGATAGCTGCCTGACATCTGTGGTATGAAGAGCTGGCCAGGAAATAAGCTGCAACAGGCTGTGCTTTACAGTCTACAGTATTGGCTCCATTATCTTCTTCAACAATAAAAATTAATGTGCAGTATAACGTTTGGTAGTCAACATTATTGTGAAAATATGATCACATGTGGAAGTATTTAATAACCATTTGCAAACATCTCTTTGTTTTAAAAAGTGTACTTATGCACTGGTTTACAGTATTTCTTATTGTCTAATAGGGAGTATATTTTTAAATAATTACCTTCTCAAAACTGTTGACCCCACCTCTTCAAAGAGAGCCTTTGAAGAGGTCACCATATTTGTGGTGCATCCAAAATGAGCAAAATACCTTGGTGTCCTGTATAAAGCTGTTAAGCAGGCCCCTTGCCAGCTGAGTACATTCTTTTTTAAATTGTTGCAGATACTGGGACATAGAGAAGTAAACAAAAATTAGCCACTTTAATTAATGGTAGAAATGCTCAACACATATTTGCCAAATAGTCACTAGAGGGAAAACACATTTTTTTCCACAAGTAAATGTAGTTATTGTGAAAAAAAGACCAATAAAATTAAAAGCTGACGTGTTCTAATTGATTTGTGAGAGTACAGTGAGAAACTGTAGAAATTACTCATCATTGCTGCTAAATAGGTCTAAAATTCATAATGGAGACTGCCAATAAACACCAGCAGTGTTTTCTGAAAAGGATATTTAAATTATGCTTTTAGAATTAGTTTCCATATATGAAAATATAAACGCTGTTGTGAAAAGACAAAACTCACAATAAGAATTTTGTAAATCAAATTTTTTAATTGTTTGTGATATAGTTGTATAAACCTTCTGTGTTATTCAAAACTTGTTTCAATGTAACAAATTTTGCTTAAGATGAATAGTCTTGCACAGGTGAATGCGACAAAAACACTGTGATTAATGAATCATTTAATATCTCTTCCCTTAGAAGGAAGAGGAAGCAAATATGGAGGGAGGGATTGGAAAAAGGGGAGAAAAAAATGATATGGACTAATATGCAGAGGAAGCACAAAATGAGGATCTTTTTTTGTTTTTCTTTCCTTTCACTTCTGCTGATATAAGGTCACGTGGGATTTAAATATATTTTAAATCTATTTTTGTCAAGGATCAAGTTTTCCTCATGGTAACATGAGGGAGTAATTGGCATATGTCAGGTATCTTATATTTCATTCCGTGAGTATGAAAACACATATTTATCTTTTCAGTATTTGTCAATGTGTTCTGTGTTTCTCTGAAAGAGTTCTCTAATCCTTGCTCTGTTTCTTTCATTAAGTAAAAAAACATCTGGAAAGGCAGCACAGAAAAGGTGTTCTGAATAATTTTAAATTGTTAGGTATGTTATATATATATGCGCTAACATATATAAATATATAAAATATAGACACATATATATACATATATATTGTCATCCTAAAGATAAACATAAAGACAGCACACTATATCATACAGAGATATGTCACTTTATAGCAGTGCAAGAATGGAATTTTTAAGTGTTTTGTTTCCCTTTTTAGTGTAGCTTTTGGAAACAGAACAGAAACTTCTGAAGCAACTTTCTAGAGATCGGTTGCTGGGATGTATTTTTTTCCTTTAGACTTAATGTATTTCTGCTGTTCCTGGAAATCAGGGGAAACACTTAGCTGTTTACTTAATCATGCTTTTAACCAGCAGAAGCAAGGAGATTTCACAATCTGCACTCTGCTGTCAGCTTTAAAAACACTATTATAGGGTATCAAATTCATGTCTGTGTTTTCATGGCAAATAAGGGTTACCAGTAGTGTCATATTAAAAGAAAAACAATGCCATCAAAACTATTTTGAAAAGAAGCAACTTTTATTATTGATGTTGCTGCAAATAGATTTCCTATTTGCTCTTTCTTTAGTCATTCTGTATTGAAGTAATTTCAGTCATGTGATAGAAGAATCCCTAAAATCTTCTGAGCTGTCTTTTCCCAGCTAATTTAATGAAGTCATCTATAGATTATTGACCAGTTCATCATCTAGATTCAATATATAACGTATTTGAGAATGTTAGTCAGTGCATCATCATCATAAGCACTGCATGTCTGGCATGTGCATGTGTTGATCACAGTGTGATCTGTGTAATTTGGATCATTTGGCTGTCAGCAGTCTTCCTCACAGGGTTTGCCCTGCTCTCGCTGTGGAGGGGTTGGCACAGCTGCACCTTAACCTGTGTGGTAAGTGTGTGTACCCTCTTAGCAACCTTCCTAATAAGATTAAAGAAACTACAGCTCCGTTCAGCTGCACCTTGATGTTAAATGATACCAAAAAATGTAGATCGCGGGCAACTGTACTCGATTGTGGATTTAGTTGTAGATTTTAGGTGTATTTCTATTCAGTTTTCTGTTTCTTCTGTGAGAAAACAACCCCCTGCCAAGAAAAAAAAAAAAAAAAAGGTGGTAAAAAATGGAGGGGAAGTGCAACAGGACTATCATGAAGTAGGAAAAAAAGGGAATTCAAAGGGAAGTGGAAAAAAAACTGATTTATTTGAATTGTTTATTCATTTTGACTGAAATTACAATTTACCAAATTACATTCACCAAAATTATTATTGCATTCAGTTGTCACTTCCTAAATGGCACCTCTTTTAAAATTCTGTCAATGTCTTGCAGAACAGAAAGTTGAGAAATATTTTGCTGATAAATGTTAATGTAAACTGTTGGGATACGGTCAGTTTTAGGATAGTATTGCCAAAACATGTTGAACCCTTCATTCCTTCATTTAATTTATTATAATGTCTTGTAAAAATAGTACACTTTTTGCTGTTTGCTTACTTTACTACCTTTCTCAAGCAGCAAATGCTGGAGGATCTGACTTTTTTTTCTGCTTTGATCTCAAAGTTTAAATGCCACAGTGCTAGGGTTAGAAATACTGTGCAAAAGTCTTTACACAAATCCTGTGTTTCATTACTTGGAAACACAATATTCTGATTGTAGATTTTGGAAAAGCCTGGGTTTGCACATATAAATTCAGGGCCATAACTGCAGAGTCCTCCTTTATTAAGTCTGTTAATAAATATTTATGCATTTTAGCTTCATTCCTCAGCCCGATGATAACTTGCCTTGAATTTCAATAGAGGCTCAGGTAAAAAAAAAAATCAAAATTATTTCTTTTATATAACTTCTTGTGGCTTTGGAAGAAGAGAATGGGGATGTTTTGACAATGAAATGTGTGGCATTTCCTGTTGGTTGAAATTTTGGGTTGCTTACTAAGGTAATATTTAATGTTATCATTGGCAAGGCAAACTTCTATAGGAAAATATCAGTGCGAATTTTACTAGTGAGATGGGAGTACAGACCATAAAAATTCTCAGTTTCCCTTTTAAAAACTTAATCCATTTGTACAACAGGAATGAATACAGAAGGACTAGAGGTTTTGAACTTCCCTCACATCTGGGTATAGCAGTGTATTTTGACTCCAAGCACAATAAAACAATCGTACTTGCTGGTGGTATATGACATAATGACCCAAATATGTTTTTAAAAAATCATTTATTGCTGTACATAAACAGCTAAGTTAGCACAAGGGATGATAAAATAACATTGGTAATTCTTCCTTTAGCTGGGAACCATTGGTGGCCCATTAGGATTCCAGATGTAGCCATGTGTGCTTTTCCATTTGTTTTCCAATGTCTAGTGCTTGGGCCCTTGGTACCTTGGCTGTGGTTGTCAAGCGTGTTGGCTTTTCAGCTTGAGGTCTTCCTGGAGAAACACACTGGCCTAGCTAATAGCTATAAAGCAGCTTATTGTCTTGGGCCTAGTTTGTTGGGACTAGCTGGAGTGAGGGCAGCTTCCTGTCAAAGGTCAAACACCAGCTTGACCGAGTTTTCTATGGTAAACACTTGTAACTGGACCTCAGAAATCTAGATGTTAAAATATAAAGAGCAAGATGTTTAAAAACGTTATTTAGAAGACAGCAATCTGTGACAATTCATATCTATTAAGGCTACACTGGATTACATTCAGGTATTCTAGTATTATAATGGGGAAAATATTTTCTAATTCCTTTTGCAGTCAATTACTTAAAGTACTTTAAATAGAATAATGAAAGAGGAAAAAATTACTAAAGGAAGTAGGAATTATAAGCTCTCTTTGCCCAAAAGGTAAAATAAAACATTCACTTTTTTTTTTTTTAAAATAAGATGGAATTCACAGCTGTCTTCAGCTGTAGATAGTCTTGGGATGTTGATTTAAGAAAAAACAATTACCACATCAAACTTACAATAGGCAAAGGCATGATAAGAGTAGAGCTCCTCTTAAATTAAGGTTAGTATATTGGTAGTTGTTTATATAGATCCAGGCTGTCAAAATTGTTGACTTGCTTAGTCCAGCTGAGTTTTCTGGGACTATTTATATGAGTAGCTCTCATCTAGAAGCAATTGTTTGTCAGTCTGCCCCGGCTGATTTCAGTGAGACTATTTGAGTATTATTCAGTGTTATTACAATCTACAGTAATCTGAATGACTATGTTGAAATAGAAGTTCAGTGGTCATGTGAAAACTTACATTGTGAAAAATGTTGATTTAAAAAAAGATTTCTGAGTGCTTTATTATATATATATGTCTTTGAATAAAATTGAGTCCAAAACAAAACAGCATGAACATTCCTGAACTGTTTGTGAATATGTATGTGTGCCATATCCTTGTTTTCATAGGTGTATGTATTTTATATAGTCATCTACCAGTGTAAAACAAATTGATCTGATTTTTTTTTTGAGGTTGAAGAACATCATAGAACTCTAAGGTACTTTGTATCAGCGGTACTAACTGTGCTTACCTGGCATTAAGAATATTTTGATTTTCTGAGCTTTAAATCCAAGGATTTTAAATGCCCATGGGGGAATTTCTGAAATGTGAAGTTTTATATGTAAGCTAGGCTTAAATTTTCCATTGCAATTAAATCAAACCACCTACATCCATAATAAATGTAGGTGTCTAGCCCCACTAGTAAGTAGAGTAACACAAGACCAGGATTCATTATTCAAGATGCAAAACACAAACTCATTACCAGAGATCAGCTGGATCTATGTGTCTGAGGAAATGCTGGTGGCAACCTATTTATTTCCTACTTATGTTATTTTTAAAGCCAAACAGTGAAAATACTGTGCTTCTGGTGAGAAACAGGCATGAGTAGTCCAGATGAAGTCACGAGGACTGGTTGTGTGGCTAATGCCTTTTGGAGATCTGTTTGAGAGGGTTCAGCCCCAAATTAGCCACAGCCTGTTCTCTAAATATGGGGCTGTGGGCTAGATGGGATGAGAACCCATTTGTCCCCTGGTAAAGCTTCTATGCAGCAAAGACTGCAGAGTTTCTGAGGTCACAGCAAGAAGGTGGTTGCTGGTGAGTTTTTAGGACCATTACATGCAACAAGAAATGTAATTTTTAGGTGTTTTTTTCCTCTCTTGCTACCAGAGTTATTCTGTGAACAGAAAACAGCCTTGCTGACTTTTCAAAAAGTAGGCGAATTAGTACTTAAAAATGAAAATTGAATTGAAAATGCATGGGCTGGAGGGAACATAGGTAGAGGGAAAAGAGGGTGTAGAGAAAGAGTAGTGAAGTGGAAAGCCCAAGAGGATGAGACTAGCCTCATCTTGTGGCACAGCCATGCTACTCATCAAGAGCAGTAACCAAGTGTTCTGAGCAGAACTGGCTGAAGTTCCTGCTTTTATAGCTGACCAGTACCTCTATTTTTTTCACTGAACTCTATATATTTTCACTAATTATCAGGCTGTTTAATTCTGTACCCATAGACCATGTTTATATTCCAAGTACAATGTCAAAAGAGGGTCAACTTTCAAATGGCAAGACTATCAGAATTTTATGACATCACTTCAAAGAGTACAGATTCAAAGTACAGTGAGAAGTACCTACTTTGGCATATAATGGTAACAAGGTTTGTGGGCTTGTGTGGCTCTTTATTTGTACCATTAGATTCCTGTAGAAGAGTGTATAGTGTGCTTTTGTACAGTGCATATTTTTACTTTTATCTGCTTGGAGAATACTAAGAATAAAAGTATAATCAATATAAATCTTCCTAAAGAAATTATTCTATCTTATGTAATACTGTTAGCTGTGGGACAGTCTAGTGCATTCCACAGCTGAATCACTGTAATGGTTCCTTTGGTCTTTTCTTCTCTAGCATGATGTTGCTAGACACCTTTAGAATGGAACAATTTCTTTGGCATGTAAAAAACTGGAAATCAGTTAAATCCCAAGTCTTTGGCTCAGTAAATTAGAAGTCATGTAACTATCAGTAGAATGTTATTTGAGAAGCCATTGAGGCTGCTGGGTTTGCAGATGTCTTTGAGGATAATTCCAAGCAAGCCTTTGTCAAGGTAGGCTACTGACATCTGCCTGGTTAATAGCTTCTCCTTTCTCTGTTACATGCATTGAAGTATCCAGTGGCCAGTCTACAGATACAAGTGTCACATTCTGAACTGCTTCTCATAGGATACAAAGACATTAAATCATTTAGGAAATCCAAGGCTAGGGAAAGCATTTGTTTTCTTTTTTTGGCATTTGCACTCTTTGGCCATCAAAGATAAACACAACAAGCCGGCAGTACTTTAAGGATTCACATCACCCTTGACCTGTTCTGGGCTTAGTTGGAGCCAGCTGCTGTACAGCTGGGCAGTGACTTGCAGTGTGTGTAAGGACACTTGCATACTGTCACTGCCAATAGCCACATACTGAGATTCTGACAGCAGTGTTAAGATTTTTAGTAAATCAGCCCAAGATTATACCCCTTTCTGAATTGTTTTCTGTAGATGTCAGAGATTCAGAACAGGTCTTTCTAACTCTGACTGGTGAGGAATTTTAAAGAGCTCACCTCTTCTCTGGATCCTATTACAAAAATAAGCTTTGGAAACATTGTAGTGCTGGACAGTGTTCCAGATGTGTTGTGAGGAGGGGGGAACTCCATAGTGTGAATAAAAAAATGGCAGAGAAATCAAATATTTGGTTCAGTTCATTGTTATAGATTGTCCTCTATTTTTATCATGTCTGTCTTTAGTATAGCACAAGAATGAAGTTTGCAATGCATACAAAATATTTACCAATAGACATCATACATTGCTGGATCTTGGAGTCACTGTTTAAGAATTTGTCATTTGAAATTTCAGAGTACATATTATAAGACTAATTACATTCTGACTGCAGGGGCATTTTGGCAGTGGATGAGCTCATCTTTAATTTTGTGTGTTAGTATGTGAAAGCATAATTTAATTAAGAGGAAAACATCATTGATCTTGAAATGAAAAACACCATGCAAAGAGAACAAAACAAAATGTCAACCGAATGTTGTCAGGGATTAAAATAACGGTTCCTGTATCTCTGACTTGTTTTCTCTGTTAGGCATTTGAATATTTTAGAGACAGGGGAAACAGAAGCATTCTGTAGAACTAAATAATGACTCCTACATGAAATAGGGAAATAGAAATTAGTTTTCTTGAGGAAAACTATGTAGTGCAGGTTTTAAAGAACTAACTTTTTACTTTATTACATGTTTTGAGGAGAAACAATAGCTTAAGCATTTTTTAATGATTTGGGGTTTGGTAAGGATATTCTTGTTACATAAATCATGTAATTCAGAGTTAAAATATGAAGGATCTGGCGATTGTCTGTAAATGAGGAGTCTGAATTGGATTCTCTGCCCTGTGATAGCCATTGCAGAGAAATGGTTAATTTTGTTGTGTTTCAGAAGCAGTAGTTAATTTGATATTACACCAGTCCTACGGTTACATGATAGAACTGTCTCAGTGACTATTTAATTCTCTGTATTCCCTTGGAAGACATTGAATTAAGATAGTGGAATTTTGTATTGTGTATTAGTTATAATGTAGAATGATCATGCTGAATACTTCTCTTTATTCCTGTGTGGAGATCAGATCCAAAACTGGCTAGATTGTTTATCAGGAAGTGAAACACCCTGAATTGATGCTCTCTGTACCAGAACATAGCACACTGTGCTTTTAGGTCAGTCTGAAATTTTAAACAATAAAGGCATGCTTTATCTTTTATGGACTGTTTCTGATGCTTTGCTTTTTTTTTTTTCTGCTCAGTGATGCTGTTCAGTACTACTGCTGAACGGCAACCTCTGAAACTGAAGCTAGCCTGTACCTGCTTCTGTCAGGCAGAAAATATTAAGCCAGTTCTGGATTGAGGAAAGATTTAAATCCTTTGAAGCAGATTTCTAAAGTTTTCCATTAAAAAAGAAAAAGGGACTGAGGCTGAGCACTACAAACACCTACTTTTTTACTGGCATCTAATAAGCCCCCGAAGATAAGTTTTCACAAGATCCTTGTCTTGTGGATCACAAGATATTTGTCTGTGTGCATCAAGTATATTGTAGATTTTCATATTGGATTGAACCCTTCATGTGGCCTGTGAGTTGCTCTACTTAAGTTTTGAAACCTGGAAAGGCTGAGACAGGAATTGATTTAGCTGTGAAAGGCAGATGCTGATGGTCACAGAAGGAGCTTTTGGAACATTAAACTTAAAGATTTGCCTTCAGGGTTAGCTGTCTCCTGAACAGAGCTCTTTGGAAATGTGTGCATCAGGTTGTCCCATCTCTTATTTTATAAGCTTGTAATCTTCTGCTAATTGTTTTATATTTTTCATGGAAATCAATATGTTAAATTAAATCGATGTTATTGAATTTAAATGCCAGTGAAAGACTTCAGTCACTTATATTCAGACTAAGCCAAATTCAGTCTGCTGAATGACAAGGCGACCTTTTTTTATCCTCTTTCATCTGCACCCTCATTTTAATGGAATATTTGTGATACATTTCTATGAAGTGCCAGAGGGAAACTGTATTAACATGTAATTGAAAATTGTCTTCAGTTATGACAGCACTTGGTGTCATTCAGGGATCCAGAGTGTGTTTAAGCACATTATGATAGATAAAGTGGTAGGTAATGTGGAAGTTTACATCAAATGCTGCTGCTGAAGAATGACTTGTAGGTGCCCAAAGATTCCTTTGGGCCTACCCTTTATTTTTTAGTAAAGCCAAACTGCTAAATTTGGATGGATTTGAACTGCATTCAGACTGAGAAGCAGCTAGAAAAATTCTTCTAAGAGATGCCTGAAAGTGTGTGGGGAAAACCTCTGAAGCTGCCTAAGTCAATAGACCTTGTTTTTAGGTGATTTGCTTCCCATCCTTCTCTAAGGGGCAAGGCTGGAGCTCGATGTATTTCAGCTGATAGTTAGCATGTGAAGTTACCTCTGATGTTACTGTAAGTATAAAGGATCTTGAGATCAGCAGATAAATTGAAATTACTGTGTTCTTCCATTTCTTTCCCTGTCAGTTCTTCTCTTAATTCAAAACTATGGGGACTTCACTTGCTTTCAGTTGGTTTCTTCAGCAAGAAACCAACTGCTGGGGGGTTCTTGGACTGGGTGTAATTCTTGATCCTTCCCATAGCCAAAGTGCCTTTATTGGCTTCTATTGTATGATTATTTAAACAATGTCAGTATGGAAATTGCTCCTTGGCAGAGACTATGCAAGAAGGGATTTCAGATTGAAGTCTGCCTGTTTTGTGTTATGTATGCAGAAAGACTTGCATAGAGCCCACTCTTTTTTTAAATGAATGAACACTCGCTTTACTACTATTCTTACTTGAGTCTGTCCAATTTTTTTGACAAAAAAAAATTTTAACATAGTAGTATTTTCAGAAGCTTGTTTCTGTGGCATATACTCAGTAATTTTCCCAATATTAGAGTATATATATGCACATTTTGTTTTGGCAAAGGTTTAATTTGTATATATTTCGACTGAGAAAATAGGAAACCAAAAGAAAACTGTGATGTGCTGGATAAAGTAAGGTTGTTCTTGAAGTGCCTGTTTGTAATTAATCTATGATAATTCACTCTCTGAATGAAATTATTTCTCTAATAATACACTGAACTGAGTTCAGTGTTGACTTGGAGCTGACCTTAAATTACCTGAATCATCTTATTTTAAGACTCCTAGTTCTTTTGAAAGAAAATATTCAGAAGAAATAAGCCTTTGGATTTATAATAATTTTCAAAGATTGTGGTATTGTGTATTAGAATATTTTTGTGTTAGAATTGAAGATTCAGTCCAGCAATGTACAGTAATTGCTACTGACTGAAAAATTGCAGTCTGTGTCTGAGAGAGAGCCAGTTTTGTTGTTGAATTTCCAGAGCAGAAATCCTACTAAGCTGTTCACAGAACACACAGGGTTTTTCTTCATTTCTTAGACATCTTAATTGGCTGGAGACTCGCTTTTATACTTCCATGGACTTGTACATTTTCTGATGTCCGACAAGCCGATCAAGAATACGATAGTAATTACGTTATTAACATAGATAATTGATTCATGCTTTTTAGGTAATGAAGGCATCTAATAACCCAGGTAAAAAAAAAACTAATAAAACCATAGTGTAGTTTGGATTTAAGAGGGGATCAAACACTAATTGAGTGAACTCAGTTTACATTAATCAAATGTCTACCATGCTTTCTTAAACAAGTTTTTAATCTTTGAAAGATTAAATTTAGTGTCTTTGTATCTTGTGCTGCTATTGGTATGAGGAGACTTTAAAAGAAAATTTCTTCTTGCAAGAATTTAAACAGTTTTTTTAGGTGCTGACATAGACCACAGAAGTCCAAGGAATGAGCTATTAAGCCAAGATGCTTCATCACTAACTCCAAGTTTATAAAGTTGTTTTTCAGTGTGTTTATGTGAAAACATAATTTGAGTGACTAAAGGTGACATATCATTTGTATGGCGTTAGATATTCTAGTTTATTGTAATAAAATTTTTTGCGAGTGTGCGTGAGAAGAATGAATCAATGGGCATTTAGAAGGTTCATAGGTAAGTTTTTAGAAGGTTACATTTCCGGCTTATTTTTATACAGTGGAATTTTTGATGCTACAGTAAATTAAGAAGTTGGATGCTTTTCCTATGATATCCTATTTCACTAATACAGAACAACCTTGAGCCACAGTAGGGCAATAATTACCAAACTTAAATCAGAGACGCACTCAGCCAAACAGCTGTTTTCAGTTTGTTAGGAGATCCATTTGATTTACTCTCTTGGTCAACGTTCATTACTTTATAAGACAAAATTTCAATGGAGATTTTAACCCTGAATTCCCAATCTTGTTTGTTGCCTGCTGTAAAATTGCATAGTTTAAATGTCATGGGAACTCAACATGTGGGGGAGCTACTGTTGTGTTTTACATTGATCCCAGTTTTCTTAACAAGTGGTTTCAAATACTAAAGGGTGCAGGTAGAATTCAGCCTCAGACATACTTCCAGATGACCTTTCTGTTCTGTGGGAAAAGAGGGGGAAAAGTATTGTGTAAGGCCACTGTCCTGCATTTTGGTGGTTTGTCAGTTTGTTACACAAATTGTCACTGGCTTAGTATATTTTACAAGGTTAGCACATCTATGCTATCTCACCCTGAAGTTTCATATATTTCCCAGGTTTTGTTGCTGTGAAGTTTGAAACCTAATGCCGGCCCTATCTAGCAGTGAAATCAACTGGTCTTAACATGTCTCTATTTCAACAACTATCGTGTTTTACAGGGCTCCTGTAACAGCAACATCAGTGATAATATGGTGATTGTCTCAAGCTATCTTAATGGCATTAGAGGTTACTTAAAGGAGAATGCAGGCATAAAATGTTAGGGTTTTTTACTATATTGCAGAAGTTTTCTTACAGTTATTCTAGGATTGCTAACTCTGGATTTTTTTTCTGTTACACGTGATGAACACATTTGTAAATTTTGAAAAATGACTGAATTTCTACATGAAAGTGAAACAGCTGTTATAATAAAGAAATTTCTGATATATTTATTTGCAGCATCAGTTCTGTTATTGCAGTATGCTTTTGTTCATGGTAGTTCAAAAAACAGGCATGGGAAAAGGAAATTGTTAAATGTATCTCATATCTTTAGAAGTAGTTTAAAACTTGTCTTTGTATTAAATTTTTGATTTTTAGAAAAAAATCACTAATAGCATTTCCTGTCCTTTCTGTTTATATTTTACATTTAGAAAAAATAGTGCTATACCTTATTACTCAGGTTCCTGATTAAGCACACTCAGCAATTTTGTATTTGTCCCTTCCTGTCCTGCAAGTCAACACCTCTAAAAAATGGGGACTACAAAAGCTGCACTTTTTGTGGTGAATGGTTATCGGTTGTGGAACAAAAAAATAATGTTATAGTTTTTTGCATGGTCTTTTTTGTCTTCAGATCACTTTGCAATAAATAATTGCATTTTATCCTACTCTTAGCAAGCAGAATTTTAATCTCATCTCCTACGTATCAAATGATAATATTAGTTGGAGAGCTCAAGGTTATCAAGATAGCTGCATCATTACTTCAATCAATGTAAATTAGTTGTATAGGAAATGTGAATCTGTTCTGATTGCACAACAGCCAGTTCATTTCATCTTCAGTGTCAGTGAGTGTCTGTGGGCTTTTACCTGATAGAAAAGGCTGTTATCCCAACAAGAGGAGAAACAGTTTGGAGCAGAACTTAACAGTCCAAAATGGGTAAAGACAGGCAGATGGGTGATCTCAGTGAAGAGAGATCTCCAGTGTGACTGTCTTGGAGCCAGGGTTTCACCAAACTCGTGCTCACTTCCACTGCACTGACTGGCTGTCAGGCTCTGGGTGATCCTGTTTTGTTTGTCATAACCATTGCATATGTTGTGCCCTGCTTTTCCTGTGTAGCTATGGAAAGGCTGAAAGCAAAAGGCTGAAAGGCTTCCTTTAAAAATATTATAAATGGATTTACCAAGGTATCTTTCTTGCTTTTGAGGAAGGCAAGATCTAGATGATATCTAGAGCCTGGAAATTATTCGTTCTGAAGGATTAATTTTCTAGAGAAGCATCTCTGTAGGGTGCTCCTTCATTAGAAAGGCTTTTTGTGCAAAGTCTTCATCCTACGTTCTACTGTTGTATGTTGTTGGTGCTGTTCTCATAAGTTACAAATTAATATTCAAAAGAGAAATTACCTGTGTAGTTAAAACTTTGTGGCACCCGATATCACCATTGTGATAAATCCATGTACCTGTCAAATGATAGAAACAATATATATTTACTGAAGTTGCACAATGTATTTATAGATATCCTGACAATGCTGTCCAAGACATCTTCCTGTTAATTTGTTGTTGTGAAGACCAGTTCTTTCAAATATAACTGAAGCAAAAATTATATGTTGATGTTCAAGCAAAAGAGGAATAAAGATAAGCTACTGTAAATGGCTATTTCCTTTATTTATTTATGCATTCAACCCTGATAAAATTGGTCTTTCACTAGAGTCAAAGGAAATAGGCTGTTGATCCATTGGTTCCAAAAACCTGTCATTCTTCTGAATGTTAAATGGCTTTCAATAGAGAAAGTCTTGAGCTGGTTAGTGAAAAGAGCAGCTCCTCTTCTCTGACACTCTGGAACTTTTTTTGCATGCAAACAGAACGGTGTGATATAGGGACACCATTCTTTCTACTACTTTTTTATAACTGTATATCAGGCAAGATTGGGGGATTTTTTGAGTGCTTTTACTTTCTTCCATTACATGATGAACTGCAGAAAATAGCTCTGATTTTGATCCAAGTCCCTAACTCTAATTCTTTATATCTGTAAAAGGACCTTAGGTGAAAAAAGAGTGTGATCTTCCCCTGGTGGTTATTCTTAGGTTCCCGTGAAGCTCTAGACTATTTCAGCTCCCTCAGCTAACTTCTGCATGCCAAGAGGAAGCCTAAACTTGGAGGGTTTTTAAATCTTGTCCTCTGAAATCCCATTCCATTCTGCCTGCAGTTTATCACTCTGCAGTTGTCTCAGCCAGTGTCTGAGGGTTCTTTCTTAGGTTTCCCATATGGGGTCTTTTATTGTGCAAACAGCCCCCAAAACAAACAAGTAAATCTTGTCCTGTTTTTACTTAGTTGATACCTGTGTTTTAGAGTTTCTGTCTTTGCCTAGAGCCAGGAAAGAAGAAAGACAGGACACTTCTGGAATCAAGAGGGCTAAAGAGGAAATTTTCATGAAAATAGACTGTGCTTTTGGTAATTGATTTTTCATTAAAAGTTGTAAAACCTTTGGTCAGGTATTTAGAGGACTCACAGAAATTTCCTTTCCAGAGAGATGTGAACGCACTCTGCTGATGCTAGAGAATAAAGAATTGTTCTGAGTTTCACTGACATTGCCTACAGGAAGAAAGAGTTGCACATTATTTTTGTATTTTTTCAACCATAGAGGAGTGATATTCTTGCATACTTTCGTCCCTGGCAGAAAAACCTATACATATTTAGCCAACACACTGCATAATCTCACTTTATGAGATTTGAGGTGTGTGCAGCCTTTGCCAGTTGTTCACCGTACCTAAGGTGATAGATGAAACAACTGCTGTCTGGAGCGTACTAAATAAAAACAAAACCAAAAATTCAACATGGAAAAGTCAGAGAGTGAGCTTCTGTGTGGGACCATCCACAGTGGTGACTGAGCATTCTTTTGGCACTTAGTCCTAGAGCAGAAAAAGAGAAGACAAACATTTCTGTTGTCACAGCTGAGCCCACTGATAGGAAGTTATTTGGTTAGTGGAAATGTAATTTGTCTTTGTTTCTTAGTGACAACTCCGTGCTGGACCTGCTTTATGATCCTCAGGAGCTATGTAATGTTGTGTTCAAGTGATTTATTTGCCAAGTTAAGTATGGTTAAATTTGTCTCTACAGCAATGATACTGATATTTTGTGAAAATTACTGGCTAAGATAAGGCCATACTCATAACTAAACTTAGGAAGCTTTTGAGGGAGAGTGGAAAGAAAGAATAAAAAACACCAGAGTATCCTTATTTAAACTTCTTCATGATGCCCATGTGAAGATGGTAATTCCTTGGTACATTGTTAAATAGTTAGGGAATGTACAGTCCATATATTAATTTGCAGGTCCCCTGGAAAGGTACTGAACTGAGATGATGACTCCATGTCAGTGAAGGAACTCTGTTATTCTGAATAGTAAATGCTGAGAAATACTTCCTGAGCTTCTACTTGACTGATAGGGATTGTCAGTCATTGATATTGTAGAATCTTGTTTTATTGGCTGTTATAAATATGGGGAGAGAAAGAGAGAAAGACTTTGGATGCTTTTTTTGAATTTTTCCATTTGTGTGGTTTATTCTGCCTTCTCTGTCTGATATAAATTTATTTGTATAATTGTACTTGCCATCTTTGTATTTGTATGATGGTACAAAGGTGGCAAAAGCAATAATAATCAGAGGTATGTGCTCTCCTGCATGTTATTTGGAGCAGAATACAAAAAAGTGCATTTCAGCAAAGAGAATGTGAACCAGTCAATCCCCTGTGCATTTGACAGGGACCATGGAGCCTCTCCCATGCAAAAAATCAGAAGTGGGCTGTGGAGAGGGCTACAACGGGAGAATAAATACAGATGATAAGGAGGGAAGAATTTAAACTTCACGTGAATGATGTTCTGATGATGATTGCTGATCCCTTTACTTCAGTGTGCCTCATGCCTTATGAACTAAATGATGGTATTCAGAGGAGTCTCAGGCTTAAGAGTCAATTATATCAAATCCAGAGTAATAGCATTGGAATGAACAAAAGATACTCAAAAGGCAGTACAAGAAATATTTAGATTCCACTGGCTAGAAACCACGATAAACTTCTTAGTGATCCCCATTAATTCCCATCTGGAAAAGGTCTGCAGTGAAGATGCAAAACCATTGCATAAAATAAATAAGTTACCATTATCATAATTTGAATAGCACAGATTTAAAAAAAAAAAGGCAACAAAATTATTTTCTAAACAGTAAGAGTTTAATTAGTAATTGAAATACAATAATTACATACAACTAATAAAATATACAATTAATTAAAATATACAGCCATATTTTGGAAAATTCTGATACCTACTGCAGAATTATATGCTATTGGGGAAAAAAGAGACCCAAATAAACCTAAAATTGTGATTTACACATCAGTGGAACCTTATGTGCTTGGCTACTTTGAAGTGCTTTACAGGAAGTGTGAAATTCAATTGACCCTATTCAGAAGCAATCTCCAAAACCACATACCTGTTTATGAAAGCTTTAAAAATCTCAGAATTATTTTAAAGAAAAATTAGTGATGTTGATTTTTCTTCACTTTAAATAGTTCTGTCTACTTGAGAATGCAAAATTCTCTAGTTTTTCTTCCAGTATGATAAAAATGTGCATGAATGTTGAATGTTCTAAGAATAAACATGCTACTGAGAGCTGGAGCATAAGTAGGGCTGAAGCTTTTCTTATATGTGAAAATTTTGAACAATAACTAAAACTGAAGCAAACTATAGCGCTTTTTTTATATTTTAGGAGTTTTAACAGAACAACAAAGTAAGTTTTATGGTTAGTGGGAGAATTACAGGTAATGGAACATAAAAAAAGTAAACACTTCTAGTCAGCAGGTAGCTTTGTTTTTAAAATCTTTTCACAGAACTGTGTCTAAGAATGGGAAATCTCAGTGAATTAATTTAGTAAGTTTGTACTACTAAACATGGAAGGCTTATATTCATAGCTTTAACTTTATCATTGTCTTGAACCTTTATGTAGGGAATGTTTCCTAGAAAACTACCTGTCATAGAATCCAATGAAAATATTATGTCAGAATTTTTACTTAGGTGTATGTTGGGAAAGCTTAGGGTCACTCTTTTTTTCATCTTCATGTTAAATGCAATGCAGCTATAATTGATTTAAGAGAAAAGAAGATCATTTTGGAGGAGCATATTTTCTTCCTCAAACGCCCATATTTAATTATGCCATGATTTCAATAATAGCTACTATTGCTATGAGTTGCTTTTAATAAGTCAAAATTATTTTCTTCTAGGACTCCTACTGGTGTAAGAAACACTAATTTTCTCTGTAGTACTCAACTAGAATTTATTTTTGTAGATGAGCAGTTTTCTTATATTTTCTTCACAAATAATCTACAAATGTAATAGACTATCAACTTTAATTGAATGAAATGTCAATGGCATTTCCATTTGATAAGTCATGTACAAAGTATATGAATCATGGGTTAGAAGTTAAAATTATGTATTTATACACATTTGTAAAATCTGTGTGCATTATTTAGCACACAATGTGGATAGAATAGTGAATAAAGACATCAATGACTCAAGAAATGTCTGATTTAACCAAATGTATATCTTTAAATTGGAAATCTAATTATTTGCCTTAGATTTGCACTGCTCAGGAACTTAATGCAAGACTATGTTAAATAAACTTATTATTTCCGTTTTTCATTTAACCTGTGGGTTATGGTATGACCAATCTGTTTTATATCCTCAATCAACAGATGATTGTATTTGGTAATAATTTATCAAGAATAAAAATCTGTTTTTGAAACTAATCACCTCATGTTAGGTCTGCCCTTTTTCAGAACCACCATCTGATATTCATTTTGTCTGCAAGACAAACATACTGATGAAAATGCATCTACCACAGGATATAGCTAGTGGAATGAAGCAGTTCTACTCTCTGTATATATTTAGAATATTTTGTTTTCTCAACAGATGGACCAAATTTTAGTATTAAAGGGAAAAAAATCAATTTTACATAGAACATAAACAACTTTAAGAAGTAAGTTTTGCATTTCTGATTAGTTTCTAGCAAAACATCCCATGGAATTTGAGGGTCAACTTGGGCCATATCAGAGAGAAAAGATTTAAAAGGTTAATTTAACTGCTTTCTGTGTTTGCCATGAGAAGGCTGTATCTGGAGGTCAGAGAATTCTGAGCAAGTCTTTGATTTGGCCTACTGAATTTAAATGCCAGGGTTTTCTTTTGGATATTCTCCAAGGTCTCTGAAGTTGCTGTGTTCTGAAGAGATTGAAAGCACAGATGAATTCATGTACTGTCCTGTGACCTCTGTCCCTCTCTGCTTAGACTTTTGGCCATTGCCTAACATGATGTATTCTTTTTCTAGGCTGCTGCTGAGTCTTTTAATTATTTTTGGGGCCTTCCTAATCAAAGCTTCCCATAACACTAAAATGTAGGCTTGATCAAGGCAGCATGAAAGGCCAATGCATGGAGCACAGACTTGGAATATGGAGCACAGATTTATACTCAGTATACGGTAGTTCTGTGGCATTAACTTCTGTACCAGGAGGTCTGAACTGGGAATACCAAGCTCATTTTCATATGCAGTGCCATATAGATTTAGACTTTCTGACCCTACTGAAATTCTACTCGGGTTTTTATAGTGCAAAAAACTTAATAAATTTTAAAGTAAATCTCAAAAGCGGCAATAAACTGCTACAGAGTAATGAAATTATTTTATTATTTTTAATTTTTAAGAACTGCACGTACTGCAGCTGGAATTCTTCCAGTGTTCATTCTTCCCCAACTGCTTTATTAAAATAAATCTAAACACTTTCCCAAGGAAGTTATAAGTTGTTAGCAAAATAAGGAAATTAATAATTTAATGATGTTTAGTTTGTGTGATTTTTTTTAATACTACTTTTTAACAAGCAGCTATCAATGTGATTTGAGATCACAATAATAACCACTATTTACAATTCCAAGTAATGTATTCTGGAGTCAGTATTTTACCTACAGATGAACTGTTCTTATTCTACACATTCATTTTATTTTTGGGAAATAATTTTTTAATAGACTTCAACCCAGAGGGCTTTCCATTCCACTATAACTCTCACCCTTCCTCCGCCCTAATTTTGCTGGTGTCTTGGCCACCATGACAACAGGGATTTTATCTGACAAAAAGTTAAAAAGCTTTGGAAAACAAAGAGGCTAAAAAATTAAATGCAGCTGTTTGCACACAAATATAAACCAGAAGGCCTCAAATCCTTTCTACTGATTGGCTGGATTACTTGAAATGTGGCTCATTGTTTCATAATAATCAGCAGTTATTTTTCCCTATTAAAATGTAGACTGGCAAAGTATTGGAAACAGCTTTCCCAATCCATTTCTATGGGGAACAGGGAATATAAAACATCCCAGTAATTTTTACTGCTTATATATTAAGGGACCCACCAAAACAAAACTGCCTAGGTTCAAAATCCATTTTATATATACATGCATATTAAAAATGGTTTTATATACTATTTTTCAATACTGAGGAGTCTTTTACGAAGTAGCATTCGTCATTATTGGTGGTGCTGTGAGTAGGTAAATGGGGCATCTGCCATAAGTTCACTTGTAGCTCTCTTACTTCTTTAGGTGCATTGATCCTATTTTATTGAGAAAGGAAATGTTGGCCAGGACTCTGGAGTTACACCCAAGCTTTAAAGAAGAATGATGGGAGATCAATTTCCAGTTGGATGCCAACCAAAGACAGACAGAGATTTACAGCTCATTCATTTATCACATCACAGCAGGCTCAAGTCTACTGTCAAGGTTCACATGCCCAGTATGGTTTTAATTTTAACTGTGCAACAGTACTTCACCTCTACTTACAAATAATGAAATAAAATGCTTAAGGTGTTGTTTTCATGTTAATTTCAAATACTATTACTGTAGTATCAGGATATCCAAAGAAATGGGATAAGGCTGCAGTATAAAACAGGGATAGCACAAATTCTGATCTACCATGTAGCCAGCAATGTGAGAATCAACATTCACCTGCTCCCTAGCAAGAAGAAAGATTCTTAGTTTGGAGTAAATACTCAACTACAAATACAGCAGAATTATACAAATTATTGAGAAAAAGCAGATGATTTTGTCTTCACTGCTGAGGTACCTTGGGTGTGAGTGTAAGCAAGGAGGCAATGAGCTCCTGCAATTCTCATTTTTCATATATTCTCCATATTGGAAAACAGTGAAAGACTGGTAGCTCGAGTAATAGTGTCTTTATCAGTATAAGTGAATTGAATTGTTTCTCTTAGTTTTTGCAATTTTTTTTTTAATGTAGTTCAATCTTGACTTGAAAAGTTAGTTAATATTAACTTTTGAAAAATACAATGTTCTTCCATTTTTTTCTTTGTCCCCCTTTCTTGTAAAGCAGGAGTCTTTTAATTCGTGAAAGTGTGTTCCTACTCAGAGCTGAAGCACTGTGGTGGTAACTCTGAGAAAGAAGTTATTACTTACATGTCTTTCAAAATGTAAATACTTGAGTACTGTGGAGAAGTCCAGCTCTTCAGCATGTCAAGAGCTTACAAAGCTGACTGGGCTGTGAAACTGGGGCATTGTCTGATGCTGTTAACTTATGAGTGTGAGAGTCACTTAGTGCTCAAGGACTTGAAAAATTATCTTCATTCTAATGCTCTACCTCTTCCTGGAAGGATTAAGTTAAAATCCTGGTAATACCTTTTTTATGACACTACTGTTTCACCTTGATGCAATGATTTTTTTATAATATGCTATGTGTTTTGGTATATTTTATTATCTAAATGTTCCTATAGCATCATGAGCAAATAAATATTTGATTTCCTTATGCACATTTCTATTCTATACACGGAGAATAATAATAACTGGAGAGCTGTGCATGTGAGGTGTGCTTGAGAAAGTCCTATCTGCTATACTGTCATTGGAATTTGCTAGGGAATATTTTAATAGAACTGAGAAGAGTAGGGTACATACAGTCCCTTTGAAATATGTCCTCACCACCACCTTCTTGGTTTCAGTATAATGATTTGTGTGGGGATACCTTGTGTTTCTCTCTTGCTTTTTTCCTTCAGACCTGGTAGAAGAAATTGGACATCAAGAAAAGGTAAGGACAAAAATTAAAAACTCATTACTCTCAAAGTTTTTCCTCCAAATATGAAAGAAAAGATTCTGATTTAGAAAATGTTCTGCATGAAAGTCAGTTTTCCTGCAGTTGTACATCAGTTCTTCAATATGCTTCAATTCCTAAGAAGGTTCTCAAATAAATGTTTACTTCAAAATTAACAGATTAAAATAAAATTCTCCTCTCTTCTGATTTTTGTTTTGGAGATCGTATTTGTAGTTAATTCACAGTATTTTAATTGTTACTAAAGAAGTAACAGTTCAGTTTTGTTGAATGAGAAAAAAAAGGTGGAAAAACAACCATGGTTTCTCCTTGCCTTCCAAGTTTCTCACAGGGAGAGCAAAGTCCTGAGAAATTTTATGTGTAGAATTATTTCGCTTTAGTCAGACTCCTTTGGGGATGAATGTTCCTACAGCAGCAGAACTGTATTCATTTGTAATTATCACAAGAACTTAAAGTATATATTAAAAAAAGAATATACATGTGTTAAGATTTGTATATATGTATGTATGATTCTCGCTAATGAAGTACTGATTTCAAATGCACTCAGTTTTAAAAAACAGATAGTAATACCAAAACATGAATGGTTTTGGTGGTTCTGTTTGCTTTAATTCTATTTCTCTTTATCTGGCTCTCTTGATGAGGTTAATATAATTTTACATTCAGTGGCCAATTCTACATTTTGAAGTTTTCACACATGGTTTGAGTTTCTAGAGATTTCCTTAATTTTATCCACGCATAAATTCAGTGTCTAGTCTAAGCTAGTTATCTAAGCTTCCTGTATTAAAGTGCACAGTGAGAGGCATCTTGTCCAAAACTGTCCTAAGATTGGTATCTAAAGTGGGGGCAAATGTTCTCCCATGAAACTTTTATCTGTCCTGGTTTAGTGGGAAATTGTTTCCTTAGACTAGTTGCCTGACTTTTTGCCTAAGGTGGTAGATGAGATAAATGCCACCCCACATGATAAATAACACAGTTTTAAGGCTTCATCAGTGCAACCAAACTAGGCCAGTGATTTTGGAGTGTCTTACACACTTAAGTAGCCCCATTAGCCTCGCTAAGCTTCTCATTCTTTTAAAGATAAACACAGGAATAAATCTATGCAAGATGGACCCAAAGCAGCCAGTAAGTTGACTTCTGTTACTACAGAGTAATTTTGGAGTACTTTACTGGGTACACATTCAGTTCTCGATATATCATATCACACTCTTGGGAGAAGCAAGTGTAAGTGTGGTGTATTCCTTGGTACTGCTCCACGGGTTTCTTAAAACCAATGTACAGAATGAGGAGCTTAGTGATCCTCAATTTTAATTCTAGCTCACATTCCAAAAGCTCAGTGTTAAGCAGATATTATTACTGCTTTACAGTTTAGCCTTCTGTCAATAGTTCGGCCTGCAAATCAAACGAGGATGTCTTCCTAGGGCTAGGCACGGCTACAAAGGCAGTTACCGTGGTTCAGCTGACTCATGTGAACTAGCTGAACTGAGATAACTGGATTCTGTGGCTGTGCCCTTTTTATTTCTCTAGGAAAGTCATATAGCGTCTCTGGTTCTGCCTTGCTTAGAGCCAAAAGAAATAGAGGTAGAGACTGAGACAGACTAGAAATCATAATCTTGGCAGTGCACTGAAATTCATCTATTTAAGCAAAAGCATACTATGTCACAGTTGCTCCCAACATAATTTGAGGCAGATGCCCTCAGTCTGTCCTTCTCCAAACTAAGTTTACAGTTCCTATCACTATTTCCAGCTGTAGGAGAGGCAAGAAGTCTGAAAGCTTCAGTATTCCCCATTTTCATAGAAATGTAGGTGAAAACCTCACTTATCTCTGGGAAACAGTGTATTTAGCCTGTATTTGCTATGTATTAACTGCAACTTGTGAGTAACTATACATTCTGTTATTTTACTTTTAATATTAGATTTCTAATCATATTGGTATAAATTCAAATCTGCCTGTCTCTGTAATCTTGCTGTGAGGGTGAGAATATGATTACGTTTCAGATAAATTGGATCAGTAGGAAATATTGCTTCCTTATCCTCTAAAAACCTGTAACTGTGTAGTACCAGCATATTCTCAAAACTGAGTTCACAGTGTTGTGCAGAGAGAATCAGGCGTCTGAAATAATATGAAGCTTGAATGGCATGGGAAGATATTACATTTTTTAGCATGAGCTTGTGCATTTGTTTTTTTCCTTGGTTACTGCAGTAGAACAAAACAGAGAGGGAAAGTGGGTAGAAGAGGATCAGACTCATGGAGAGACACAGAACATGGACATTTTTAATAGTGAATTAAAAACAGGGTGAACCTATCTGCTTTAATTTGGTGCTGTGTATGTCTTTTTGCATAATTTTACTAGGATTCAGGTATTCCAGTGTGAGTGCAAGGTCTTAGCTAGCAACTGTGATGGACACTCAGGATGCTTTCAGCTCTCATTAAAATTAACTGGAATTGAGAGTTCTCAACATCTGATACCACTGGGTCCATACTTTGCACCTCTGTGAAAGGCCATTATAAATAAAGCTTTTTAGTAGATTTAGATGAAGTTATATAGGGGTGTCTAATATTGAGGATATGCTGTATTTAGTGACTGAAAAAGGAATTAATTATTAGGCTTCTTCACATCATTTGTTACTTCATATGTATGTTTACCTTTTCACATCCCTTTTTAATATGCTTTGGTAACTATTGCATTAGCAGACAAATATTTTTGCTGAGACTAAATCTAAAGGAAGTATGACTTTATACTGAACCCCACTAATGATTCCTCATGTGAGAGAAGGTGTTATAAGACTGAGTTTTAAGCAAGTTGGAAAGTGTGATGTTGGCTGCATGTCTCAACTAAATGAATTAGCTGGCAGTTGAGAAAAGGATGTGCTTTTAGCTGAGAAACAATTGGACAGAAAAGATGACTGCTATGCCAAACTGAATGAAAACCCACTAGAGAAAATGCTCTGTGGCAGTTTCTTTTGAAGTGAGTTTCTAGATCTTTGGAAGGAGCTTGCCAGGGCTAGACTGGAAGTCCTCTGTAATTATTTGACTGCCAGAAGTTGAGCTACAACATACACTTACATCAGGAACAGAGTGAGATTCAGGAATAGACAGAATAAAGTAGCCATGTGCTGCTTATGGTTGTTTTGTATGGCACTGTTACCACAAAATACTGTTTCTCTCCTGCTGACTTCGAGGTACAGCTGCTAGCAAATCGTGCCATTAGGTTCAAAGTGTTCTCATGCACCATGGCTGGAGCCAGGGATTGGCAGCTCTGGGTGTCTGCAGCATCAAATTAGGGGGTGACAGAAAAAGAGCCTAACAGGAGGGTGTCCAGGACACCTACCTGCTGCCCTCAATTTAAGAATGACAGTAGCTAAAAATTAGTTGTACAAGTATAACCAGAACACAGAGTTGGGAGTTAAGCAACTGGAGCAGCCAATGGAAAAAATTAAGCGTATCTGAAGTCGGTACATTGCAACAATGGGGGGATTGTTGATCCACTTTTCGGATGAGATTTATGTTTTAAAGTTTCAGAGTGAGTGCTTCATCAGTTGGGATCCAAATTGAGAATGCATCTTCTGAGAGTGGGATATAGCAGCCCTCTTTGTTGTGTAATTGCTATTGACAAGCACAAAAAGTAGATGTGGTTTGAATTCCCTCCAGCCTGAAAAGATTAATCCTCTGCCTTTCAGGATGCTAGATGAGTCCCCTGTTGCTGTGTCCCAGAGAATAATTGTACCAGTAGAGGTTCATCCTTCACCTGTGCTGCTTGGAGTGGGATGTAATGTTACCAGGAATTCAAGGAGCCAAATAAACATGAGCAAGCTGGAGTTGTGAAACTAATAGAAGAGGGACAGCCAAGTAATTTCTCTATTTAATGATCATTTAATGGAAAATTCCAAAGGGAGATAAAGTAAAAAAAATTAAAAAACAAAAAACAAAAAACAAAACAAAACAAAAAAAAAAAAACAAAAAACCAAAACAAACAAAAAACCAAAACAAACAAAAAAATTAAGAAATATAAATTTCCAGATGCTACAGTTACAAAAGTAATACAATAGCAGGTATAACAGTATATCCTCTGTGAAATGACAAAAGGAAAACTGCACTGGCTGAATTTTTATTAGTGAGGACATGGGAAACACTTCCATGTGAATAAGGCAGCTAGGCTTTGACCATTTCCAGCTTCATCTTAGTTAGGCTGTGGTGCTTGCTGCAGAATGGATTAGAGCTGTTTTTAAACACAGATTCTCACTTGTGGAAAATCAGCTACTGGCAGCAGTGTCTTGCTCTACAGTGGAGTCCAAAGGCGATTGTCCCAATGGCTTCTCTCTTCCTCTGGGGTCTGTAACGTGATTACATTGCTATGGGGCTGGCTAGACTGCTCTTCCTCTGGGACCAGTTTAACCTTTAATTTGGAGGAATTTGCACTGTTACATATCTGTGTACAAAGGTAATATCGTGTGGTTTGTGCTCTGGATGTGTGTTGTCTATTTCCACATACACTTTAAATTGAGCCTGTGTTATGTGAAATCAACATATTCTCTTCAAAGACCACCTACCATCAGGACCCTGACATCATGTTTTTCTTGAGAATCACTGAGGTAAATGGTACAGATCGTGCTTTCCAGCCTTCGATATTCTTATATCTCTTTGCTAATCAGACAGAGCTGTAATAGCTGAAACACTGGTCTTTTTAATGTAAAAATGTTCATGTTTTACATATGTTTTATCCATTCTTTTACTTTACATGTACGGTTGGGACTTTCATCATGTTCTTAATCCCCATTGGCCTTATTGACTTTGCAATGATGTAAAGATTTTAAGGATTTTAATTCTCCTAGTCCTTTCCCTCTCCATTCTTAACGTTTCTACATTTCAATTTTATTGGCTTCAGGAAAAATTAATAAGTAGTAGCTATTTTTAATAAATCATTAATTTATTTTCTGCATCTATCTTCAGCAGTATGGAGAACTTTTTTAGGTTAAATACTATGGTTTATACTTTGTTCTCCTACTGCTATTGGTATTAACTGTCAAAATTCTCTATGTATTAACTTATGTAATGAAAACAGAAATCATAGTCAATTATTTTATTAATTATTTAGCATTTATGTAATTTTAATCCTAACAGAATACAGAGCTGTAATTTCCTTTTATTTGCATTTTCTTTCTGTATTTGTACTGCTTGTATGCACCTTAACTTGTTTTAAAACCTAGTCCATACAATTTTAAAATCCTCTATATTTTTCAAAGCTTTATCTTTGTAAAAGGAGTCAGTTTTGTTCTGCTTATCCAAGTAATCACAATTGAATTAGACTTTTTAAAATAAAAAATTATTCTCATTTAAACTGTTTAATGAGATGGAATTAATTTCCATCTCAATCGTATCTGGCTCATAGTCATGGCAGATCTCTATTAATAAGACTGAGGAAATCTAAACAGAGGTGTAATCAAAAAATTCAACATTCAACTTGGTGTACATATTTATAGGAAATTTTGAGATGTTTTACTTTGTTTAGTGTACATATCATATGGAGCTTTTTGTCTTGCAGACTCAGTTTGTTGTTAATAGTATTGCTGTTACAACGAGCATTTACATGACTCCATTATTCTAGCAATAAGGTGGTCTGGTCCAGCTTAGAGCAGGTCTAAGTCAGATAAGACTGCTCAGGCCATATCCAGTTGAGATGCTGTATCTCTAAAGTCCAAGATTCCACAGCTTATCTGTGTTTGACAACCCTAGCAGTGAAAAAAATACTCTTAGCATTGTGGCATTGTGGCATTAGGTTCAAATCAAGAGTCAAGAATATTTTGGTTAGTTTGCACTTCAAAAATGTAGAACATGTTTTAAATCATCCAAATATCTTATTGACAGAAGAATGAACATTTCAGGAAATAGTCTTTCATACCAGAATTCTTGGCTGGTGACTTCTCTGCTGGAACATCTACCTTCTTTACAGTTAAAACTGAATTCAGCACCAGTCTTCTTGTCATGATGTTGCATCTATGAGCTGTTCAGAGAACTTGATATTACTGTGTAGACATGAGATAGTAAACACCACTGTAAAAACTTCCTATGGATAACATCTAATATAAAGACCACAGTTTATGAAAGCTGAGGTGTACCTCAGCTCTACAAACTTATTTGTACAGGGAACTACAATAGTGCCATAGAGTGTTCTATGAGATTAAAACATTTTTATGCATCTTTATTCAAAATCCTCTAGGAAGTTTTCTGTATCTTACCATATTCTGTGCTATCTGGACTGTTATTGGTGGGAACTAGAATTTTTCTATCCTTGAAAAGCCTTTATTAAAGTCTTTATTAAAAGATACAGAAGAGTATCTTTGTCCTGTAGTATAAAGATCTACATGGAACATATTTTTGCTGTAATTACAGCAGTTTTTGCCCAGAAAGTTATATTGTAATATCATGGTAGGGTTGGAGGATTTAAAATTAGAATTAAAATCTCTGTGCAGCTTGACTATTTCTTTGTGCTCATTCTTAAGGATATAGCAATCATTGCATTGGGATGTTGGGAATTCTGACTCTTTCAATGCTTTTTAAAATTGGAACTGTTCATCATAACTGCAGTTATTAGAATAAATCGTTTTAGTCAATACCATTCTAATGTTAAACTCCATCAGGAAATGGGCTGGATTTTGGTGTATCACTTCTGAAGGTAGAAGTTCAAAATTCAGTTAAAATTTGCTTTGGTTTTTTTGTTCACATGGAGGTGGCTCATGGTTTAATTTAGGGAAATGTTTTGTAGGGAAGTAGGAGAAAATGAAAAGAAGTATTTCACTGTCATGTTTGGAGGTTTAGGGCTCTTTTCCTTATTTTTCTTTCCTTTTTATTATTTTTCCTTTCAGTGGCAACAGTTTGAAGCTGCTCAGTAGTTTGGAATGTTAGAGTAACTCCCAGGGAGCTGGATTACTGGGCAGGTGACACAGTCACGGGTATTACGTACCTCTCTAATTTTTCACATGGATATTACCTTCATGTATATGGGGTGCGAGTGTGTGCTTTGTACATATATCTTCCAGAAATTCCAGGCAGCTGTATTTTTGTTGATAATCTATATGAAACACCATCATAGTCAGGTGGTGGGAAAAACAGTGCATTTCACGAATTTATGAAATAATGGATAAGTATCCATTTACATTCTAGCTATGACAACATAAGCCTGAAAATCCTTTTTTTTTCCTGTAAAGTTATCCTTTCTCCTAAGAATCAACATTTTCACTTTATAAACTAGACAACAGGATATGTTCAAAACTTGATGACAAAAAAGTATTATAGTCTGCAAGTTAATAAAGGGCAGCCATATGATGAACACAATTTAGTTCTACTTTTGTCCAGATGTCTTGGGTCTAGAAATTAAAGATGTTTCCTACACACCAGTGCAGGCTGTCACTGCTAAGTGTTTCCAGACTCACTGTGTGTGTGTGCTTTAAAACCATGTACATATAGGATGTCTTGTGCACAGGGGATAATGCAATTGTAATTCTAGAATTATGTTCTGCAACATTAATTCTTACACCCTGACTGATAAGTAATTTTGTCTTTGTGAAATGGTGAATATTTGGTACTTTTTGCTTCTTCCTATTTAAAATGGTTAAATACTCCAATGAATTTCGAGCAGTCCTTATTGATAAAGTAAATTGAAACTTAAAAGAAGCAACAAGTTGTCTTTGATAGGTACAATCTGTCTGTGGCCTGAGAAGGAGGAAAGGGTGAATGGGCTTGAACTGGCTCATCTTCTGCAGCCCAGGACAGAATCCCTGAAGGAAAGCTGAACTTTCCCTGCACAGAGAACACTGCTGTTCTCTTACACATGAACAGTGTCTCCCAAGTACTGACCTGAAGGTGAGATTATGAGTGGTTCTTGTGCCCTTCTAGGCACTGTTTGGGGGAAGCAGCAAGTGTTTAGCTGGTATGTCCTGTCCTTTTATTCTTACACTAGTAAGTGTTCTAAAAAGACATAGCCTTTTGTTTATGGACCACATGAAATCAAAGGGAATTTTTCAGTCATCCTTGTCATGCATTGCAGGACATCTTATGTGAAGAGTCAAAGCTGTGGTATTTCTGCAGCATAGGTCAGAAGTTTTCTGTGGTTGTTTCTGCAATAATCTGTCTCACAGAACAGAGGTTTCTGTGTGAAAACCAGCCAGCATGAGGCTACTGAAGGAGTACTGTGTTTTATAGCTAAAATCATGTTGGAAGAGCCACTCTGAGATGGCTCAGTTAGAAAAAAAGATTACTTTGGACCTGGGAAGAACTTCCTAGGCTTCAAATGGAGATTTAAGTGTTCATGATCCAAACTATGCAATTCAAGTGCCACTGAAAAAAAGTCATAGATTTTGAGTTCTTAAAGTGGGGTAGGAAAAAAGATCTAGGTTTCAATGGATGGTTGCTCAGCACCGTTTTAAAAATGTAGTTGTTACTTTATGGTATGTTAGGTTATGAGCCTAGAAACTGTGGTGTCCAAAGTAACAAAGTCAGTTTCGAAAAGATAATCACTAAAATGAATTCAAGTCATTAAGTATTGCATGGTCTAAAGTCTGTGTGAAGACATTTTAATACAATTCTGTTCATGCCTTTAAAGCCTTTAGGCATTCTAAAACAAAGCACCATGCATTAAAAACTTTCATAGTTTTAGAAAATAATTTATCGATAAGAAGTATTTCTCAGAGAAATAATGAAATTATAGCAGTCTGCATGTAGAGCAAGAACTTGGTAGCCAACCAAGACTGGAATGGTGTACATTTATGTAGTGTAATTTCTGTTGTACTTCAGTAAAAAGACCTAGTCATTGATGGCTGGCTGCCATGGTTCTTTATGGCAATAAGTTCATTGCATACCTCATTTGAAGAATATAAACCACCTGCATCATTGATACTCTTGATTTCAAGGATCCTTCTAAAGAAAACATCTAGGTATACTCGATGTGGGTTTTTGGAGGCCTTGTAAAATGCATTTTCGCTTGAATTTTGTCATAAATGTGGTGCATTTTAGAAAACCTAAAAGTTCCCTTGGATAATTTCTTCTTTACAAACTTATTTATGCAAAGCCCATTGGTATGAAATGAGTTTGTAACTTGATTCTGAAATTACCGTCTACCTACTGTGGAATTGGTAGGAGGCATAGAAGTGGTTTTGTGACCTGCTGTAGTAGAAAATTGTAGCAAACAGACTTAGGGGCAGTACAAAAGTACTGTAAAAATATTTGATTGCTTCTTAAACCTAAACAGGGACATATAAAAACAATAATAAACATGTATGCAGCCCTCTAATATGCTTGGTTGTACAATTTTTGACTGGAAAAGCATAAGTGAGTAATTAGATAATTGCTGCCTTGATTGAGCTTAATAGGAAACATTTCAATGAGGCTAAAACTACACAGAGAGGAAGTAGGCTTTTATAAAGGGAAACATTCCTTGTCATGTAACTGTCAGCTTTTGCCCACACGAAGAGATGGAATTAAGTGGATCTATGCAAAGGAAACAAAAGAGGGAAAGAAAAAGGGAAGGAAAAAATAAAAGACTGGCATAATTATACTTGTACATAAACAGTGTCTTCTGATACAATTTCTTGGTGATTCCAGTTTTGATAACATCTTTTATAAACATCTTGGTTGCAAAAATTTATGGAATTAAATCCATAGGAGAGGTTAAGCTTCTGCTTTAAAAAAACAGAGAGATACAGATAACTTCTCTCATTCTGCATAATTTAATATTTTTTCAGATTATCCTCACCTGCTGCCTGTGTAAAGAGTAGTATGAGATCTATATTTTCTCATTCTGTAAAGGAGGGGTGCCCATGAGCTACTCAAGGATTTCTCTGCAGAACTACTTGTGTGTCAGGAGCCAATTTCGTTTTGATGGTGAATGAGTGAATACCTGAGCTGAGACTGCAAGACAGCTGAGGCCAGTTTCGTTATGGTTACTTCCATAGACTCCAGCTGTACCTGCTGTCATGGGTGGCAGTGTACATGGACATGTTTTCCACGTTAATGCCATCCTGGCATTCATACCAACAATTAGGAAAAACGTTTTTTCCATGACTGGCTGGTATGTTAAAATAAAACTGAACAGATGCTCTCTTGTCATCTAATATTACCTCCCCCTGGTCCGAGCTGCGCAGCCGCTGTTGGTGAAATCCCCCCCAGCAATTACATAGCTTGTAAGTCCATTACAGCTCCTATGGGCCCAGAAGTGCAGCTAGGGCTGGACAGGAGTGGGAGGACTGAGAGACATGAGGTGAGCAGTTTGCAGGAGGGTGAGAAGCATGTTCATGGAACACAAGCTCTGCTTTTTCCTTGCGGAAAGGATTTTTCCTTGTTTTGCCTTTTGGGACATGTGGCTGCTCAACAGCCATTTACCACCTAAGAAGGAACGTGTATTTTCATCCAGCTAGAAAACATTAGGTTACATATACCTGCTTTTTGTTCATAAATCCATTATAAGCCACTCAGTCTTTATATGACATTACTATAGTTTCAGTAGTTTGTATTTAACTGTTATAAATGCTGTCTAAGCTAAGGACTGTGCTAGTTCTAATGCTCTGATCAGTGACTTGGAGAAGGGAACATCTCTGTTGCAAACAAAGCTGCTGTTATGGTCGAACTGTCAGTCAGGAATGTGTGGCTTTTGTTTTGGGAGTTGTGGATACCACTGGGGGTATTATCTGTTACATGTTGCATCAGTGTCTTTATGTAGCACTAGCAGATGCTGAGATACTGTTGACTTGTCTTTTGGAAGCAAGGCCTAATAGTGCCTCCAAATATTTGTATTTATTAAAGATACTACCAGAGTCTATGGCTGTGTAGGGTGCGGTATTTTTGGATAAAGGTTGGAGCATTTCATTGCCTATTTAAGGAATTTCACCTGTCTGAGGATGGACTAGACTTCATTAGTCAGTGTTTTGCAACTTAGTGTTTAACTTTGGGTATGAAAATGTGAAGTATCAATATTTCTTTAGTAGGAAAACATTTATGCATGGCAGTTTTCAAAACAGAAAACTTTTGCATATGTCTAAAGAAGAAAAGGATTATTCCCAGTAGGTTTACTTGTATTTGGGCACTGGGACAGGAACAAGGGGATGCTGAGTTCCATTAGGAATGGACTGTTGATTTCAGAGGTGCTTTATATGCCAAAAATGAGAATGAAGCTAGCGTGAGTGTGAGCTCACCAACAAAGATAAGATGTGTATTTACATGCACTAAAGCTTAATGTGTTGCATGAAAGATTTATGCAAAGACACTGGCTTTGTTTTTTAATGTGTTTTTCTGCATGCAAAAGTTTAGTAAAAATAAAGTTCCTTTTTCATAGACTAAAAGTTAGATAGAATTTGCATATTTTCATACAGTACAGCCAGTAATTCCCTTGAGTTCCTCATGGAATTGTTACAATTGCTGCTGAAGCCTGGTGTCAAGTTTGTTTAGCCTGGAAATTGTTGGCCTGAGGTAAAGGACTATTGGAGGTTTTCACATTTGTAGTTATAATTTAGTAATTTATGTTTGCATGAAGTATGACAAATTGACTAATGACTGCCCTAAAGAGAGATGCCAGCCTGGCATTTCATATGCAGAAATCTTATGGCAATATCACGTGGACTGTCTACCCTACAGGGCAGAAATAACTCTGCTGCTCCATTCTTAAAATTTATATTTTAGTTAGGTAGAATTCTTCATGTAGTCTTTTTTTCCAGGAGCTGCTTTAGCTGGAGTTCTGCATTATGACAGAAGCTTGACATTCTGCCAGAAAAGTTGGAAATGAAGGCAACTTAAAATAAATACTGGTGATATTTCTCTTTCTCTCTCCCTTTCTCCTTCTCTTTTTCTCTCTCTCTCTTTTTAAGGAAAGGCATATGTTCTTATCCTAACTTGTCCCAGTAGAGGGTCAATTACAACCAGTTGGCTGCAAGTCCAATCCAAGAAAAATACTGAGTACAGAAACTTCAGCAACAGGTACCAAGGGCCTCCAGTACAGTCAGTCATTCCCAGAACATATGAAATGCGAACATAAAGCCTATGGGTAAGATATTTTTAGGCCCTAAGTTTCCCATGATGGTCCAAAATGAATCAATAAATTAAAGCAGACATTTTTGTGTAGTTAGGTATTTTCCTGGATAACTCTTAAATGTCCACAATAGTATGAGATCTTTTATATGAATCGTGAGAATAGAACAATGTCTTATTTAGAAAAATATGCCTTGCCAAATGTTCACGTATAGGCAAATATTCTGTAACTTGTTCTTTAGGGTCAACTAAACATTAAACTATAGAGCTAAATGAAAAACCAAGCATGTATGCATAATAATAATCATGAAAAGAAAAAAATACACAGGTGGTCTGCTCTGCTGATGTCAGTCCTCACATCCTTGCACACACTGTGTCTTAAGACCAACTTACACCACTGGAATTCACCTCTGGTGGAATAAGTTACTTTCAAATCATCTAAAGTGTAAAGGCAACAGCATATGAATGCCTGAGCACTGTCAGACTGACACAGGAGCTTTGGCTGCTGCACAGATCAAGGGTATTGAGACCAAGGGCAATGATAGTATTTAGCAGTATCTTTGGGCAAGTATATTTAAAGACCAAACAAGCTTCAGGCTTAAAGATATTTAATTTATTCCACAGACAAGCTGCAGAAGGAGTAGTAAATATAACTTGGTTTTGATGGAAGCATTTAGTTAAGCTGGCTTCTCTTTTATGCCTCAGTATTTACAGAATGAAGAGAGAATATGTGGCTGCTAACACTACTCATGCTGCATGTTGATTAGATTTAGAAATCCAATATTTCTCCTTTAGAGAAAGCAACCACACATTTGAAATGGCCCTGTTCCACCTAATCTCTATGCAGGAGACTTTCTGGGTCAGCCTTTGCATGCATTTCCTTTCTATGGTTTATGCCTGTGTGCTTTCAGTATATAACTCAGTCATTCTTGGCTTCTTGGATGTGATATGTGATGGACCAACATCTTGATCATTCTGTTGTTATTCAAGGAGTGGAAACAAAACTTCACAGCTCTTAGGCACTAATTGAAGACCCAAGGCATCCCAGCCACAGGAACTAATTGTTCAAACTCTCTGTAGGCTCTGAAACACATTCCAGCAGATTACATGAACTCATCTGTTTCCAGACTGGTTAAAATATTTTAATGGAACAGATTTCTTTATAAAAGATAAAATGCAGTTCTGGTGCAATAAAAAAGTTTTATGAGAGCAGCTCATTTTGATAACTTCTCAAGAATAAGAATAGAAATTATTCTAACACTTTTCTGAATTATTTTCAAAAATGTGATATGATGATATGATGTGATATTATATGATATGATAAAATGTTTTATTTCAATAATTTTGTCTGGACTTCTGTGTGTGCATTTTCAATATTTATGTATAACGTATTTATTTCAGCTTGTAACATTACATTTGGTATCACAATATATTTTGCATTTTAAAAATTGGCATGCTAGGAAATTAATTTTTTTTAATCTTGGAAAACTGAATATCTCAATAATGCCAGAAGAAAAATTTGACATTACAGAAAGCAAGATTAGTTTAGTAGTTCTGATACTTTTTCTCTTGGATTTTTATTCTGCGGAAGTAGTTAAAATGCTCCTTCTCTTATTTTAATTTTTCCCACTCTCACAAGTATCAAGCTTGCAACATGATGAAAATACTGGTTAGACTATCCCTACTGTCAAACACTGCAGGAAATTTGCCTAGTCTTTAAAGTTGCTATCAAGCAGTTTCTGGTGCTACTTACTGCATCCCTCAGTCAGCATCTGGGACTGTGGCTAACTAGTTTTCCCTTTTTGTAATGATTCATTACATCAGGTTTTCATATAAAAATTGCCAATTTTCATTCTCCTTTCATATAAGTAGATGCTATTTACTTTTAAATGTATTATTATTATGTATATATATTTAAAAGTTAATTACTTTTATAAAGAATTTTAGATGGATCATCAAGTACTGAGACTTATAGTCATGCTAACACTTCATAGTCAGTACCCGTGCAAGAAAATTTGTAGTTAAGTCCTAAGACAGAGATTCAGGAAGTCTATCTTTAGGTTCTCATACTTTCAAAATCCTTCTACCTAATCTTGAGCAAAATATTTTTTCATTAGCAGAAGGAATAATTTTTCATTCTCTCAGGATCTTTTCTAATAATCCCTTCATTTATTGTTTATAAGGCATTCTGATGAAGGGTGTTGAAAAGCTGCATCTGAGGACGTATCCTTTTCCTTGTTAGTTAAATGTTGAATGAAAGGTCTTATATATGAAGGAAATAACTATTAGGCAAAAAAATTAAAATACTGAAAACTATCATAGTAGGGGCCTAAGTAGACTTTATTAGAATTAAAGATATTCCAGTAAGCAGAATTCTGCTTTCTTTGAGGATTCTTTTTGTTTAGACATTGTTTGTGAATGTAGTGCTTAGTGAAAAGAAGCCTCCAGTAAGTAAATCAGAGATAAGTGATATCACTGACAAAAGGGTGATATTACAACTAACTTGATTTAATGCATTTTAATGTTTGTCTGAGGTACTTTGTGAAACAGTTTTGACTGTCAAAACGATTGCAAGGCAATCTGTGAATGATTTGAAAACCATAAATAATTATTGATATTTACATCTCAATAAACTGCCTACAGTGAACCTGAGACTCGGTGTGCCTTACATTTCATGTCTGCAGTGTACAAATCTGACAAAAACATACAAAACTGGAAGCAAGAAAGCTGTAAAAGCACACTGTTTTGTTTGAGTTTGGCTGCAAAATAAACTAGCATCTATCAAAGGAGCCACACTGTTAATCAACTCACTTTTGCAGAACAGCAAGCTGCTGATTTCCATGATGTCAAAGACATCAGACAGGGACAGCCATCACTTTTTCCTGAAGAATACTCTCTTGGGGATACTGCAGGACAGTAATATTGAAGTTTAGTATTCCAATGAAGGTTAAAATTGCAGTGGGGAGTGTAGCCTTGGATGAAAAATTTTGGATATGGTAGATGTGAATTTGGTAAATTCAAACCCATTATTTTGTCTACATTAATTTCATAAGGTTTGATATTTTGCAAAGGGCAGCAAGGTCATAAAATCATAGAATAGTTTGGGTTGAAAAGAATATTAAAAATCATCAGCCATGGGACCCCTTACATGGACAAGATCAGTGTAAGGCTCCTAATACACAATGTTTTTGTGACTTGGGAGGCCATTCATGAACCAAGCGAGATAGAGAAAAATGCTGGAAGGCCAAACTAGATATGCTTCAAGGACATGCAGAGTCCATTATCACAGATTATATGCACCCAGCATTCCCTGTGAATACAGGGGATGAATAGTTGAGGAATTCTCAGTAGCTTTTGATTAGTAAATCTCAAAAAGTACCTAAAAGTCTAGTATACATACATAGAAATTTCCTCCTCACGAACTACACTTTGTTATTTATTTGCCTGTTTAACTGCTCTTACTGCCAAAGATTCATTTGCAAGCCTTATTTCAGAGTTCATCCTCAACACTGGCTTTTATGCACTTCTGCAGAACTGTACAATGGCAGTAGAGAAAATCAACTTTACTAACACTCTTAAAGGAAGACAAAATTATTATATGGACCAGACTTGTTCGCAGCAGTCTTGAGTTTGGTGGTTCTGGCTCCAGACTTGTATTTTGAATGTGTTCAGCAGGCATGCTGTTGTTCACATGGAAAGACTCTTCAAGTAAATTCCCTACATAAAATCTATTTTGAAAGCATGCATCTGTAAAAGATTTTTCAAAGTTAAACTTTCAACGTTATGGATGTTATCCCCACTTATAGTTAAAACTATTAGAAAAGACCTGAAAGCTAAACCCTAATAGCATTCCAAATATTTTGTTAATGTCATTTTTTGGTGCATATAAATAAAGCTAATGTTCAGAGTTTTGGACAAGAGAATACATTTTTTCTGCTCTGAGAAAATTATTAGCTTCTTTGTTTCAGCAGGAATTTTCTATGCAGATGTTTTTGCTTCAAACTTTAGCATATAAATTGCATGTTAGACAGAAGTTGTTGTCACCTTTTCTGAGAGCAAGAAGGGAAACACTGTATTTCGTGAAAATGCATTCCATTTCAAAATTTCTCTCCTTTTTTTTCTTCATCTCCTTTGACTGACAGTTTAAGGTAGAACAAAACTTATAAAACAGGAATGAAGAGAATAAAGGGAAGAATACAGCCATTGTTCCAAGGCAAGGTTACCTTTCCTGTTCTGAGGTCATGAGAAGACTCTTTTCCTGTCGTCTGCAAACAAGACAGTCTTCAGTGTCTTCTGATACTACTTCATATATCATAGTAAAGGTAGATCTGTGGGTGAGCCACTGACTTCAGAAAACATAAAAGCTGATTTGTGTAAACAGGGCAGTACCTCTTAGATTTGAGTCCTCTTAGTCCCTAAAATAATAAAATTAATCATTACATCATTTTCTTATAAAATTAGGAAATAATGCCTCTGTGAATTTGTAGCTAATCAACTTGTAGATAATAATTTGAAGATAATTGGCTTTGCTACATCAGTAGACAGTTATTTTCAAACTGTTCTCTTTTTCGATTCTTAACTTCTATGTCAATATTAGCCAGTGGCATCTGATTCCTTCTTTTAAATCCTCATTTCTGTCCTTGTTTTTCTAAGCTTCTTACTACCAGCAGCAACTACAAAACATCTTCAAAGTAGACAGCAAGAGGAAAATAGAAAAAATGCTAATAACATCTTAGTTATTTCTGGGACAGTCTTTGTATTGGAAAGTGTCAAGAGAAGGTAATATCTTGCTTACCAAACTTCATCATACTTATCATTAAATCTCTGACTCAGCTGATAAGCTAGCAGTGCTTCCTGTATGAAGCATGTTTTCAAAAGGTTTGTGTGTCAAAGTTTTGCGGTTTTTTGCAATCAAAATTCTTAAGAAGACTATATGTTTTTTGTTTCCAAACTTGGAGAGGCAAAGAGTTATAATACCAGATGTGACTCTTTACAAAGCTAGACACATTCATCAACTGCACACAGTGTGTTGGCTTCTAATTCTGCTTCCTTGTCTATCTCTTGCTTATAGGCCCAAGGAGCATGCTGCTTCACAAACATAAATTCTCATGAATTTAAAGTCCTGGGTATAGTCCAGTATTCTCTACCTCCTTTGGCAGCCTCCAAGAATAAGGAACAAAACAGGCAATATGTGGCCAATTTAATTGGAAGTGAATTTATGATACTGCATTTCAGTGCCCAATGTATGGTGAATTTCCTGGTAAAATATTGCCTAGAAATGTGTGGCCTGGGTCTGAGATCATAAGAACAGTCAACACCCTTGCATATCTTCTTATTGTACATGCAAGTTGGGCTACTATAAAGATACAAAACAGAGCTTCAAAACAGCTGCTTTTCTTTCTTGTGATTTTTAAGTTAGTGAAGGTAAAAAGTAATGCAGAAAAATAAATTTCTCCTTAATAATAATTAGAGAATATTTTATATTTTATATTTATTTTTTTCTGTATTTTCAGAGAAGTTAAAGTTTTCTGGTTGAGATAGCAAAGTACTACAAGAAAGAAAAGAATTAGCATTAATTTTTTTTCTTTTGAATTCCTGCAGTCTGGGGACATTTTCATTTGAAACAGCCTTTAAACTGAAAACAGTGAATATTTACAAGTAGAAAAGTCTCTAAATCTAGCAGCTGTTTAAATCACTTTAGGGGGCTCTAAATGTGCATTTCTGGTGTTGTAGGTCTGATGACTGTTGTTGCACGATGGCAGCAACAAGCAGGCAACAGCTCTAGCGTTCATTCTGGCTACTCACATTTCCTTCTAAGCACTGACAGCTGCTTCACAGTTTGAGATTCCCAGCTGAGGCCTCTAAGATTAATGACTCAAGGGAAGAACTGAGCCTATATAACAGTATTTCTTACCGAAAATAGGGGTGTGGAGACAGAATATTTTACAAAAACTGTGCATATCAACAAAATGTGTCTGAATTGGAATCAACCTGTGTTCCATTTTCAGTGATGCTTCCAGCTTGTAAAACATGTAAATTATCATTATGTGTTAGTAGATCCCTAGGTGAATGGAAGAAAAAGATGATCCTTCCTGGAAAATGGTCATTCCTGGACTTGCTTGAAGTTTTGACTCAAAAGTGGACAATATAAAGTTGAAGTGATAAAAACATTAGGTGCATGCCAAATTATGTTTTTTTAATATGAATATCTCACTTCATAAATCAGTAGTATTGAAATTTGCCCGATAACATTGATTTATTGCTTTCTTTCTTTCCAGTTTGAAACAGCAACATTTTTGCTTGTACTTAGGGACTGTCACACAGGCAACAAACATTGGAAATCAGTTATTCTGCTCTTCCTGATAACACATACATGTGTCATTTCTAAAATCCTTTGCAGAGAGAGATAGTTTTCCTACAGGATATCATACTGGATAGAGGCAGTTACTGATAAGATAATGGTGGTAATTTTATGCAGCTCTAATCTCTTGGGAAAAAAAATTGTCTTTTTGAGATATTTTTTAAGTAGGAATATGTTCTAGAACAAAGAATAATTTTTTTTTACCTCTTACACACACCTGAAGCAAACCAAACAGGTACAATTTCAACTCACAAATGAAAGTAGTATATAAATATAGAAAATTCATGTTTAAATTACAGTAAAAGACACAGATATATGAATGTGTCAGAAAAACCTGTTATAATCTTCATATAGTTTTGTTTAGAGATTGTATAATGCACAGTTATATGTAATCAATTGGTAATACAAGACAAAATACTGTTCAGCTGTGGTTGTTCACAGAAATAATGCTGCACTTTTTTATTGTCTGAAAGTATAAATGCAATCACAGAAAATAAAAAAATTATTGTGTGCATTTGTTAGGTTCTGTCTTACCCATAACTTCTTAGTAAATTACAACATTTATGCATTAAACTTGCAGATAATTTGAAAATTTGGTTTTGCCCGTGCAAAATTTCTAGTTTCAGAAAACACAGATTGACAAAATTTGATAGAATACCTTTTAATCACTGAAATTCATTCATTTAGGTGGCACATGCAGTACTTTTGTGTGTTTGGTGTCTCAGAGGATATTAGTAGAAGCTATTGTTGAGTATCCTTACCTTCTAAGTATACTGCTGGGTCTTGCTGCCTGTAATCAATCCACTAATTTCTGATCTATGAGTGATAACAGAACCGTCAAATAACATTAAGAAAGGAGCTTGTATTTTGAGTTATCAGAGGACCAGGCTCTGGATATATAAATAGGAAATTCTTGCTTTCTCACAAATGTGTATCATGGCCTACTGTAATTCTGATTAATTTTTCTTATGAGTCACTAGAAGGAGGGACAAATAGAAAGAAAATGAGAAAGAGCAAGCTGGAAAAGAAGTGAAAAAGAAAAGTTTGTGTGATAACTCACTGTATATATACAGCTTTGTTTTATCGTCTTGGTTAGATACATGTGTGTACGCATTGTTCTGTCTTCTTTTGTTATTTGAAGGACTTGCTCACATATGTGTCTGGTCTTTGATTAACTCACAGACAGCAGCCGTCTGAAACACAGGTAAGCACGTAGTAAAGTGCCAGCATCTCTCATATAGCTGCTTTTTTTTCTCAGTTTAGTCTGTTGGGAGTGAAAGCATTCATCATGCAGATCCTTCAGTCTTTTAGAATCTATCTCTTTCCTGGAATAATACGTGATTCCTTCCGTATTTGGTATTTTATGTAGTGTGGTGGTGAAAGGGAAGAATTTTGCTAACTTGCACTAGAAGGCTCTTAAAACATATTAGAAAGTGTTCAGTCTGGGGCGGGGGAGGGGGCGGGGAGGGGGAGGGAAAGGAGAGAGAGAACCAACCCAATCCTCTTTGTGGCATCTCCTCACATCCAGTGTTTGACTTTGCTGTAGGGATGTAATAGAATTCTTGGAATCTTAATGACCATGCCTTGAAACAGGCTTGTATCTGCATCTCAGAATGCAGTCTGAGATGACCAGATCTTCCTACCCCTGTTCAAGCAGAAGAATAGCTAAAGGGCTGACTGTCTTGATGGTCAAATCAAGAAATCCTGGTGGCTGCAATTTCAATATAAAAAATGAAGGAAGTCTTGTTTACCTGTTTAACCAAGTATGTATCTACACTGTCATTGCAATAACTTAAGGGGTCTGTCAGTGGTGCACAGTAAGAAGTGTAGCAGCAGGGAAAGTTCTTATCTCTGAAAATCTTCAGTAAACTGTGGATTCTTTCTAGAAGTGTCTCTGTGCAAGCTGCATTTCCATCCAAACCCTAACATTTATCTACTCCAAAAGTTGAAATCTACCAGTTTGTCAGTTTGCATCATTCTAGCTTAGTCAGGAATAAATTACTATAGTGTACAGATCATGACTCAGCAGTTTGCTAATAACAAAGATAAAGAATTGTTATCCCTTCCCTAAAATTATAGTGAACAGATGGTAGGTCAAAAAATGTTAGTGTCCAGCCTGGTCCTTCACAGTTCCAGGAAAGAAACAGGTCAATTCATACATATATTGGCAAGCACATTATGAGAAGGAACCAAGAAGAAGTTTGAAGAATGTGCTGTTCTAACAAAACCCACTTCCCTTTACAGGCGTCTGTCTGCAAAGAAATTACACAGGGCAATTTCAAGAGCAACTTGAAATACCAGGTTATATGCCTGTACATAGAATATCTATGTAGTGCTATTTGAGTTAATTCTCTTAGTAAGCTTCTAAAATGTGAGGTCATAAGATCAAGAGAAATGAACCATTTCCTTGGTGTCTCCACTGAAATAAAAAGCTAACTTTTTAATGTAGTTTATTTCTTCATACTTTTTAAAATTACGCTTGTCATCCACTCTCTTGATTTTTGCAGAACTTTGTCATAGTGTATAATTTCTTCACTAAGATCACATGCTGTACAAATCAATCAGTCCTTTGCAAATGTTTTGCCATGAACATTTTTTAAAATTCAGGCAAACTGACTGTCCCATTTCTCAACTATCTAGAATGGCTTTTGATATTATATATATATTTAAGCTAGTCTCATTGCTGGTAATATATTTTGCATTCGTCTCTAACAATGCTGTGGGACTGGTAAATGTACTCCTTTTAAGACTCCTAGGATACACATAAAACATTCCATGCATCTTGTGTCTTCTTTCTGTTTATCTCCTATAACATTTGGATGGTACCATAACAACCTGGTGATTGTGATGGTACTGTTGAAAGATTTGTCAGAATACCTAGAAGATTTAGTATAAACTGGTGAAGATTTCACAGCTTTGAAATAAAAGCAGTTTTGGAAATACAGAAAGCATGTAATTTCCCTACCCATAATGAGGAATACACTACTGTGGTTTTTTTGTGCTAGGTGGTATATAAGCCTGTGGAAAGGGAGAGGAAGGAGTAACTCATTCTTGTGCCTCACCATCCAGGTTCTTCAGCACATTCTTTGTGATGTTTGGCTTTACTATGCACACAGAGTGCCTTGCCTGACATAGGTCCAATGGATGAGAAATCTGGCTTCCTCCTGCTGAGTAACGAAAGGAAAAGACAACCAGTGAGTGGTTATACATATGTATACATATGGAGGTTATGCCACACAACAGGGTGCCTGTCTCTGACCTAGTCTTAGACGTGCTTGAATTGCTCCAGCGCTTTCTCTCCTCCTCTCTTGGCTCTCCTGTGCTTCACTACTGGTGGTCTTCTGTATTCCATGCAGATGTTTTCCCCATGTTATTTCATGGTTATTTTTCAAGTGGTTTCTTAGTAGAAGGGATGGAGAGTCCACACATGGGAACATCTGCTCTAACAATTTTTCAAAGCAAACAGCAGATGGCATTGCTGCTTCCTTTTGATCTTGCAAGAAAAATCCTGTGCCAATTGTCTTGCTTTAAGTTTCAGGCTGCGTGGTAATGGCCTACGTGAGCATTTGCTGATCCTTTTTCTCTCAAACAGTAGCACTACTTGCAGATGCTTACTCTGCAACTTTCTATTTTAGCTTTTTTTCTTTTTGTGACCCTAACTCCTACTAGGTGTCATGTTTGTTGATTTTTCTCTCCTCTCCTCATAAAATTTTACAATTAATGCCATATAATTATTATCAATTCTCGTTATTCATATGAAAATGGTGGAGAAATAAAAGATTCGTCATTGTCTTCAACTTTGATTTCTCTGTGGTTCAACCTCTGTGTATAGTAAGTTGGGAACGCTATACATCTTTCCTCTTTTTTGTAAGAAAGCTTTATTTCTTAAGGCAATTTCTTAGTTTCTAAATAGAGCTCTTCTTTTTTTTATATAAATTTTGACATTCTGACAATTCAATGTACTTAAGTATGTAATTTGAAATGTGTAAGGAAATTTTTAGACACTTTCTTTGTAATTTTAATTTGTAATTATTAATTTTAATTATTAATTAATTATTTGTAATTATTAATTGAGTTTTTATCTGAATCCCCTTTCCAACACATTATTTCATGTTTGATCATCCTGATTTGTATGGCTTCTTTCTTTAAGTACTTTGTGGTCAAATCTTACTGTGCAGAGTGACCAGGTTGCTCTTTTTAATAGGTAACAATATGAGAAATTAAATTTGCATGCAGGAGGTGAAAATATGACCAAAAAATAAGCTCAGTTTGTAGTGAAGGGGAGCTGCAGTAAACTTTATGTGATGGGGCTAAGACTGTAACCAGAAGGGCATAGTAACAGATATAGGAGGAGTCTCTGGGGACAATTCAGGAGTTTACTGCCAGCCTGATGTGGAATTTAGGAATGTCACTTCTCTTAAAAAGCCTGGAAGATTAAGGTGGAGCCATTGAGCACTCTCTCAGTTCAGAGTTGTAAGGCTGTTCATGGAAAGTAGAGTATGCACAATTTTATCTTGTTTCTAAATTACTCTGAATTCCATTTGTTCATTTTAGATGGAAGCCAATGCGACTCCCACATCAAAAACTGTGGGTCATTTGCACAGGCTCCTATTTTCAGCTCTCCTACATTCACTGTTTCATTGTAGCTGATCCTTCACCCTTCACTTATTTATGATATGGGGCCATAATTTTTATTTTTTTTTCTGTTTAAACATGAATTTTCTGAAGCACTGCATGCAAATAATTATCTTATAAAGATTTCATGTCCAAGTTTTAAAATCTTCTTTATAAAATATCATGTCAATAATGTTAATTTCTGTTCCATATATTTAATTGATGGTTGGTTGCTGTGCATTCTTAAGAATGTCGAGGCTAATTCATTGGGGGGAAGGGGGTGAGGGAGGGTTTGTTTGTTTTCAAGTATTAATTTTAAACCTTCTGCAAAAGAAAGGATCTGTTTATGTAAGTGATATAAAATGCACAAACCATTGGCCTTGAATGTTCTGTCTTCTTTAGTGGAACTTGATGTTCTATATTAAACATCACATATAGCTTGAAATTATAATTGAAAGTAGAAGTAAGAAAAGAAAAACATTTTTTTGCCACAGTTGTAAATGGCTTTGGTATCTTTCTACTCTCCAGAAACCAGTAACTTAATTATTATACACTAGGCGATTTCTCTAATTGAAAAATAATTTACAGACAGGCATGAAATAGATATGTTTTTGCCTTACTTAATTGAATAATAAAGAAAATTTTAAAATAAGTCGGAGTATCAAAAAGGATGTCATTTTGTCCACATCCTAAAACTGTTGGGAAATCAGCCATTATAAAAAAAGGAAACTTGCATTATCCATGTGAAAATTGCTCCAGAAGAACTCTTCAGAAATATGCTAATTTAACTACATGTATTTTTATTCTATGCCATCAAAAACATGTTCATGCGAGCAAAATTAATTGGCTCCATTAGTTAAAAAACTAATTTCAAATCTGTTTACTGCCTTCACGATACAGTTTTTATATCTCAGGACCTTTCATTTTTATTGGACAAAGAGGTCTTGCAACTTGTGGAATATTTGGCTATATGTGGCAGTACTGAAATGGCCTTTGCAGAGAGCCCTTGCATGGTTTTTTCCTATTGTTACCATGGAAAAAATTTTGGTTACTGTATCCACTTAATGGCATGGCTGATGTGAGAGGATGCATTGTCAGTGCACTTAAGTTGGAGTTTTGTTTGTTTACATTTAAATATTGATTTTGCATTCGCCTCTGAAGAAATTATTTTACTCACAGCTTTGCATTCCTTCCTTGTTGGCATTGTCATGCCTGGAACAAGAAGGAGGATTTCTGTGAATTCACTCCAGACTTGCATCAGAGGAGTCAATTAAAATTACTCTGGCCAGAAAACCAGAAGCACTGACATAGTGCATGGAACCAAAGATATCACACTGGCTCAAAGATTTATAATAACATAGCTTATTATTTATATCATGGTAGCTTTTAGAGCTGCTGTGACAAAATAGTGTTAGCCAAGCATTGTAAGCTCTTATGCTATTCTTTGATCCTCACCAAAAGGGAATTAACTTATTTCTGCCAGCTAAAAGCAAGATCTAGTTCTCAAACCAGTCCTCAAAATGCTGTTTGCAGCTTAATTAGAAGCAATTGTAATTCCTGAGGTTCCCATATTGCACTAAATTTCAGTAATACTGGAGAGCTTGGATTTGTTCTCCCCTTAGATTCTCCATATGTCAGATTCACCTCATTTCACTCTGAATGCTAGAGTTATTCAAAAGGATAAAGAAGAAATATAATAGAGAGGATTTCAACAAAAGATGGGTAGTAATATATTCAACTTTAAAATTGGAATCCAAGGTACAAAACAGAGAATAATATGCGATAGGTTTTTACTTGCCAGTGTCTCTTTAGTTTCTGCTTATGATTTCTCTGAAGTGTCTTAACTGAAGAAGCCAGAGATTTGATTGAGTGGTGTTCTGTCTTTTAGTATTGTCATTTAAGACTGAACTTGCTTTTTTTACTCAAATTGCATTTGCCAACAATGGCATGAACTACTCAATAGCACTTCGCCCCTTGAATGCAATTTCAAAATTGATTTCCAAAGGTGATCTTTCTTTTCCAAATTAAGATTGTTTCATTCGGGTAAGCCATCTAATCTGAGTTCATACATTCTCTCTTTTTCCAGATGGAGACTGTCCTTCAATTATTTTCCTTGAGAATTCTCTTTATGATTCTTTGATGAGAAAGGAAATGTAAGGATCCATAGCTCAAAGGTTGATTTTGACTTTGTCTTTTTTTGGACAGGTTTGTGTCTACTCTAATCTCTGACGGCAGTTTAATCTAATTCTATATTCATTTTCTAACCACCCACCAGGCAAATTTCCAAGAAAGGCAAATATTCTTCTGCTACCCCATCGACTTGTGATTTGAGGACAGACAAACTTGGAATGAATATTCTTTCTACCATTATGTGATCCCTACCATGTTTTATTCATGTGAGGAGCCAAGAGGACATATATATTCCATTTATTATGTGCAAGTGTAAAGGACAAGTGGTAATCTTGCCATAGTATTTCATGTTTCTATTTTTGGTGTTTAACACAACCTAACTTTGAGCATTAACAGTGTAGCTGTAGCTCCAACACTAACATAAGCATGCCAAGCATTTATATCAGGCTAGATTACTCACCACTATTGGAGCTAAATGAAACTTTTATTCTCTAACTAGTTCATTTGAAAACCTAAAGAGAATTCAGAAGTTCAAGATAATGGGAAAAGTGACCAATATCCTGATTTGAAAAATTTATAGAAAATAAATAGACCTTCTTAAACATCTTTAATCTCTCATTTTGTTGTGGTCTATTCATTCTAGAAGGATGGACTGTGGCACTGTGAAAGGTATGTTCTTAAATAGGAGCATTATGGCATGCATGGAACCCATAGCAGATGGATATTGGGAAGGGAAGACAGGAAGGGGACATATGAGCAGCACTGGGAAAAATGAGAGGAAGAGGGCTCCAAAGAAAACAGATAAGGAGAGGCAAGAAGAAAGGTGACACCTGATGTCAACAAGGACAGGAGGGGACAATGACAGGATTTGTTTGAAGGAGGGTGGTATAATGTCTTCAGTTTCACAAACTCTGGTGAGAAGGAATGGTTTAAGGAGGAAGTGAAGCAGAACAAGTAATAGGCTGACACTGAGTTCACAGGCATTGGAACAAAAAATGCAGGAGTGCATTTGATTAGCAGGTCTTTAGTAAATAACTAATACAAGGCTTAATTAATTGATGTGTTAGGATTGTCTATCCTATGCCATTCTTTATAATTGCATGTTAATATTTATTTTCACCACTTTGGTGACAACAGCAGATTTAAACTGCTACATGTTTAAGGTTTAATGAATGAAATGCAGAGCATGGTATCATGACAGAGTGCTACTTACTGTGCCAATAATCTAACATTTTATTTGTCTTACATTCTGTAGTAGTGCACATGCTTGTTGTGCAATCCCATCCTCTAAGTAGCCCCTGTTTCAGAGGGAGAAAAGTTTCTCTATTAGTAGATGTAATGGCATCAGGTCTCTCTGCTGGTGTTGTATGGAAAAGACAACATCCTTGAAAGCTTTACATTCTCACATTGTTGGAACTTCTAAGTTTTGTCAGGTGCTGGTGGCTTGGACCTAACACTGAGTTGTAACTCAGGAGACAAAACAGTTGGAAAACTTGGAGAAAGGCTCTAAGGGTCAGCGAAATTTACTGTGGGCAGCTGCTGCTTCAAAGCAACTTGCTATGCAGAAGCCTATTAAGTAGTAGTAGGTTACTTTCCTGCTGTTTCCCCAGCATGATGAATGACGTTCTGAAAAGTGAAAGGACTTCCTGTGCCACAGAGATTTTCGCTGTGACTTCTTACCCAGACCCAGTAGCTTTCAAGACACTGACTGTACTTCCATCTAAATGTTGTTATGGAATCTGTAAATGAAGTGTGTTCTGCGCATGATGCTAGAAGGAGTTTGTTTTCATCTGTAGCAGGTACTTTAATGCCATTATTTATAGATAGTCCTATTTATTTTCTAAAACATCCTTTACAACTCAAAACAACAATACATTTTTACTAGGAAATATGTTCAAGCTGCAGAGTTCAGTATGGTAAATTTTTTTCCCCAAAGTTTTGGTGTGATTTAGCTTTGAAACTTCTTAATGTAATGAGGCAACAGTTTTGAATTTCATAGTATGCATATGTAAAAGTCTGTGTTCACATACGTCCCTAGTATGTAATTCTGTCCTATTAAATCAGAGTGCACTTGAATGTAGGGTAGGATTCCTTGCTTTGTAATAACTATGGATTTTAGTAAGATAAGCACTTCTAAAAAGCATGTGAAACTAGCAAAAATCTAAATGAAATCAGCTAAGATTATACATCTTACGAGCCAAACTACTTGATGACCCTAATTAAGATGATTATCTTCCATTCCATACTTAAATGGGAAGTGTAAATATTGATGTATCAGTAAAAAAATTGTAATTGTGTAGGTTTGGGATCTTTAATTTTCACTGTATCACAGAAAACAGAACATACAGCTAAAAGACAAAATGCTCTCAATGGGACTTTTATCATTAATTCCAAATACATTTGAAGACAATGAAAAATGTCCTTTTACATTCTAAATGGTTCAAGATACAAACTATGGCCAAGTCTTCAGCAGAAGCTTTTACTGGAATCATTTAAGAATATGAAGAAAGAAGGCTCATGTATTCCTGCTCTATGTCTCTCTTGTTGCCATTTATTCACTCCCCTTCATAACTTTTTCAGTCTTTTGCCAATCATAACCAGATCTAGCAGAGGGTTGGAAGCCTCATAACTGTTCAGCTTCAATAAATTATGTGAGAAAAGGATGAGATAGGAATGCATCCACTGGCTCAGAGCAAATGTCCAGTGAGCTCCCTCTGACAACAACCATGAGTAAATGGTTAGGAATGTTTCTTCTAGTATCTTTCCCTTGCATCTGGTAATCACAAAATGGACTTCCCTGCACCCCATCTCTGTCAATCAATTTACTCATATTTACTTGCTGACTTGTAGTGTTTGAGGTGATAGTCTTGTGAGATATAACTTCCCTCTCTGAAATCCACATTGACTCTTTCTTTTATAGAGGCATATGGACAAATATGATATGTTTTACTATTAATTTCTAGGGTTGTGCCAGGTAAAAAGGTTGGATATTTGGGGTTTTTTTTCCCCCAGTTCTGGATATCTGCCCTCTAGTCCGTGTATAGGATCTTGTTTGCAGTTTCTCAGTATCATTCCTTCAGCTTCTCCAGGCATTTTTCCAATACAAAATTGGCAGGAAGAAAAATTGCCTTTTGTGTCCCACTTTCCTCCTTATGTTAGTGCATCTCTTTGGATCACTACACTGGTGAGAGTAGAAACTGCTAAGTCTGAAATTCCAGGATCACAAAACATCCTTTTGTGTTCAGCACTACTTTGTTGTTTTCTTCCTAATTTTTTCTTGGGTTTCTTGCTATTTCTTTGATTGATGGGCAAATGCACACAATCAAACATGTCTGCCCACACTTGTTTTTATGTGCCAGTCTCTAGGGTGAGGACTGATTTTATTTCACCTCCCTCATTACTTAAAAGAACTTAATGACTCCATTTACATTTACTGTGAGTAAATAGTGACTGTTATAAGAATCCCCTGCATTAGCATCTATCCCAACCCATAAAAGTAGTTCTGTAAGTAGAACTGAGGTTTAGACCAAAATATATTTTGTGTTCGGTTATTCTGCTTTCAGATACTTTTACTGTTTGCTTGTGGTTCTCCACTGTACAGAATGGAGAACCTACATGGCAGTGCACCTGTGCATCCTCCAATGCTCTTTCCTGAAAATTAGCCAAATTGCTTAAACAATTTATATAGTGTGCCTCAGCTGACCAACAACTAACGTACAGGATTTCAGAGGGAGTCAAAAGAAGTGTGTACAAATAATGTAATATAGCTGGATTTTTTAGAGACTTTCAAGGAGGGTCTTCATGAAAAGTTGTTTAAGAAACTGGCAGAAAATTAAGAAAAATATATTTATTGGATAAGTAGCTGAAGAGAATGAAACATAAAGTAAGAGTACATGGCCAACTTTCACAGTAAATGGAGGTCATCAGTTAGTCTTCTCAAAAAAAGGGAGCAATAATGAGGCAACTGTCTGTCAGTGATATTATTATAGAAAGAAATTAAAACAAGAACCAAATATAGACAACTGCAAAGGGAGATTACAAGGTCCATTTCATTTCATCCATGTAGGTTACTGTCAGTTATTAGGCAGAGAAGGTGGGTATTCCTTATGTATGAAAAGACACAGTTTGAGACATCTCATCACTCAGTAGTAAGATCTTGGGCTTATAATACTTCTAAAGAGAAGTAAAAATATTTGTGCTATATTCCTTTAGCAAAAGATGCAAATAGAAATAGTAGTCCTGCAAAAACATTAGCTTAGTATCAGTCAAAAGAAAACCAACTCAATGTTAATTACTTGCAAGGGAACATAGAACAAAACAACAAAATTTATGTTTCTTTGTACAGCTGTTGTATTACTGTGTTTTGAAGACCATATGAGGTTATAGTCTCCCTCTGCCTCCATAAAGACATGTAAGAAGTTGGCAGGGTTCTGGGCATGGTGGCAAGGCTCACCATAACTCCGTATTCATACAGGGGACATACAAACAAGTCAGAATTTTAGTTTTGTAAAGAAATCCTGAGGAATATGAAATGCAGAAGGAACCCCCTCTGGTGTGGGGAATCCCTCAGCTGTAAATTAGTGAAGTCTGTTGTGGAGGGGAAGGGTAGCTCACTCTGTATTTAACCTGTCTGCTGACAGGTCCTGGGCTAGATGGAGTTTTAATCTGACCCTCTACAGCCATTCTTATGATCATATGGGTTAATAACCTACACTATGGTCAGGTTATGCCAGGGGAGAAGAGTGGCAGATGCTGTCCTCAACCTTATTTTGTGCAGAGATCCTCAGCAAGTTCACTGCTTTTATTGTAGTATGTGCAGTTGGAGCCTGCATATAACTGAATGTAAAGTATGGTGTGTCAGTAGTTTGAAATTTTAGCAGTCATTCTTTAAAACATACACTGAAACTCAAGAGGGTCAAACAGTGCTTAAATTGGATGGAAATCAAGATAATTTATGACATGGAAAACTCAGTTAAGGGCCCAAACAATGTTTTTTTTCTGGTGATGTGATAATACAGCCATCTACATATCATTACTGCAAAATCATAGATGTATTTCCTATTAAAAGTGTTTTTAAGAGAAATATTCTGTCTTTTTCACCCACCATCTTTATTTCTTTTCCTGATATTATATAAGAGCAGGAATAGCAATTGTTCATGATTTTTTGCATTCGTCTTCCATGCTCAGGAGACAAAAGAAGCAGAACACTGGCCAAATTTATAGATTTGCAGCACTGGTATATGTAGTTGATAAAATGTAATCTTTGAAGAATACTGGTTGTGTGGCCACATGTGCTGAATCATTTTTAGATCTAACACCTAAACTCCATCCTAATGCTGGCTTCTTGCCAGCATTCATGGTTCATGGATGCATCCACAGGACTACTTACGCATTCCCAGATGTGGTCTGTGTGCCTTCCTATTCATGGAGGCTTGCTGCCTTCCAAATTAGTAGAAAATCTGCAACACATATGTTTCCAGAAACTGTCTCAAAATATGATGATTTAATACAACATTCCTTTCTGATTAGGAAAACTGCTTCCAATGAACTATCTGCTTAAGGATTTTTATCAGACATTCAAACTACTGATTCTGTTTTTAAATGATGCTTTTCTTGGCTGTATATTACCTCATTCTGACATCTCATACAAGGAGATTAGTTTTCAGCTTGTAGAACACTGGTTTAAAAGCATTCCCCTTTTTATATTAAGCAGAGAGAACAGCTCATAAATTAACACTTACTTTGTAGTGTTATCAGTGTTCTCAGTGCCTCGAAGCGTTTGAGCTGCCTTGATGCACATTAACCATAATAATTGTCAGTCAGGCACACAGACATAAAGGATATCTGATGATCAGTATTTTTTACAGTGTGAGTACACAGAAGATATTATGGTTCCAACACACAAAACAAAAGTGTGAGATAATGAAGATAGAAACATATGACAAAAGAATTGATTCAATGAACTTCAGTTTGACAGTGCAGATGGTGAATTCTTTCAGTGGTGATTCCAGGCTTCTGGGGCTTCAGTGGTAAGGTTTTCTCCTTATTCTCTTCCCATTTGAAATTATCCTCTGTTTTTCCCTTTTCTATCCAGAGAAACTGATTTCCAACAGTGTAAAACCAGGCCTTGTTCTCCCTTGATTCACAGCAAATATTAGGTATGACATTGGTTTTACAGGCAAAGGTCTTGATTTGTTTTTATTACCATGTTCCACAAAATATTCAGAGTAGTTTTCAAATACAGGCTCCCAGAGATCACATTATAATAATTTGGTTTGAAGATTACTGGTTGAAGGAGCTACTGAAGTGGAAAATTAAAAGAAAATTAGTTTTGGACGTTTAATGAGAGATTCATCCATCAAATTAAAACTTTGAATAGAATTTAAAAATCTTTAGTTGTGGAACCCTTATTTCTTCTTCCCTATTAAAGGAGAGGGGGAGAATCTTTCCACAGACATTTTGGGGTTTTAATAGTTAGGTTCTTCAATTTTCCTGTTCATTGCTGTTCACAACTTTTTTCCCAAACTCACCAAGATTTTCACATGTAGAAGATTGCTCAGAAATTGCTTCTGCAATATCATTCCTAATCACCAACAAACATGCAGGTATTTCAGCCACACCAGGGATAGGATTGAAGATGATTCACCCTTGGATTAACACCAGCCTCTTCAATGCAAGGTGATGAGTTTCAGTCACATTAATTTCTCAGCCAGTTTTGTAGAAATGCTAGAAGCTAGCACAGCATGTGAGTAATATGATACACAACTCTACTAATATAAATGATAGCTTAGCTGTAGAGTTGGTGAACAAATGATTTGCTAGTGTAACCTAATACTCCAGTCTAATTTGATGTTGCTAGAGGCTGAAAGGAGACACAAATGCAAGATGTAAATTTCTGTTTAATGCAGTGTTTGATAGCCACAGACGGCTACACTTGTAGGCCAAGACAAGTAAAAAAAGGTAACTTTATGGACTGGAGATATTTTGCAAGGTTTTTACTGCCTGGAAAAGAAAAAGAAAGATTTAGGTCAGAACAAAAATGTGAAGCGGGAAGTATGGAAGAGATGCACAAATGATTTGTATCAAATACAAAATTCAGCTTATTTCAGATTTAATTCTTTAAGGAATCTGAGTTTGTTTTTGTGAAGGTTGTCACCATTTACACTGCGACTTCTCTGCAATATTATTTTTATAGCCAAACATCTCCATTCATCAAATGATGTAGCATTTATTTTTTTCTTTAAAGAGTAACTCTGTGAATCTACAGGACTTGACTTTAGTTGTTAATTCCCAGCATCTTCAGAACATAATTCAGAGTCTTGCTCCTTGCTTGAATGGAATTATCTGAGTTACCAGTTGGTGATTTCCCTGTTACTGGTCTTTTTTGAATGGCTGGATTTAGAGTCTGTTTAGCATTTGCCACCTTACTTTCTAGATCTGGAAGCTCTTTGGGTTTTTTGAGTTCCCTGGAGTAAAATGAAAACAGGAAAAATCTACTATCCCTTCTGCTTTTAGTGAAATCTCTCAGGGGACTCAAAGACTGGAGCTCTGTGAATTACACCCTTGTACACAGGAGTCCTTGGGCTGCCTTCAGTCATTCGTTAGTGATTAAAGGAATAAATGTTTTAATGTAAAGGTGCTAAGAATTCAAGAGATGACCAAATGCTTGAATCTGAACAAAGAAATATTGGCTCCTTTCCAAACCTTCTGAATCAAACTGCAGGGGTTCATTTTGTGAACTGAACCCTGCAGGATTCACACAGCTGTAGAGAGAAATATAACACCTAGTCCAAGTGAAACAATTCCACGATCTAGCAAAGAATTCCTAAACCACACAAGATACATAACTTGCTTTGTGAAAGTCTTGTCTTCACTCTTTAATCTTTATGCAATTTATCCATTTATTGTCTATGTCCATTTATTGTCTACATCCTTACTAACAGTAAGTGACTGTTCTTTACTTGAGGACAAATCATGAAACCTACAGTGAGGCTTTCTTCAGGCAAATTGTTGTTGAAGTCTCTAGAAGGTAGAACTTTGCTCCAGTAAAATCTGAATGAGGGTCTTATGTTATGACCTTGAATGACTTTTACTGACTTTTTAATAAAGTACTTAAATAAAATCAATAGAGCTCTGAGCTGAGTCACCATTCATTTTTTCAGAATTCTGCTTTCTTCATAATAAAGGCCTATTAGTTTGCAAAGTAAGGACTAAAGAAATTGTAGATGGCTAAATTGTGCCAGAGTGGATTATTGAATTAGTGATGTAGAGGAAAACATAAATAGAAATCTAGCTAGATTACAGGAAATCAGGCATACTTAATTGTTGCACTTGGAGAATGTATTTTTTTATGTTGTATATGCAAAGAGGAAATTGAGAAGTACGGTTTTTGCTTCTGGAAGACAGATGTATTTACCAAAATGTATAGTTTCTCAATATTGTAAAGTCTTCAATGATTAGGTCTTGTGCTTCCCTTTATTTTTGCAGTAGACAGACAGAACTCAAGAGAATAGTTCTGAAAATAATTCATATGCATATATATTCTGTTCAAAGTGGAGGTGTAAATGGAAAACAGCCTTTCTTCTTTTTAACATCATTGCCTGTTTCACCTTGAAATTTGTTAGCCTTATTAGTAACTAAATAAGCAATAGCGTTTTGCTGCTGTAGCTCTCTCTTGAACACTAAGTAGTAAGCTGAATATAAATTAAAGGAGTACAAATTAGGAAAGCACTATTTTGAGGTAGAGTTCTCTGATGAAACAACCACTGCATGTCTTCCCTTGCTTAGCTCTCTTTCTTTTTTAAAAGCATGTATCCTAGTAACATGGGATCCACAAGCATTTAACAAATTGTTCTAAAGAGCTAATATTCATTGTGTTAAGAAGTATTTCATTTCCAGTCGTAATTTATCTGGGTTTGGCTTCCATTTTTTATCTTCTTACAGCTTTATCCACCATGAAAATGAGCCCTCTATTGTCAAACAAATCATCCCATACGTACATGCAAAACATAGCAATGTTCCAACAGCACATTAGAAAGTATGTATAGTGCAATAGGTATTTTAACTCACTTTGTTGTATTATTAGTAAAAACCTTTTTGCTTACTTTAATTTAGATTATCTCGTAGGTGGACATTGTTGCTAACAATTTTTCAACAAATTTAATGCAACTAAATCTCTGTATGTGTCACTGTGTTCTAGCAAAATAAATGAGACACATACTGTGCAGTTTCACCAGACCTGGAGCAGACGTGGAAAAGATATAAATGTGTCAGTATTACAGGAGGGAAAATACATAAATGCACATGGTGACTCTCTTAAGTCTTGGGCTCAGTGTGATACTAATTCATTTTGGTGACATTTGGAAAACTTCTCCCAACATTAATAATAAGTTTATAGTGGGGGGTAATTCTGACAGACACAGTGTTGAAATAAAAACTAGAAAGAATGTCCATCAGATTTTACAGGTGCATAGAACATGCATTTGCAGTTGATTGATGATCTTTTTGTTAAAGGTTGACATAATGCTGAATGGAATGTTTTGTTTATATATGGTGGTCTAGTTTATTGACCAGTACCAAAATGTATGACCAATTTGGGACTTCATACAGTGTCTCTTTTTCTTCTTCTTTATTTCTTTTCACTGGAAGAAATTTCTGTGTTTGTCTTCTCTTATGATTATCAGGATATGGATGCTCTTTGACTATTTTATAAATATTATTTTCTTGAAATAATTTTTTCTTTAAATCTATTCACTTGAACTGAAAATTTAGACAAACAAACCAGAATTTTAAGTAATATTTAGGAATAGGATTCTGAGATCAACCTTCTGTGCAAATGTTATAGAAATTAGTTTTTTCCTGAAAATGACAGTAACAGTTGGCATCTAATTTGAATAGATCTTCTGTTTGACTATTTCTTTTTAATTTCAATTAAAGAAAGAAATCTGAAAGAAAAAGAAAGATCTGAAGATGTATATCCCCAGTGGTTGTAAATGGAAGAACTAAAAAGGTGGCACCAGTATTTAATAAAGAAGTTGATTTGTTTCTTCTAGAAGATCAAATCAGTGGAAGAAGGGTTGTCTTTAACCTCACTTTCCATTCAAAGTCTTAAGACCAAAATGAACTCTCAACTGAAGAAGCTACTTATCTAAATACTAAATTGGTTTTGAAATTATGAAGTGTTGTACACTCAAAGCCATTCTTTATATTAATTTATATATATATATATATTCCAATTTAAGCTTTCATGTTAACTCCAGCATGTACGTTGCTCTTACTTGTAATAAGTGTGAAATGAGAACCATTTCAGTTCTTCAGTTAGTTTTGTTAGCAAAAGTTGGAGTCTCTTGGTACCTTTCAGTCCAAACTGATATTGACTCTGAAAATTGGGTGTTTAAAAGTTTAAATAAAACTAATTAAAAATCCTAATACCAACTTTGTCCTTGAAGGTTTAGGTATGATTCTGTCTTCCTTGAGACTGCACAATTGTATTGGTGTTTATTCAGGAAATAAAAAGTGTATCAGTGTATTGGAGATATTACGCAGTTTGTTGGTCTGCTTTCATCTTCCTTGTTTCAAAATATCTGTAGAATTGTAAACTCAGTGTACTTCTCCTAGGGCAAAAAGGAGATGCTTATTAAAAACATTCCCCTTCATTAGCTGTGCCAACAAAACATAGAATCCAAAACTGCCCTGGATCATCGAAGTGTATGGATTGAGATATAGTCAGGGAAATTATCTGGTTGTAATCCAACAAAGTCTGAAGAAAATCTAACAAAAATATTTAAAAAGTAGTTAAGAAATAAAAGAGCTATGTGTATCTAGGTTTCAGATACAACAGTGTGTCAGTTAATCCAAAACCACAACAAATGCTCCCAGGCATGTGGGTCTCAGTGCAGTGACCTTTGGGGCTGTCCAGAGCAGGGCCAGGAGTTGGACTTGATGAACCTTGCAGGTTCCTTCCAATTCAGCATATTCTAGGATAGGTTCAAGTTCTTTTATTCTTCATAAATGCAGAATATTTTATACATTTTTTGTTTTTCACCACACCTTAAGAAAAACAAAGTTAGGGAAGTTAATAGCACCCAAGTGGATCAGGTAATCTTGGCTCTTCTCAAAGAAATAAAGAGTGTGTGGTCTTTTCACAGTCAGACAGTTTGTCTTGTGAAAAGACCAGATTTCTGCCTGATGTTCATTTTATAGACTCCTATATTTAAGTAGTTAATATTATAATTCTTAGATTTTCCACAGACACAGGACTTAATCTATTTAAGAGTTGTCCTCACTAACCAGGACCTACGTGGAAGAATTTAGCTAAATTATGTCTGCTCTATACACCTGATTTTACTTCTGAAAGAAATTGATTTAGAATCTTTTCCAATCATGTTCTGGTAATGTTCATGTTCCTACAATAAAGGTGGAAGCCTTAACCAGGTGATATTCCCCCTTTTTGTCTTCTGAATCCAAATCCATAAAGATGTGATCCTGATTCATTGTATACAGCCTCTCAATAGTCTTTAGGGTGCTGTAAGCTTTGTTTTGTTTTCTTTCTTACCAGCCTAACAAGTAAATGTAGAAGTCAGATAGTGGTAGTGAGTCACAACACATTCTTTTCTGCTAGGACCAAAGACCTCCTCTTCCTCATAAGAAGGAATTTAAAGAATTGGAAGAATCACAGATACATGAACTGACTTTGTAAAAAGGGAGGACTTTGTAAAAAGTGAAGGAAGTAAAGCTTTATGAAGCAGAGTGGAGGATGTTTTCTGTGCTCTACAAAATTTTGAAATGAGACAGTACAAATGAACTTCAGTATAACTGTAAGAATATTTGAATGTGGATCTTGAAGAATTTTTCGATTAAAGCAACCTGTAGTGATAAGTGATGTAATTTATTTTTAAAACAACTTGTGTCAGCAATTATTTAGGTATTCAGTGTATTCATCCTTCTGCATACTGAACTTTTCCCGAGTACCTCAGAAAGTAATAAACATTTTGCTTATTTCTGCATAGTGTTTACTGACGTTGATTTATAAGGAACTCAATGAAAAGATATTCTATTGTTCTTTCTTTTGTCTTTTTAGTGGATTCAATCTGTTGTGTGTACAGGACTCAGTGTAGTTATCAGGCTGATCAACTAATCCACATTATTTAAAAAGTTGGACTATCCTACTATTTAAATTGAATGTCAGAGGGGACATAGTTAGAAGAAGCATTTAAAACTCTGTTCTGTTTTGTGTAATTGTGGGTTTATGTAGTTTAACACTGTTGCATAGTGCTTTGATCCCTTTCCTTACAGACCAAAGACTGTTTATCAATGTTTGGTTTTGCTTCTTTGAATTTATAATTCTAAATATTTGATTAATGATAAAATTTTAATATTGCTTTATTTTCTTCCCCACACTTAAAACTACTCGAACTGCAGGCTCTTTAAAAGAAGGTGTGGGCTTCCAGTTCAGTGGTTAAATTACTTTTTATCTGCAAAAACAAGTAAACTGTAATGAACAGTGTGACTATCAATTTGACAACTGTTAACTGTTGCCAGGGAATTTTCTTGGGTTTGTGATATTCCTCCAGTGAATACTTTGGTTTTAATTGGGACTTTGTGACTTTTGCAATGCTTAGTTTGGCATATAACTCCCAAGTTCAGGAATAATTGGCTGGTGTTTCTGCTATTTATCATGAGGCAGTGCAGATAAATGCTCCAATACTTGCACTGATTTGAGTATAAAATAATGTCATCGATGTCGTTTGCTTTTCTGTTATACTTCAAATGTAAATCAACTCTTGTATAAACTTTGTATAATGTGGAACTTGAAAATATGGAAACTAATATTTTAAGACCACAAGCAAACTCCTGTGCTATACTGAATTCAGAATACTGGAAGGGAAATAACTCTTTATGAGAAGTGAAATTACTGATTAAAATATTTCTGTACTGTAACATCATTTTAAATAATATGCCATCTAAGAATATATTTTGTGTATAATAACTTTAAGAAACTTAAAGTGCATGCAGGTAGATATTCAGGGCTTTCTGTGCAAGGAAGTTTAAACATACATCAGGTGTCAGAGTCTGTTGGAAAACTCTATGTCATGCAATTCAGAGCAGACCTGGTAAATCTATTCATCATGAGCTGCAGACCACCACTGTGTTTGCACTGCAGAAAGCTGGCCTTTCTTTTCTGGATAATAAATGATTACAGAACTGGAAATGAGTCAGACCTTTCAGAGCAGCCAAAGACAAACTATCATTGATTCCAGTCCTCTTGATTCACCTGTACATATTCCATGTATTACTCAGGTGCTAAGCAGAAGTGCTTTTTGTCTTTGAGGCTGAATGGCCCTTTAGTTTAAATTAGGGACGTTCACTGGTCTTCCCTGAGAAAGTAAAATAAATTTGCTAGTGGTTACTAGTTGTAAAAAGCTGTTAAAATACACAAGTTATGCCTCATTTCCAGTGAAATGCTGTGACTTAAGAACACTCATTTATTGTTACACAGTATGCTGCCAGACGGTCCAGGTAGATGAAACCTGATTCTCTCTCTTATTGCTTTAAGCATTTCATTATCACTTGTGGGTTGTTTCAGAAGACAAGGAAAATATAAAACTCCTTGGAGTGAAGGAGTAACTTGCAGCTGAGATTTTTTGTGGGTTGTTGGAGGTTTTTTGCAATAAATTGACTGCATTTGACCTTTGACTCAGGAGGACTTTATGGTTTTCTATTACTCAAGAAATGTTTCCATAATGACAGTGCTATGAGAGGTGAGATGCATAAAAGAAACTGTGATGTAATGAAACATGAAGAGACACACATGAAATACTAAAAGCTTGACTGGGCAAGTCAGCCTGTGTCAGCAGTAATGCTGAGAACATCTATCATTGCAGAAGCTGTGCCCAGTCTGTGATACCCTACTGCAAGCTAGGTATGTAGTCAGATTGCTGAAGTGAAGCCCTTTTTCACTGACCTGTTACAATGATATGAAGTGTTAAATGTATTTGTAGATAAGCCATCTTGTTTGCTATCTCTAGACAGCAAGCTGTTACTGATTGATTCCTACCTTTGCTTTCCCAAAGTATTTTTAGTGATTTTTTATGAATACTTGTATTAACTACATACCTTGAATTTTGCTATTTTGTTGTTCTAATGATGACATTAAAAGTTAGACATTAACAATGGTGTGAAATAAGTCACAACTGTTCTCTTATTTAAATGCAGTTGAATAACTTTTTAATAGTCTTTGAATTCATGGGAAGTTATGTCCATACTCAAACAGATTATAGAAAAGTTCACTTCATTTTGAATTGTATTTCCCTGGTATTAATGCCTGACATCTCTTAAAGACATGACAATTCCATTTCCCAAGTTGCAGCTGCTTTTAGGAAACATTGAAAGCCTTGCAGACATCTGCCATTTAATAGGTTGCTGATTCTGATTAAAGATTTCAACACTAGACTTTGATTACCTTGTATGTTAGAAAAACAACTTACAATAGGCAATTGTATTTGAATAAGTATTGCTGTTCACTATTAAAGTTAGTACAGGCTAGTTAGTTAGAATTAACCTAGCTGAAAAAAGTAGCTTTGCATTTACAACTTTCCTGGTCTCTTATGTTAGTGGTATATATAATTATCAGCTTGTTAACAGGTTGTTGGGGTTTTCTTTCCTTTTTTTTTTTTTTAAGAAGAAATAGGAAAACTTTGAAATTACTGGTATCATAAATCCTTCTGTTTTCAACAGCATATTTTCTGTTTTAAATTGTATTAAATTCTGCAACAATTATTCCTATATATTTTGGGGTCTACTTAAATTTTTTCACCATGCTAACACAAAAGCAAGTAATTATTAATTTTATCTTCATAGGATGCTTCTGAGGCAGTAGAGTTCTAGCTCAGTTACACAGCCAAGGAACTGCAGCATCAGAAAGACTGAGTGGCATACATAGGTCACACAGGAAGCCCTGTGGTTGGGCTGAGGATTGACTCTGTCTTATTGCATCTTTTGTTTACAGTGACACATGAAACAATTTGTTATTTTAATTTTCATTTCATGATTGTGATAGTTTGGGTTTCTTATAAAGTTAATAAAACTTCCAATAAATCTTTAGAGTAAATCCTGATCTTCAAAATTAAATCCTGACCATGGCTGTCTTTTTCTGTTAACATTTTTTCTAAAAATTTTTTAAACATTTTTTTTTACTATTTTAATTTTTTTTTTTTTTTAAACTCTTGTATATGAACTTCCCACTTTAGAAGAGACAGGAAGTAAAAGGAGAAACTGCAATATCTTCAACCTAAAGAACTCAGACCGGCAGGAAATGTCACAAAAAATTCGTCACAATATTTTCAACGATGAGTCATTTTAGTCAGGTATGGGAGGAAAGAGAAGCACAAGACGTGAGGCTCTGAGCCCCGGCAGTTTGGGGGATGGGGCTGTCCATTTTTAGCTCAAAGAAATTTGATAGGGTTGGGATGACAGCAACACCACCACCCTATCTTAATGAGAAAGTGAGGGAAGCAGATGACCAGCTGTGTAAAAACCTACTAACCACATTTCTCTGCCCTCAATAGACCATTCTTGTGCAACCATCTCCATTGCTTTAGGCACTTTCTAAAGTAGTTCCACAGTTTTTGCTGTCCTCACCCTGAACGTGGATGATTTGGACATGTGTTTTGGACGTGGTTGAATTGCCATCACATATTCAGGGAAAAACCCAAACTTTCTTCAACTGCTGTGTCCTCACAGTGTGCATGTCAGAGGGCTTTTAAGGTCTGTGCAAAGAAATACGGGTTGTAGAAAACTCCATTTCATTTTACACCAAATGGATCTAATTCTGCTGTCAGAGGGAAATATTTTTTCTTTCTTCTGCTTATTAGCAGGTACTGTACTTTTTCTGGTCTTTAAAAGTTCCTTATTCATCTGTGTTTTCTAAAGTATTTTACAAAATACAGTGAGGGTAAAGAGTAAGTCTGTGCTGAACTCTTCATTCTCCAGCTTTAGGAAACAATTAGAGCAACTTCTGGAGTTGGTTTTAATAATTAATATCTTGTAAAGAAGGCATAGAGGATTAAAATGGATTCCTCACACCCAGAGTTTTGAAACTTTTAACTGCTTGCTTCTCTAGATGAAAAAAATTGTTATACCGAAAGTAACTTTTTAATTTATAACACTTATTATTTATCTATCATTGGAGATGCCCCTTCATGTTTTAATTTAAAGTTTGGCATAGTCTATTTTAAATATCAGTCAATATTGCAAATATTTTAATATTGTTTAAATTCCATGTTCTATGAACTCTAGGTTACAAAATGTTGCATTTTAGGAGGGAATTCGAAAACATTTTGCCAAATCTTTTTTTAATTTCTTTGTTTGATCGTGCCCTCTGATGTTTGCTTTCCGGCTTTGAATAGTCTAGCAAACACGTTGTAAGGGCACTGTCTGAAAGTACAGGCTATAAGCACATATTGCTGACTACTCACAGAATTTGAATTATAAATATTTGTTGCAAGCAGTTCTAATCACTGAGTTTAGTATGAAAGGGAAGAGAGTGAGCAAAAACTGTCACTCACCAAGGACAAAACAGTACACCATATTATTGCCACTTCTTTTAAAGTGCACAAAGTCACATGAAACTCATGGTTCACCTCTTACAAATGATGCAAGCAATATGCAAGAAAAAAATACATTGTTTTCACTAAGTAAAAATGTATACTACAGCTCGTATGACTATGACATCTATCAAGTTTATTCCTTTCCTCTGTAGATGTGATATACACATAGTGTATGTGGAAAGAAACCTTTTCCTTAAAATACTCTGTGTCAAAACAAAAAAAAAACCAAAATTATTGACTTGCTGTAAATATGGTTGAATGGAAATCTTGAACGAAATTTTGCAGTTTTATAGTAATTTCTGATTTCTACAGCATTTCAGGTTGGAGGGGCGTTTTGGCTGGCTATTTAGTTGTTTAGAATCAAGATCAATTGTACATTTACTATTGAGTAAAAATTCATTATTGGTATTTTCAAAGTCTTCTGCTCGTAGAAAGCTGTGGACTTTGTATTTTAAGTCTTTTGAAAAGTCCATTGTAAGGTAGGATATTATGAGCCTTTTTTTTTTTTTAATGTGAAACTTAGCAGAATGAATCTATTTTCAGATTGGAGCATTAATAACAAATCTGCTTCACTGAAAGCAAGCAAGAGTGAAATGACAGTGTCAGGTAATACAACACCATGAAGGCACCTCATATAAGCTTCTGTGCATATGCCTTGTTTCTTATAATAATAATGCTTTGTGGTGACCTGCTTTCATGCACGTTCCCAAAGAATTTTCTAATTGTCACAAAACTAATGTGGGTTACTCTGTGTTGCAAAAAAAAAAGACTTTATAAAAATGACCATCCAAGAGAAATCTATACTTCCTACATTTTTCTCAAATTCGTGTCTGTAGACAAGGAGGAGGTGGTTATACAGAGTTTCAGATGATGGAATAGAATAGAAAATATTCTTGAAAATACAGCTACTGAATGATTTCAAGTAGAAGATAACATCTTTAAGTGTTTCAGTAAGTTGTGTTAGTTTTCCTTCTTTGAAAATCTATTTTAATAGTCAGTAACAAAATGCCTATTCCCAAAACCTTTTTCCTCTCTTGCCATATTAGAACAAATGGAATGGAGTCCCATAGTATGTCTACAAGTCTTCACTCTGTTTCTGCTGCACAAGAAAGGTTGGGGAAGATGGCAGCATTGTCTTGGTTTGAGTTTTGACAACAAAATCCTGAAGCAAAGCTTTTCCCTTCGTTCTAAATCACAGGCACTAATATAGTGAAAAATATTGGCAAAATTTCAATTAAATATTTACCTGCTCCTATGTCAAGAATTTATCTGAAAAAATAGTTTTACTTGAAATTGTACAATTGAGGAGTCTAATCCATGTATATATTTACACTGAATTATTAACTCAGTGACTTAAACTTTATAGTGTAGATGCATTTTCATGTCTCTGAAGCACCACATGTGCAGCCTTTCTTTGTCAGTACAAAAACAAGGTGGTGTGTTCATTGCAGAAGTCAAAAGAAAAGTTGGTTGCACAGTATTTTTTTGTCTTTATTCTGCGTGTTGTCTACACTATCAGTCAGCCCCTCCACCTGAGGCTTTTCTCCTACATCCCAGGCTATAAAATATGCAATGTTTACATTCAGATTTAAAATGTAATAGCCAACAGTACAATGAAACAATGAAAAGATATGTGCAGATGCAAAGGCTCTGTAGGTCTGTCTTTAGAATTCTAAGAGGACTTATGTCAGCAGTAGAGCCGGTTCTTATGTTTACATGTCTCTTTCAGGAAATCAATATAAAATCTGAAGTATATTTTACTGTTGTTAAAAGTGTAAGTAACTTTAAAGTAATCCTATTCTACTACCTTTATCCGCTAGGTGACAGCACAGCTCTTTTACCTTTTTTTATTATTACCCCTAGGTGCTTTTATAAAAAGTAGTTCAGCACGAACTTTTAAGAACATATTCTTTCCAAGTGAAAAGTATGTGCTGTGCATGCTTCTTTTAATCAGTTAAATTTTCATATAGTAAAGAAAATTTTCATAGAATAGTTACTTTAGTTAATGCAAATAAAATTCTTTATCATTCATCAAAGTTGTTTAACTGTGAGAAATGGTGCAGAGTAGCTTAATTGTGGTCTGATAAATAGCTATGGAAAAGCAAGTCCTGGAAATAACTGGGGAAGAAAAGCAGTTTTCAACCCCAAGGTAAGATATGCAGCACGATTATACTTTTGCCTATACTATTGACCTGTAAAAAGAGCTTAAATTAATAAAGCTTTCTTCTTAATGAATAATAGATTTTGCAGTGCAGTAAGCCTGGTTTACAGCGATTTAATTAGAGATGCACTACTTTCAGTATTGTATTTTATAATTCATTTGTCTTCTACTCTTGTAGTTACTTCCAGTTTTCTGGAAATTCTTGAGAAGCCCAAACATTGGGAAGAAAACAGGAAATAAAGTTTGCAGAATTGTATTTCCATACAAAATTGCACGCATTTTGAAAACTGATCCTGGCTAAAATTCATTTCACTGCTGTTCTGTGCTTGGGTCAAGTTATGTCTCCAAGTGTCCACAGACAAGTCAGTGAATGCCCTGTGCAAGATTAAATGTACTGTAAATACTAACTTTCCTATATATATATATATAAAACATATAATTATATAATTAATTTAAAACATAATTTGTCAGGTTTAAAGACTTTACATGTTTCTGGAAGCCAAATTCAAGTATTAAAAAGGCACAAGTGCCCCATTATTATTTATGATAATTTTTTTAAAGTATATTTGATGATAATATTTCACTAAATGAGATTATGTTATGTTACACTGCCAAGTTGCTTGTTGTTCAACGGTGGGATAATTGCATGTTCATACTAAATTGTCTTGACGCTTAATAAAGAATAAAAAATTGTTACACAGCAGAACTGTTTTCTTCTATCATTCTTCTGCTGCATTCTGTGAATAAGTCTTTAAAATAAATACCTAAATATGTACAGTAGGCAAATTAAATAAGGAAAATTAATATAATAAAAGATGCTGGTCAATAAGTAAAATGAAGTAACTTTACTGATTTGATGGGTTTTCTTACCAAGCATCTTCAATAGAAACCTTCTAGAAATCTGGATTTTAAATATTTAGGCAAAACAGACATGTAATAATTTATAAAGAGGCATTCCTGTAAATAAATTTCAGTATGCCTTACAGAGCTGATTACCAGCTGAAATTTTGACAAGATTTATGCTCTGGTTACTAACCTTCTTCCCCAAAACAGTGCAAGTTTGAATAGAATTTGGCCCATTTATGTTTAATGGCTGAGGACCATGTAAGGCTTACACATTTAAAATTTATGATAGAGCAATACAAAGGATTGCTTTGTACATTGACTTAGAATTTCTAGCAACATTAAAGGCTGGTTTATTTCAGGGCTTCTAGTAAAATTCTGTGGTTCACCTTTGAGACATCATTTTATATACATGTATATAACTGTTATTTTTTTTGTCTTATTACAACATGGAGTATGAATATTTCATTTAAAAGAAAGAGTTCCTCCTCCTCAATTCCATCATTTTCCTGTTTTTTTCTCAGAGGGTAGAGATCAAATACCCAATTTTGCTACCTAGTCAACTGCATTCCCATTGTAATAGTTTTCTTCTAGGCACACAACAAAAACTAAATACATCCTCTGGCTGCACTGCATAAGGAGCACTTCTGCACCTTTCAGTTTAACTGTAAAACAGTTACATGAGAAAGCTCTCATGCCTGATTTTAAGCACTTATGCCGGTAACTAAACAAAGTTACCAAGTTCTCTTACTGAGAAAGAAGAGATTGCAAATAAAATACATTTCCAGAAATGTTGCATTTTTCTGCAACATTTAAGAATAAATAATTTATTACAAATAATTTAGAGAATAAAACTAGCAATTCTATTCATAACTTCTAGTTAAAAATGTGTCACTTTCATAATAAACTGGCACTTTGGGGTGTTTATGACTGTACTCAGACATTTAAAAATCAAGTAGAGAAGCTATGAGGTGTTTTTGTGGGAGTTACTTTTTAAACTACGTATTTGAAAAAATAGTTGTACATTCTTGGGTTGTACATACATAGAAATTAGTGGTTTTCAGACATATTTCTTTTAATTTGTAAACCAAAGAATATTTTATTTTTCCAGATAAAATTTTAAAACCCCATAGTTCTTAAAATTATCAGTGCTAACAAAGTAGCATCTTGACTTTTGGAAATAATTGCTCTCTGAGAATGATTTTCCAGAAAGAAACTTTCCTGAGCTCTGTCATACCATTAGTTTCTAAGCAGAACAGAAGTTACCTAAAAATTTCTTTTTAAGGGAGGCTGGTACAGTACAGCTTCATGTACCAGCACCCTGCTCCCGTTTCTTACCTTCTTCATATAACACTAATGACTTCAGTTAAGTTGCTTGTGATTTATAGCAGTCCAAGAGAAACACCAGGTTGGTCATGCTTTTAGCAGCTCTTTCTACAAAATAGGATGTGAAACAATACCTTCACTACTAAAGCCTGGTCATCTCTATTCCGTGTTTCACAGGAAAAATTGATGGCTTGATTCTGAGCTTGCTGAAATCTTTAAAAGCAAGGCTTTTCTGTCAGCTTCAGCAGGTGTGAAGTCAAGCCCTTTGTTCTGATTTTGCAAGGATTTATGTGCACACTGATGTATATCCATTAATTTCACAGAACCAAAGTCATTGCTGATTTGAGGTGCCTGAGTTTTAGCAGTATTTGTATTTTTACTTGCAAAAATTATGGTTCCATTATAAGTTGGAGTTCTGTCATTCACAATGAAGGCTTAAAAGCTATTTTTCATTCTTTGCAATTTCCAGTGCAACTTTGATTTTCTCTTTGCAAAAGAAAACTTGCAAAAGAAAAAATTCTGGAGCATAAGAAAAGGAACAGATCGATGGAGGCAGAGGAGTAAAACATCATTGTTTGTAGAGTATACAAAAATGAAATACCGAGATTAAAACAAAATGTAGTAGGTGGAAAATGAAGATGACTGCAGTTTTTTCAGCAGCAACAATTACCTCTGCTTTTGAAATGGTTGAGAACCTCATAATAGTGGAGGTATTTATACTTCTGACATCACTGGGAGAACAAGCCCCATTTTGCAGCAGAATGCTGGGGCACAGACCTTACAAGTTACCTGAATTCTTTCAGAGTTCTCCAATACTGCATGAGCCTTTGCTCTATATGAAAGCCATTGCACCATCTGCCATCTTCTAGCTGAAGAGCATCTTGGTTTCTTGCTGCTAGCACATAATGTTATGATTCTCCCATCTTTTTTGCAGCACTTTAACATAAAAGTTATATTTCTGTTTATTGGTCTCATTCAAAGTAATTTATGAAAATGCATTAGTTACCTGAACAATGAATGCCTCAATCCTTTCTTCTTTATACCTTGAGGTGCTCTGTCTGTGCTTCCTAATGCTATCCTGTGACCTTGCTAGCTTTTCTCATGTGCTCTTACATTTGGGCAAATGCAGCATGAGCTGCAGCTATTTGGTGCATCGACTGTATAGTCAGAATAGAAAATAACACCTGCAACTGGCTATGTGGCTCTGCCAAGCAATTCCTAATCCTAAAAGTTTCGCTTTTGATAAAAGTTGTTAAGTGTTAGACTAGAAAAGTGTCTCATTTGACTTCACAGCAGCTAATTTACTTTTAAATTTAAAATTAGTCCAATAAATAGAAGAATCCTGTCTGTTTAAGATACCTTGCTCTGGTAAATGTAATTGAAAATGGCCAGTGAATTCAAGGTGTTGAGAATAGTTGAAGTTGGAGACTGTTGAGTCCAACCTCCTGCTTAAGGCAGGGCTGGCTAGAATAGATTGCCCAGGGCTGTGCCCAGTTGGGTTTTAAGTATCTCTGAGGACAATGTCTCCACAACACCTGTGGGCAACCTGTTCAGTCTTACCATTACAGAATACTCTTAGGTGAGGCAGAAATTCCTGTATTTCAGTTTTCCCCCTTGCCTCTTGTCCACACATCTGGGCACCACTGAAAAAGGGCAATCTCCTGCCCCATGAGGTATTCATACACATGGATGAGATTCCCCTGAGTTTTCTCTTCACAAAGCTGAACAGTGCCAGATACATGAGAAGCTCCAGTCCCTTAATAACCTTCTGAGCTCTTTGTTTTACTCACTCCACTTTGTCTCTGTCCTGTACTCTTCAAGTACAAGACTGCACATGTTTTCTGTACCTGTTTGTACAGTTCAGTACTGTTGAATGCATTTAAGCTTTACTTAGTAGCAGTAGGAGTAATTTATTTTCTTTTTGTACATCAACCCAAAAAATTTTTAAAGTATATTTTCTTTGATTTTTACCTGTTCATAAAATACTAAAATTTGCAGAAGCTGATGAAGGAATATAGCCCGTACTGTAAGGAGAATATGTTTGTGGTTATGCAAAGGAACAGCATCTTTTCTAGCACTAATCACACTATTTATTGCTCTGGATATGTGAATTTGAATCAAGGAATTTGCTGTGTTGAAGAAAAATAATATTGGAATCCAGTCTTCTGATTATACCCAAAATTTTAATGAGGCTTTTTCAGGCTACTGACTTCCCTTTCACACAGAAGTGCTACAACTATGTGACATTTCAAACTTTCTGAATGCATTATTTCACTGTATCGTGAGTGCAAAAATAGAAGACTATAAGTAGTATATTTGACTATATAAAATGTAGTTATAACTTTGAGTACATCTATCTATGAAGCTAAATACATATACAATATACATAATACATATATCTATGAAAAAATATAAAAATACAGAACTGACTTGAAAAAATGTTTTAATTCTCCCCTTTTGATTCTGTTGGACTCTCAGACATAACTGATTTTCAAAGATGCCATACTATTCCTCAGCTGTGCACTGTGTCATTCTACAAAATGTTCTGTTGCATTTCTGTAGCATATGATTGCTTTTACTGATCTGAATAGTTTAGATTGGAAGACTAAAGGACAAATGTACTGACTATGAATGGTGCTCATTTATAGATTTTTATGTTACATGTGGTCCAGTAAGCGTGACATACATTTACATCTTATCAAATTTCATTTTTTACATCATTATTTGTACTCGACCTTTGGGTTACCCATCCCTTGGTTAAAGAAACATGGTGCATTGAAATACAAAAGTGTCAAGTGTGAGAAAATCATAGAGAACAGTCTTAGCTGAGTCTTCACAAAGTCAGGCAGGAGGGAAAGAGAACAATGCTAACTACCAAGAAAATTACCTCTGAGGATTTCTCCAGTTGTAGAGATACTTTAATTTTGAAATTTTACAGGAATCACCAGCCAGTATTACAACACAGACTCTGAATCTACAACTGTTGTGGTTATTATTTATTTCGTATCATGCAATTTGTTTATGGAATAGTGTTTTCTCCAACTACAATAATCATAATGCATTGTGCCCTAAGTGGCACTTTATTATAAGTTCCCCTCTGAAATAAGCATTATTAAAAAAAAAATAAATATATATATATATATATATAAAGTTATCTTCTGTAAGATACTTGTCTGTCAGGATTCTTGCTGATCAATATACTTTGAAATGCAGGTAATAATGGAGGATTTATCTTCAGTCAGAAACGTTTCTGGGGAACCTGCAGTTAGTGACCTAAATTGAAAAGCATAATTATGACCTCTAAGTAATTATTTAGGTAGTTTAATTGAAGAAAATAAAAGAAAAATACTAATTTTTCAATTAATTAGTGATTCTTTAATTTGAAAGTGGAAATAGGAAAGAATTAGTTTTTAAACAATCTATATATTTACATGTTAATTATTTTTGCAGTGTATCAAATTAGTACCTCATCCAGCAAAGATTATAGTATTTTCCTGAAAACTTGGTGTTAATTTTTTTTCTGGATAAGTACATAAATGTAAAGGTCCAAATATTTAGGTTGGGTCAGACTTTCAGGAGGTCAGAGCCTATAAGTATGCACAAATGAGGATTGCTTTCTTCTAATCGCCTTTTTTCCTAGCTTGTCAAGTAATGTAAGCAATTAATACACAGGAAATGGATTTTAAAACTTTATTTGAGTGATAATGCTGAGTACTGTAGTTTAAAGAGAATACCTGCCATTAAATTGCTCAGAAGCAGTAAGAAAGGAAACATCAGAGCAAGATAAACTTAAGGCAGTAGTCAGTGGAGAACTGATAGAAACATTTTCAGTGGAAAAGCATTTTACACCATTTACTCTACTTTAAAAATCCCGGTGAGATTATATTAAAGCCTCGGTTTTCCTCCTTCCCTTTTCAGGGGGTTCATAAGTAGTAGAAGAAAAAAGCTTAACTAAATAAAAATCTTCACATAGTACTGCTGAAGGGCTTTGCCTAATTATTTGAATTCATGTAATTCTCATGTTTAGTTACCATATGCAGTCTGAGAATTTATTCAGGCAATATATATTGAAGTTAATAGATTTTACATGTTTATGTGCAAACTAAGTAAACTATGTATATTTTGCTAGTTTTACAGATCTGTGATACTGTTTAAAGTTCAGTATTTCCCCAGTTTTAATCAGTCAGTTATGATTCATTCATATGTTGGAGGAAAACTGTTGTGGTTCTCTCTGCACAAAGGATCTTTCTTGCTGCATTACTTCTCAGTCTCTTCTTAAGTTGAGAAAGAGACAAGTTCTACCCAGCATTTATCTGAGCTATGATTTTTGTCCACCAATATACACAAGGTTCTGTTGTAAAACTTGAATTTATTTTTTACTTTTCTAGATAATTTTAATGGATCTGTTCCATTAAAAACATGGCTACAGAATGTCTACACATTAGGGAGATTTCATATGGCTCTTGTTGCACCTGAAAAAATAGTTTCACTTTCAGCACTAAACAGAGAGAGAAGAGCATCAATGTTCATGGTTTTACAGTTTAACGTAGCAGGTGAGAGCTACTCTTCAGAATGGTTGTCATGCTAGTTTCAAAAAGTACAAAAACATGTGGACTTTCTAGAGTTGAGCAGTCAGTGCTGGCCGTGTGCCAGTGTAAGTAAAATGTGTAGAAATGTAATGGCCCAGAGCAAGCTAATGAATGACAGTGTCGCACAAGATCTTCAGGGAACAACGAGAATATGCAGGTCTTAAATATTTATTTGTGCTTTTGGAGAATATGTAATATATTTTCTACTGTCTTTCGAAGAAAAAAAAGGGTCTTAACTGGAAACAAATATGATTTAAGTGAAAAGAAAGCAGTAAGGCATAAGATGTAAAACTGGAAAATACTGTTTATTCAGAAGTAACAGCATTAGTAAATCAAGGCTGTGAGTTATTATGGTTCCTACTGCTAAGCTATGCATATACAGCTACAGTCTGGTTCATTGTTCGCAAAAAATGGCAGCATACAACAGGTGGATGGCAGTGATAAATTTAAATGTCGAGAAAGGGAAAAGACTAGGCAGCTATCATGAAGTATTGGTGCCATGTGTGCAAAGTTTGAGTACAGCTGTAGTCATCTAAATTCTGTAGCTGACCTGGGTTAAACTGTCATTACTGAGGTTTTGCCCTTTTTGTTGCCATTGTGTAAGGTATGCATTGCCAGATTCCTTGGATGTCTGCTACTGTGCAATATCAGCTAAAAGAGTAGACTGGAACAAGAAGTCACTGAGAGCAGCCCTGTGGAGAAGGACTTGGGGATTCCTATGGGTGAAAAGCTGGACATGAACCAGCAGCATTCCCATGCAGACCAGAGGGACAGTTGCATCCTGGGCTGTATCAAAAGCAGTGGGAGCAGCAGAGCAAAGGAGGCGATTGTGCCCCTCAGCTCTGCCCTCGTGAGCCCCACCTGCAGTGCTGTGCCCAGGTGTGGAGTCCTCAGCACAAGAAAGACCCAGAGGAGGGGTACATGAATGATTGGGGGCTGGAGTACCTCTCCTACAAAGATGGGGAGAGAGAACTGGAGCTGTTCTGCATGAAGAAGAGCCTGGGTAAGGCTCATTGTGGCCTTCCAGTACCATAAGGGGGATATAAAAAAGAGGGAAAGGGGCTTTTTATATGGACAGGTAGTGACAGGACAAGGGGCAATGGCTTTAAAGTGGAAGAGGGCAAGGTTCATTTAAATGTTAGGAAGAAATTCTTTGCTCAGAGGTTGGTGAGACATTGGAACAAGTTTTCCAGAGCAGTTGTGAATACCCCATTCCTAGAAGTGTTCAAAAGCAGGCTGGATGGTCCCGAGCAAACTGATCTAGGAAGTGGTGTCCGTGCCTATGGCAAGTGGATTGGTAATAAATGACCTTTAAGGTCCCTTCGAACCCAAACCATTCTGTGATTGTATGATTCATGCAGGAACATTGTTCTGATTAGTGTTTATGTTCTATGCATGTCTGCTGTTTAGCACAGATTCAACATTGCTCTGCAGAGATGCAAAAGTTAACATCTGAACTTTGACTCTGAAACACGATGATATCATGGCAAATCACTATTCAAAGACTATTTAATGAGAAAATGTCTTAATGGTTTAGTTTACATGAAGGGGGGAAAAATGTAGTTGTGATAGTATTTGATAATGTTGAGCTTTGAAGAACACACTGTATTTAAGTTAAAAGAAAGGTTGCTGTTTGCTGTACTTTTAGCTTCTCTACTTCTTCAAAATTCCTCTTTTAAAATTATAGCAGATGCTTGTTTGTTTATCTGAGCAGGAATGCTTTGGTACCAAATTAAGTGAGTGAATGGTGTTGTTTAAATCAGACTGTAATAGTTCAGGAAGATATGTTGCTTTCCTCAGAGCAGCTTTCTGTTTAAAAAGAAAAACTGGGTTTTTTTATACATTTGCAGTCCGAACTGGGTTGCTTTCCAGTACAGGCTTCTACAATGATTACAGTCAGGTGCAGAGGCACCAGCTATTATTTTGGAGGAAAACAATGAAGTTTTCTTTATTGGATCTCATGGTAGGAAACCAAATAAAAGTTGCAATCTAGACCATTTATAAATTAAGGACCTTGCAACATGCACAAAGTGTTTATTCATGTGCTTATACGTATACCATAAAACCTGTGGTAATTAGCTACACAGATGATATCCTTCCCAGTTTAAATATCAAGTTTCAATTCTCTCCTGCAGCTCAGTAGTGCAGGGCTGCTAACTTTATTAATGGAATAGTTCCAGAGTGCAGGGCTTGTGGAGGCAGTCTTCTAAAGGACTTCTATGGTTCCTGCAAGAATGAATTCTTGGAATTAGATCTGAATGAACAGATTAATTTTATACTCATAGGCTATCCAAGACAGGAACATCTAACCTAATTAAACATTCAAATTAAACCTCATAGAATCGTGGCATGGCTTGGTTTGGAAGTGACCTTAAAGATAATCTAGTTCTAACCCCCCTGCCATGGGCAGGGATGCCTTCCACCAGATCAGGTGGCTTACTTAAAGTATCTGCAGTATTATTAACTAAAAATGTATGTAATTTAGGTATTTTGCGTCCTCAGCACTAATTGCTTAATCTTGTCAGTCTTTTTGGTTGTGTTAAATAATTTCCAAATATAGATATAAAAAGGTAACAAAAGGAATTAAATTAATTAGTTGGGTCTATTAGTCACAGTTGTCTAATAATAATGTAGCATGCAAATTCTGTATCTTTAGGAACTTTGCAGGGAATTTGGCTTCTTTGATGTCATAATATGGAAGAAGCATATGTCAGCATTTGCCTTCTACAAGCACTCAAACTGGCTTTGATTCTCACAGGGTGGATCTGCAGGTCTGTTTATTCCTAACTTTCACAGTTTGTGAGGAGGACAACACTTGAGCTTGCCAGTTTACAGGAACTCTGATTTTCCTGTTTGTTTGTTTGTTTGTTTTATTGTGAGGGGAGTATGGATTGATGGTGTGGAGAGGAGAGGTTTGAACGATGAAGTTTGACTTTGAAGTGCACATTTCAGGATATCCACTGTTTAGATGCCAGAAACTTGGATCTGTAGAACACTTTTCAGATGCTGATTGCATTATGCTACTTGGCTCTGACACACATGTTTTTGTAGAGGATGTATGGACATAATTTAAGAGATATATAGTTTCTTTATTGGCATCAAAAGTAGTGTGGCACACTACACCATGACAGAGGCATTTTATTCAGGTGACAAAAACCCTCTAAAGATACTGTAGCTACTTAAGTTGGGACTTAGAATTATCCTTTTTTAACTTGACATGTAGCTGACCACTGTCAGCAATTAGAGCATGTATTAAAGAATCATCTAGGGGATAATAGTATCCTTGCTAGTTTTGAGGGTTCATTTTGTTCTGAAAAAAAGAAGATCTCATTTTAAAACAATTAGTGGAGAAAGTGCATCTTCTGTGAGAAAAGATCCTTAAGTTTTCAGTTACATGCATAGTTACTGACCAATAAAAATCAGGTATTTTCCCAAAGGAAGAATTTGGAAATTTCTGTCATTACAGTCAGTGGTGGTAAGTCCTCATACTTTTAGTGGAAAATTATTCCTTCTTAACTGGTAGTATTTATTTTTTAAGGCATTTATCTCTTGGCAAGGTCAGTGTTACTGTCCTCTGTGCCTCCGTTGGAGGATTATTGCTCTGTCTTTGTGTTAAATAGAGCTACACTTTTCCCTTCTACTTCTTCTTTGCATTTTTCTTTTGTTTTGATTTTTAATGCTGTCAAGCTGCTGATGTAATTAAGGTTTGGAAAGAAGAGAGGGTGTGGGCGCCTGAAAATGTTAAAGACAGGTTAATTCTAAACATGGCTTTGCATGTCGACATTTCCCAGTTAACAATCAGCTTCATAGTGGATTTCTCTTGAATCTTTGCCATGATATACTGCCAGCAGATGGGAGTGGTGAAAAATACTGGGAAGACCAGTGACTGCTAAAATAACACATAATAGTGGTGCTGTCATCACCTGTTGCCACAACATAGAATTCAACAAAAAATGCATGCTGTAGAAGACCTTTGAATATTTTACATCATTGTGTATACAGGTCACACTCAAGAAAATAATTTCTATTTTTTTTATTCTATCCACAGATACTTGATAATTGATCATTGTGTTTTAGTTGACTTGACACCAAGAATGTGTTTCCTCCTAGTGTACATACAAAAGTTCTCTGAAATATTAAGAAAATGCTTCCATTTTAATAAGCAGGGGATTCAGTCTTGAATATCTTAATATATAAAGCAGTTGGTTTAGGCCTCATCTTGTAATTGAGATGAATTTTGTATTTTAATCCTATAGTAAGTGCTCTTGATATTGGTGGAATGTTGGAGAAGAAAAAGAAAGATGCATCTAGATTTTGATCTCTTTGCAGAGCTACATATATTGCAATACTACTTTGCTTGGATACATAAAGTTTGGGTATATTCTTCTTAAGACATCTTTTGGAATTTGATCCTGTCTCCATTACAGAAAAAAAAAAAAGAAAATAAAAAGTTACAGCTTCAGTGGAAATTTTGGACAGCAGCAAATCAAAAGTCAGGTTTGGGGTTTTCTTTTGTACTGGATACTACTCAGTTTCTAGTTACCTGTGTAAAGCATGAGGAAATTGCTGAGCACTGCCTGCAAATAAGTATAAATTTCTTAATGAAAACCCAAGCCTTAAACTAGTGACACTTTCATCAACTTTATTCAAAAGTCAGCTTGCTTTTGAAAGTAGTTTGTTTTCTTGTCAATGTGTAATGTTACAACTACTGAAACAGACAAAAACCCCAACAAAAATGTATTTTAAAATCTCAGGAATATTCAAACACTAGGTGAAAATCTAAACTTTTGGAGCCTAAATGTTTGCTTTTCTAAAAAAAATACATATTATTTTAGATGTGTAAAAGATTAAGAATCTCTGTTGTGAAAATGTTTTTAGTAGTCCAAACTATAGCAGTTAAAATGGGAGAAAATATTGTCTCAAATTTGCTTTTTAAGTAGTATTCATTGTTAAACAGTAAAAAGAGTCTGTTTTAAAGAAATTTTTCAGTAGATGTCTGGTATGGACCTAGAACATTTTTCAACAATTGTTTACCTATACTTTTGGTTTACAAATCTTTCCAGTAGGTAGGGAACTAAAGGTAGTTGAGGTTTTCATAAAAAATTTATAAAGCCTTATCAGCCAAGGAGCAAATGGAAAAGATCATGGATTGTTCAGTTTATATTGCAGCAACTAGTGGAGAGTTTGGAAAAAGCTCTTCAGCTATCTTGATGGGAACCAAAACTTTTTCCTAAGTCATTCAAATACAAATTAGCAAAGAGTGCTAGAAAGCCACTTTACAAAACAAAAATTACCACAGTTTGATATGTTGAGGTGCAGCAATTGTTCAAACCTAAATGTCATTATAAACTTTTCTGGAATTTTTGCTTCTTTTTTGTGGTCAGTTGTCTAATTTTCCAGGCAATGGCCATTCAATACTGAGCTTTCCCCTGATGAAAAGTTAACTATTGTTTTTGCCAAATTTCATGTATTTTCATATAAAATCACTGATTTGAAACATATGTTTATAGTCATAAGTAGTGTTTTACAGCATATATACTTTATTTTGGAGTATATTTTGTCTACAATATTATTCATAAATATTGAACTAAAGGAAGTTTGCAAACGAATTACTCCTCCTTGATATTTCTGAAATATTTCTGCTCACAAAAGCAGAAAATTAAAACCATTGAAATTCAGTGAAGAAAATGAGTGAGACCTCACCCTAGGATAGCTGGTCACATAGTGACTGCACGGTTTGCCCCAGACAAGATACTTTACAGTACATTTTTTGCCCTTCTGCTTATTTATAGTATTCACTTCAGCAGCCATTCCAAAGCCAACTGCTCTAAGGGTCTCAAACAGTAGTTGTTCATGTCTTGCATGTATATTTTAAACAAAATTTTTATGGTTTTTTTTAAACTTTAGATATTTTTACCCAGAAGAATTTTTTGTTGTTGTTGATTCAGAAAAAAAATAAGTTTTTATTCTACATTATGCAAGTACTTTATAATAATAATATTTTAGGCCCATTCCTATTCCTGGAGTTAGGTTTGTCTTTGGGCAGTCTGTTTCTTTGACAGTTTTTGGAATTTTGGGAGTCAAGGGTGATGTATTTTCAATATAACATGGACTAGTACATGGAAAATTACCATTCTCTATATTACACATTCAGCATTACTATGCATATCTCTATTTGCTTTCTTCAGCTGAACTGAAACTGGTACTCTCATTTCATTATTCATACATCTGTGTACTTCAGGATATCTTTATCTTGGTGGTAAAAAACATGAAGCAAATCCTAATCTTGCTAATAACTGTTCAATTATTCTTAACTTTAGGAATTATGGAACAAAAATAAGCCAGTTTAATTATTTTTTTAAGTCCCCTAATTTTATTTATTCATGCGTGTTTCTCCTTTAGTTATATATGGAAATAGATTTGACTCCTGGTTTAAATCAAAACTTCTAAATGAGGGAGGAAAGATACATGCCTTTGTAATAAATGATGAATAAGTCTGTCAGCTATACACTGGGTCAAGCACTAAGTACAGTACATGTACTCCTTGTACTAGAAAAGAGCTTTGTGAGGATAAGGCTGAGGTATAACAGTCATCCCTCAAGCTTCCTAGTCTTGGGGATAAAGTTACTTCTGTATGCTGCTCATAGTACAGTCTTTTCTTGAAGAATAAGGCTTCCAGCCACACCTGCAGCTAATGTACATTCATTGGGGCAGGTTGTTTGGTTGCTTATGTACCTGACCACAAATTCCTTGGGAGGTGTGCTAACTTCTCTGAAGATCTGATTAACTAAAACTTTCCTAGGGAAGCCTGAACAGTTGGAATTTTGATAAAAATGTGAAAATTATAAATTGTTTTTACATACAGAGAAAGATGAAAAGAGAGAGTTTAGACAACAGAATCAATTTTTGAAACCATTCTACTTTGCATATATCTTACATATTTTTTTTTTTTGTTAACTAATCCTTTATGAAAGGACTTAACCCAAAACCCAGGTAATTTGAAGATGTCCATCTCAGTGGGTTAATATAATGCCATGTGTGACCAAATACTAACTTGAATCATTTAGCATACACTCCAGCTGCTGCATTAAACAGTTTCATTTATTCCATAAGGGCCTTAGTTTGATGATACAAGCTTTCTGTGCACTATAATGTACACGACTTGTTTATTGATCCTGCAGCAGCAATAGAACTTCCAAAATCCTGCTGGATGTTGGTGTGCATTCTGTGCAAAGTAGAGGTGAAAAAGGAAAAGGGGTGGGGGGAGCAGGTATGTGACTTCCTTTGTGTCCTAGCCAAAGAGGCACGTGCTTGGCTTTCCATTCTCTGTAGGATTCCTTGTTGTGTGAAATTTATTCACTGCAATGTTGAGTAGTACACAGAGAACCATAAATAGCTAAGCTAAGCTCGATTCCATTTTGACACTCCAAATACTGAGCAATTTGTAGCTTTTGCAGATAAATCAAAAATATTAGTACCTCATGTAATATTTCTATTGTGAGACCAAATATTTTTTCAAAGATCTGTATCTCATATTTTTAATTTGCATTTTGTTGAAACTCTTGTAATGGTAGAGTCCTTAAGGACAGGTCAGAAGGCTTATAGACTGTTGAATGTGTGACAAAGAGGCCATAAAGAATCTGGTCAGATGTAGCTAATTAAAGGTAAATGAAGGACAGCTGCTTTTTATGTTGCCAGCACATCTTTGATCTGCTCTACCCCTCAGACCTCTGTGGGCAAGGTAGTTAAATACAAACTAGGAGGCCTATTTTAAAGACATTAAAACCCTCCAGGGCAATCGAGTGACAGTCCAAGCAGCCATAAGATGTTTGCTTTATTCATTAGAGAACTTTAAATGTGTCAAGAAATAAAATAATGTCCATGCTCTTAGATCAGCATTAGCAATGAAGATTACAACAGCTCTGGGACATATGAATGGGCAAACTTCTTATGAAAACAAGTTTACTGAGGAGCATTTTACTATAGCAGCAACGAAAATATCAGTTACACATTTTTGTTGCAGGAATATTGATTCAATATGCATTGAAATATCTGAAGCTGTAGTGACACAAACATCACGTAACCCAGCACTGACCTCACTGGTCCTTTCAGTCATGGTTTAAAAAACTTCCATTTCAGACACACATGAAGGAAAGAATATGTCATATCTGAGTGACAGCCTGTAATACTTGCTGAAAAATTTATGGAGAATTTGCACAATATATAGCCTTTCACTTGTGTCTAGAGACTCAGATACTGAAGTTTGTAAACTGCAAGTGTTTATTTTATAACACAAAGTTTTAATGCTAATATAGCGTCAGAAAGACTAACTAAAGAAAAAAATCAGTTTGCTAATAAACAGCTCTTTATTGCTAATAGTTTTGGAGAAAGCAACTTTGCACAGAAGTATTTGTGAATCCAAAGCAGTATATTTTCTGAAAATTGTTTGATATCTTAATGTTTTTATTACTATTTTAAAATAGGAATTTAAATGCTAGTTAAAAAGAATCAAATTCCTGTGACATTCTAAATGGTAAGTTCTGGTGAGCCATGCTATATTGCCTCAATAAAATTGAAGAACTCGAAGAAAATATTTGCTTTTTTTAATGTTGTATGCTGTGCTTTGCTCTATTATATTTTTGTATCAGTACATGAATGTTACCTTATTTGACTGCAGGATCAAACCCTCCATACTATTTAGCCTCACTGGAACAGCTTTGGTATTTAAAATCAAGTAAATGTGTGAAAAGTCTAGAACTCTAAAACTGTACTTTTGACTATGTCATAAAGGCAAATTTTGTGGGTCTTACCACACAAAGAACATTTCTACATAACATTTTGCTTCAGAAAGGCTCTGAGTAGTGCAGTTGGAACTGCATATCTGTGAAAGTATTATATGCTATTGGAGTCTGGAAGAACCTTTCTTCCAAAGACATGTAGCTCTAGTAGAAGATTCTTTGTTACAAGCCACTGATTTTTAGTGGTTGATTTGACAATTCCTTCTAGTCTTACTATAAATATATTTAACTGTGCATAATTTAAAATTAACTTGATCCTCCAAATCATCATAGATTTCTCTAATGGCAGATACATAAGTTTCAGTCAAGCCATAGGAATGAGGTTAATCAACTTGGTAGGTCTGTGAAACAACAACTTAATTTTTTCATTTTAAAGTACACAGCAAATAAAAAATCAAATTGAACTGGAAGATGGCATTTGTTTTTACTCAGTACTTGCAGAACATAAATGAGCATTGAGCAGTTTAAGTGAAGCATGTTAAGAGATTCATAGAGCTGTATTCTAGGCAACAGTAGATATAAAGATGTGGTTATTGCTGGCAGCATGAGCACAATTTCCTGATTTGACTGATTGTGCCTTGAATGTTGTAGAAAGCAAATAATTAATAAATTTGTGCTACATTTACAACAGTTTGCATAAGTGCTTTGAACATTAAAGCTAGATATTTTTTACCCCAGAGACAAGAAATACATTGATAAAATATTGCAGAATTCTGCTAAATGTAAGTTAGGCAGAAATTGTTGATTGACAACCCATGGTTTTGATGAGCATATTTACAACTATCCCACTTGCATTAAATTCACATGTATCAGTTTGGCTGTGTGTTGGACTGAAAAAATGTCTATACTATGGTAGAAGTACTGTGAAAGGGAATTACGATTGCTTGATAGGACCATTTATTACCAATCTAAAGATCTAATAAAAATAAATCAGAAAAAAGGAACTAAAATATAAGAATAATCTCAAGGGGGTTTATTTTTTTCATTTTTCCAACAAAGTCCCCAAGGCAAGACAAATACTTTCTCAATGTGCGCCTAATTGACAAATGTTTAATATTAAATATTGTTTTATCATTACTATAATAACCCCTCGGTACTTGTATATGCATGTATTATCTCAAGGTGGAATTTGCTCTTCCAAAGGTATAAAGCTTTTTGCACTTGTGCCCATGTGTAGATCACAACTTAGGTTTGAGTATCTTTTATTCAGAGCATGACTATTTAAGAAGATGCATACCATTTTCTGTCTTTATTCACTTAATTGCTGTAACCCAATTTTCAAGCTCAGAAAAAATAATAGACTACAATCACATTTGTTTTTTATTTGCAATAGAACTGAACAGTTTCCCATCTGGTAACAATGTTCTCTTTAGCTGGGCAGGCAGCAGTGAAATGCAGCAGATACTAGGTAAGAATTGTGAGCACCAAAGATGAGCAGTTTGAACTTTCTGATGGGAGCATTGAGCATCAGCATGTTTCTAGCTGGGTCTGTGTACTGGTTGGAGGCTGAAGGGGGTTATGGCTGAGCAACAGCTGGTCTAGACAAAATGCTGCCTGAAACACTCAATTCAGCTCCTGTCTTCCACATATCTAGGATGTGATTCTCCTGTCCCTGAGGAATCTTTACTTGAAACCTTGAAGCTTAAGATGTTTGCTTGCTATACCCTATAACCAAGGAGCCATTATTACTATTTCAACACGGGCTGAATTGCTTTCGTGGAGAGAGCTTCAAGAGCACTGACAACTTTCAACATAAATAATATAGACCAACCAACAAGCATTTCCATCTGCTGCTGAAGTCCAGGGTGGTTTGGTTTTCTTTTTTTGAGAGCCTGGTAATCACTGTTCCCAGCCCTGCTTTTGGGGATAACAGTTCCAGATAGCAGTGCTACACTGACAGGTTGCATCTGTTAAGGAGCACTGTTACCGAACAAGAAGCTGAACATGACCCACCTCCTCCTGTAGACATGCAAAAGACTTCTAAAATGTGACAGTAAACCAACAGCTCCTTCTGGGACCCTTCTGTGATCAACCAACACATTTTTAAACACAGACATCCTTGTCTACACCAAGGGGAAAATCATACTCAACAACTTGTTTAATTAACATGTTTTCTAGTGTATTTCCTCCGTGTAGACTAGGTCTCTGAGGAAGAATGACTCATGAATAGAGCACTGCCATTATGGAGTACTTTTTGGAGTAACTTTCCATTTCTCCACATTTTCTAAGGAAAGCATTGATTTGGCTCCTTACCTAAAATGTTAATTAATGTTTGTGAGGAGCTCCGGGGTACCATTAGTTAATCCCATGCCACACTAAATAGAATCCTGGGCAAGAGTTAAAATAAGTGTCACTTTCTTAAGTGAAGGCTAACAGGTAGATCTCTCTCAGCACAGTCTGTGCATGCTTTTGTATAGTTTTCCTTGGAGCCTAGTTGACATGTACTACAATTGAGAAGGGCACAGTATGTGACTGCTTCCCTGTGAAAGGAGTGAGCCTTGGCTGCCCAGTGAACCTAACATTTTGTGGACTTTTCTGAGGAAAGTACTCTTACAGAAGAGGTAAAAGTTTTATGTGTCTGTGAAGAGGAAGTCAGATAGCCAGCTGATAGAAATTAATTAATCTGTGAAGAATTGACTGCAGAGATGCTTTTTTTTCCAGGCATTTATTTTTTTATGAAATAGTGCTGTTACAATCAAGAAGAGAGTCTGTGCTTCATCTTGTCAAATGGAGTGTTTTAGCCAACACAAAAGCATATTTAAGAGGAATTTGTCATTGTTTTGATTAGGATACAAAGATCAACATGAGATTCTTTCTGTTGGACTTATATTCTCAGAAGGAAATGTATAGTACGCATAAAATATTTATGATCATTTCGTACATTGTAACTATATCTATGTAAAAGCCAAAATAAATATCAACTGTTCCAGCTATACAATATACAGTGCCTGATGTGTTTATTGCCACATTTTCTATGACCAGTCTCCTGTCTGTTGTGTTTCTCCAGTGACTGTGTTATTCCAGGGAAATGAGTAACACAAGGGGAGGAGGGTGCATAATGGCTTCTACTCTGTAGGAGATTGTCTGAACCAACACATGGATCATGCTCTGCATCTCTTGAATCTGTGTTGAATCTGTGTTCCTGTATTGTGCAGAAAACACATAGAGGGTGAGCAGCTCAGGTTTCTTTGAAACAAATCAGTGTCTATCGCAGGCACTTCACACTTTACAGTTCATATCTTTGAGGATCAATGAAATGCTGAAGATAAAAAGATAGGTCCTCTCCTAAGGAGTTACAAAGCCCAAATGGTTCTGGTTTTATCTGTGTTATTTTGCAAGAACTGTTAGCTAGATTTCATTCTTTTTCTCCCTATGCAGTGAATACATGAAGTATGGAAACCCTTGCAGATACAAGGAAAGCTGTAATTCTGTGCTGCTGAAATCTCAAGCTTTCACATTTTCCCAGATGGATTGTTACAATTGCAACACATTTTAAACAGTGTCATAGTATTATCAAGCCACGTATGATTATTGATACAAGACTTGTGTGAATGATGGAATAGAGCAACAAAGAACACAGGAACTCAAAATAGCCACTGGTCACCAAAATGTTTTAATTGAAGAGATGCATGTGAAGATTGCTGGTTTGAAATTTTAAATGTGAATCTTGTAGAGGGGAATGTAATGTAGTCCATAATGGGAAACATTTTAAAGACAGAAGATACTAGTTTGGAAAGGGAAAATGCTTCACTGAGGAGAATCAGTTTGGGGGTCAGCATTTTCTGTCATTTTATTCCCTCTATGGGCTCGGTTACTGAGCAGAATGTTTTACATAATAGAATTCTGGTTTCCCTTCTTGGTTGTTGATACTCCACTTGTGTATGCTCAGAGCATGTCAATGATGACAGCTGGCTATTTCTTCAACACAGAGATTTTGATTATGTCTTGTTTTATGGTAAGTATTTGGTTTTCACAGGGAATATTTTCCCACCCATTAGACAACAAATGTTGGACTGACCCAGTAATTATTCTCTCCTATATTTCCTTTGGGCTCTTGTTCAGCTAGTTGGATCTGAGTTGTTATAAACATAATTAGGCCGTCATATATCACTCTGGGATAGTTTGCATGTGACATCACCAAGGAGATCCAGTGGGACGATTAGAGTATTTTTTGGACAAAGTATCTGTAACTATTTGAACTACTTTATCATGGAAATAAAGTTTGTAAACAGTAGTCTTTGCAGAGTGACAAGTTAAGATATATTGCACCCTGATAGAGCTGTTTAGTAAATTAGATTTTCATAGTGCTAATTGAATTTGTCACAAAGCTGATGAACATTAGCTAAAGAAAGGGCAGTATATTTTATTTTATTGAGCATATCTCAGAGTGCTTGTAATTTAGTAGGGCCACCACACTTTCTGGGCAGGCTATCAAGTAGGATATTGTAATGATTTGCATGACTACTATAGTAGATGGAAAAATGTGGCTTGTGTTTGTAGCTGTTCCATTAGTGTCTTGCACAGTGTGCAGTCCCTTGGTGCTCCTCAGAGAGCTGTGTCATAATCCCTGCTTCTTTTGAAGAATGATCTAGTGAAATCAAGTAACTATACATCGTTTAAAATCCGGTGTGTAATTATATGATGAGACAAAGAAAAGACTGAGAAAGGCAGATAACCAATAGAATCCTGAAGTTATCAAAACAGAGCTCTTGCCAAGGACCTTGGAATTCATCTGATTCAGTTGCTGGAAAAATGCCTGAATTAAAAATTATCCTATGAGGACCAAGAAAATAGAGCCAAATTCTGGCACTCTACAGTTTTCTCCCAAAATGGTCATTAATGCTGCAAAAACAGAATAGGGTGAACAACCCTTGGCCCCATGCTTGGCCCCCTACTGTAGGCTCTATCTGCCAAAATGAGATGGAATAGAAGATCAAAAATGAGGAAAGTTGGAAAAAGAGAGCTTAGAAAGGGAGGTGGTTGGAAAGGGAAAAAGCCATAGGCTCTGCCCCCTGCCAGCACTGAAATACTTGGTTGCAGCTCCACTCACAAAGCACCTGTTGGCAGCTGTTGGAGTAGTTTATGGATTTTGGGACAGTTCCCTTATGTGAAATGTGATATGATCTTATTTTAGTGAAATAGAAGCAATTCTTGGACAATAATTAGAGCAATAAATATACTTGCGCAGAAATAATGATGACAGCTTTTGCTTTCATTGAAAAAATTGCATTCTTTTTAAGGAATCTCATTACTACTAATTTTAATATCCTTTGACTGATATCACCTATGTTGTCTTCCTTTAATCCAAAATTGAAAAGAAAACAAGGTTGCATGAAGTAATACAGCAAAAGAATGATCATAAATATCAGCCTGATACTGTCCTTCAAACTCAGTGTCAGGAAACTAAGGATTAGGGGCTGTCTGGCAAATTTTATGTTTTTCAATCTTTATGCATTAGAGTGTAATGATAGAAAATAATGAAAATTGTTTCTGTTAAATTGGAACTCACAGCAAGTATTTTATGTTAGGAACTCAGTTTGAACATTTTGACATCTTTACAAATTTTAATGTAAATTCCTTTTAAATAATTTTAATGTAAATTCCTTTTAAATAATTTTAATGAAGAATTCTAGCATTGCAATTTACACCCTCCTTCTGTTACTATCTCCAAAAATTACTTGTATTCATGTGCCAAAACTTTTGCTGTTCTTTCTTGTTGTATAAGTAGCTTATTATTCCTTAGGATAAATATGTAACAGTTATCAATAATACATATATTCAATATGTAAAGTGTATCAAGCAGAAAATAAATTACTGTTTTTAAATATAAGTATTTAATATAGGCTGAGCTAAAAGCTCTATTGCGTTTATTGGCTATATCTCCTTTGACTATAATGAGAATCCTCCCTCAGCTAATGCTCTAGTTCAGTTTAAAAGGCTTACTTAGAAGGATCTGTGTTACTCAGAAGGTTTGCATAAAGTCGAAATAGAAAGTAGATAATGTTTTGAAATTTAATGCTCTCAGACTTAAACTTTAGGCCACGTCCCCAGTTTTCCTGTTCTACCTGAAACACTAAGCTTATTAGTTCTAAAATAATCAAAATGTGAAACTTTAAGCCTCTCTTAGATAATACTCAATAATGAAAAGAAGCTCAGGTTTCTGATACTGATAATATACTGCAATGTGTGCCACAGAGAACTGCAGAGCCTGGTTCCTGCATGAAGCTCACTAAGAGCTTTTCTCCATCAAGTCTGTCAAAGAATAGGGCCAAAATGCAAATTCCATTAGTTAAACAGTTTTTGTGTGCAATATTTCAAAATGTGATTTTCTCTTTGTGTTAATTTCAATACTTCTCTTAGAAAAAGAAAGCAATTGAGTAGCCTAGCATGCAACAAAACGTATTACAGACTGTTAACTGTAGTAACACCTAAGCTCAGATGTGGTGTGTGCCATTAGAAGAAGAGGACAAGATGTAGAACTTAAGATAGTGACATCTGAAATAGGAGAGCATCTAGTGGAACATAAGCATCTGCTTAGTTTCAGTGGGACACATAAAGAGAAGAATTTGCAGATATTTTAACTTGAAGAAGAAGGCTTTCATGAATCAAGCTTTCCTGAAACTTAACTCCAAATCACCAAAAGATACATTCTTTATTACAGAAGCTTTGTAATTATTTTTATAATAATCATAAATAAATTAAATAAATTCATTCAAACATTGTAATACTTAGAGTTTTCACAACCTCTTTCTTCATGATGTAACATTAAATTTAATTACACTGGGTAAAAAGCATGAGTGGACATTTAAGACTCCTAATAACCAGGGCACAGAAATTTCAAAGATATTGTAATTATTATCTAGGAGGTATATGTATGTATTTTCTTGGCATTTCAAAGTCCTGTAAGCTTTGTGTAGTAGTTTTTATTGTGTCTACAGAGTGACAGATCTCTAAAATACACTTTTACAGTGGTCCTGATAAATACATCTTTTTACTGTTTATTTGCTCTTTGGAATGAAGCTGATATGCCAATGGAAAGTAGAGTAGGCAAACTTAGAAATTTAACTAGAAAGTTCTCCCTGGGTTGTGTATGGACTTTTCATCAGGTGTCAGGTGGGTGGAAAAAATAATGCAGCCAACTTTGAAGGTGATGTTGACAGGTGCATTTGGGACCTTCCAGATCTTTTACCTTGGCACTGGCCCCTTGGGATTCACACTCTCTTCAGGGACGTGGGAAGTCCCTATCATGTGAGTGCAGGTGCCAACGATGAGCAGCAGAGCAGGAAGGGGAAAAGCCAAGACGACACATCAGCATCAGCACAGGGCATTGGACAGGACAGGACAGGAACCAGCGAGGCTACAGCTCAGATACTCAGGAATCAGCTGTCATCTTAACATCAAGTTCATCTGAGCAGTCCTGCAGTGTCCTTAGGAATTATCCTTATATGACAAGGAAGCAAGTGCCAACCTGAACTCCCTTCCTATACTCCCAACAAGACTTATTGTATTTATTTATGATGCCAGTCAAATGTTCCCACTGTTCTTAAGTCAGAAAACTGAGGAAAAACCAAGATTAAATTGATTGCATAGCTGAAGTCCTCACTTGCCCACTCTCGTGAACAACTAGTGATGTTTACTGTTGAAAAGCCCAATGGTTTATGCACATACACAAGAGCATATTTAAAATATGAGGTGTATGAGTACTGTATCATCAATGATATGTGTAGGCTTTTACTTTGCTTTTCAAATTTCAAAAACTGTTGAAGTCAATGAAAATTAAATTACTATTTGTGCAAATGTTTATTAGGCCTTTCTTTGTTATTCTTTTATAGGTCTTGTAGAAATTTGCCTGATGCATCCCCTTGATGTAGTGAAAACAAGGTAAGATCATGCTTGAACAGGTTTTGTTGACACTGGAAGATATCCAAATTACAAGCTGTCAAAAAATAAAATCCTAGAATTTCTCCCAGTAAGATAATTTGTGCTTCTAATGACATTTATATTTACTTACCTGTATTTACAACATTTGACAGATGGAATTTGAGTAGCATGACACATTTCTGATTAGAGGTCATCTAAAGGTGTTAAATCTGATCATGGCATGTATTTTTACTCTTCTAACACAATGCTGTGACATGAAGATGGCTAAAGTTAAATTCACTTAGAATATGTAATATCTGCAGTAATGCTTTTTGTAATTTGTAATTGGGAAATACCATATTTCCTCAAAATAATTTTCACAGATGTTTAATAAAAATAGTAAGAGGAGGTGTTCCATATTATCTTTGTGAGCTAAATAACTTCATGATTTTATATTTTTAAAATCTTATCTGTCTTTATTTTGTTTTCTGAATATTTGTTCTTATATGCATATAAATTATTGAATGATCTGAAAAATTTGCTGAAGTTAGTGTTTTCCTAATGTTGGTTACTGAAATGAAAAAAGAATAGCTGCATTTCTAGTTTTGGGAATATCCTTTTATTTTCTATGCTTTTTTGTTTTTATGTAAATTCACAAGTATTACTGTACATGAAAAGCAAACCAGAATGGAGAAGCATACTAGTAAGAGGGGAAAACTATTCATGCCATGTGTGTTATGCAGTGCCAATAATTACCATATGCTGTTCCTGGAGCTCTATCTAGGTCACAGGTAGAAAAGCTTCACTAGGAGACTAATCAGCCCTATGCAAGTGATGAGGACAGCTGTGGTCTCTGAAATATGCTTGGAGTTGTCAATTATGACTTTATATTCTAGTTTCAGTTAACCAACATGAGCTTTTTATGGATGCGTTTTCGGCTTCTGTCTAAATCACATTCTATGATTTGCCTATGACCGTGAGATGCGGATTTTTGCAGGTTGCATTTTGCAGAAGGAAGTCAGCTGTCTGTGGTCATTGCCCAGCACCAGGAGACAGGAATTCAGGCTCCAGCTGCATTAACTGCTGCTAGGGTGCTGTCGGTCCTCCTCAGGGATTGGAGTTTGCTCAGGCAATCCTTCCAAATCCCTTCATAACATGGATGTGTTGATTCATATGCACCTGGTTGTTCTGAGGGTCCTCTCTGCCCCTGCAAGTACCACTGAAACAATGCCATTAAAACAAGACTTTAATAAGATTGAAATTAAAGGCTCAGAAGCAACAGAGTACAAGCAAAACAAATGCCAGACCAGATTTAAAGAAAAAATTCTGTCTTGCTCTTCTGTCAAGTGGTCCCCAAATGATGTGCTTTAGTGACTTCATTTTGGCAGTTTGTGCTAGAATTCACCTATTACTTTCAAGCTTTGATTTTACTTTTCCCCATTTTTCTCTTTGTACTAAACTGGAAGTTGTGTTCTTTTGTGGTAAGAATGTAGATCATTCGTAATTTCGTGTAAGCCACATATCATGTGTCAGAAAATGTATTAATTGCACATCTGTACTGGCAGTCAACAGATGTAGTTTCAGTTTTCTGATAGGAACCACACAGTGGACTCTCAGAATACAAGGACAGATTTCCCCATATCTCTTTGAGATTTTACTGAGTTTTACACACTTTCAGTAGTGAAAAGGCTTTTCAGATCTAAGATCCAGAAATGTAAAGCATTAAAGAGTGCATGAGGATGTTTGTGTTGCTGTAACAATCTTTTAAAACACAATAAAAAGTAGTAAAAATCAGGAAACCTTTAAATGTGAAATGTGCATCCATAAACAGTGGAATTCTTAGAAGAAAGAAAGAAGTAGGAAAAAAGCAAAGAACAGTAGCTGTGCAGAAGAAATCAGATTATCAATAAAAGTAAAACTGAGGGGCTGAATCAGATAAAAAGTTCAGTAAACAAATTTCCTAATTTGAAGAAACTTCCATTGAGTTAACTTTTCTGCAGAGTTAGCTGCAACTCTTTGCAGAAGTGGGCAGCACCCAAGTGATAGTTTTTCTAGTTTGTTGATGCAGATGTACTCAGAGATATTACACAGATTTTGCAGTAACTTTTCTGCAGATCTCAGCAGATGGTAGTAGTTGAAAATACTTACATTTTGAAAGCAAATGACAAAACCAAGAATAGAATACCCTTTGATCTCATCCATCATTTTGTTCTATGTTCCTAACATCATGTTTCTTCCTTTCATTTTGTAATGGTCCCAATTTACTATAGCAGATTAATTCTTTGATGGCCTTGAAAGTTCAAATGAAACATTGGTTTTAATTCTGAACTTTGGACATAGAATGTTTTCTAATAGTTTTTCATTGACTATATTCCTTTCTTGCAGTGCTTCTGCATACTGTTGTGTACTAAATCTTTCCCAACATGGTATTGATAATCCACCATTTCCTAATCGCTTCCAGCTATTACAAGTTTGGTGATTGGTTTAGGGTTTTCTTCCTTTTGGTTAGTGAAAGGATGTATGAAAGCACCATTTGTTACCTAATTTTTATGGTGTTTTGAGTTTCTTACCTTTTTTCCTGGAAGTGTGTTTGGTGAAAAGAGTCCTGTGGCCATTTCAAATTATTGTAATCTCATTGATCTAAGTTACTGTTCTGAAGGAGTTTAGGGAAGATATCAGAGGCTCACATCTAGTGGACTGGTGGCTTAGTGCTTCATTGATATTTTGTGTATGTGTGTGTTTTTAATAAAAAATTGGATAAAATAAAGTTTCTGTCAAAGATTATTTTGAAACCCTGAAAAATGGTTTGGCTCCTTTATGACATTTTGCAATATCTTTTCTGTGTTTAGCAATTTTCTGTTATTCTACAGTAACAATGCTAGATTTGTTTATCTACTCACATCAAGGGAGGAACAGTATAGAAGTACATGCTTATAAACCATAGAGCATCCAAATGCTTAATTAAGTGTTTTTTCCTAAGAGTACATCTGAAAATAATTTTATTTTTTTCACTGCTAGAACACTAAAGATCACTATAAGAAATTCCTGTGCTAGATAGATGAAGATAACTGTGATCCATTGTTTTAGCTTTATGAATCCCACTTAAACTTTGAAATTAAGTTCTTTTCTCATATGCAAGATGGAACTATTGGAATACTTTCTGATGAGATAGTATTAAAAAAAAATGGAACTATTGGAATACTTTCTGATGAGATAGTATTAAAAAAAGATGTGCTGAATTTTAAATTTTTTTGTAGAACAGTCTCTAATAGCTGTTTTATATATCAGTTATCCATATGATTAACTTAGCCATTAAATAAAGTACTGAACCTCTGTTCTTGTCCTCCTAAAAATACAGAGTCTGGTACGTTTTTGTCTCTGCCCATGTATGAGAAGTGACAGCAGTAGCAAGAGTTTTTCGGTACAGATACGGTCAAGACACAGAAGACACATTTTTTAATTAAGAGCTCTAAATGTTCTTTCTTTGGTTGAAAGTGAGGGAGGAGAAAAGTGTCTGAGCCTGGATAAAGAATTGGGTTTGCTTACTCTGTCCCTTTTTTGGGTCTTAAGCATAATGCAGTCTGTAATGTTGTTTTCATCCATGAAACTTTCAAAGGATGACAGAATGACGTACTAGGTCATGATACATAGAACAAGACATTGCCATACATATTACTTTAAAATTAAAAATAGTAAAGTGCTTTTCCAGGTAGAGTTTTTCCTTTGTGTCCTAGTGTCATATGTTTTGGGTCGATCAAATTTACAAAATTCCGAACTTAGTAACGTTTTATTGTTGGATAATTAGTATTTATGCAGAAGCTCACAGGTGCATAGCTGGTGAGAGAAAGGGGATATTACAGGGAGCTGTGTGAAGTCAAGGGAAAGCTAATTGCATCTGAGGAATCAGTCAGGCAAGCCTATTTGAAAGAAAGATGATTTCTCTCACATCACGTGAATACCAAATTGTCCTCCAGGTCTGTATTGACTTCAGTGGAGGCAGATGAGTTCATGCCACTGGAGTATTTAGAGTTTTTTACTTCCGGACAATGTATTCAAAGAGAGGTGAATGTTATGCCAAATACCATCTAAAAGTCTTGGAAAAAGTCTAGTTTATTATTTTATCAGTAGAATCATCAGGATAACCCTTGTCCTAAATTTAAACATGTGGGCAGATTTTAATACTTCTCTAGTTAACTCAAATAATTACGTTTCCATTTGATTTTTTTTCCTCTATATTTAAACATTTTTTTCGATTTTTCAATATAGTTGTGCCTTCACAATGCAGTCTTGCTTTGGAATGAGTGTGCAGTTTCAAAATCAATGCATAAGGGAGACTCAGGAGATATTCTTTTGAAAGATTTTACTTCAATTCATCAGGAGAATGAGTTATTAAGTATAGCTTGTTTTCATGATTAACCTATCCAGCGCCCCTGTTTTTTTTCTTAAAGCTGTTTCTCACCTTTGGCAGGGAGGCTGCAGTCCATATTGCTCTGAATTTTCATATGGGCTGACTTTTGGTCTCATGTGTGATCCCCAACATCAGCATTTAAAATATGAGACAAATATTTCACCTTCAGAACTGTGGAGGAAATTTTTGTGTCTTCAGGATGGAGATTTTAAATTTTGCTAATCTTTCTGAAAAATTCTAAACCAACATCATGAATCTAAAGGCCCAGATCTAAAAAATAGTTTGAAATCTGCATTACAGACCCATTTCTAATTAGCAACTGTTCTGCTGATTTGTGTGTGTGTTTATCCATTCTGTTCCTTTGTTCCAATTCTGTCATTTTGGTCTTATTAAAAAAGTTCAGCTTACTACATGTGTTTCCGATCTCATTCCATCTGTTATTTTGCAAGAGCTACTTCCTTTATATCATTAATTCCTCTTTGATTTTTGGTCTTTTTTGTTTGAATGGGCAGAGGTGGAGCTTGTTTCTGAAAAACATTGGTTAAGGAAGAGTTCATTGTCCTAATACAATGTTACATTTCCAAGTGGCCATAGTTCACTTGGTTTGCATCAGGCCATGTTAAGTTCATGGTACTTGATGCGAACTGCCCTAGTTAGATTCGTAACAGTTTTAAGCAGAAAATAGTCTTCCTGTCCTGGGAAAATTATCAGGATACCAAAATATTTCTGTATTGAAATGAGCAGTTGAACTCTCAGAAGACTTAGAAAAACATTGAGTTATGTCCAATGAAACTTCGTGCAATTAATTTTGGATTTTGGAAGTTTTCACTTCCTTCCTTTCTTTCTTTCTTTCTTTCTTTCTTTCTTTCTTTCTTTCTTTCTTTCTTTCTTTCTTTCTTTTCAATGCCTTTTAAGTAATTTTGGACTAGAAAAACAGGTTTTGTTTGAAAATGTAGAGAACAACATCCGTTGTCATATAAAAGGAGTATATAAAAATATATTGAAACTGATAGTTTCTTGAGAAATGGGTTTTTTTTTCATTTTGAAGAAAAAGAACCAAGTAAAAATAATCCCTGACTAACTCAGCTTAATGTCCTTATTTCATCCAAATGTCAAGGCTTTTCTCTGGGATTAGATTTCCTTCAATTATTAGTGGCCTTTGGCACAATTTTTCACAGGGCTTTTGTGCATATTGCAGCTTATACTCTGGTTTTGGCATTTGAATTTCAGCGTTGAAATACTTTGGATATTTATGTACAGATCCAAATTTTTTATAATGAGGACGTTACAGTTTATAGTAATTTGGATGTGGATGTGATCCAGTGTTCTGTAATTCACCCTTATTTTTCCTTCTATGTACAATCTGTTAGGAATTAATAAGGGCATATGGACTAATAATTCCTGCTAGATATACTATTGCAATTTAAATCCTTCCCTGAATTAAAGAACAGTATTGATGTACACTGTTAAACAGATGCTCTGATTTGCAGTGCTGGTCAAAGTAATTTCAGTTCCTGTATGCTTTTTTTTTTGTTGTTATTCATAGGCATACCACGTGTATATTTTATAAAGAGTGTCAAGATCCTTTGGGATAAAAGGAGTTGTTTAAGTGTGGCTTCATCATCTCCTCATGTGTTATTTGTGATCAAACACCAGAACTGCTTGATGATACTCCTATTTCAAATCAGTGTGGATTTTTGGAAGAACCTATATTCTTTTCTTGATTTTAAAATAATTCTATCTCTTCTTTGATAGAAAATGAATTTCTGCATCACCAAATCAGATTGCTACAGATCTCTCAAGCTTTTCTTTACTTTTGATTACACATTCTTCCATCTACTCTTGAGGTTTTTTTAAATGAATAGAAGGTGCTTTTTTAGACTGAAATACCCTAAAATCATAATTTCCATTTGACAGTATGGCATGATGATAACATGCTTTGGGTTACATGTTATCTATGCCATTTCACTTACCAAATTTCATTTCACATTTCATTTCATTTACCAAAACTTCTCTCAGTTTCTTGAGTCACTTGTGAGCTGTAACAACCTAGAATTTCTAACACCCAAAAAATAAACCATGTTCACCTTCAGCTCAAGATAGAACAATAATCTCTATTTACCTATTAAAGAATGCTTTCCTTTTTTGTGAGGTTTTTAGGGGAATAATATGAAATAAAAGACAAATCCAGATGTCTAAATAATTATTGATGTACTTCAGGAGTGCACCAGAAGGAAGTGAAATGGCTTTATATGCAAGGAGCAAGTGGTGAGACCATCACAGGGGAATTGAGAGAGGCAGTAGTAGATGGGATAAGCTTTTCAGACAAGGAAGCAAGTGGACAGTCTACCAGAGAGAGCAAAAGGAAAAGAATGCCAGGGCAACAAGGAATGTATGATGGGGTTTTTTGTCAGATAGATGCAGAAGGGATGTTTTGGGTTTCTAGAAGGCTGGTGGACCAAAGCTGACTTGGAGTGACCTTAGTTCTCTTCAAGATGCCATAGTTAATTTTGCTTGGGATTCCTGGTTTGGTGCATCTTCCCATTAGCGTGTGGTGCCAATGACACCAAGGTAGCAGGATTGAACCCTTATCAGCCCTTCACTCCAGGACTGGATGACCCCTGGATCCCTTCCAACTCGGACAATTCTATGATTCTGTGAGAGGGTCTTCTACATTCCTGAAGCACAGCTCTGCCTAGGTGAGCTCTTAAAGATGATTCCTTGAGCAGCTGGTTTGGGGAGTAAATGGTAATCATGCTGGAAGACATATTGAATATTATCCATCCTGCTAGTGACAATTCTCCTGACTATGGATATTTGCAAGATATATGCAGTTATTTGTTCTCTTAACAAGTTTTTGCTTGTTATTTTATTTTTCTTCCAGTTTGGACAATGAGCTAGAACAGTTTGTTTCAGGTCCCTTTAATGTATATTTTGTTTTCATTCTAATGACATAGCACAATATTATTTCTATGTTTGGATTTCCAGTGCTTACAAAGTTCATATAAACATTACTGGCAACTACATGGGCCGAACTTGTAAAATGACAAGAGCCTGAGGGTTTCTCTTCTATAATCTGCATCTATATATTTATATGCTTTAAAAAAATAAATGTACATAGACATATTTGACTGTGCTGGTACAGCATCTTCTGTGGTAGAGGAAGTGAAGCTTCTTTATATTTAAGTTTTCTAGCACTGGGAAAACCTGCAGTTGATTAGTTGTGTCTGCATGATGCAGTTGCAAAAAAAGTGGTGTGGACTGTGATTTGTGATTTCACAGGCTGTACATTCTACACTCACAGTTTAAATCCAAGAAAGCTCTGAATTATTTTTCTTCCATTTGTTATTGTCTTAATTTTATGAAAATGCTTCCCTTTGTAATATGAGGCTACAAATAACCCTCTTCTAGACAGAACAGGAAAATGTGATGAAAGAGCGCTAAAACTGTTATGGTGAAGAATCATACAATGCCTTGCAGTTATGAGAGAATAATTCTTTTGTCATTAGACTGCCCAATGGGAAAAGAAAAAAAAGGAAGAGAACCTATGACGAAGTACCCTCTAAAATATGCTCATTGTACTGCTGTCTGTTTCTCTAGTTAGAATCTGAAGACATTAAAGATAGTATAGATTTTCATTGTACTATCTCAAGATATCTACATAAGCAGGATATTTACATGAATCAGAAGCCATGACTAAATTTTCATGACAAAAATGAAATTCAGTTTGAAACATTTTGGATATGTGGGTGAGCTGACAGATTGGAAAAATACAGCCATGTTTGTATAGAAAACACCCTGTAATATTATAGTGTGTTATATTGTGTTCAATACAATAGATGTGTTTAATTATTTTGTTTGTTTAGACTCTCAGTGTCTCAGGACATTCTATTGTATTGCTGTCAAAAAAGGAATTACTATAACTTATGGTAATATACCTTTTTTGAGTTATGTAAATTGCCTCAGTGCCCCTTACACTCTTAACAGTGAGAAAGAAATAACATTAGGAATCTTGGTGCTCAGTGCAATATGAACTATATAGTACATCACTTATAAATCTGATTTATTTATTTTGGACATGGGACATCTATTCAGTTGTTCATCTGCTATTTCTTGGCAATGAACAATGGTACCAATACAGCTGGCATTTTATCCAGAGCTGTACTGTTTAGGCCACTGCAGTAGAACCAGCACTTAAAATCCTGTTAAGATCCAGCACTTAGAGCCTGATCCCAAATGAGGTGTTACAGCCTGTGTCTGTCATATTCTGCCACTGCTGTACTAGCACTCAGAAATCTCCATCCCAGTGCTGAGTTCAGCTCCTTCTCCCTTTCACTTTCCCCCACCCTCATTCTTTCCTCTCTCTCCTTGCCTCTGCCTGTTGCTTGGTCCCAAATCATACGTTTTGTCCAGTCTGTTTTAAAGTATGCCCAGTGACAAGTCCCCTCTAACTCCCTCAGAATGCTCCTGCATAGCCTACTGCTTCTCACAGCCAGTAGGAATTTTCTAATGTTCCAATATTTCCATTTTTTCCCATTATTTTTATAGTTTTATCCCTAACAACTACCTACACACTCTTTACTGTATATTGTTCCCCTTTCTCTTTGTTTATTCCCTTTAGACATAGTAGATTCATGGCATGCCCCCATTTACTTTTTCCCAAGCCTAAATTAGTGTGAGATAATCAAAGAAGCTCTTAAAATAATCTTTTTCTCTATATTAATACTGTATTTAAAATATAATCAGTCAAAAGAAATCATGAGGGATAGAGTGGAATGAGAGCAAGAGCGGAAAGGAGAAAATGAAGGACTTGGAGGTGAGAAAGTACATGGGATTCTCTTTACAAGAAAAATACATGCTGAAAATAAGTATTTAAGATGGGAATTGGGGAGTGAAAATGAACAGATGTTAGCACAGTTACTTTGTCTGGAGACAAAGAAATGGGATAGTTAAAAATGTGTGTATTTTAAAGTAAGATTTTAAATAAGGATTAAGCAGCTGGGAAAGGTTACTTAGACTGTGAGTTGGAGACATCTATGATGTACATAAGATTTTTTAAAAACAATCCAACAAAGCAGCTGGGTGAGTTATTAACAGATGTTAATGATTTGTCAGTGGTATAAAGCATTAAGATCACATTCAGGGGTAGACCGTAGTCATGTCTGATTTCTCCGTGGACAAAACTTTTGCATTAGACCACTGTCATGCCTGATTTCTAACCATGGATGGAACATGCCTAAAATAATTCAAGCAAGGAGAAAGAGAGAGAGAGAAAGAAAGAGACAGAGAGAGAAAGAAAGAAAGAAAGAAAGAAAGAAAGAAAGAAAGAAAGAAAGAAAGAAAGAAAGAAAGAAAGAAAGAAAGAAAGAAAGAAAGAAAGAAAGAAAGAAAGAAAGAAAGAAAGAAAGAAAGAAAGAAAGAAAGAAAGAAAGAAAGAAAGAAAGAAAAGAGGCAAATACCTATGTTTATTTTGTTAGTATTTGTTCATCTACTGCAATGACTGGGAGATAGTTCAAGTATGGCAAATCATTTACAATAAACATAAAGTAAATTTTCTTCTCTTTACATTTCTTTTTTCTTACTCGTACTAGAGCTAGCTTTTCAAAGCTATGGATACAAGAGAATAAAGCTGTATGTGTTGGAAGCACAATGTAACTGTAGCAATGCCAATAATTCTCTCAGAGAAGTTGGCCCTTAATGCTGTATTTAAGTATGTCCCGAAAATAACTGCATTAGGCCAGTAAGTGCCAAGTAAATCTATAAATAAATAGAAAGAGAGATAATATCTTTATGAACTGTGCTTTCTGTATGTTTTTACGAACAGATGCATCAGTGTGTATTCTAGGTCTAGAGGGGGTTTTGAGAAACAAGAGTCTTCATGTTGAGTGGGATGCAAGTAAAATACCATCTCCAAAATAATCTTGGCAGAATGGAGATGTCTTTTGAACTTATTTCTCGAGAGAGTAAAAAGAAACAACAAAAAGCTAAGGAAATATTTGCAAGTTTTTAGCTGCTGCGATGTTGTAGTAAGCTGATGACTCCCTGGTGAGAAGGCAGTGGGTTGGATTGTGCTTTTACAACCCGAGTTGAGCCAGGGGCAGAGCTCAAAGGCACCAGCTGAAGAGCAGCACGCAGAAGGGTTGTGCCTCAGAGCTGCTGTGACCCTCCCAATTTTCTCAAACCTCCATAATGATTATTGATCCTTAGCGGTACTAATTTTTTGTAACTGCATAATTATGGTCATTTCTTGTACCTTTTTATCCATTTCCTTAAATCTGTAGCAGGGGCAAAACAGGACCTGTGTGTCCCCTGTGCAGTGGCTGCCTGCAGCAGAGCAGTGAGAAGGTGCTGTGGGTGCCCGTATGTGCATGGTGCAGGGCAGGCTCTGTAACACAGCGAGATGTATTCCAAGGGCTGCATGTGCTACCCTCCACCCAGCATCTGCCAAAGTGTGGCCACTTAGATCAAGATGGTTCCCTCAGGAGGAACGTTGGATACTTCTTTCTTTTTTTCTTTAGCACGTTAGTGAGCTGAATCAGTTCAATGCAGGAATCGGTCAGCTGTCAGAGACAGTGCAAGGGGTGAGTGAGGTAGGAGAGCAAGACAAATGGGAACTGGATCCGAAAGTGCCTTTGAACAGCATCAGGTCTTTAGATTATTCTGTTAGCTCATGGCACTTTTCCCTGAGTGAGTCATCTACAAACTAGACGGGTGAAATTAAATAGTTTTGAAATTGCTAAACTGGAATACAAATTAGGAAAGGAAAAGCGAAAAAACAACCAACCAGCAACAAAATAAAAAAACCCCACCTTTTAAAACTTATTTTGTATCTTAAAAAGAAGTGAAGGAAGGTATATTTCATTTAAAAACATGGTTCCACAGTATTTTCAGCTCAATTCTTTTGGAATTGTGTTCCCTTGACACATACACTACCATTATTTGCCCCCAATATATGGCATATGTCTTAGGAAATTTAAGAATATACTGAAATTTAGTTTTCAACTTTACAAGACAGGAAATTCCAATTTTGTTGTTCATTGTTGCTGAAAAGACAAGATGCTTGTCTCTCTCTGTCAACAGTGCCCCTCCTCACAGAACCTTGTAGTTTGCCATAAGCCTATAGAACATATCATCCTAAGGGAAGACTGTTTGGTACAGTTTTTCGTGGATTTGTGAGTTGTATCAGCTACTAGAAGGGTTCAGTGAGCATCAGAACTATCACAGAGAAAGCAGCAGGACCACTCAGTGAAAACTAAGTAGGAACAGGGGAGAGCACATTGAGGGGTAAACCTCTCTGCTCTGTTTCAAGTGAACTCTTAACATCAGTTCAACAGATCATGGAAGATCTTAAGTCAGAAGCATCAAACCATTAAAATCATGGGTATATTAGTTCCTGTTCTTCAAAGTACTCATTTATCAGCTCTGCAGTACTTAATTGAAATGTCTAAATACTTGGCCAAATTTGAATGAATTAAGGATTCCTGAAGTTCCCTGTTAATAAAATTGCACAATACTGCAGAAGTTGCTTGCTATTATTATTATGAAAAATGGTTGCACATTACAAAGAGCTGTTGACTTTTTTGTGAAATATGTAATTAGGGTTGACATTTCATATTACAGCTATAACAGATATAGTAATGGAAGGAAGTAAACTGACTCTCCAAGCAGATGTGTGTTTTTTCAGTCAGTTCTGATGAACAGCAGGAAAAAAATGGAGCATGAAGCGTTGTGCCCTAGGTAGGAAGTAAACCTGTATAAAGAAATAAGTGCAGTGCCATATGTGAAACTTATTCCCATAGTTAGATGGAGAGAGCAAGGACATAATTAACAAGAAACTTGAGGTCCAGAATCATGACATCTGGAAATACAGAGGGTATATATTTGTCATCTTGCTGTATAGTGGCCTGATGATCCTCTATAGACTGTTGGCAAAGACTAAATACTGGACAGATGGCCTTCTGATCCTTTGTCTTCTGATACATAAGAAGAGGTACTATGGACGCAAAAAACCTCCTATCTTTATGATAGTCACTTTCTTAGGACAAGTGACCTATAAAAGCATATATAACAGTTGCCTGTGATAATAAGAGCTGAATTCACTGGCTGAGACACTTTCCATCCACTATTTTGATGAATCATCAGAAAAGTGATAGAAGAATGATGATGATTGTATCATGCTCGTATGCATTCTGAGTACCATGGAAATCATGTCATCCATTAGAAACAACATGAAATCCCAGAGAACATCACCTCTGTGGAACAAGGTTAATAGGTCACATAGATTCAGCTGATTCTGCTACATGAACCTTTCCTTGATTATCCATACCAAATTTTGAGATCAACTAGACGCACTAATGCTGCCATTTCCACTTACTCACTTCCCAGCCTTTGAATAAATTTATATAGCAGAAACATTTAGAGCAATTGAATGAGAAGAGCTAGGTCTTAGTATTGTCTTTTTTGTGCTATTCTGACAGTTCAGAGGACATTGAGGGAGATTTTGGCACTGGAAATTTTTCTTATTAAACAGAAGTCCTTAGATGGTATATGGTGTAGAGATGCATTAATGACTGCTTCACCTGTTCCTTACAAACTCTTATAGGGGGGAGTAGGTAATTCTGGAAAGAAGTCAATGGTCAGAATATCTTTTACAATCCAGCTTTCTGTGGCTGCCAGTACAGACCCTTGTGACTAATAGGAATTCTGCACCAATTAGAGCAGAGTTGTGTTATGTGTGCTGGGGCTACAACAGTTCCAGTATTCTTGGCTAGCCCGAGTGCAGTGGAAATACAGCAGCTTTGAAAAGCTTGGCCCACAGTTCTTCCTCCCATTTAATCACATAGCTTAAGAATAATGTAAACTTCAGTCTTGGGTGACAAATCATAAAGTTATAATCATAAATGTTACAGCATGAGGCCAATTCACAGGTGCTCTTGGAAGACATAATTTATGCAGTTGCACCAAATTTCAAGTGATGTGAAAAAATGTCATTCAGAAACCTTTTGAAAGAGGTTATTTTTCTATCTGAAGACAAGTTAGCTTCTGCACACACAGATATCTTGAATACTGGTATTTGAATGCTTCCATATTTGAAAAATAAGCCAGGATTTTTGCCCAGAGCATAATAAAACTTAGAATAAAGAGAAATTTGGCCAGCTAAAGTTTTGATGAGATGTATTTCAGAAAGCAAAGACAAACATATTAGAAGCAGATGTCTTTTGAAGATACATCAATCATAATTTTTAGTAAATTTTCAAAATGATGAAGCTACTGCCTTGGAAGCTAGTGGGAAACTCTGGAAGTGATACAGATAAAGATGTTGTGACTTTTCATGAAATACAGCTTAAAGACTTGTATTTTATATTACTTCCATTAAAACTAAGGCTGTGAGCAAAAATACCTAGGGACAGTTAATTTTGTTCCTTCTGCTACAAAGTGGTAACCTGGGGCAACGTGTTGGTCAGATGGGTAAAGGTAATTTACCCTTGATTACAGTATTGTTAAATCTATTTTGTAAAGTCCTGTAGCTCAGAATAATCACTTAAGTAAACCCAATATTGGTGGATAATTTGGCATGACATGAACATTTTGAAAGGTCAGTGTGATATTTGTCTGTGACTTTAAGTAAATGACAAAATATGCAACATTTCTAAGAGATGGTCAAATTTTTCACCTTTCCCTCAGGCACTGCCACAAGACTGTGTAGCACCCTTCATACTCCACTGGACATTGAAATGGAGCTGAAATATTTTTGATGCTTTGTTCTGGACACATGCATGGGCTTGAGTTCATGATATTTAAACCAAGTTTTGTTAGAAATTAAATTTTTTTAACTTTAAACATTTAACATTTATTGGAATTTTCTTCTAAATTAACAATTGTTTTTTAAAGCAAATTATTCCCACAGCAATCTACTTTATCAAGCTGTAATTTTTATTTCTTTAACTTTATTTAATATTGAAGGTGCTGTAAATGCATCTTCACTGTGTGAGTGATACCCATGAAAAGGATCTGTAGGAATTGTTTGAAGGTACTTGGTCTGTTTTTCAGGTATGGTCCATAATGTGGCTTAGTTCCCACTGAGGGACTTCTGACGTGACACATATTTATGTGCTGGAGGGGTCAAAATCAAAGAATGTTTTGTTGCAGGTTGTACAGTTGGCACATAATCAAATGCAAAGTTTTGAATAATTTCTGCGTGGTTGTATTTATTTTGTCTGCAATATTTATCTTACAATATGGGCCTATACATCTAAAATTGAAAAACTCTCTTAGAAAAATCGTATTATGTGCTTAATAAGTACAAGTAACGTGGCTGGAGGTTAATCTAGCTGCTATTTTTTTTTTCTGTACATGTCTTTTGTCATTGTGAGCTTTCTAGTATTAAAATTTATATATTCGGTAGTTTTCCCTTCTACACCAGTGTACTTTAGTACTTCTTGCTAAGCAAGTTATATACAAGTACCTAGGAGCAGACAATTTAATTGCACTTTCTGTTGTTAAAAATACTTCTGTAATGGAAAAGAATTACACTGACATTTTAATATGCTGTCACTTTAAGATACTACATGAAGTGTGAACAGAGCACAGGCACTTTTAACAGGTGTCTCTAATTGTTAGTTTGTTTCTTAGAAATAGGTATAATATAAACTTTGGTGGAACATGTAGATCCAAGGTGTTTGGATCTTGAAACATCCTAACCAGGCTTTCCTTTGGTTGCTGGTGAAAACAAATTGGGTTGTGTAATTGACTTTTTTGTGAATAAAGCTTTTATGTTTGCTTTGAGTTCAAACTCCATCTTTTTCTTGTTATTTTTTTTCCCTTAGGAGGGATTGCGACATGGGCTTTTATGGGGGAGGGGAGAAAGTTGTTCAATGTATTCATTTATTTTAGCAAATAGGACGTTTCTATTACTTTCAGATTTTGCCAGTCTGTAACTGCAGAAATAATCATGAAAAAGGGCAAAAGCCAGATCAATTATATTTTTAAAGAGTGTATTTTCATTAGATCTTCCAAGTGCCTGTTATGTTCAAAGGGAGCTCAAGATTGTCTTGTTCACAGAATACTTGAAGAACCCGTTAAAAGAAACAGATCTATCCAGGAAAATGTCTGGATTGCTGTATGAAGTGTGCTTACTTTAAAAAATGACAGAAGAACAGCATCAACATGCGTACAGTTTTTTCAAATTTTCAGTGAGATTACTACTACTTCCAGAAGTTGATACAAGAATGTCTTTAAACAAAAACAAAAAAAACCAAAACAGAATACAGATCTGGTAACAAAAGTTAATACTGGGTCTCGAAAAAGAAAAAAGCACCAGTTTTGTTACATAGAGAATGCATTATGAACATTCATCTTCTACAGACTTTACCTAGTAAACAAGCTTTTATTATAAATAGTTATTCTTTTCTGAATTGGCAGAAAGATAAGCTACATAAGTTCTTCAAAGTGGTATATTTAAGATTTAGTGAACATTTCCAGATCAAATGTTTCACTATTTTTAAAGATACATTTAGATTGATTGCAGAAAATTATTAAAGTCTATTTACTAGTTAAGCTGTAGTTAAAGTAAAGGAATTCTGATCAATTTGCTAAGAATTGACTCCAGCTGTGCTGGTTTCCGTCATATAGTTAAACAGAAGCTCACCATAGTTTGATCTACTTGTCCTCATTTTCATGGTCACTGAATTAAAAGTATGAAGGACTCAGCAGCAGTCATGTGTTCCTTGAGTATTCAGGTGCTAATCCAGAGACTCAATTAAAAACTTCAAAGCCATTAGGAAAATATTTCTCTGAATTTCACATGACTTACTGGGTATATTAATTACATATTTAAATATCTATGAAGAAATAATGTAATAAATTCTTAATTTCAAGATAAAGTTGACAGAGGGAACTGATCTTGAATAGACAATAACCTCATCATCATAGCACATAGCTATGAAGTGAGAGAATGAGTTCCATTTCCTCCTTCCTGAATGGGATGTCAGACTTGGACTTGACTTTCCCAAAACCTTCACAGCTGCCTTGACCTCTGAGTCTCTAGCTCAGAAGCCGTTCTAGGCAAGACTAAAATATGAGCTCCAAATAAGCTTATTCCTCCAGCATGTTCACTTGTGCACATGGTTCAGCTACCAACTGCATTGTGAAAAAGCAAGAATTGATTGTGTCTCTGCCAGATCCTATTGTGGCTACTCTAGCCACTAATACCCTGCCTCTCATTTCTTCAATAACTACGACTCCTTTTAATCAAAATAACAAGATAGAAGCACATTTCTGCTCCTCACTGGAATTAAAAAAAAAAAAAAAGTGTCTAATGGATCCATTCTTAAAATTATTACTGTGTGTGCATCTGTGCTGCAGGTGTACAATCATGTGTACCCAAGACACAGAATTTCTTTATTTTTTAGCACTGTCCACGTTGTATTCCTGAAACTCCTGTCTGTGTGGCATGTGTATAGTATGTCCAAGTGCCAGAAATTGAGCTGACATTTGAACTATGGCCCTCAAAACTAATTCCAAACTAGTATTCTTGAGTCTTTTGGCTGGATCTCATTTTAGTTGAACCGTAAGGAAAAACAAATCTGAATTGGTTTTACTCCTTCAAAAGTTACCATTGCCCCTTGGGGTGCTGAATCTAGCCTGGTAACTGCAGACACTGATTATAGTCTTTGTGTATTTCAGCATCACCTCTACTCCCTTCAAACAGCAGAGTCCTGTTTATCACACAATTTATATCCTTCTTCATTGCTTAACAAGTGTCAAAAGAAGAATTTCCTCCCATATTTCTGTTTGAATCTTCACTGTGGCATCCAAGGATCAGGAGTTTTTGCATGAATCTATGAAGTTACAGTTACTGCACTAGAGTTCTTGCACTGCTTGTGGTAAATTCTCAAGACAAAGTCTGACATGCTTTCATAGTTCTCAGGTCAGCAAGTCCATGTGGCTTTAACTTGGGATACCTGAAGACCATCAGTAATGATCAGTGTTTATCCTAACAACAGCATTTTTCTTTTTCTTAGATTATGGTGAAAAACAAGAATTCTACCCATTTTACATGTTAGACTTGCATATAGTGTTCAACACTTGCACTTTCTTCCCTGGTCATTTGGAGTTGTTTTCAGAACTAAAAGAACAGACAAGTATCAGTAGTGAAAGTTCTGTAGATACTTTATTTTCTTATCATTCATGTGTAGGACTGTTTTTTTTTAATTTTATTTCCCACTATAAAGGATGTGGTTTTGGTAGAGATGTAGAAAATAGTGTACTCAGAGAATGTGTAGAATATATTTTAGATAAGGAATAGAAAATCAAAGTAATGAAAAGAAAATTATTGTATCAATTCACGATTTTGAAATATGTTGATCATAGAGTTTGGGGAAAACTTTAAAATAGGTAATTAATTTTATTCCTTCTCCTGTAGTCTTTCTGCAAGTGCAGAAGGCTATATATGCTTTTGGTCACTTCACCATAGCTTTAGACAGGTTAATGTTCTAAATAAACACTCAGTGTTCATGAATTCCAACCGCTGAATATATTTCATGTGGTATGTTTTAAACAAAGCTCTGCTACTTCTGATGTTTACCCCTGACATTGTTGTTAGACATATCTTTAGTATGCTTTCAGTTGTTGTTATTAAGGTTTTATTCTGTCATAAATTGCTATATATATGTACAACAATAGGATTATTCTATTCTTCCTTCCCTAATTTTTTGAAACATTGCCGGTTAACTTTATGGAGGAAATATTGAAAGAGTTTAAATCTTCAAGGAAACCACTGAAAGAGCTAAAATCAGCTGTGCTTAAAAGGCATGTGCATGGCAGTTGTGGGTAAATGCCCTTTCTGGAATGAATTTTTGTTTTTGTGATTAAGATACAAGTACCTGTTTTCTGAATCACTCTTTCTAGTACAGCTAGCTAAGCTTAACCAAAACCAGAAGAGGAAGCATCTTAAAATCAAACCCAATTATGGGCAATACTCCCACAATGTTCCTGACCTAATTTTAGGAGCTTTTCTTTTGAAAGTCCATCCCTAGTCCATTCTATCAGAATCATAGAGTGGATGATGTAGCCAGAAATATTGCAAAACAAAAAAAAAAAATCATTCCCCCCAGATTAGAGGGATATAACTGAAACAGAGGTGGTAGACCTGTGCAGTGTACATGACACATCATATGGTGTAGAGTGCATGCTGTGGTTGTGGTTGCTGTTGCAGGAGATTATGCACACTAAATCTTCCCTTGACTAGTTTAGAAAAGGTTCTGTCTCTAGGGATCTACTGACTTCTGCTGTTTCTTTGATTTGCATGCAAATCCAAGCCTTCTTAAAGGCCTCGACTACAGAGTTACTATTTGAAAACAGCAGCTTTAAGTCTCAATATAGTATGCTTACATCGTTCAAACTTGTTGATTGTTGGAGACAAGGTCTGAAAATATGCTTGTAACACCGATTGTGCTGGTTTTGGCTGGGGTAATTTTCTTCACAGTGGCTGGCATGGGTCTGTGTTCTGCATTTGTGCTGAGCACAGAGTTGATAATAGAGAGATGGTTTTGCTATTGCTGGGCAGGGCTTACTCAATCTTTTCTGTTTTTTTTACTGCCATGCTGACAGAGGTACTTGGGGTACATAGGAGACTGGGAGGAGACACAGCCAGGGGAGGTGACCCCAGCTGACCAAAGGGATATTCCAGACCGTGCTCAGTATCTAAAGAGATGCTTGCTCTTTCTCATGAAGTTACTTTGAAATATTTTTTCCTTGCATTTAATTAAGTCTCCAGACATTGCACATGAAAGCTACACTGTTACAGTACCTGAGCATTTTAATATTCATTTTAAATATTACTTTATTATTGTGTGTCATATTCTGCTGCTCTTTGGAGTCTTATGAAAGAATAGAAGAGAAGGGGCAAATAGAATTGCATTGCAGAAATGGTCAAGGTATAGAAACCAGGAATTTAGTTTCTTTCCTGCCAGTTAGAATAAGCATCCGTGTTTTTTTCATCCTATGTTTTGGGATGCATAACACATGATTTACAGAACTGCTGACTGCTGTAGTTGCAATTAAAACAGTGCTGCCTTCATAGCTGGAACATTAAGTGCAAACAGGCTGATAGTTTAATCAATCCATTTTAAAATTCATTAACTAAACCAGCAGTTTACTATTCTTGTCAAACTCCAAACAACTGTAAATCTTGTTTTCAGAAATCAAACAGAAAAAATGTAACACATTAAAAATGAATTAGACATGGCACACCTCCCATAAGCTGTATAATAAACAGATCACAGCCCTCTAGTAATAGTTGTGATTTCTAGCATGTCACTGGAGAAGAACTCATGGGTTTTCCAAACGACCTGTGTCATAAATCACTGCATTCCCATTTACACTGAGCACATGTATCTAATTTTTCGAGTGGCTTCTGAAATCCTGATGAATGGCTTTGAAATTGATTACTGGAATGTATGAAAAGTGGTGTCACAAGTGCCTCATTGAGGAAAGGAAAACAGGGCTAAAAAATAGCCCAGTGAAATCTGAACACAGAATTGTAATATGGACTAAGTTACAAATTAATAACCACACAGGAGATAAACCCAAAACATAACCAATGTGAAAATGCTCACATTTTTCTCTAAGGCAAATAAATTAATATAAATTTTCAGTAGAATTAAAATAATGTAAATACACAAACCAAGCATAAACTATACATGTATTTTTTCAACCATGCAGGTATCAGTGTCTTGCTCGTTCAGTTTACTGTGTTTTCTCTGTGTTAGTATGAAATTTTTTATCATATGGAATGCTTCATGTTAGAAAAAATTCTGGCATCCAGAAATGTATTCAAACTTATTTATGAAACACCAGTCACACTGAGGTACTTTTATGTATGTCCTATCCACTTTCTTTGTCTGTGTGATCTTTTGAGATCAGATATAACGCATCACACTCAAAATTGAAAAAAACCTATGTGCTCACTAAACCCAAATCAACACTCCTTGGCTCTCTTTACCTCTCTGCAGACACCATAGATCTAGTATTCAACACAGTCTCATCTTTCAAGTGACATGTAGGAGTATACTTGGTGATTCCAATTTTTATTTCCTTTGTGTAAAAGACTGCAAATTATGTTGCATGCTGAAAAATAATGTAGACAATTTTTCTGTTTTGCTCACTGCTAAAGATTTATCTGTGTCAGCAGCTGGAGCAAATGGAGTGAAGTTGAATGTGTTACATGATTGTAGCATGTAGATTCTGATTTGGTGTTGAAAGAAACTCCTTGGCAGATAAGTAATGAAATGAAACAGCAAACATGCCATCACCTAATAAAAACATCAGTTCATAAAAACTATTAACTACCTTTTCCCAAGACATCCCTTTTTAATTGATATATTTGAATTTGTCATAAGAAAATAAATTCATGTTATTCTAATAATATGTGCTGACCTGTGCTTATAGAATAAAGAATTTTTTAAGGAAAATATTACGTTTTGTCCAGTCTCTATTTGCAAGGTTCAAAATGACCAGCACTCATTAAACTTTATTACTGAGGTTCATGAAACTTTCTTTGGATTAGAAAAGCATAACCTTCTGTCCTGATTTAGAAGGGTGTTGCAGCTTTTCATTAACCTGGAAGCCTCCTATTTACATGGTTCACAGCCTGGTCTCAGCTCACTTGGAGGTAACAAAGGGTGTCGGGACACAAGTGCAGCAGGGGGCTCATCCTTTAGGGCTGCCATCTGAGTTTGATCAGGTCAACTGTTTTAACTCCTGCCTCATTAGGCAAAATAAAATGGAGATTATGGTGTGTGGAAGGATCACATTACAAACAGCAAACTCTGACTCCTGACATTCTCTGTTGATTTTGCATTTTGACAAGACCTTGCTCTCTGTATTTTCCATTCTGTATTACAGCAGGCCTTAAATTATTTTGAAGACAAGATCATTTGTATCCCCTGGCACTTCAGAGCTTAGCGGTAGAGGAGTGAAGTAATAAGTGAAGACACATTAGTCTCAGAGGCAGTTTACCTACTGGAGAGATGTCACTGTGTAGCAAGGGCTTAATGCTGATAGACACATTAATTCAGCTTGTCAAGCAATGCCTAGCTCTTCTTTTTTCAAAGTTCAAGTTAGCTGTGAATTTGGAAAAATCTAACACAAAAGAAGTTCACGAGGTAAATTATTATTACCACCTGGCACACAGGATTGAGTATTTAATTTTCATTATTTACAGTTAACATGCTCAGTCTATTCAGATTTAATTTAGTCACTGATTTCGGTGTTTACATACAATTGTAACATTGTTTAGAGTTTAAGTGTGTCTGTTATATTTTAGTGCCTGTTAGAGTGCAGATGAGTATCAATCATCAGAGATCCATCTCCTAATGAGAGTCTTTGTCACCTGATTGGCCATTAAAAAGCATTTTCCTGCTGAACTCCTCTATATGTGCCATAAATTAATAGAAGTTTCTCAGTCTTTAAAAGTCAGAAACTGGTTCAGCATATCAGTTTGGCCAGCTGATAACTAGTGGCAGATCTCTTATGAGGAAGATAATGACAGTTCTTCTCCATCACATCCAATTATGCTTTTAGTTTAGGAAAAACAGTGTGTTAAAAGCAGGTGATAGTAATCAGGTATATCTCTTCTTTCTCTTACTCCATTTGTTAGTAGGATTTTCTTTAACTTCTTCCTCCATAGGCACAGTCAATAAAAGTGAAATAGCAAAATTAAAAATAAATTTATTGTATTTTTGTGATTATTCCATTATAAATCAAGAGCTAGACAGACAATAAGGTGCTGTCAGAATGAGAAGCTTCCCTCAAGGAAAGGGGAAAAGAGGCAACAAGTAATATGTGACAGATGTGAATGTAAATTGTTTAATGCAAAGTAGAGTGTGCACAATTCTATGGTTAGAAGTTTAGCATAAAATTGTTTTAAGACCTAAGATTTTTTTTATTCAAGGAATGGCCAACTGAGCAATGTACACTATTATTACCTCCTATATGAATTTAATTTGTCTGAATTTAAAACCATTAACTTTCAGGAAACTGTAAGTTGCACAATCGCTAACAATGTCTCTTCAGTAACATGGCCCACATGACCACATTTAACTTCTTCTGCATATTAAACATCATCTTCAGCACCCCTGTTCCTGATGCAGTCTGATTCATATGCAGACTATCATGTATCCTTGGACTTAAGGAGGACGGGATCTTAAAAAATAAACTTCTTTTTGCACATTTTTGTTTCTATATATCTGCCTAAAGAGTTTTGTCTTTTGAGAATGTCTCAAGTTGAAAATTTTCTTCAAGAAGTTTCACAGAATGAACCTGCCACTTCCAAAAACAAACGATGGAGAGGCAGAGAATATGATTTTCATGAAAGAATTACTCACTGAAAATTATTAAAAGAATTTTTTTTTTAAGTATGCATCATGAAGCATGGGCATAAATCATTGCAGATTCTTGTGGCCCACATTTCGTTTATGTCTGTTTATAACCTTCAATTTCTACTTAATTGTGTTTTAACTTCCTTGTTCTGAAAATCTTTCTCCTTTTTTCAGCTCACCTTACACTAGTGGCTGCCCTTTTCTACCAAATCTGTTCCTTCTGGGTCTCTTTATCCTTTTTAACAACCTGTCCCAGATTCTTCCTCTCCAATTCATTTCACTTGCCAGCAGTTCTTTACTTGCTCTGTTTCCTTTTAACTCCTTTAGATGAAGGCATCACATTCTGCTGTAAGCTTAATTCTGGCTGAGACAGGGAGGCACATGCCATGTCACGATATGTCTCATACATATAATGCTGAATAGAGTATTTAGGAGATCCTGTGGTAGAAAACAGAACAAACTACTTCAGGAGGATGAAGGTAATTGTTTAAATCAAAGCTGTGATGATTTTGGTGTGGATTCTGTGCATTTAATAAGTATTCTTTGTTAATAGTAAAATTTGGGCATAGAGGTGAGGACTGTTTGTTTTTTCTCTACTCCACACCCTTGTAGATATTTGCATCAGCAAAACAGAGAGTCTAGCAACACTCAGTGATCTTAAGTTGGCTCTCTCATCAGAACAGCCACTCACCAAATTAAATTTCAAGTGGAAAATGTAAGATATTAGTAATGCTTGACTGTCTTCCCAGGACAAAGCCCACCTGAATCTGAGTCATCTAGTCTTCAGCACCTTCAGTTCTCAAAAAGTGTGGAGAACTCAAACATAGGACTGGTTACACTGTCCAAGTATTCATTTAACATAAGGGCATGCTCAATTGTCATTTTAATATGATTTGTCCTTCATTTATAACTTTGGCCAAAGGTCTGGTCTCAAGGGGTGGAGATGGTTGGATGCAGAACTGGTTCAGCTGTAGGGGTAAGTCAAGAGAGCAGTTGCCTGGCCTTATATGATGCCTAGGAATCAGTATGCAAGTTCTCAAATATTAAATGTTATTAGCCTATATTATCAGCATCCTAACTCAACTGTATTTTTTCCTCTCCATTTAGAAAGCTAAGAGGGAAGTGCAGCAAATACTCTTGCCTGCTGTATGCAGTTGGAAAATGACACCAATATATTGCAAGAGCACAATGGTGAAATTCCTCTTTCTCTGTTGTGGTCATACAAGAACAATATGAGCCGTGCAGTAGGACTGAGTCATCTGGCACAGCTCGGTGTGACTCATGGTGACATTCTGTGACTACGGCAAGGGACAGCAGAGCTCACTGGCTTGTAGATATAGGAGCAAAGAGACAAAAGGATACGTTTCCAACATGATAAGCTCTCATCTTTGGGATCCAGGAAGAACCTGTCAGGCCATGTTCTCTCAGAGAGTTTAAGAGAGCATTAGTGAGGGCTCATGTCCAGGCTGTTTTGACGAGAGGAATAAAAGAAAAATTGTCCACACCTTTTGCAACCCAGCACTAATAAATCTCTGAGTATTTTAGCATGGGTGATTACCATGTGGTGATTGGAAATTATGTGGTGCTATAGCCTGGAGATGGGATTTCTCTTGAAAAGGCTTTGGCTTCAAAGGAGATGGGAGAGTAATAGGGTCCAAAAAATTGAGTTTTTTGTTTACACTTGATTTCTTTTAAAGGTGAAGAGTGGTATGTTACAAGAACCATTTCTAGGATTCTTTTTCCCTTAGAAGGCATTAGCAGTAATACTACCATCTCTAAAATTCAAGGAATACCATCCTAAGCTGATATGAGTCAGCAGAAGAAGATTCAGAGCTTGGAGTTCTTTCTTGCCTTTCTGTTTGTATGGTAATGTATAAATAAAGTGTCCAGTTTGTGATGTCAGATTTCCTCTTTAACCTTTATGCAATTTCAGTATCATTGCATGGCAGCACAGCTCAGCATGGATTGTTTAGAAATTAACCTGGTTTTTACATGTAAAAGTTTGAAGCTTTTCAAGAAAAGAAAGGATAGAAGGATCAAATACAGAAAACATCTATATTTACATCATAATATTCTTACTGGCTTTGGGCACAAAATCATTACTGGAACTTCTAGTGTAATATGCACATGATAAATTGTGTTTGAGGTCTTTAGTAAATCTAGTGTTTACAGTGAAGCCAAGTGATTAAAATTTTTGCTTGAGTTGTTTTAGACTCTCTGGTAGATTAATACTCCTAAATTTCCTGAGTCTGTGTTGGATTTAATTCCATTGTGCACATTTGTCTGTAAACTATTTTAGACTGCATCAGCTGATACTCTTAAATCAGATTTTATGTACAAGTGTTTCTCTGGGTCTTGGAGATACCTGACATAAAATGTCTTAGGTTCTCACTTCAGGAGGTCTGGATCTTTCAATTAAATTTAGTAAATTTAAATTTAGTAGCTATTTATGCCTTCAGAAGACCTTATCTAATGTAATTTTTGTTCAGGATCATTCATAGCTTTGTGTTATATTGAAACATGGACAAAGAGTGTAATTTGTTAATGTCATGAAGGATGAAGTTGGTTAGAAAGGGAAGTGTACACGATTTATAATAACACAAGTATTTCCTTGCTAATCCCTTGTCAGGTTCATTATCTGTAGTGCCCCAGGCAATAGTTGGCCTATCGTGAGAGTGAAATTTAACCCACAGCATGAAATTAATCCTCAAAGACTTTTGTCTGCTCTTTCTAGAAATAATAAATTCAAAGTGATTTTATAAATCTCCTCTCTAACTTTACGCAGAGGTGTTAAATTAGTATCTAAAGTCTATGGCATATGTCAATCTATTGATTTATGTTTAGTTAACTAACATAAAAGTCTATATCAAGCATAATAAGGAATTTGAAGGATTAGTGGTATGTCTATTTCTTTCTTCCTGAAAACTTTTTTTCTTTCATAAAACAGAAAATTCTATTCCTTATAATTACATGGAATACAAGAGTATATGTATGCATACATGGATAAAACCATTCAAATTATCATGTCTGCATTCCTAGGGTTTCCAGGTTTATATATGAAATAATGTGGTGGGGGTTTTCATACCCTGGCTTCTGTAGTAAAGCTTGTTAGAAATCTAATGAGGGCTTGTTTCAGCTAAAAAAAATGGATTTTTAGTCATTTTACAAAGTACATCTTGAATCAACTGTGTAAATGCCATGTAAATCAGCTGGGGTTTTTCAAAATAGAATTTCTTTTTCTTTGTATGCAAAGGTCTTTCTGAGAAGAGTTGAAAGTGATTTATTACTGATTGATTCAGACTCTCTTCAGCATTTTAAGAATATCATTCCTCACTCACAGCACTCATCTACTCCTATGGCTACTCAAAGGTATTTGTCTACTCCTGAGCTGCTCATTGCTGCTCTTTACTCCTGAAGACTGAGGTCTGGTGCTCGCTTTGAGAATTCTTCCACTTCTAACAGCAGGAAGTCATATTTAAGAAATGTTTGCAATTGGCTGTATCATCTATGTTAAAGAGCTTCTTCAATATATTAATTGAGACTTCACACAGTCAGCCCTTGGGACAGAAACCAAGTGACAAAAAATTGCAGAAGTCAAGTGTTTCACAGTACACAGTCCTGACCTCGGGCAGGAATTTCACAGGCTACTTAGAGGGCATTATATGAGCAGATCTGGAAATACATTATTCTTCTGACATATATTATAGCAATGGTGTAGGCATGGAACCATTCTCTCTGCACATATTCCTTAAAAGAAAATTAGTTCCTTAAGTAACACTGTATTTTTTCTGTGTATTTTAGAAAAGCTGTTTTTGTGTACACATATACTCTAGTGGTGAGAAGGAAAACAGCAATTATTGGAGTATAAACAGAAGTTAAATAGAAGTGAGCAGAGGAATATCATTGAGCCAAAAAAGGATTTTAAGACATGTTAGAGATGTCACTTGATATTAGAGATGAGATGTTGTATAAGTCTAGGAAACCTCTGAAAACTATATATCCTAGGACTAAAGTCCTACAGAACTAGCTCATAAAAAGTTCAAAGATCTTCTTATATATTTTAAAGTGGCTTTTATTGTCAAAGGGAGCTGATGAATTTAGGAATTATAGTTTCATGCAGTATGGTACAGTAAATGAATACCATATATTAATTCAGATATCATTTATGTCATATTAATGCTATCCATTGAATGCAGTAGGGGAGAGAGAAGGGAAATTTGCAAAACTGCAGTGCCTTTTGATAGATTCTAAAGATGACAAGGAAGGAACTGATGCAGTGATACATTGCTCTTATTTTGACCAGAATCTGCCTCAAGATTTTCCATCTGCTCAATATATCACGTTTCTTCAGCACTATACTCTTTTCTATCCTGCCCATTTTCATAATTTTGCTCACTCCCTATATATCCATCACTCATTCCCCTGTGATTGACTTTCACTATTTGCCCTTTTCCCAGACCACAGGCTCATAGGGAAAACTTCTTGCAACAAAAGCAGCAGTGTTTGTCGATTCTGAGGCTGTGGTTTCTGCTCCCAGTTCCAATGACAAGCTGGACATCTTGTGACCTCTAATAAATGACCTCTAATAAATTGGTGGGTGATACATCTCTTAGCTGTTAGGCAGGATGGCTGTCTGCATTTTCAAGAGAGTCTTGAAAAAGAAAAAGGCTAAAATCTGTCCCCTGCATATAATAAAACTGGAGATACCTTTCTGTAGACCTTTAAGGTCAGCTTTATTCTTAGAAGGGGTTCAGGCCACAAGTTGGGCAAACTTTAGATTTTTAACAAGGATAATTCCAATCTACTCTGCAAAATTTAGGTACAATAGGTCCTTCTCATACTTCAGACTGGGCACCTTTCAGACTCCATACCAGGCGAAGTTGATTCCTGCAAATACTTAGATCTCTACTTATGTGCACAGACTATACTGCACAAAGATTATACCCAAAATGAAGCAGCTAAATCTATTGCTAGTATAATATCACATAGCAAACCACTTTACAGCTAGTTCTTTGAAAGAATCATAGCATAACTTAGGAAAAGGATAAATTATGCTGTTGTTCTTTCAAAGACTTGCCTTTCTCATTGGCTTGCATATGTGCTAAGAAAAAGATGATGGGAGGCAATATGCCTACATGTTGATCACTTAAGGGTTTACTTATTGCACTCTTAGTTTGGCATTAGACAAGACACAGAAATTTGCCAACAAGGTCACAATCCCGCTCGTTTTATATATAATAATATAATAGTAATTACCTACTAATTCTGTATAAGCATGCAGAACCACTTTTTTTCAGCAGTCATTTTTCAACAAGCCTATTTTATTTATCAGTAGGCATTCAGCATTCAATAATTCAGTTAGTTTTATCTCTGAATCCATGTTGCAATATGAAGACTTGACCAAATGTGTTCATGGAAGAGATACTGAATGTGATAAGGAAATAGAGCAGTAGTTCCTAAGAAATACTGCATGGATAACATGGATAACTGTCTTTTTCTTTTTTCTATTTTTCAATCCTCAAGCTCGATATCTGAGTCAGATCAACCATGTTAGCATAGTTTGCCTGCCTGCCTGCTTGCCTGCCTGCCTGGAGAAGAATTGCCTTTAAAGACTTCTGTGACTATACAAAATGAAGGCGCTTTTCTAGCTTCCCACTGGTGGTTAGTGAAACAGTTTGTTTTCTGAGATAGACATCATTGTAACAGAACCTGACAATACTTCCTTGATTTGAATATTTTCATGAACTCAGAAGGAATCATTTACCATTTCTCTTTGGAAAAATAATCTATTAATCTTTAAAAGGCACAAGGCTGAAAGAAAGCAGTAAAATCTGCTGAAAAGTGTATCCTCCAGACTACTACACTGATTGCTGCCCACAAACGCTTTGCTGAAATCTTCTTTTTCAAAAGTTGCCTTGTTTTGTACCTTTAAAATTATCAGCACTTGGAAAAGTCTTGTTAAATCTGAAAGAATTCCTGTTTCCCTTTAGACTTAACAATGTTTCAGATACTGATTAAAAAGGGAACTCTCCCTTTATTCCTGAAGTCGGTAAGAAATATTATGGAAAATTGTGTTAACTCTTGCAAATCCCTCTACAACTATAAAAGTACAAATGAGATCGTCCCTGCTGTTTCAGTCAGGCCTATGAACCTCAGAGCAATAGGATATTTATAAGAAAATTCCAGACATAGCAGTGGTGCCGTGATCCATATGACCCAAAGTTTCCAGTCTTTGTCTATCCTCCTGTCTTTAAGGAAAAACAGAGGGGCGTAAAATGAAAACTTGGAAGATCACAAATCATTGTTATGACTCATTATAATGAATGATTTGTGCATTACTTTCTGGAGTAGTTAGGTTAAGTTCAGGGGGAAAAAGTAATGTTCCTTTATAATTTTCACCACTTTATGCCAATTTTCAAGCAACTGTCTTTCCTGAAGCAACAACGATCTTTTTTCCACACCATCCTGGGTAATGAGTGAGTTTTTTCAGCTGGAAGAGTTTGTTGTGATATAAAGGTGCAGTCCTACACAGCTGTTGTCAAGACCCTGTTAGTGTTTCCACTACAGTATTATTTTCTGTTGTTTAAAACTGGGATGTCAAGTACTTGAACTTCGGTAGTTTTAAAAATGTATTTAAAAATAAGAAAAATAATTTCATTGTGTGGGGCTATTTGGTTCTCAAAAACAGTATCTTGACAGTTTTGTAGCAACAACTGTGATTCAACAACAGCTTTGAATATTCAAACTTATCCTTCTGACCTCAGTGTGCAACCTGCATTGTAGATTCTCCTGAGTTTTGTTTAGCATTAGTTTTTGTTGATAACTGTTAATGGTATGAATTAGAAAAATAAAAAGTAATTTACTGAAGTCTGAAAATAACTTCTGTTTTTCTGCTATATTGAATTTTGAGAACTCATTTCCTTTTTTTTTTTTCTTGTCTTCTTACAGGGAATTAATAGGGTGTATTCATAGGTCAAATGTTTTTCTTTGCTTGCTAGGATAAATTTTAGTGTTACACCAGAATTTCATGAATGTGTTTTTATGTATCTGTGGACATTAAAAAATTGGCAAGCTGAAATTTGAACACACAGAAAACTTTCCTCAGAGTTAAGCGAATACTTTTTGTTTTGATTTTTACAGAAGTGCACTGTTTCTGGTAAATTGAATTGCAGAATGCAGGTGCTCCAATACTTCACTACTTTTACTATAAGTCACCTCAGCAGTGAAAGTCATAGTGCTTCAGAGGAAATTTCATCCTTAACTTGCCTTGTTTTGTCCTACTGTATATTAAGAATTGCTGAGATCACTCAGCACTGGTCAATAATGCATTCCATATAAGCTGTAATATTGGGACACAGTTGGGTGGGTAAGAGTTAAGTTTCAATCTTTTACTCAGAATTTCCTTGTTTTGCTAATTTACGTTTGTGTGTTTTCTGTCACTTAGCCATACAATTTAATAGGAAGAAGTAATCTTTTCATGGAAGCAGCACATGCATGGTAGATAATGTCCATATTATGTGAATTAGCTATTAGTCATTTAAATTGGTTGGTGTATTAATGAGACAGGACATGTGAGTTAATGTTTTCAAATCCAGGGTGTTTAGCTGTATTTTTCAGTAGAGTAAGTCTCATATCCTTTCCAGTATATTAAAAATCTCAGCCACGATATGTTAACGAAATTATTTCCCTTTCAAATATTTTCCAGCACAAAGCTAACACTTCTTTCAGCAACTCTCAGTTTGATTTTGGCTATTCTCCTCTGAAAATCAATTTGGATTTCTTTTTTTGAGCAATTCTTTCCTTTGGGAGAAAAGATATTTTTTGTTATCTTTCCTACTTTGACCATAGGGACTAAGTGCAATGTACATTTATTTGTCATGGTTTGAAAATTTTTGGTGCTAAATCACTTAAACACCAAAAAAAAAAAAAAATTAAGAATACATTCAGCTGTGGTGGGATTGATCTCATCAAAGAATTTAAAATGTTAATGAAAAATGAAAAGTATTGAACAACCCACCAAAAAATCCTCCCCCTACGTCTTCATGCCAGAAAGCCACAAAAAATTATTCTGCCTTCTCAGGAGAGGTGCTGTGAGATTTCCATAACAAACACTGAAATCAAAGCTTTGTTGAGAAAACTGGGTAGAAGTTCTTGGCCCTTTCTATAAAAATTGTAGAAGACCATTACTTTTTCCAGTGGCATGTAAATCCCTATTACATTTTCTGAAATTGTAAGAGTTTTAGAGCAGTGCTTACTGGTTTTATTACAGGTAGTTTCCAGTAGTGACCAGTAAATGGTCATTTGAAGCCTTTCTATGGCTAATCAGACACATGTTTGATTTTACAAAGTTCTGTTGAGATTTGCCTTTGCATCTCTTTGCAGTAATGGAGAATACCCTTGCCTTTTAAAGGCAGCAAAACTATTTATCTAACCGGTATCACTTAACTGTAGGTGAAATGTTCATATCTACATTTAAATTTTTTGACAGCTCTAATATGCAGAAGCTCAGTAAAGGGTCAGAGATGGCAGTAATGTCACAGGAGACAAGAATTGCTTTCCAGCAAGAGGTCAAGAGAGGATATACATTTTTGGAATAGAATTTAAACTGAGATTTAAAAAAGGACACTTTTTAAGCAGGCACATGTTTCACACTGAAATCAGCCAAATCATATTCTCATTTTTCCCTGAACTGAGACTGCATACTGGGATCTTAATATAATTATCATATATTATATGATTTCTTGTGAAATGTCTTCTAGTCATTAGTTTATACTACTCATCAGTTTGTTCACTCTTTCTCTGTAAGCTGTCCTGAAGGAAAACGTATAAGACTTTATTCAAAACTAATAAAACCAGATTTCTTCTGTTGATGGCTTAGGCTATGAGTGGCTATTCATACTTCCAATCATACAAATAGCTCTATCATCTCTGACAATAAAAAATTATTCCTTGTGGTGCCATTTTGAATGATTTATCCAGTTTAGATAAAGCTCAAAAAATTCCGTAGATTTTGAGGTGTTGCTTTCACTTAGGAAATAGAGATTACAAAGGTTTCAGAGATAAACCATCACTGTAAAAAACCAAAATGTTCTTTTTGCCATTACTGGTTTCTGGAAATTCTTTCACCAGAGTAACTAATTGCCTTAAACACAGGAAGGTTTAGACAGAAAGCACAGGTAGTGCTTAAATTTGCCTATTGCTTTTACAGTCGGCACATTCTGGCTGATCTTGTTAAGATCATGTGTATTGCACAATCCTTCACATAAAATACTCATGATCTTTCAGATAGCTGTCCCTTTTATGATCACTGCTGTCATCCTGTGTTGTGCTCAGAACTTGTATCTAGGCAGCCAAAGCAGAGCTGCAGTGACAGAATTGTACCTTGTGCACAGCCACGGCTCTGGCAGAGTGGCCAGCGGAGCTGTTCCTGCTCTGGCAGGGCTTGTGGATAGGCTTTTCACACACAAAAACACTGGAGACCTTTCTAAAGGATAAGAAAAATATGTATTGTTTGCAAGTTCTGTGAAACAGGAATTCAAGTGCTCTCAGTATTTTTCATCCCTGAAATAAAATGGAACTTGCACATTCATGAGGTTTTCCTGAATGGTTTTTAGTGTGGAATGAAAAAGTTTTGGTTTTCATTAGTTTTGTTCTTGTTTAGAACTCTCCCTCTACACACACAGTCATTGATGGAATTAGATTATTAAAATATTTATGGTTTGAACTTAATTTCTGATTAATTTCTTCCTTGGGAAAACATGAAATTATTAATATGTGCTATGACTAGTTATTTTTTCATTCTTTTGCAATATTACCAGGGTAAATCTGCATTAAACAGTTAAATGGATTAATGTGACCAGCTTCTGGTCAAGTTATTTTTTCATGAATATTTTTTAAAACCACACATAAAGAAAAATTTCCTTCTGATGTTATAGCTACTGTATGTTTGTCCCGTGCACACAATGGAAGAATTTATACAGGAGGAAAAGAAATCAGAAGAGCTCTTCATTAGTAGCTGAAAAAATACAGCTTTCATGTCTAAAAAATTAAATTAATAAAAATATATTTACTGCACTGCATTCTTTTCCCCACTGATATTTTGATGGAATTATATGCTGTTTAGCTTGAGTATAAAAGCAAGAGAGGGGGGAAAGTCATCTATAAAAGGAAATACAGGAAAGATGAAGTTCTTCTACTGATTAGTGTACTTTTCTCTGGTCTAAGAGTAAGAGTCACATTCAAAGAACTGGCTGAGAGTATCAGTGAAACACCTAAGCTGTTTTGTCATGTTTAAGACTTTCTGTATTCAATGATGCACTTCATTCAGGGAAAATACTTGTTAAAAGTTGTAAGTTCAGAGTAAGCTATGGATGGTAAGTTCTCATCATTGAGGCTGAAAGAGTTTTGACCAAGTGTTTTATGAGGGTTAAGATAAATTGCTTTTAGCCAATCTAAAAGGAAGCAACAGCTGGTGATGATCTTATTGGGTCCAGTTTGATCAGAACAGCCAATGTGTTCCATCTAAATTCTGCTGTAAATTGCTAAGTCTGTTGTTGGTCTAGCTGTAACTTTTGCCATGAATATACCCTTATGCAGATGTGGGCTGTTGATCCTTACTCATCTGCTGGTGGTGGTTCCTCCTTTTGCCTTACTTATTTCCCATGGCAATTTCTGAGGTATTTTTCTCAGAGACAAAATAAAAATCAGATAGCAAGAGGACAGAACACACCTGGATTGCAATAAGACAGAGATCAGGTATAAAGGGGAACGTTTATGAGGTGCAGTGTTTGATAAGCACATTTGTAAATGTAAGAAATCATCCATTTCTGTTTGGCAATTTTTTTTTTTGCCATCACAGCTGATGGTTGATCTTCTAACTGACATAAAAATCAACTCTGCATAGAAAGCTTTCAAGGTATCTTTGCAATTATTTCCATTATTACTCTTCTTTTTTTTTTCTTACTAAAAAACCCCAAAAATTCCTCTAAAATTCAAAGGGGTGAATAAACTTAACAAGCATCATTTAGTCCAACAAAATGAAATTATTTGTGATGAATTTTGACATAATTTTTCATAATGTTTTGCTACCTAGCATTCTGGTTTATTTCTGTAAAGTAAATATGAACTGTAAGAAAATTCAACTACAAAAATCTAACTACCATAGATTTGAGACAAATCTATGGCTAGTATGGAGAATAAGTTCTTTTCTTCACCTGTTCTTTATGTTACTATTTTATTATATTCTTATATGTTTTTCACAGCTAAATAATCATCATAGCAATATTCAAACACTCAAAATATGACTTCTGCAGTAGCACAACTTTTATCTTTTCCTAAAAATAATTAGGCTTTTTGTGGTTTGAAAAGTAATATTCAGCTCTTTAACAGCTCCTATGATTTACTGTTAAAATAAGTGGCACAATTTTACTCTCAACTTAGTTATTATCCTATAAGTAATGTTAGCAACTCAAAGAACTTGAGCCAAAAAGTGAAATAAATTATGTTGAGGTCCATTTTGCAGTCCAAAGTTTTTCATAAAATGTAAGCATCAGTAGATAACGCCCATACTAACACCTGAATAAATGTTTAACTTAACAAATCATAATCTTTTAAAAATAGAATGCAGTTATTTTTTAATAAGCGTTTGAACTGTTAAATAATGTGTATTTATATAAAACTTCAGACTATACATTTTTTATCATTATGTAAGGGTGGAGTAAATACAGTTAGGAGTATCTGGAATCATGGGAATTACTGAAAGTGCAAAAAAGCTGTACATGTTTTCAGTTTTCCAAAGATCATACATTTATTCAAAAGTTGTTTTAGATTTAAAGTTGCACAAATATTTTAATTTGTTTTGTTGTTATGCCATGTAATTATCTTCTTTCTAGCATCTATGTACGTCAGTTCCTAAGTTTATTTGCTTTTGGTACTGCACAAACCCCAACCATGAATGGAAATGTTAGGAGCTGTATTCAAAACTGAGTAGAGCATATGATAGAATCCTGCTGAGATGCTCAGAGAAGGAAAAATACAGCTAAGGCTGCCACTCCTTGGCAAGCACTGCAGCCTGGTATAAAGCTTGGTTCTCTGAGTCAGTGTTTTTCTTTCCCTCTGAACTCTGTGGTTGAGAAACTAGTCAGCAGTGCTGAATAAAAACAGGAAGAAATTCTGCAATTTGTGCCTGAGGGTATAGTCTTTGCAAACCCAGTGGCAAGAATCTGATGAGTCTGATGCTCCATATCACATTGTGGTTGTCCTACATAACTGGGACTTAAATTATGATTATGTGCTTCAGTCTAGATATGAAAATACTGGTTTCTTCCTTTTAGATTTTAAGGTGACTAAAACAATGTCAATATTAATTAGAAAGCTTTCTCCAGCCCAGATCAGTAAATAAAATGAGGAGGATTTTTAGGTAACGTTGTGACAAACAAGCTTTAAATGCTAAATACCTGGATAATGTAGTAGCAGACATCCATAAGACAATGATGAGATATTCAGCAAACATGAACAAAAAAATTAGTGTATTATGGAGGGATGTGAGAGTTTTGGTTTTTTGTGTTTTTTTTCTTTTTTTCAGAAAGCACATGCATCTATTTGTTCTTCTATAGATAGATTCTATGAGAAAATATTACTTAGAAGATTTTTGCAATAGGAGTAGGGTCAGAAAAGCATGATCTGGACTGAGGATTTTATTGAACTCAGAATTAAATTCTGGCTATTTAAAAAACCAACAAGGACTGTGAGGAGTTAGGCCTTGGAAACAGATGCATGTGTTTGTGTAGAGTCGTTGCTCCACAACATGATGGATCACTTGTTAATGATAAGTGGTTCAGAGAACTGGTGAAAGGACTCAAGTGTCTTCCACATTATGGAATTTCAGGCAGAGCCCATTGAGACTTATTGATCAAGGACTGTTATAACCATTAAAAAAAGTTCTTTCTCATGCTAGTAAAGTAACAATAATTTAGGTTTATTCATTTCACAAGTAGAAGTTTTAGTACTGATTAGTGTGGGTAAGTTAAAATATTTTCATGGTTTTAGATCATCAGTTTTTAAGGCCTTTTGAACAGACCCCAAAACCTCAAATAGTTTTTACATGGTTCCCACTTTTTACAGAGATTCCAACCATGTGTCTTCTGCAGTGAACAGGGAAGGACACCAGTGTTTTCTTAAACATTATTGGGGCAATTTGCTATCTAATGAAGCTACTGGAAAGGTACTATTTATTCAAAGGGGACATGGAAGACCAAGCCCTTTGGACTGCTGCTACAGCCAGAAAAGGAAAATGTGAGGTCCCTCATGGCATAGGAAATGGATGTGGGGACTGCAAGGAGCCAAGGGGCTAAATGCCTTGGCTGGTCCTGGGTAGGAAGAGGTAACCTGGGGTGCAAAGTGCCTCCCACAGCTCTGTGAGCATTCCAGGGGTGGGAGTGCTCAGCACTGCATCATTCTGCCCTGACAGCCAAGGTGCAGGAGCATGACAGGGGTGGAAAGTGAGCCTGGTGCTCATTTTTGAAGTGAAGAAGCTTGCAGTAAACACACAATGTGTTGGAGTGTCCAGTGACTTCTGATACTTCTGTGATACTGATAGTGAGTAGGAGGTTGTCCATCCCAGCCCTGGGAAAGCATTTCTGCACATATGGCTGTTCAGCATGTCACTGAGGGCTGCCTGCCATCACACTTCAAAATTATTAGATCAGAAGTTAGTGTTCCGATGGTATTTAGAGGGGAATTTATCTTTTCTGGTCTAGCAAAAGCTAAAAGGATACAAGGCAGCCATCCAACTTTCAAAAATGCATGAAATTCAGTGGTTTTATAGTGCTGTTAGAAAGGAACGGATTTGAAGCAGAGAAAGCCATTACATATCCCCCAGTTGTGTTCATTCCTCTAAACAATCATTAAAAACAGGCAAGGTTGGGGGATTTTTTAATGGAATGCTTTAGCTCTTCTGTGTTATGAAGACTACTAATAGAGGCTGCCGCTGCTATCTCCAGGAAAACAAACTAACATTTTTTTTCAGCTCTTCCCTGAGCTTCTTATAACAAGTTCTGGTGATCAATTAGCTAGTTCATTAAAAAGTTACACATGATTTTATTGAGGCAAGCAATTCTGAATCAAAGAACCCAATTCGCAGATCTAGGTTGAAGCACATAATTGGCATGTATTTTAGAATTGCAGTTAAAGCTATAAAATAGATTTACTAGGGAAGGAATGGATCCAAAAACCCTAAAGGAAGGAATATGTTATTTGTGTGACTCAGTGTTGCAAATGGACTCATTTAATACAAAAGTCTTATCTGTATTGAAACAAATATCTGAAATAAATTTAAAACTTCTTTGACTTAACTTCTTTAGCAAGAAGTTATCTTTCATCTGATAAAACATAAATTACCTACAGGATTATTGCATTTCTTATGCTATTACTTTCATTATTGCTATCAAAGACGGATTTTTATTAAATCATTTACATTTAGTTGAGAAGTTGCCAATCTGTAAACTGTAAAACAGAATTATATAAATATGTTCGCTGTGTTGTTGAGATCCACTGTGCTCTGGAATTAAAGCCCCAGTTCAACAAACAGTTTTGCATGCACGATTTAGTGGGGAGCCTTACACATGTGCAAGTATAACATTGCTGAGCATTTGCAGGGTGAAAAAGAGCAAAGTGCATTATTCAAAGGATGCTTTAGATGAAGTGATGCTTTTTTTGAGTTTACAAGGAGGACAAATCTTGAAACTCAAGGAAAAGAGTTTGGTTTAAGAAAACTTTATTTTTAAATACTTGGAAAAAGATGTCACTGGTAAGTTTTTGCAAGTTTTCTTTAAGAAAGACATTCTTGATTTTGAGCTGAAATGTATGAACAATCAAGTCTTAAATATATTAAAATGTGCATAGAAACTAGGTTCATTTATAATTTGGTTTGCTTGATTGCCACAGTGTAAAAGCTTCTGTAGCTGATATTGCTGTTGGACTTTGTGTGATGGCATTGAGGCATTTTTTTTTTCAACTATTAGCCTTCCCAAGGGATCTTTTCAGACAAAATTTTATGCACCAGCTCTTATTTGAGTGTAAGCCTATTGAATAGCATTCTTCTCTCTGCCAACTTGGCAGCAAGTTCTTGTGCTAATAAAAGAGGTTACCCCAGATAGAGATCCCAGATGTGCCTGAACTACTTTTATTAGGACTATGGAGGGACTCAGTGTTTCCTTCTAACCGTTTTCAAAAAAGGTGTGGGCTTGCCTTCATAATTGCCCAAAGAATTGCATCACTAGAATTTTTTTCCTCAAATTGAACAAAATTTTAGAAGTGTTAGCACAGAAATACTGATGTTCAAAACAATGAATAACTTTAGGCACAATACAAATGTTGACTTGACCCTACTGAATTCTATGAGAGGAGGAAATTGCTGTTTAACCTTGAGTTAAAAAATACCTTGGTTCATTATCTCATATAAATGAGATTCAGTATTGTGATCAGAATAAGTAAAAATTGAGGTTTCTCAGAACAGCAGTATTCTTGTGGCTTGTGGTGTACTTGACTGTAATGTGAATTATTCCTTGAAACCATTGTGTTGAGTTATTATTGTACCTAGTAATAGAACCAGTATAGTGATTGCCTGATGTGGGGCTGTCTTAGACTGGAATTGCCAACAGCAATATTCTTTTTATTTTTTAGTGCTATTTGGTAATTAGCAGTTGAAAAAGAAGTTATGTTGCTAAAAATTGATCTCAATATCTCCATTCTGTTTACTTGAATTTGCCAGCTGCACTTTTGAAACTGAAAGAAATAGGATCCTCTAACTGAGATATTTAGTAAAATAATATAGTGTGTTAAACTCACTGTTGCTATCCATAAATCATAACAATAAGAAGTTTACAATCTTAAATCATAATCTTGATTTTCCTTTCAAAGCCACAAGCTTCATGTTAAAATTTTTATTGTTGTCAAAATGTGAATAGAGAAAATAAGGTTTCAATCAGAATAATTTATTGCTTGCTTTTATTGTTCGTCTTATTATTGAATTATGAAAAATGAATGGTGCTCTAATATCTGATCATGTCTCTGCTTGATTTTTGTTGTAATTGTGTCAGATATTAAAAATGCGCAACACACGATTGTATTCCATTTCAGATTTTCAAAAGCAAGGTTTGACTCAAACACTCACATTAGTTTCAGTGGACTTTGGATCAGGCACAGGGTTAACAGCTTATTTTTCAAACAAGTAGAAAGAGGTGTAAATGTCAAAGGTGATAGCTATACTGTGAGTTCCATAAACTACAAAAAAAGTTACTACTAAAGCTCTATTTTTCCTTGGTTTAACAGCTTCTATGAAAACAGTGTTAATAAGTATATCAGGAACAGTATATAATAATGAATCAGAGACATAAAAAAACCCTTTAAAAGTCCTTTTATATAATAACTGGAAAGTTAAAAGTGACTTAAAAATCCCTGACTTCTCATGCTGTGATGTAAATTGTATTTTTTTTAGGTTCCAAATTCAAAGAGGGAAAACTGATCCAACCAGTTACAAGAGCCTGGGGGACTGTTTTAGGACTATTTTCCAACGAGAAGGGTAAGAGTATATGTTTTTAAAATTGTCAATTTTATGCGACCTTTCTTAATCACCCATTTTCCAGACATTATATCCTCTTTATATTCCACTCTTTTTTTGCAATTGCAAGAATTTGGCAAATGTAGTCTTACACAGCGAGCACAATTTGAAAAGTCTTGATTAGTCTAAATTAGACTCACAATGCCAATTTTGGTTATTATAATATGTCAAAGAATGCACAGCTGTATAGAGACACTGGCAGAAACCCTGCTTCAGCACCAGTGGCTTCAGGGTGGCTGCATCAGTGTATTGCTGTATCCTCACTCTTGTGTCTTGTCCTGGTATTCTGAACTAGCTCAGGCTGAGTGTATCAAGCTCTGATGTTTACAAGCTCTGATGAAATGGCTTTCTCAATTACCTGTGGCAGACAATGTCTCCAGGACCTGTGTAAGCAAATTTCCACAGCTCTTCAGTTTGACAGAATATGGAAAAAAGAGTTATGTTCATCAGTGTACTGGCATCATAAGGTACCACTGCTCTAAGCCTGAGCTCCTCTAAGGGAGCTGGGTTCTGATCCAGAAAGGCATTTAAATATAGGCTTAATTTTATGAGCAGTCCAGTTAAATCCAGTGAATGTAATGGGATCAATCATATGTGTAAAGTTAAGCCTGTTATCCACAGGAGCTCTTTGGAAGCTAGCCTTTAATCAAGGTAACTAATTAGTAAATCCCAGCTTTGAGTAGCTGGCAGGCTTTCCATAAACTTTTAAAATACAATAGCAACCCATTTTTTTTTTTTTAATCCATGTATCACAGAAACAATTTGGTTGGAAAAGACCTCTCAAGATCATCGAGTCCAATCTATAGATCATGATTCCAACCTAAATATTCATCAAAATGGAACTGTTCCTGTATATAGTGGAGCAGATGCTGGGTATGGAGGCAGCATAGGTGCAGTGACACATAGACTTCTTGCATCCACAAGCTGCACTGGAAAAACAGAGGTGAGATGAGCAGTGAAAATTAGTAACTAGACCAGTTTTGTTTCTTGCAGTGAGATTTAGCTAAGCTATACTGCCTAAGTACATCCATATAGAACTGGATAGTTTGAAATGAGAAAGCAGGGCGATACAAAGAAGTTTCATTAAGGTGTTGAAAGAGAAGTTGTCCCAGCTGCCCTTATTAGTTGTAAATTCATTTTTTTTGAGAGATTAATGTTGTGGTTTTTCACTACAATAGATATTAAAAAGCTTAAAAGCTAAAAAGATTCCACACAAATTTTAATCTGTGGCTTCTGAGGTTTTCTGGGCTGAGTTTATGTTAACTTTTATTGCTTCTTGAAAGAAAACTATTGAAGTATTAATATTTACAATAACGTAGTACTATTTTTAAATAGAAAATTAATTTCAATATTTAAGTCAATGAGTATGAAAACAGTATTTATCTCATCCCAATTCGCTTGTATTTTTCGTATCTGGAGAAAGAGTCGAAATCAAGAGACACCTTTCAAGGTAACTGATTATTCATTGTTTTTTTCTTATGGAATTCCTGTGCCCCAATACTGGAACTAAACCAGAATATTTTTTAAGTTTGTATCAAGTCATGAATCTGTGAGCAGAAAAAAGAAAATGATTACATGAAAATATTATATATTTAAATCACAGTTTAGCAGTAGATTGCACAAAATTTCTTTTTGGCAAGAGCTAATACAGAGTTTTACTTGCCTGTTTCAAAAGCAGTCAATACTGAGCTAAACAAAAAGCAATACCTGTGTAGCCGTGCAAAGGGGTTTAACCCTTTAAGTGCTGCGGAAATAAGATGCACGGCTACATGGTCATCTTTCATGATAGGAAAGAAAGAGACAAGTTTATTCAGGAACACACTTGGTTTTGTAGCATGACTCGCAATTCCAAGAGTAGAGAAAAGGTGATTGGTTCAGAGAGAAGACACCCCATTCCCAGGGCCTGGTCACACACCACACCAGGTGTTCTATCTTTGTTATTAATTCCTTTTTATTTTGACCAAATTATCACCTAGCTAGTTCTTCCTAGCTTTGAGCTGGACCAGCTTATCGGCTGGGAACAGAGCTGAAAAGCTCCAGCCTGGAATATTTTTCAGGCTGTGATTTTCTTACTTTCTCAATATGTGTCCCTACATACATGTTTACCTGAATACCTGATTTTCTCCAGGAGGTTAGACAGGCAGAAATTCGCATTTAAACAGACATCGGTAGTAAGCACTAGGAAAAAAACTGAGATAAAAAAATCTCAGATGAACTATAATGTTAAATTTCAGATAAAAATAAGAAAATAAATCAGTTAATCCTGAAAAACCTGTTTGACTCTGTGAGTCTTTCATTCCTGTCTGTACAAGTTGTCTGATTTTCTGGAGCATGGTGATTGTGACAGCTGTGAAGGAAGTGAGGGTGGAATATGAATTTTTTTAGTTTGTGGAAACCTTTAATCCTGACAACCCATTCCTTGTGTGACCACAAAAATATGAAGAAGAGAGCCCCAAGAAAGGGCTTCACATTTAGATACTAAGCAAATGAAATCGGTGTATGACGTGTTCGGGCTCAGGTGTGTAAATCTGTGAGGAGGGTGTAAGAAACTCATTTATGGCCCATGTTTATTTCTGAAAATACATAAATATCTAAATCTATAAAGAGTTTAGTATAAACTAAAGTGAAAAGAACTAAACTAAACTAAAAAGGGTTTAGGCATCTTCCTCCAGCACTCTGAATTCCCCTTTGGCACCTGTAATTTTATGTTAAATTGACTAAAAAAACCCATAACTAAATAAAGAAACATAGTGGGAAATGAAGTATTACTAATGGCCTGTCCCTGAAAATGTTTACATTTGGGAATATGTGATTGGGGAATCAGCTTATGCTTATTTGTACTTACGTTTTTCAGTAGTGGCAACTAAGGTAAGCCAGAATGTGAAAGCCCTGTTTAGGCAAGACACTTCATTTTTTGACCTTATTATGTTTAGGTTAAGTATGCAGAATCAGCCTAGGAAATATTTCTTTTTATGAACATGTATGCAAATGTTTCATTTGCTGCAGTGGCTCTTACTGAAAATCAACCAGTATTATGTTAGTGCAGTATCACTGTAGCAATCTGGTGATTTCATGGAAAGCTTCTTCATCACAAATAACAGCCAGAATTCTTTAACCATCCCTCTGATTTTGTCCTCATTACAATGAAAAGGACTGAGGAAATAATTGTCTAACCACAATTGTGGTTAGACATAATTGTCTAATGGAACAATGTCCATTTCAAAGAATCATTAAACTCCTTTCTCTTTACAAAACACTAGAAATCTTTTAACAAAACAAAGCAAAGCAAAACAAAAAAAAGAAACAAACAAAAACAAAACAAAACAAAAACAAAAACAAAAACACCAAAAACAAAACAAAAACAAAACCAGGAAAAAGCCCTACAAAAATTCCCTTCCCCCAGACTTTGAGTATCTCTTTAGCTGGAAATAAATTTTCTTCATGAGGAATTAAATTCTTCAAAGAAGGATCCATCCCTTGAACTCTTTTCATGTCTTTCAAGAAAATGGGAGCTACAAAACATAAAATTTAATTGAGACTCACAAAATGAAGGCTCAGTCGAGCAGAGCATTAAAGGTCACATAACTTTCTTTTTAAGGTAGGCAGAACTATTAACTTAAGGGATTTTGTGAACTTATTTTGGGAGCATCCAATCCCTACCAATTGCACAGGAGCTGCAGTGGGGGAAATCCTCTCAGGTGATGAGCAGCCTCTGCTCAGTTGGATTTGCTAGGAGCCGTGCAGTAAAGGTTCTCTGGTTTCACTTATGAGACAATACATGAATTGACAGATCTTTGACAGTGAGGTAAACCCACCAGGAGCATATCTGTTTATTGAGGAGTGACAGCTTTATAGCCAACATAAAAAAAAATCTGATGCTTATTGGGGAAAATGTTTGGACACAGGATTAACTCAAACCATTAATAGAAAAAGCTTTTCATTCTCTGTAGATCCTACAAATAAGATGTTAGATTGTGTAATATGACTGATTTTTATATCATCATGATCTTTGCTGCATTTGTATTCACTTGCTTTTTTTTGATAGTGACTTAAGTTGGAATTTGAAATGTAAGAATAAACCAATGTTCTAGCTGAATGTATATGTTGTATCTATATTAAAGACACATGATGTTGTGTCTCATATTAAGAATGGAAAATTATGCCCATCTGCATTGTCTTAATCTGCAGTTACAGCATTAAAATGATGGATGCTTTTATTTCAGTTCTGTAAACAACTTTGTTCTTATAAACTTGGATTTTCATGGGCTCATAATTTTAACAGTAAATGTTCTGGATTATAGTTGGGTTTTTTGGGAGGCACTCAGCCAAGAAAGCTGTTGCTTTCTCATTCATTTGTTAACTTGCCTGAAATAAGAAGGGTAGTAGTGTCCTGGATTCCAGTTTTATAATTCAACACTTCAATAAGTTACAGTTTAAAGTGTGTGTTAGCTTTTCTTAGAGCTAGATGGTCCTGGGAAAGTGCAAAACACAATTGTCATTAATTTGAGACTTCATTACTTCTGCTGAGTTATTTGATTATTTATGTTTAATTTGTTTTGGTAAGGAGCAATTACCTCTACATTTACACAGTCCAATAGCTTTATAATTATTCCTGTCTTGTTCTCAGCACCACCTTACCACTCTCTTATACCTATAATTGTCTGTATGACCACACACACCTTTTTTTTAATAGGCAGCACCCTGACTCATGCATTAATGGGGTTATAAAGCTGCACAAAACTTGTCAGCTATGGGTGGAGTATGTGGGAGAACAGCCAAGACTAAGCAGGAGCTGGGTGAGTACATAGTCATCAGCAAACATGCTGAAGCTGGAGGGCTCCTGGTTTATGTGATATCAGCAATCATGCATCAATTAAGGAATTTGCTAGCACTCTCCTTTGTCTTGCCTGGTATGTCATGGTAACAAGTGTTTGGGAGATTGCAGCAGTGCTCTTGAGGTCTGGCTCTCCCACCTGGCTTCAGAAGACACTCTGCTGCTGCTAAATGCCAGCAGGTCAGGGAAAGAGACTGGCAGAGTTGGCAGCTGTGCAGGCAAGCACCAGTCTCTGGCACTCACCACATCATCACTGACCATTCCTGCTCCCAAATAAGGGTTCACAAGATACAAATACTAGCCTTCACCCGAAGCCTTCAACGAAATGTCCAGCCAGGAAAGTGTGACATTGTCAGTCATGCCAAAAATCCCTTTTCCCAGTGTGCATTTATAAAGGAGAGATTAATTTCCACTTACTGGAGGCATAAATTCTTGTGGTGTCAGAAGACCAGACTCTAGGCTCTGCTTTCAGTACTCTGAGGGAAGCATAAGTTGTAGATTAAGATGTTATTTCACACATACACAGAGCTATCTGCTCCACTCCTTAGTTTCTTGTTAGCACTTCAGACCAGGAGGAGCAGAAGAGAACTTGGACCCACGATTGCTCGCTGCATTGAAGAATCTTATTTCTTAGTAGAGACTCGCCTACACTGACAGTTTGAGAAACTGTGATCTTGCAAACTTAAATACAGGTACCTTTTCTGCCTCCACTTCAGGAACAATAACTTCCACCTGAGCACTGCAGACAGTCTGCTAGCACTTGTACTTCAAGAGGAAAAAAAAATCTATATATAGATTTTCTCTTTTAGGCCTACTGGCCTGTCTCACACTTACGAACTCATAATACTTGTACCAACCTTGCTAAAATGAGCCTGAAGATGCTAAAAAAAAGCACTACACCTACAAAATGTCGATTTGTATATGTCCTGATGCATCCCCATAGTTCATAGTATGTTGCTAATTTTTCTTCCTTTCATCTGTCACATTGTAGAATTATTCTGTGGATCACATTATTCTACGTTGGCATCTTCTTGCCATACTATTGTGTTTATTGCAAACTTCACTAAAAACCTGCAATTTAGAGTATCAGAAATAATTATCACATTCCTGTGTAAAATAATATCATCCAAAACATAAAGTCTCAAGTTTTATAAAAAAATTGTTGAATTCAGAATTCTAGTTGAAATTATAAAGGACAATGTAGTGGCTTAAACTGGGAACCTGTGTTAAATCTGCTGGCTTTCATGAATAAAATTAGTATCTTGGGGCTGAATCTTTAAACCCTTTTTCTTGCTTTGCACATCTTTAAAGAAGAAATACTCACTGTTAGGAAAGCTAGTATTTGTATATTTTCAGGGAGCATGAGCTTGTAAAATTTAGATAAGGACATAGCAAGTTCTCTTAGTACATCATTAAATTTATCAACTGTTTAATCAGTACATTTATTTTTGACCACAATACTCCTCAGCAAGTGCCCTCATGCCTGTGCACTAACATAGGATCCACATGGCCCTGTGGGAAATTGGTCTCATATATCTGCAGTGAAAAGAAAAATGATTCCTTAGCATAGACTAGGTGCCCCACAATCAAAGAATTTCAGAATTTCTTCTGGCTAATTAGTAAGAGTTCCTTCTTCATAGCTCATGACATATATATGCAGAGTAATGGATCTTCTTTCCCTAAAACTGTTCTTATACCAATTACTCTCACTTTAGCCCTTGGTCTACATGGACCTATGTGCAATATCTGATCTTACTGTTATCAGTTTCATTTCATTGTCTCTGTTTCATCTGGACTTGTGTCTTAAAACCATCATTTTTATTCTTATTCTGAATTGTTGCCGAGCCGTAAAATTTAAATGATGGTATAGCCTTGAATAAAGTAATCATAAAGACTACTTTCAAGATTAAAGGAATGCATAAAATTTGATTGACAGAATTTCCCTGATAATTTACTTTAACATATTGATTTATATTATACTCAAATGGTTTTAGATCAAATATGGCCACAAAAGAGACATCTTTTATGTATTTATATGAAGATGATGTGCGTTATGCTTTCTTTTGTATATAACCAGTTCTTAATCCAATGCCAACAACTCTAAGTGGCTGGATGCTTTTGCAACACGAGTGAGTCACAAAATAAAGATGATACTTGTTCTTTTAACCAATGGATCTCAAAACACTTCACAGAAGAAGGAAGTACCATTACCTCACACGTACGGATGGGGATGTTGATGTGTGAAGTGAGTCGAGTCGAGTCGAGTCGAGTCGATCTGGACGGGGGCGCGCACATGGGTGGTTCTCAGGGAGCAGCCGGATACTGTGTTGAATATTTGGCCCACGGTAGCAGTTTAATAGCAAAGCTCTGAGGAACACACGTGCTGGACACTAAATTGCATTATTTGATACAGGTTTGTAATTCAGACGTTTTCTGAAGACTCGATCAGCAGCTCATTTTATGAAGTAGTTGTCTGAGGGCGTGCCTGGATGTGGTGGCAGGTTTAGGCCTGAAGCTGGAAATCCTGAGTGCAAGGCTAGTCCCTGCTCCATGGACCAGACTGTCCCCAGGGCCAGCAGTGTTTACTGATGTTACTGTCATGAGGTTTTCATCATCCCATTCAGGAAAGAATTCTCTGCTCCTGACTGGAGGTTCCCTACCCCCATCTTCATATGTTAACGCTTGAAAACATTAAAAAAAAATGACTTTGGAATGTGAAAAACTTTATGTGTGTAGCTGTCTGTAATACAGTGAAGTTATATTGGTGTAACTTAGGGCAGCATTTGACTAACCACATTTTTATTACTGACGGACACACATTTTACTTGCAAAATTTAATCTGGTATATATGGCAACGCTGTAAACAAGAACACTCTTTTAAAGAGAATCACTTCTGAGAATCGTGCTTTAAAGATGAAACACATATTTATTTCCCATAGGAACAAAACATAATAAAATTATATGAATTTTAAAAATGTCTTTAAAGTAAACAGGCCAGATATTAATTGCCATTAGTTGTTATCATTTGCTAAGGCCACTGGAGGTACACTCACACTGGGTGTCTGAACTGCATTTTTTTAAGGTTCAAGTTGTATTTTTTTCAAGTATTTTCATAATAATAGAGTTTTAACCTTGAAGATATGATGTCTCAAGTGCCTCTGTTTTCTAATACTATAACATAAATAGAACTCATTATAACATTAGTATTTACAACAGTAGCTCCCTGGAATCAGATGATTGCATCATAAGATGCTTATATTAAAGAAGTAAAAAGATATCTACAAGAATGGTTTGCAATCAATTTTACTCTATCTACTCAGAAGGTCAAAATTGTTTAATTCTTATTATTTTAACATTCAAGAATATTTGTCATTTTGCCACATTAGGTTCCTGATGGTTTCAAACATCATGTCTAAATAGATCAGTGTGATAATTGTGCTTATAGTAACCTTCTGTTAGGTCTAGTGTGTGGAAAACACCATACTATGCTTTATCATCAAATTCACTGAATGTGTTTATGTTCTCTGGAAGTGAAGAATACGTCTGCCAAATTTGGCAGCCCAGGAAAACGGCCATGAATTTCTCCTCCTTCAGTGTGAAAGACTGCAGTGTTTCATAGAGGTGAAACACTACGATGGCATTCCCTGGTGCTCCAGGCAGAGGTTTGCTCCCTGATGGAGACATTTCTGCCTGGCAGCCATCTCCTCACTTCAGGCAGGGAGGAGGTGCTGCCTCTGAGCCCTAAAACCTGCGTGCCCTGGGGCTGCTGAGCTGAGAGCCACCTCGAGCCAGGACCCTGGGAAGAGCTGGCACAGGCTGTGCCATACGTGTTGTCCTCCTGCACGGCTTCCTTGGCTCCCCTGGGACTGTAGGAAAATCTCAGCTGCTGAGAATCTTTCAGGGCAGGAGCCAGAGTTTAGTCACAGCCAGGGCTGCATATCCCCTGAACGAAGGTATCAGCAATTACTGTTAAATGGCAATTTAAGCTTCAGCCGTACTTTTGGATCTTGCTGCTTTTTGGGGATCTGTCCCTAAAAATCTTGCTTGTTCTGAAATGATATCTCTTTAGTGCCATTAAAGTCTCCAGAACTGAAATCTGTATTTAAAACATGAGAAACTGAATCAAACCATGATGGAGAGATTGAGGGGGCTGTCTCTCAAATCTGAGCTGTGGCAAGGCTGTCATGCCCAGTTACAGACAGATAAAAACATCTGAAATCTGCCTGAAACCTCTTTCTTACCAAAGGAAATAGCACTGAAATCTGACGGTTGTCAGTACTTAGCTGTAAGAATTAGCTGTTTATCAGTTATGTAAATCTAGCCATCGCATCTAACATTTCATAAACACGGTAGTGGAGGCACCATGAGGTGCAAAATTAATTGTAGATAGATGATGTGTTTCTTTAAAAGACAAGTGGCTGTTTACTTCTCTGTAATTTGGGCTTCTGGTAGCTATTATTTGATAACCTCTTCTTTAAAATAAAAATTCCACTGTATCAAGGGAAAAAAAAAACAGTGACCAGAGAACAGATAAATCATTTTTATGTCCTTAGAACAGCTGACTTCACACTTTTATTACATTGTTTGAAATAGCATCTTTTCATCTGGAAGGAATCAGTTTAAAATGTGATTGTCAACACAACAAAACCAGCTTTCTGTTTAAAATGACTGCTCATGAAGCTTAGAACTACACTTTTGCCAGGATTTTCTTTACAGACTTTAGTTACTAGAACCAAGAGATTTTAGATGGGATGTTCACAGGAAATACCTGGCAGACAGCATAAAATGCAAAGTAAAGCATTTTTATTTTAGTTGTAGAAAGCATGCCTGTGGAAATGAGCAACAGTGTTTTAGGTCAAAAGCTTTTTTTTTTTTTTCCAAATAAAAGTTTCTAAGCCGTAGTTTGAAGTGGGTGATAGAAAAAATTCTCATTATTTTTTGTGTCCTGACCTAAATAACATACACTTAGCATATTTCTTAGACTATATCTCATAATTTCTTATAATGGCACTATTATATCTCTGTCTAATCTGCATGTCTTTACCTCATTTAAATTTATATCTTTACTGGTTACTTCTGAAAACACAGCTTTGTCTCTTTTATGCCAACCCTTTTAATTACTACAGTCCACAGTTTTTTATTTATATGTAACTTAGATTGATTTGAACAACTAAAATTTTTACATCTGTAAAAATGCAGATCAAGATTCTATGCAAAATTAAGTACTTTATTCAGTAATAAAACATTTTCACTTCAGAAATAACTGAGCTTTACATTATATCCATTTGCTCATTATTTTACCTGTAAATTACAAAGATGTACTTAGACTATGACAAACTATTGTAACAGGTTGGGTTTTTTCAGCAATCATAGTTTTCTTGTTTTCAGGGTAGGTTAACAATATATATTACTTACAATAGTTTTAGTAACAATTTTGTATTATTAAAAGTGGAGATCTCTTCAATATTTTTTCCTAATATATTACTTTGTTTTCTTTTTTAATGTTGGAAGTTAAATATCATTATATGAGAAACTTCTAAAATACATCTTTGTTAGGAAGGCAGGCTTTTTGTTGAGCCATAGAGCTGCCATGGCAGCAGTAACTGCTGGGTAGGCTGATCTTTCATCCCTGACACCATCACCAGCCCCTCTTCTCTTTGCAGTGTTCTTTACCCAAACTGAAGTCTTCCTGTATAAAATACTTTACATTCTGAAAGAAATTTAGTAACCCAGATGTTGAGAATATCCATGCTTGGCCAAGGAGGAGAACATATTCCTCCAAAACTGTGCCAAATCAAAATAAAAAGGCAATGTAAATAGCTACGAATATTTGACAGTTACATAGATTTTCCATGGAATACATCTTAAATAAAACAAGATAAAATGGAATTAGCATGGAATATGAAAATATTTTAGAAGAGTGTGTTTCTGTATAATGCTAACTCATAGTTCAGGGCATGTTGCATTCCATATAACTCAGAGAATCAAACTGTGAAAAATAAATAGTTCATTTTGCTTGTTATGTTATTGGCTCCTTCAAAGAAAATAAAATTCTAAATACATATGAGGTTGGGGTTTTTTTAGTTTTCATGTTCTTTGCTTATGCAACTTACGGCATGCTGTGGTTTTTTTACCCTATAAATATCAGTACTAGCTTTAATGCAATAAAAATAGTTTTATTTAATTCCAAAACTGTCTACATCAAGTGTAGTGTGTGTCTAACACGCTGCATCTCCTTACAGGAATGCATGCATATAAGCACAGATAAACTGCACCATTGCGTTCTGTCCATCCAGCCTAGGGAGCTGCTTTCACAGAGAGCCAGCAGGCACTTCGTAGTAAATTTCTGAAGTTTTCATGGAGCATATGGGGCAATAATTCTGACTGAAGCATTGGCTCCAGTTATGAATACAAGATCAATGCTGATGCTTTTTTTATATGGCTTGCCTTCAATGTTTGTCTATTTTTGTGTATTTTAGCTCTGCCTGAACTTGCATACACACTGTTTTGTAGCTGACTGTCATACAGTGAGTGTCTCAAATACAGAATGATTTTTTAGGGTTTATTTCATTCTGAAAAATGGAATTTTTCCATAATAAATAAACATCTCTGCAGCGTAGGAATTGGGTAGCCAAACCCAATACATCTCTTTGCTTTTCTCTGGAGGAGTTAAACTCTCTGGCTGGAATAAATGCTTCTGCAATCCTGCTGCATCCTAATCTAGGTAGGGGCTCACATCACTTAATGAATGCTAAACATTATTACATGAATAATAATGTAATTATTATTTTTAACAATAATAAAAACATTTAATTATTTCTTACTGAAAACATTTCATTTCTCAATGAAACTCATTTTTTCAGAATTTTAATCCCACATTAACTAACTTTATATCCTGATTTAAGAAATTAATTTTGATAAATGCACATTCTTTAATTTTTAAAACCCTTCTTTCAACAAATTATATATACCATTGTCTTAATTCGACTATTTTTCTGTATATACTTCATCAAAAATGTCTTAGGTACTTTAAGAGCTGATTTTCTATACCACTTTTATTGGAAATATCATCTGTCTTCTGTCTGATTTACCACTTAGTATATAGGTAGTATTTATTCTTCTGATTAGCACTGCAATTTAGAAGACTAAATCTGGCCTAAATTTTGTGGCTAAAAGTGAATTACTAGCCAGTTAGAATTTCAGCTTTTGTTTTAAAATATACTCACTTATATGTCTCTGTGTTTGAAAATGCAAAATTATATACTTGCATAATATTTGGATTTTCTTATACTTATTGGGTCGCAGCATATTAAAGTATTTAATCTCATTTTTTTTCATTCTTTCTTAATTAATGGGTAATTTAATTTAAGTATCAAATTAACATAGGTTTTCTTTAAGAATTATGTAGAAGTGCAAACCAAAATTTCCAGTAACACTTTAAAAGCTCCTGTGCAAATTAAATATGTTTCACAATTTGGGGAAAAATAAGAGCCTCTGACCACTCATGTTAATAGTTGCAAGTAATTAATAACTTTCAAAGCTGCAATATAACAACAAGAAAAAAAACAGTGCATTTTTGTACAAATATAATTTTTCTTTTACTTTCTTCAAAATTTTATAATTTTAATTTTATCTAGGCTTACATAAACAAAAAGGGTGAAAATCAATTTAATTTGTTCCTGAGAACAAGTGTATTGGTTTAAAAAGTGAAAACCTGGCTAATGAGCAGTTGGGGAATGTTGCAGAATGATAGGAATCGACAGTGAGAAAATTTTCTCAGCATCCTGTTTGGGAAAATGCAGTTTTTAAAGTAGGCCTTTCTAAGTTACTGTGAGGGAATGCTTGGAATTTTGTCTTTCTACCGAAAAGGATTGGTTTTCCCTTGATTGTCATCAGTTTGCTAGGTTGTCCTGCTATTTAAGCTATTAAAGACCGGTGTGCTGCTTGGTCTCAGGTGATCCATAAAAAGGAATGAAGCCTTGGGAAGGCAAACCACCACCAGACTGGCTCGGTGTATCAGCCTTCCATGACGGAAGCTCTTTGTTGAGGATTGTTGGCAATTCCAGCAGTTTCCAACCGAAGATAAGAGCCAGCGTTCTCAGATAATGCCCTCGATCACACACCTGATGACAGACTCCTGCATGCAAGTTTTTTCAGGTGCTATGTTTGCTCAGTAATCCTTCAGTGCCAATCTCTTCTAAATGGTGAGCAGCTCCCGTCAGTAATGGACATCAGCCATTAGGCTTGTAATATTTGTCATAGATCAGGTTACAGCTTTGTTACTGCAGTGTGATGAATGGATGCTGTTATGCTCAGAGAAAATAAGTGCTATAAATTTACCAGTCAGTACCAAATGTGTTGCTACTTTAGGGGCCTGATTCGCATCCTTCTGAAGTCAGTGGAAACTATTCTGTTGGCTAAAGCCTTTATATCAGGCCTTCAATTTTCTTTCTCTTTTAAGGAACACAATCCGGGGCTGCCACTAAAATACAGTTCCTCCTCCCTTACTATACACATATTTACACCTAAACAGTAATTTTAGGGGAACTCTTACTTTACCTATGTCTTAATGTTGATTTTCTGTGCAAATGTTTGGATTAAATGTGGAGGCATAGAGAGAGTCGACCACAGAATTTGACAGATCACTCACGAGCTAATCAGAAATGAGATTGAAGGGTTCAAAAATTCATACAGTATTTCTTACAGATTTTCAAGATCCCAGTAATTCCTACATCACATTTTGAAGTTTGTGCTCTTTGTGATTAGTTTTGTTTGTGTTTGTGATTTATGTTTTCTTTGCATTATTCTGGAAGGTAGTCTGAATGAAGATGGAGTTCAAAAATTATCAGGGATAATAGAATCTCTCTGTGGCCAAAATCTGAATTGTGTTTCAGGTTTTTTGCAAATTTTTAGGGAAGTTCAGATAGTACCCAAACAATTTCAAATTCATTAAAATAATTTCTAGTGACATAAAAATCCTTTGTATATTCCAGGATATAGGAATATAGGTATACATATGAAAAGTAAGGCACAGTTTTAAGGTGTAAGCCATACAAGCGTTACCCTTTGTTTGTTACCAGCCTTGTGTGGACAACAGTTTAAGCTGTGTAGGGGCTACTAAAATATTGCTTCTAGCCACATCCATAAAAGTTCTGCATAACTGTTTAGTTACTAGCTAGAATGTTTGCTACAGTAACTCCAATTTCAAATGACCTGGGTGAGGAATTGTCATCTTACTGTAAGGCGTATGGCAGCGTGTTAAATGCTTAAAAGTTTATGCTTTTTTTTACCTTAAAGTTGAGCCCCCTCAAGTTCAACCTGTAATTGCTATGCAGACCTCATTTTCATAGTCTAGCTAGTGGCAATATTATATAAAGATTTATTCTTTCCCATAGTTTGGTAAATGTTAGTGCCTCCTGTGTGCTTCCAGTGACCTAAATCAAATATAAAAAGGAAAACAAGTATATGTGTACAAAAAAATAATGTAGGAAGAGAAGGGTCAGTAGTAGAAATACTGAAACTTGTATAGCTTGGTGTGTTAATGCTGAGAGACTTCCTAAATGAAATGCATTCTTGGGGATATTTGATAGAGAAGGGGTCTGGGGAGCTGTGGTATAGTAAGAGGAGCAAAAAGAGAAGGAAATAATTCTGTATCAAAAGATGTACTCTTGTTCCATTATACAAGCAATAGTATTTGGTTTTCAGTAGAGAGCAAATTTGAATGCAAACTAAAGTTGTAGATCCTGGCTCTTATTGTTTAGATTATACAAATGCTCAAAAATTCTATTAAAAAAAAAAAATCCAGGATCTTTGAGCAGTATATTCTGCTGCTGCTTGCCTGCTCCTCAGAACCTTCTTTGATTCCTTCTGTGCCAGGTAGGTAATTTCATTCAAAATGAAGCTCACATTGCCTTCCAGAGCAGAGCATGTAAATTTGCTTCTGTCCTGCTGGGTGATCATTATATATAGTTTACACTGCCGTAGGCTCTATATAAACAGTTCACCTTTTCCACATTCATTAGTGACCTGCAAATTTACACATTGTTTACCAAGTTCTTCTGCACTACTTTTCTAATGTTTTTCTGGCATATTACCTAAGCCTATGTTTAAGACAACATATTAAATTACACACTTCTTAATTTTACAGTTGCCCTAAGTTTTCAGATATTCAGCAAGAGAAGCAGAATTTAGATACCTCTAATTTTGTCATGTAAATAATATTCATGGATTGTGGCAACAGATGGCTAACTAGCATTTCTGCAAATCTACATGGAAATTGTATAAAATTTTAATTCAGAGAAGACTGTAGAAAGTACCTATAATATATGGTTAGTCACTACCTATTATTCTATTTTTCTTAATTTTTTTTAATTGCAGTTCTTTTCATTTGTGAAATATAGATACATTGTCATAGAAAATGTTCAGATAGCAATGGTGAAATGTGAGGATGCCTGATAGCATTCCAGCTAGCCTTGGATGTCTACATTTCCTACCTTAACTGATGCATGACCAAAGCTTCTGCTTCTGTGATTCATATGAGACCACTTTCTAAACACCTGTGAATAGAAATTCTCTCACAGGAAGAAGTTAATTAAAAAGTGCTTATATGTGTGTAACTATAACAGAAACATCTAAATGACACTGCTTGCCCATCACTGAAAAACAGCTGAACTAAGAATTCTGTTAGCCCTCAGGGTTTGCTACTGACTTCATATGTTTGCTTGACAGTATTTCATCAGAAAAGAAACTAAACTAAGCACCTATTTGTGTTTAGCAGAACTTTGTATAACCCTTAAAACTGTGGGACAAAATCTGCTTTGTCCTTAGAGCCAAACACAAAGCTTGCTTAGCAGCCTAGAGAGATCCATCATCCTACCCAGAGGACGCTTAAACAATAAAGCTGGCCAGAGTGCTGCAGGGAGGAAGATGTGGTCAGAGCACCACCATGTGTGTCCACAGATCTCCAGAAAGTCCTGCCAGGACAGACCTTGGGACAAAGGGCAACGTGTTGCAACTTGGAGTGTGGGCAAGGCACCATAACTGGGAAACTGGAAGAACAGCTACTGTAAAGCTATGGTATGAATTGCTTATGAATAAAGCTGATTATAAAACCAGTCCTACACAAATACACTTCACTTAAACCAGAACATCTGTACCAGTAGTTCTAGTGCTCTAAAATCCAATGCATAGTTCCATGAACAAACTATAAGCTACTATTTTTCTAGATTTTGATTATTCATGTCCAGGTAATGATATTATCACTTAAGCCTAAAGCTCTTATTGTAAGAAAGGTCATGCAGTTGCCAGGTGGAGACAACTGGTAGGGTCAATCAATCAACTTCTAAGCATTTCCAGATTGTGCCTAAAACACACCCGTGTGGTTGAGCTCCTCATAAAGTATGGTGGCATCTGCTACCTTATTTTTTTAGAAATAATAGCCTCTGAAATATATTCTCCTTTATACAATGGCTTATAGGGCTTGACCAGGAACTCAAGATTCTTACTCCTTCTGAACACAGAGGAATCCAGACCAGTAGGTCCCACTTGCTGGAGTATGTTCTAACCATTTAAAACCCATAAGAGGTGGGATGTTAAAGCTTCTGTAGCTGCAGTCAAGTAGCTGCTCTGCAGACTGTGTCTGAGCTGTGGGGTACTCCATGCTGGGAAGTGTATTCTTTGCAGCATCATCTCTGCTCCTGAAACCCAGTTCTCCCCTGCTTGTGGGAATTAGCTCTGTTGGCTTGAGCCTGTGGAGTTTCATCAGCCTGTTTCTTACCCAGCATAGCAACACATCAGGTGCCTGGGGTTACACAGCATCCTGAATGAGACTTGTGTTCACTTCTCTCTCTACCACCACCCTCCCTGGTAGGAGGCCTGATCTAAACACTCTAACTTGCTTATAATTATATTTTTGTTTCATTATTGGAAAAACGACTTCAGATATGTCCAGTAAGAGTGTCATCATGAGTGGCTAGAGTGCTCACTATAAAAGTATTTAAATTATGGGGAAAAAAAGAATATTAAAAACATTAAACATTTCTTTAATTATTTATGCATTTTTTATTGGAAGCTAATCACAATTTTTTTTCCAAAAAATATTTTGTTCTGAGTTTTATTTATTTGGCTGTAGAGTTTTGTTAGGCATCTAGATTTTGAACTGGGTATTAGTACTAAGACCATGTGTTGGCAGGGATGACAATATCAGTTACAGAGGGATAACTGGAATTTTACCTTAAGACTACTGAAAAAAAACCAAAAACAACCCAGATTGCTGATTCCTGTGGAAAGGGGAGTTATGCACAAAAATTAAATTCTGAGAGCTGGTAACAAATAAAGACTGAGGACCAGCTTCACTTAAAAGCCAATACAATATTGATAAAACTTTCATTACAGTATTAACTGCACTGAAGCACTATTTTTATTCGTAATTAAAGATATACTTTTTTTAACAAATGCAGCTGATATTGTTCTTCATGATCTTGTTCTGTAATGTCATTATGTTAGCATGGTCACATTCCTCCTACTGCAGAAATGCCTATTTTACTGTAAAGAGATGAGCTATCATTGCTTATGGAATTATAAACTGCACTTTCTTCTGATTAGTCACTCAACACAGGGTGCTCTGAACAGACACCAAAAGGATATCAAATAGATACAGCTTTTCATTCACATTCCTTCTAAAATCCAAGAAAAAATATTCTTTAAATATTCCTGGTAGTCTAGGAGTACATCTGTGTAAATCTCAGAGACTTCAACAACTGGAATAGAAAGAGTCCTGAGGTCACACCTGAAACAGAATTTTAGGCAGTAACATATTGCATTACAAAATGAGTCACGAGGCCAGCTGTGTTTATATATATTGTGCAATTAAAAGTTGGTGATCTTTCTCCTGATAACAATGGGATATGCTGTACTCTGAATTCACAAGTCACATGGGCAAAAATCCACTGTTTGGCCATTATCCAAAAATGACAATGACAAGTACATATGCAAGTGGTGATTTGTCTTGCTCAGTCTGTGGAAGATTCTTTTTCTTTTCTCGAGTTCTGTTATTTGCAAAGTAATACAAATGTTGGGCAATAATCAAGCATAGAGAGCTGACTGTAGTAATATAGCATTGATGGACTGGAAACCAGATGGTCTGTCAGATAATGAAGTATTATCTGGCAAGGGATTGTTCCTGAAAGCCAACATCCTCACCTATTTAGCACTCTGGAATGTCGACATATCGGTTACCACATTCACGAGGTGGTATGTGTTGTACTTTAGAAGCCATCCCTAGAAGAGGCATTTTAATTCAAAATTACTGCCTGATGAGAGGGTAGAGGTGCCATTATTGTAGCACAGCTGGAGGAGTATAATACACAGCAAGATGTGAACCATACATCCCAACTCAGGTTAAGGAGGAAAACATAATAGACTACATCCTGATTTCTGTCTAACCAAAGGCATGGTTCATGGGTGCTTTAAGCCAGCTCTGCCACCAGAATAAGTGGTGTATGCTGTGTGCCCAGAGTCATGTGTTGCTGCTTTTGTGCACGCACTCCTTTGTGCCAGCACGTGCCCTTCTGCACCTGGTCAGGAGTCTTGGATGTTGGAGAAATGATTGGGTTAATATTAACCTGGCCATTTAAAAAGAAACGTGTTGGTAATCCAGAAGGGTTCCCATGGCTAGGTCATTGTGTCACACGCTGACCTTTTGCCAGCAGAATGGACAGGCTATTGTGGAGGCAGGACAGAGCAATTGGGAAATGAAAAGGAGGGAAATAGGATTATTTCTTCTTTCACAGCAGTGCTGCTTTGTCCCAAATGTGTGAAACCAGAATTCAAAAATATTCAAAACTGTTGGAGGTAAATATGATAAATTTCAGTTGTTATAGCTGCCACCTGGGAAGATGGAGCAGAGAACACAAATGGCAAGGGCAGCTGGCTGGAGGGCTGGTGGTGCCAAGGGTTTGGAGATACTCCCTGGACACCAAAATGTCTCACTGTGGCTGTCATTATGGAATAAAGTGGAGTGCAAAATGAAGAAAAACAACATGAACCAGATGAAACAGTTTATTTAAAAGATGGCAGAGCAAAGCTTAGCAATTACTAAGTCTTACTAAGCAATTGCTAAGTCTTTTATCAGTAAGACTGTAGCTTACAACTTTGACTTTAATTCCACAAGCCATTTTCACTACCTGCATGATTGCTAAATTGAAAACCAGATGATATAGCTCTTTAATATTTTCATAAGCCATTTTCTGTCATCACAACTAGGAAGTCCTTTTTCACATAAGGAAGAAAAGTGGCACATGTTACTATTGAATGGAAAGAAAATAGTTACCTTATCTTGAGATATGCAATAAATGATAATTGTCCTTTATGAGTACAAACATTTTCCCATCATTGTTGGCATTATTCATTTACAACACCTACAAAATAATTTACCTAGATAACATAAATCAGATAAAAGGGTTTCACCTTCTATGATTTTAGTGCTATAATATTCAATACTGATTATATAAATAATTTCTTGAAAAAGTCCATCTCACTCAGCAAACCAATACACCAAATGGAGCTTCAAATGAGCTAAATTGGTTTTGTGGAATCGTGGCCCAGTTATCTTTGTGGGGTGACTTTTCTGGCACTAGGGTGAATTCTCTGTCTGCTAGGCAGATGAAAGAATTCAGAATATCCTTGAAGTGAAGGATACAATTTAAATATGCATACAAAAATATTATCAGTTAAATTCTCTGTTTTTCTCAAGCTTGGTTTGGGATTATTTCAAAGCAGTCATTATCTCTAGAATTAAATGTATAATTTAGCCCAGGCCTATCCTTTTAGAATCAGTATTGTGTTTTATTCCCTGCAAACACTTAATGAAGTTAGTAATTGTTTGAATAAACACCGAAACTGGTGGGACAGTGAGTGAGAACAGATTATTGTTTTAAAATTATACCAAATTTCATGGTCACTGCAACTAAAGGCAGTCTCATACGGCCAAATACAAAGTAAATCGAGTGGGTACCAAAATTGAGATTATAGTTACTGTATCAACAATGCAGACAACTTTGTCTTAGGTGAGAAAATTGTTAAAGATAGATATATAACATGAACTCATAGAACTGTACCGTGGCAAAAAGGATTATGCAGTCCTAAAGCATACACAACCAAGGCATAGTAAGGAAGTACAGAATTTTGCCTCTATATAACTTTGGTAACACAACTGATAAAATACTGAATTAAATAAACATTTTAAAGAAGATACTGAGGAAGCATGAAGAAGTTTGAGAGGTCCACAAAACTGTACCAGCAGGAAGATAAATCTTGTGTCATAAAAATTGAGGGGCTTAGTTTTTCTGGTTGTGCAAGAGAATATTAAAAAGTTACTTGATTGCTATGGCTAGATACATTTTTCAAGTATAGAAAAGGTTTTCTGTCACTTAGAAGCTCATGGATTTTCAGCTTTGCTCACTACAGCCAATACCTGAAATCTGTTGATAAGCAAGTGCAGGATTCAAACACAGCTTTATCTGAATGCAGAAAAACCCTGCAACAATCATCTGGAGAACTTCTGCTGCAGGGCCATTACTTAAGTCTTTACTTTAAGTACATTATTTAATGTAGTTTCTAGGTGAAAACTTGTATGAGTAAATGATGTATCCTAAGGAGTCCCTTCTGAGTTTGCAGTCTAGTCTTGTAACTCATCCCCTGTCGTGTATTAAGCTTTGAGAACAGGAAATCTTGCACTGCCCTGAGCCTACCATAACACTTGGACGTTTGCATTAGAGTAATGACTGTACTTACATCATGCTTCAGAGCTTCAGCAAGTCACTGTCAGGGATCAAGAGGGATTATTTTTTCTTAATGCACAATTGACTAGAAGCATGATAGAGAGGGGTTTTTTCCTTCCTTTTAAGCATGATTGGATACAGATGAAGATGTGATAGCATGGATTAGTCTTTTGACATAAAAAGGAAATCCATTTGGGGAAGGGGGGATTGCTTTATTGTTGGAGGCTCAGAGTCTTACCTATTTACAGTTTGGGGGAAGGAAGGAATTTCTGCCTCATTCTGGTAGGGTATATCATAGGTTTCCTGTTCCAGGCATCCTCTCTGGCTCTTTCTGGCTCTTCTCTGCATTCCACCTAGACTGCTGCTCATATTCCCTGTCTTCAAGACCCATGTTGTGTTTAATCTGTATGAGAGCAAATACAGCAGAGTGAAAGGGGGTTTTATCCTTATTGAGCATACCTTCAGTCACCCTGAAAAGAGCATCAAACCATAAAGGCTCATTATGCATCCATAGCAGGTATAACATTTTAGCTTTTTCTGCTCCTTCCTTCCTTCCTTCCTTCCTTCCTTCCTTCCTTCCTTCCTTCCTTCCTTCCTTCCTTCCTTCCTTCCTTCCTTCCTTCCTTCCTTCCTTCCTTCCTTCCTTCCTTCCTTCCTTCCTTCCTTCCTTCCTTCCTTCCTTCCTTCCTTCCTTCCTTCCATCTTTACTATAATTCTCAAGAATTTAGTTTTTAATTCAGAATAGGAATTAGGCTGGGATGTAGATGATATTTTGCTTTGCCAGTCCAAGCACATACAACACATACTGCTCAGTCACTCAGCAAGTAACAGAACAAATAGAGTTTACTTCTCTGGTGATTAAATCAGTGATGTGTTACACTACTGGAAGGAAACCTGTGTTAGGATTTTCTTTTGTGGTTGGTGGGTTGGGGTTTTTTGTTGTTTTGCAAGCAAAGTTTTGGATGAAGTCCAGGTAATTGTAACATACTGATTTTATCCTAACCAGTTGGCACAAGTACTTCAGGATATAGGGAGTAAGAAACTATTTCTTCCAGAACATTCATTCTCACAGGCCTTTCACTGTAACAAGTAGCATTTTTATTCTATCTTTTAAAAAAGAATAAGTGAAACTTCAGATTATGCAATAACTAAATGTTTAAAAAAATTTTAACACGAAAGCTGATTGTGCACAAATGGCAGATGTATGATACCACTCCACTTTTTAAATCTCTATTTTTACCTTAAAATATAAGAACTAATGCTATACTATGCCTGGTCCTTTGTTGCAAGACAAAGTTTTGCTAAACTTCTCTTCAACTCTTCAGGCTAGCTTTTGTCTTCAGTTCTCAACATTTTCAGAGACTAGGCCAATTTCACATTGCATCAGTTCACCCCCTTCCAAGAAAATGTTTCCAAAGGCTGTGTGTACTTCTGAAAACATGAAGACTGAGGCACCACTGCTTTCTTTAATAACTGATGAAAATAAAATGTTAGTTATTAGAATTTATGTGGTTTTACTCGATTTGGACATATCCCACAGAAGATTAAAAAAAAAAAAAACAGCCAACTAAAAGATCATCTATTACCAGTGGGTAATTTCCTGGACACCAAAATGCAAAACGTCCAAGAAAATTTTGCAGCTCCTCACAATTCTCTGTGTGTGGAACTGTGCACAGTAACAGATGTTTCCACTGCCACAGAATTCACTAAAAACTGCCAGGGAATTTGGCCCAGATGTGCTATAGAATTACAGTGACCCTGGTAATAGTGAAACTTTAAGAAGCAAACACCAGATGTCCAGTAAAATGGTAAAAATGAGATCCAAAGCATTTTTTTTACCACATCATCACAAACAAATACAGAGTGAATAGGCTGAAAATCTAAAGTACTACTTTATTATCTGTCATCTCTAAGATGATTCTATGGGCTTGACTTGCTGTGATATAGTGCCACTTGAATATAATGTCTTGTAAAAAAGCTGCATTCCCAGCAGCTTAAATAACTTTGAAAAATGAATTAATTAGACAGGTATATACATTAAATTTAATGCAAGGTTGTATTTCTCTCCTTAGCTCCTTTCTCTACTCATGCTGCTTGAAAAGTGATTGTGGCTGTGTGTGTGCTGTGCTGCTGCCTTGCAACAGCTTGCCTGCAGCCAGGATAAATGAGCTGCTGTTAGTGCCAGCTAATGTAGTTCTGCTTTAGCTCAAATGGTAGCAGACTCGAGCTGCAGTACCAGGGCTCCATGCTCTGCCTCATTCTGTCCTGTATACGTGGTAAATGTACTTCTCCTACAAAGTACAAGTATTCATTACATTATGAGGCACTGCTTGGTGGTTTCTAAGGGGTTGATGTAGGGCAGACCCTGGAGATGATGGAAAGCATTACATTTCTCTTTCCATTCTATTGATTATTTATGATTTTTTATATCCTCAAGTATAAGTTTTAGACATTCATTATCAGAGCATACTGAAGCCATTTTTAAGTGTCTCTAAACCAAAAAATAATTTCTGTTACAAGCCCTGAATCAAAATGTGGAATTCATGAAAGGGTGGTTGTGTTTATTAGTGGTATAGATCTGTACAGGATAATAGACATATATCAGTATTCATAACTTAGATTCACTGTTTTTGCTTAAAGTCTGAATATAGCACTACCCTGCTCTGTTCTGTCTCTGGAAAACAAATAATAATATGATTTTTAACTTGAAACTGAGGTTACAGCCTTAATAGGTAAAAAAGCAGAAAAATGTAAAGGGACAACAACAGGTACAAAAAGGTCTTAGATGCTTAGAAAAAAAATTAAGGAATGTGTAGTCTTTGAAAGCAAGGAGGTAATTATGTGCTCCGAAGTCTCTTAAAATGTCTTTGCAAAAGATGTGATATAAATGCTATTAAAATAAAGAGGGCTACTCTGTCTTCAGTAGGAGGTGAATCACTGGAGAACTGTCCATGGCTCTGTTACTCACTATCACAAGAGAAAGGGTAAAAATTTATTTACTAAAATGTATATTCTTCCCTGGAGGAAAAACTCATCATAAACCAATCAGAGCATCATGACAGAATAAAAGTTAAGATAAACTACAGCTTACAGAAATCAATTCAGAAATTATCAATTTATGAGTTCGCTGGTTTTTTATTTATGCAGCTTTTTAGATGATCTTCAACTGGCCTCAGGTGATATCGTTGTCTGAATTTTTGTAATTCAAAAGGAGAACTCAAGGCTGTTGACAACACTGCTGGGTTTTGCAGGGGTTTTTTGCTGTGTTGTTAGTTCTACGTAGTTTCAGTATAAAATCATTAACTGTGTAGTTCTTCTTGAACTATAGACACACATTTTATTAAAAGCTCACTGACACTCATGGAATTTTCAGCATTTTTGCCTTATATCAAAACAGAACCCATAAAAGAACCTACTGTGTTGTGTATCAATGCTAATTAAGTTGGGTGCTTTTTTTTTTTTTTTTTTTGGAGCATTGCCTGTGGATGCCCAGAACTCCAAATGACTTTACCATGTGTTCGTTCAAGACCTGCTACAATTACAACCCAAATCATTGCACTTGGAGCTCTCTGCCCACCCTCATCTTGCAAAACTGCTTGTAGCACAGACTTTCTTGTCTTCCACAGCTATTTGCAGGGAAGCAGCCTGTTACCCCAGTTAAGAAAACATAGATGTGTTCTTATGTCCTTGCTGGCTGTACTGTCCATGGGTAAGGTTTTCACATGTCTCTACATCAACTCTGCCGAATACCAGGCAATCACTGAGTCGTGTCTAGTGTTGTTTATATCGACTCTGTAATGCTCTCTGAGGATGGTGAAGAGGGAATTAGCGTGGTTGCAAATAGCAGTTACATTTAGATGTGAGATTATGGCAAACAATGCTGCTGTAGAGGTGTAATGGTAATCTCTGGCTAATCTGTCTGAATTCTAGATCCAGCACAGAGCTGGTTACCAAGCAAGCCTCATGGCACGTTCGTGAGTTACAAAGGAAAAAGATTCTCTTATGGAAACTCAGAGAAAATTAGAGATCTAGAAGAAAAGAAAATTTGATCAAAAATTACCTTCTTTTTGACATGTTGATGGTTATAAAGGTACTTTTATTTTAAGTCATGCAGAAATGCAGAAATTTTGGAAAAAGAAATCACTCTGTGCACTGTAAAATAGCACGTGCTGTATTTACTTGAATTGCTGTATGAAACGATTTGTTCATTTTTTCAAGGTAAAATACCTTTTATGCTTTTAAAACTAACTTAGGAGGGAGGGTTCATGTGTTTTGTTTATTCAATGCCCAAGTGGCAAAATTTCTTTTCTGCAGAAGAATTCAAGTTGTGAAGAGTGCTGGATCAGAAGAGTATATTGAGAAAAAGAAAACATTTCAAAAGAGATGTTCAGGTTAAACCTGCTGAGGCAGGTCTGCTGCTCAAAGAACACATTACAAGCTTTTTTAAAAAATAAATAATCCAGTACAAACTGCCACATCACCAAGAAACAGACTCCATTACTTTTTAAGAAAAAATACAACCGGTTTCTTTACAGATGTATGTGTGGATGAGGACACTGTTGGCAGGTAAGACAAGACTACATAAAACAAGAGTAGATCACTGAATAATAAAAAGCAATAATAATAACAATTAGGATAATTAGCCATTAATAATATTTAGGACAGCAACTTCTACACTATTCTTCACACATCTGCCTTGCCTGTTGATTCGGTCTCAAAAATTATTTACACAGCTCTGCATCACAATCTTGTAGCAGGATTTTCATCATAAAGGTGTATCCCTGATGCAAATCCTTGAAAAATCTCTTTCTAATAGTTTAACAGTCAAAATTTGTTTGGAATCCTTTGGTAAATCTTTGGTAAATCTTCTTAATTTCTTAGTCATTTAACCTTATCTTCCTGGCCCATTTTCTCTTAGAGAAACTCAGAGTCAAGGTTAGTCACCTTACAAAGTAATCACATGACATCATAGTGCTTTATGTTGCAAATTGTGCAAGAAGGACAAGCAAAATGTCATCATAGTGTGGGACTGTCATAATACTGAAGGTAGAATCTGTTTGAAAACATTGCTGCAGCTTGACTGAAAAGGAACCTTTCATGCTTAAAATGTATTGTGATTTAAAATTTAAAAAAAAAATTGTATTAACTGTTAACTATTTTTGGTTTTAGATGAAAACACCACTGAGGAAAATGTATTAGCCCATATGGTATTTTTAGGATGTTTTAGGTGCATGAGGGGTAGGAGGTATCCTTTGGGCATTGCTCCTGCATCCATGACTGTCAGTGTGTAATGCAGATCTTCATATTTCAGAGTTTTCTTAAGCAGTGTAACCTGGGCTGGGATGAGCTGTCTGGAACAAGGGCCTGGAGCTGGGTTTCACTCCTGTGCCCACACTGTATCACACTGCACAATGGCCCTGCAAAGGTGAAGGAAAAGGTCTGTGACACTGCCTCTGTACCTAGGGACAGCAGCTGTAACTGTAGGAAATTGGTGCTTTTCAAGGAATTATTTTCTTGCTCCCTACTACTTAAAACTTTTCTGATAACTTTCATGTAATAACATCCATATTTGATGACAAACACAGGTATTTGTCTGTCTTTAGGCAGGTAGTTGCCATTCATACAGGCTTCCTCAGACATCTGTGTAGTAATGCATGCACTCCCATGGTATGTCTAGATGCCACAACTGCCTGCCAGGTGGAAATTCAAGTGCCAATATGTGTACATGTTCATGGTGCTGTTTACTGCCTGAATAGTGCTACAAATTCTGCACACTTTGATCTCAGGGCATAGAGCACTTTTGCTCTCTACTGGTGCAGCTACCAACAGTATTGCTGTTACAAAATGGGGGATCTTTCCTTATTTTCCTGCTGCAGATACTGTTAAGGGAGTAAGAAAAACACCCCAAAGGTCAAGATGTTAAAAGATGGAACCAAATTGTTTCGTTCATCTTTGTATATATTTAATGATGCCCTATTTTTTTAATGCTAAAAAGAGTAGTTGTGAGCTTTTTTGAAAAGGGAAATCATGCTTGATTTTTTAGTTTGTTAAATATACTATATAAAACCACTACTGGTCTAGTTTTACTTTAGACTTCGGGAGGGAGATAGACGTGTTTATGAATTCAAATAATTGCAGACAAAATTTTGCACCTGCAGTTATGGTTGCCTGCAGTTCAGTTCAGTTTAAGTATCTACATCACTGATTGCATCTGTAAGTTAAAAACATCTAAGTAACCTAAATTACAAGCACAAATAATTGCAGGTGCAAAACTCATACAAATACAAAATGATCTCTGAATGTTGGTCTTCAGAATCTCATTGTGAATTATTCACTGTATCATGAACCTAGATTCCTCTGGGGGAGTCACTAATCTGTATAATGACACTGAAAGCCTCTTGAATCTCATATTTAACTAGCAGATGGGAAAGAATACATGGCGTCATATAACTCCCTAGGGATTATGCATGTGGATATTGAAGAGTATAACTTATTCCAATGAAGGCTAACATTAACTTGCAATCAAAAATTTCCTTCCTGAGCCACATTTTTTCTGATGGAATTAAAACAACTTAATGTTGTATTTTTGTGAAGTCACAACCAATTTAAGTAGAACACATTCCCAGGGCAAGCACTGAAATTTTGCTCATCTCATGACTTTTCATTTAATGAATCACAGCATCATTTTATCACAGAGAAATGCTGTCAATCTTTTCCAGAAAACACATCTAATTATCCTCTCTATGATTCTCATTTTTTATTGTCAGATACAGATTTGTAAGCACATCTCCCAAAACATCTATTTTTTTCCCTCTGGTATCAAAACTAAAAATCATTTTCTTGCATTCTTTAGCTTCAATAGACATAGGTGTGGAGCTACTTTAAAACAGTGACTGCTTCCTGTCGTACCAGTTATGGCAGTACTGTTGGCAAAAGGGGAAAAAAACCCATAAATTCTCTTCTAGTGTTTGAACAACTAAAACTCCTTCTGAACAAATGAAACATTCTGCCAATCCTGACAATCCAAAATGCAATGAAGAATTTTTCTGTTTCAGAAGCTCTAGGCAAAGCTGTTTTGGCATGTCTGTAGCTTGTTCCTCTTGCAAACAAAAGGGCAGCTAGAGGGAAAGTCTTTGGGGGAAGAAATGCTGTCAGTTGTAAGAAATGAGACATGTAGACCCATTCTACAGCCCAGCTAGTGATTACATGCAGGTAATTTTGTAAGAGCCTAAACCAGCTGCCAGTGATAATAACGCTGCCATTTGCACTGATTTCAACAGGAAATACATCAAACAGACCAGCTTAAGGGTTCTCAGAAGCATGGGCCAAACTGGTATTTCCTTCATTGGTGTTGGGGCCAGACCAGAAGGAAGGTGCTCGGAAGGCAGAGGCAGGGATGGCAGGAGCCCTGCAGAGCAAGCGCTTTGCCAGGCTGGCTGCAGGGGAGCTGCAAGGGAGCTGCAGCAGGGGAGCTGCTGCAGGGGTGCTGCAGCTGGCAAGGTCCTGCCTGGCTCCCTGCAGGCTCCCAGCTCTCTCCCAGGCAGCCCCAGTGCTCCCTGGAAGCAGTGCCAGCCCAGCTCCACAGGCCCTCGGCACTTGCAGAGGAAGGGCAGAGGTGTGAGCCTATCTACGTTTTTAAAAATCCAATATAATTTAGTTCATATTAATCTATTACGCAAGCAGTACACAGTAACAATGTACCACTTAAATAACTAATTTACAATCATCCTAATTTACAATCCAAAAATCCAGAACAAGGTCCTTTTTCCACCCATGGGAAACAGTTGAGGCTGTCTCGTGTGTTACAATGCGAGGCTACACCTTCGCCTTCCTAGATTGTTTTTTTGTAGTTGCTTGGGTATAGCAAAACACAGAAAGCATGTGAGAAATATGTAAATAGTATATAAAAGTTTAAAAGTATAAAAGACCATCATTTGAATAGAAAGAAATTTTAACAAATATTCCTTTTTAACTTTCACTTTTTACTGCCACAGATACAAGCAAGGAAGGAAAAGGTTTCATCTTTCAGTTTCTTGAGGGATTTATATTTAGGTGCGTCCTGTAACTCATAAAAAGTCAGAGTGCAGCTTAGAAAGCCAAAAAATTAGCAAGAGTTTTGACCAAAAGATTGAGAGGTGATTAAAACTCATGGAGGAAAGACTCGTTTCTCAGTAAGAATAACAGTCACATGGATGATGGATCATAATAACTTCATAATCTGACCCACATGCAGTAAATACAGTGATGACTGTCATTTTGAATAAGTGAGGGGGATTGATGCTGATTATTAATCCATTTCTTGGCTAGTCTGATTGCTTCTGAGCCAGCTTCTCCACTGTTAGTACTTTCCTGAAGTATCTTAATAGCTTTCACCGACAGTCTCTTCTTTTTTAACCAGTCACTTTTCATACATTGTGTTGGCCTAACTTATTTGACAGATTTATTTCATTAATTGGTCTGCTTCTAGTATTCCTATAGCTGGAGGCTTGATCTTCTTTTAGCATGTAGTGCAACAGTGTTACTACAGGCACAGGGTAATGTATAATTCTGTGTTACTTGTTGCAAAAAATATTTTATGCTTTTCATTAATTCCTAGGTGTTGCAATGAAAGCTTTGTAAAAAAAAAAAGTGAAATATGCTATGAAAATAAGGACCCAGCATTTAGTGCCAGTGTCTAAAATGGCAAATATCTGGATATCAGACACAGAATGAAGAAATATAGCTGCATAATAGAAATTCAGAAGCCATTTAGCTAACTGTGTCATTCATAGGTTTAAATCGGGTTCCTGCTGAGATATGTATTTAACAGTTTCAGTAGGATAATATACATAACATACTTCACAAGAAAAAAAAAATTGCTATTTGGAGAGCAAAAGAGTGTCCAAGCCTGATTTTCTGTGAATGTGTCCAACCTTTAATATCTTTTCAACTATGTCCAACTCTGTGTCAGTTGTCCCAGAATGACACTGAGTCTTCCCTACAGCACATCTCCTCAGCTGGGTACATGGCTGTAAATTCTGGAATTGAGGGTGGACTGCATGTGTGAACTGGTTAGTGGCTTGCAGTTCTCAAAATAAATGGCTCAATATAAGTCCCTTCTTCTCAGTGGTAGGTATTAATTTGTGCCTGCCTTCACTAAGTGCTTGCTTGTTTTTCTGAAACTTCTGGGAATTTAAAATCTTTTAAATATCCAGCTAGGTCAATACAAAGATCACTTTACACTATAGTTATGGTAAAGTTATATTGCCCTGTGTCCAATTATTTATTTTCTGTTAGTAATAAATTCACAACATGCTACATAGCTTGAAATGGAAAGGTACTTTTTTCCTGATACAAATGAAATTTTAAGCAAATTTAATTATATTTAGACCTATTTTCTTCCTCTTTTTGAACAACACCCACCTTTTTGCCAATCATGTCTTCAAAATTCCTTCCCTTTTGTTAAATAAAACATTTTGTAAAATCTGAAAGTTGTGCATTTGTTTCATGTAACTGATGTGGTCATGAAAGCCAGGTCTTTTATTTATACTTGGGATAATGCAGAGGTAATGAAAGCAGAATTGGACCTAAGAGGTTTTTTGTTTCAATTATAAAACAATGTGGGTAAATGCCTTGGGTTTGACAGCAACAAAAGAAAGGGAATATTGTGCTTATGCCTTCAATCAGCTTTATTAGATCCTTAAAGGGAAAATTATGTGAAAGGCAGAGGAAGAAAACAACAAGCTAAGCAAGATCGCAATTTCAGTATAATTCGGAGAAAATAACTGATTTAGGTTGGTCGTCTTGCCAGGGTGAATGACTCAAGGCTTCCAAACAAGAAATGGAAACCAGAAGGATAGGGAAAGCCTGCAAGAACAAATTGAGAAGATGTGATTGACTGTAATGTTTCAAAATCAACTGCTGCAAAGATGAGTTTGGGCTCTTGCCCAGAATACAATTGAATGGTGATGTTCATTTAGACCCTTAATGCTCAAACAAAATAAGATGTAGCTGTGTTTCTGTTAGAAATTTATTTGTTCTTTCCAGTGTCTCTAGCTAGGGATATGATGTCATCTCCTCTTTCTTCTATCAGACCCTACAGTGATTGCTGTTGCTGCTGTTTCATAATTTTTCTGAACACCAGTTTTTTGAAGGAAGGCTTGAGGCCAGGTGATAATATCTCTCAAATGTGAAATGTCATCGCTGTTCATTAGATGACTTTGAAAAATTTTGTACTCTGTGAGCAAATAGGCTAACTCAATTGGCCAAGCAAAATAGAATTATAAGATTGTTGTGTGTGTATGTACTTTTTGACTGGCAAAGCCACTCGAGTTTTTGTTACTATCATGCTCGGGGTTTTTTTTAATTGAGTAAATGGTTCATTCTGCAAAGATTGAAATAACTATCTTTAATGGATACAATTTGTAAAATGTTATTTTTAGAAGTTGGGGGCAGCTGCTTGTCCTCCACCTCAGGCACAGGAGGTTCTAAAAGCAACTACATTTTTTATGCAAAAAATTAGTCAGTTGACAATAGGCAGTGATGGGATGGGATTGTCTTCTACTTCCTCCTTTCGTTTATTCCTTTCATCTCACTGGCTGTGCTTACTAACCTTTTTTCTGTTTCTATTTCAAATCAGGAAGGGAAAAAAACCCTAAACCACAGCTCATAATTAAATACTGAACTAGTTCTTACCATGTTTACTGAATTACATATTGCATATATGGATGTATATCCTCAAAGTTTCATGTGTTTTTAGATTTCTTAACTTAATGTGTTCCATAGGAATAGACCTTAACTCCTTCTTGTCTGTTTTCCATGAAGAGATTTGCTTCCACAGAGGAAGGAAGTTTACAAATGTGGGGGTGTGGCTGGTATACCAGAGGGTTGTACTGCCGGTTGGGTGGACTTTGACATTCAGGAGAAATGGTTTGGCAAGAACCTCAACCTGAAGTTCAACAAGGGCAAGTGTGAAGTCCTGTGTGTGAGGAAGAATAATCCCACACACCACTATTATATTTGGGCCAATCAGCTGGAAAGCAGATTTGCAGCACAGGACCTGTAGGTCCTTGTGGACACCAAGCTGGGTGTGAGCTGGCAATGTGGCCTGCAAGCAAAGGGACTCCTGATATCCTGGGCTGCTTTAGCAAGCTGCTTTAGCTGCCAGGAGGTCAAGGAAGGTGTTTACTTATTTTCCCCTACTCAGCACTGGTTGGACTATAGCTGGAGTGCTGTGCCATTCTGGACTCCCCAGTACAAGGGAGACATGGACATAACACAAAGAGCTCAGTTGAAGGACCACTGAAATAATTAAAGGACTGGAGCATCTTTCATAGAAGAAAAGACTGAGAGAGACAGAACTGTGTGGGGGAGAGAAGGCTCAATGGGCACAAGTACCTAAAGGAAGGGTGCAAAGACGATGAAGCCAAGCTCTTCTCAGTGGTGCTCAGTGACAGGGCCAGAGGCAATGGACACAACATGAAGCACAAGGGGGTCCATATGAACATCAGGAAACACGTTTTGACTGTGAGGGTAACTGAGCAGTGGCACAGGCTGCCCAGAGAAGTTGTGGGATCTCCTTCCTTAAAGGGTAAGCGTTCTTTGAAGATACTTAGAAGCTGTCTGGACATGGTCCTGGGCAACTGGCTGTAGGTGGCCCTTCTTGAGAAAGGGATGGGTTAGATGATCTCGAGAGGTCCTTTGAATCCTCAAGCTTTCTGTGATTCAGAAGCAATGGTTAATTGCTTTTCATATTTTCAGTTCCTCTAGTTTCTCTAGAACTTTTAAATAATCCACTGTCTGGTCTAATGGTGACATGAATCACTGGTATTTCAACATTGACTTGTGCTATAACGCTGGATTGTTCTTTAGAAGCTACTACCTGCCTTACAAGATTGCTAAGATGGGAAATGTATTGCTCAAATTCTTACTATATCCTTCCTCTCCACATTCTCTCTGAAAAGGATCTCTGAGATCCTCAGAAACCGTGGAAATGTAACAAGGTTTATATAGCCAATAGCTGCGTGCATTTTGAATATACAAAAAGGCAACCTGGAATATACAAAAATACAACCTGTTGTACTTTGTAAGCTTTGGTGGTACTGCTGTGTGTTTTTAAAACTGATTTGTTGCTCTACACTGTGTATTTTTCTGCTTATGAATCTCTTACTAATGAAAAAATCCAGACCAAGAAACTCACTTTTTGTAGTGAGAGCTAAACCAGTGAGTAAAGCAGTGGAGGACATTAATTTTCCAATTCCAATCACACAGAGTAGTAGAAATTGCAAGCAGGATGCCTATTGTAGATATGCTTGCAGGGGTTTAGACTGAGCTGAAAGGAAGAAAGTGTTTACAGGGATCTATGTTCTTATAGCTGATCCTACTTGGATCTCAGTTTCAATTTGAACTCCCATTAAAGTGTATGAATCACCTTCTTGAAGTTGTTTGACGTTTCAGTTGCTTGCTGAATCAGCAATATGCTCTGAATATGTATGAACCATTAAAGACTAAAACGAGCCCAGGACTAAGAGTAAAGACCAAGACCAGGCTGGATGGGGCTCAGAGTAACGTGGTCTAGTGGAAGATTCCCTGCTTATGGCAGGAAGGTTGGAACTAAATGATTTTTAAGGTTGCTTCCAACCAAACCATTCTATGTTTCTATGATTGTATGATTCTATTGATCCAGTATATTTGTATTGTTATATGCTCATCTGTAGCTATCCAAAGGTATATCCATATCTATATTAATAGATACATAAATATATATTTGTATATTTATGTTTGGAAAGTTAGAGTATGGGGTAATTTAAAAATCTGAGGACAACTGAATTCCTTAATCTCCTACCTTTCAGTATTTTGTCATGAAATCATTGTTGTAATTAATACTCAAAATTTCCTTTAGTCATGGACTGGAGTTCATACATTGCTTTGTTCAGAGTAAGGATAAGCAGTATGCCCAACCTGGAGCATCTTACAAGGCCTAGATTATTTTATTTATATTGGAGAAATCTAAGCAGAGAACTCCAGAGAAGTGTTTGAAGAAGGATGGAGAAAATGGTATAGCATTTTAAATTCACATAGGGAATATGAATTTCGTTGTTTTCTTTTGACATGTAGAGATTAACTGTAGGAGAATCTATTGGTGTCATGTCTCTTACACACTCAGCAAAAACATTCCAAATAATAGGCTGCTTCAGAAAGGTGAATCATCACATTCCAACATCACCACCTTTCAACATTTTAAAAAACACAAATGCTTTGCTTAAAGTATCTTTTGTGTGTGTGTAGACAGAATCCCCTTACAGTCCCGAATAAATGTGTATACATTCTGAAGATGGATAAATTGTAGGATATATTCTTGTTGGCTATCAAGGTAACTTATGACCTTAAGCTAAGACAAGGACAATGCAAATTAAATATTGAAAAACTTTTTTTGAAATTATCGTGGTCAGACATTGAAATAGTTTGCCCAGAAAGGTGGTGGAGTCACCATCCCTGGAGGTGGTCAAGAGGTGTCTGGATCTGGCACTGGGTGATGTAGTTTAGTGGTTATGGGGTAATAATGTGATTATTATCAGTCATAATGTTGGACTGGGTGATCTTGAAGGTCTCTTCCAGCCTTGACAATTCTATGATTCTTCTTGGTGATTCCATTAGATCTTTCTGAATTCTCACCATGCACTATCCAGGTTACTGTGCAGACCTAGCAGACAAGGATTGTGGGATTCTATCCCACATGGGGATTTTGAAAACTGCTTGTCATTTAAAGCATTCCCAAGACCTAGCATTATGTATCTATACTGGCCTTGTGAGCAGAGCTCAGGCTGCCTGCAAATGCCATGTGTGCTGGCATTGTTTTTTTTCCAAGATGAAATACATGTGTTCTGTCATGGATCTCTGAATAAGTAACTTGAGCTAAAAGAAAAAAACCTTCATACATTTCAAGTCATGTTTAAAACTAAACTTTAAAATATGTCTGACCTAGCATCTGAAGATGAGCAAGCAGTGTTTTTGTATGCAACTTACTGAAGTCACAGTTTTTTCCAAATCTGCATTTTGTGATTTTGTGACTTCAGTTTTAATATAAACATTGCTGTGCTAAGCAAATTAAAACAAGGAAATAATACTTCTTTTTCATTGTCAGAAATGTTCCTTACCTTTTAAATACAATTTTTTGTATTTCAGAAAAAAAAGAGATTGAATTTTTACATATTCATTGCTGATTTCTTTATATCATCTCACCAGCACATGATAGAATTAGTAGCACATTACTTGTTTAGTGAGTAAGCAGAGAGTATCATTATTTGTCTGTATGCCTGGAAATGCTGAAAGGTTAATTGCTTTACTCAAAAGCAAAAATAGAATTGCCAGTATGGTATTGATATGTTGTTTATCCATAAAAAAAAATTGTATTTTTTTTCTTCGACAGATTACTTGGCTTCTACAAAGGAATACTTCCTCCTGTCCTGGCTGAGACACCCAAAAGGGCAGTGAAGGTAAAAACCCCACGCTTCCTCTCTTAAAAATATAAGTAGGGACAATGGCAGCTGTAAAACATTTTATTTCTCCCCCACTGACTGAGATTAGAATCTTAAACTTATTTGGCATATTAATCCTCTGATTTTTACTAGGAGGAAAGTTTCCTGTTGATAGCACAATAAAAACTGTCCTTGATTAAGAAATGTAGGATAAGGCTCGTAAATGTTAAGCTAATTTTGACCTGTGTATCAAATGTTACTGAAAAAAAATAGTTGCAATTATTTTATATTGTCAGAATTAATAAAATAGTTTAAGTTATATTTTAGCCTCATAATTGCCTCTGCTTTAAATATTTTGTTTTACTGAAAATGCCTAGCAACTTGCAAAACAACTAACAGCTTAATAAATTAACACAAGAAGCCATTAAAGAAGCCACTAATAAGTACTTATTTAGTAAGTTTGAAGTGCTGCCCATTTTTCCTGTGCTCCAAAGAACACTCTGCTCCATACTCTAAGTTTTTAAGAGATTGAAGATGGTAATGGATACAACTCCTCACTGTGCAAAACATTTTACTCCAGCTTTCTTACAGTTGTAGATGCTAGCCTATCAAAGTATATTTTCTGTCAAACGCTGATCTGATATTCTTTTATTATCCTTAATTTTGATTTGTAGAACAGGATTTTAGTAACATTCCTAAGCAAAATACTTCAATACATCAATTTTTCAGTTGAGCCATTCAACCTTTTTAATTAAAACCTAATTATTAAGCACATCATCCTAAAGTGCTAAATCTATCAAAGCAGCCATTGTGTTAAGAGTAAATGTTTCTTAGTCTACTTCAGAACTTTGAAGTTTCCATAGTTGCACCAAATGTATATAAAGGCAGTTATTATACAGAATGTCTTGATTTTCCTTTCTTTCTTTTTGTTGTTTCTTTCTGAAAAGGCTGCATATGATTCTGGTCCTCAGTCTGCAATTAATCATTCACATTCCAATTCCTTTACAGAGGAATAATATTTGTATAAAGTGACAGGATGTGACCTTGTAACAGAATCCCAAAGGAGTTCTGGTAATGTCATCTTCTTGTTTGCACTGGCATTTTAGATGCAAGTGACATATGTCACTTATCTCAAAATTATTTAATAAAATCAGGAAAACTAAAGTCCTGTTTAATGGCAAAGTGGCACTTAAGAATAGATGGATGATATTTAGATTTCTAATAATTAATTTTCTTCATATTATGATGTTTCCTCTGTCTCTCCGTTTAATTTCATTTGAAACAGGATAAAGTGAATCTGACTGTGCTTTTAAATTCCAGCATGTATTTAGTTAAAAATAATAACCCAAGTTGGATTTCTCCTACCAATCTGAGTCATTCATAGATTTCAACTCATTTTCGTTTATCAAATTGATTAAATTGGCTTAAACCCCATGATATTCCATATAATTATAGTCATAAAAAGATGTTAAGTTGGGAGGGTTCTCTGATCAAAGCAGAGCTGACTTCACGGTTAGACCAGGTCCTTCAGATGCCTTGTCTAGATGTGTTCTGAAATCTTAAAGGACAGAGACTGCAGCCTCTCTGTGCTCCTCCTCCAGTCCTCAACTGTTTCACTGTGAAGAATTTGCCTTATATCCAGTCCAAATCCTCCTGTTGCATCCTTTATGTGTTGCCTCTCACACTTCTGTCGTTGGGCTCTGAGAAAGTCTGACTCTCCTCTGTATAAACCTTGGATGGTGGAAGACAGAACTTAAATCCCCTGAGCTTTCTTGTCTCCAGGCTAAGACTCAGTTCTCTCAAACTCTTGTACATCAAAAACTCACAGCTCCTTTAATGTCTTACTTTTCCTCTCTTAGTGGGATGCTTTCAACCTAGTTCTTGGACATTTATGTGAGAGCTGGGTTTTCTGCAAACATGAGAATCAAGCTTAAATGTTAAACATGTGAGGGTTTTAATTAAATAGTTGAATTCTTTTATTATTTACACTATTCATTTAAATTTACTGCTGTTCCAAGGACATCAGGATGACTTTAACTTACCTTGAGATATCAGCTGTATTCTACATTAGAAGAATTCAGCCACAGAACAGGGCTGAACAATAATGTCCTTGTAAGAACCTTTATAATAAAACAATTCAATGTGAGATGTCATAGGCCAGTACAATTTTTAACATCCAAAGTGGAATCTGTACCCATGCTTTGACCTGAAGAGAATCCAGCCTATCATCAAATTTCCACTAACCTTATTTGGCTATGACCCCAAAGGAAAAGTTTTCCATGTTGCTTCCTTTGGCCCACTCTCCAACCTTTATTCTTCTAATAATATTCCTCATCTAAACCAGCCTCAAGCTGTCCCTTCTCCATGTCTAAAGGACTAGTGGGATTTAGAGGAAGACTACATTCAGGCCAATGATTCGGAGATATGAGAAAGCACAAAAGGAAAATAATTTTCTTGGTTCCAGTAGGAGTTTTTTATGTTTGTAATGAACTTTTTTTGAAAGCTTCTAGTTTTAGTATCATAAAAGTTAGACAAGGGAGACTTTGTACTAAGAAGAAATGTACTTGTGCTGCTGGAACATTGTATTTATCTGGTGTCCATTTTTGCAAGTAAAAATAAAGCTATTAAAATGAAGTTATTTTAGTAACTTTAAATAGTTAAGTGTTGAAGATACAGGTTCATTTTTAGTCAACTGTGTTCTCATGTCTGTCTTGCTATTTCTTTTTTTCTCTTTTTATTTCCCTTCTAAAAAGAAAGCTGGTATTTCTGGAAGATGAAAAGTCAAAGTTTATAACTTTCTGTTAGATTGAACTTGGAGGAAAGAAATGATGATGCCAATACAATGGTTAACAGATGAACTTTTGGGGCAAATTTATATTGCTCATGTGTTCCCAGACATCTTGTTTCAAGCATATATTTTTATCTTAGAGTTATTGAGACATCTGGTAAGTACTTTGGCTATTTTCTGTGTAACTTCAATTAAAGTGTATCTTTGCCAGATGGACAATATTGGTTATTATATACACAAAAGCATGTTTTAAATACGTTTATTCTGTGAATTTCTTTTTTTTGCATAAAGCTATTAACTTAATACAACTGTAGAGGAAAAGACAAATTATGCTATGTTTTTAAAAACGTTTTGGGTGGATAAAGTCATATGATGTAGTATAAAATCTTTTTTTCTTTTTTTTTTTGCAAAATAGCATATATGCTAGCCACTCTAGTACACCAGCAACATTTATATTAAACTTTATTGCTATTTTTTTTCTTTTAAAAATTATTTAAAGCATAGTTACTATTGAGTAGTTATTTTATTTATGACTCTAGGAAGCTATTGATTTTTAAGGTAACATTTTAAAGACCAAAAAAATTGCTAGGTAATGTAATTCTTCCTTTATTACAACTATTTTACAGATCTCTAGCACTATGGAAAACATTAAGGAATACCAGAAATTCCATTAAAGGTTAAGAGGGTAACAATGACTAGAACGATGCTGGAGAGAGAATAAAGCAAATTTTATCACAATAAGAAATTAATTTAGTTCAGTGAAGCAGCTTACCCTCCCACTTTGTCAGACTTTTACCTTTATTATACCTTCAGTTGTCCAAAAAGATGGAGCTAGAGTTTAAGTAACACTTATATCTTTTTTGGTTATTGTCAAGGCCAATGCAAAAATTTTAAACATATTTGCAAGATGTTTGCAAGATTAATGTTCAGTCTGTACACTCTTTGGAGGGCAGTTAAAATCTGGGCCCCAGTTCTAGGACCTTTTCTGCACAATGATATAATAATCCCAACTGAGGGTATAAAAAATATCTGTCCAGTGATCAGAGTATCAGCCCATCAGTTTTCAGAATTTAATAACCCAATTTTGCATTATGAATATATATTCCCTCTTGCTTTAAAACAGTGGCATTATTAGCACGTTAACACTCAATTCTCTGATGGTTTTGGTATGATTCCAGTGACTTTTCATTTAAAGCAGGTCTTGATTGAAAAATGTTATTGACTTTGCAGTGGGACAAGGTTCTAAACAAGTTCAAATGAAAACGTGGTGCTTATTACTTATGTTCCTGTACACGTGGTTTATGGAATAGCTGTTTTGTTCTGATAGATCTGTAGTACTGAACCATGGGGGACAGAGCTTGTCTTCTTTGGCTGAGACTCAGCACAGGCCACACAGTCTTTCTGACTTCTCTTAAAACCTCTATTCCCTTATGATTCCCATGTCTATTGGCCTCATTGCTCATAACCTTCCTCTTGTGGTGAAACAGTTTGATTGTCTCGTGTGTGGGCAGATACTGTGCAAAGGGATTGTAGCCTCCCCTGTGGTCACAAAATTCACAGACTTTCCAAGGATCCCACCTTCATTTGAACCAGCTTGCTCTGAACTAATCAAATGCTACAGGTCAATCTTGGAAAGCACAGAAAAGTTAAAAGTTCTGGCTATTTACTTTTGCTAGACAACTCTTGTACTAGGAGATGAGAACCTGCACTGATGCAGTCTTGGTGGAACTGTGTCAGGTTTTTGTTCTTCATTCCCATCATACTAGACATGCTGTGTAAAAGACACTTTATTTTGTACGCAAAGACCTGAATATTTCTTAGACAGATTACAGGACTCACAAATAGTGAGCTGTGGTTAGGGGCCTTGTGTTGTTCCATGTGTGAAAATTATGTGGAATAATACCTCCAATACTTTTGGTTTTACCCAGAATTCAGATACCTATTCTTTTTAGCCCACAAGTTCTGCCATCCTCATGCTAGAAGATCATTTTCACTGCACTCAGATCTGTTTTATGTGATAGGAACTGGACTGCTTTTTCAGTGGCTTCAGCAACATGTTTTCAGGATATGAATTTAAGACACTATGGGGTTTGTTCTATGATCTCCTTCATAAACATATCAAACTCTCCCCTACAAGTCATAAAGATTTTTTCCCCCATTGTTCTTATTGGAAAACTGTTTCAGGACTCTACTCTTTTAATTGCAAGAAAGCTTAATCAGATCTCCAACCACATTCCATTTATGTTTTGCTTTTACACCTAATTTCTTTATGTTACGTATCTTCCTTGTTTTTCATTCTCTTGCAGTGTCTCTTTTGCAAACTAAACAAGGAAAGCATTTATTCTCCTGTAGTCTTCATTCTTATTTATTATATAGAGATTATTTTTAATCTTTAAGTTCTCCTAAATGGTCCTGGTAGCCCTTTTTTTAATGTGATGCAGTCTGAGTTGTTGTTTTTTAAATAGTGGCCTAGATTGTGTGCTATATTTCAGAGGGCATCTTCCCGATAATTTGTGAAATGTCACATATACTCTTTCTTTAGAGTATATCTTGACCCATGCATCTTAGACTTGGTGTCCACAGACAAGGAGCTAGGCAGTGAGTCTGTTTCCCTATGCCAACAGGAAGCTTCCTACTGACTTCAGTGCAGTCAGAGTTATTCTAAACCTTATTGGAAGAGCAAATCCATTAATTTATTATGCTTTATTATGGATTTTTATGAGAATTCACAGAAAATTAATGGGTTTAGGTGTCAAGAAATGGCAGGTAACAAAGTGAGCCATTTGCAAATGATTGCCTTTCACCATATTGGTGCAGGTGGAGCTGATCTTATTTCTTTCTTGAAATTCCAACACCCAAGAGTACAGCTTTCAAAGCATCCTCTAAGGAATTGCAGATGCTCAGAATTTTGAAGTGCCACTGTTTGAAAGCAGACAATTGACTGAAAGATTTATTTGTAAAGAGAGAACAGAAAAAGAAATGTGTCTCTTGACAGTAGAAGATTATAAAAATGACAGACTTTCAATCTTCAAAATCCACAATTATATCTCTCTGATTAGAAGCAGACTGGTGTTTGAAAAATGCAAAAGTAATTGCAGCACATTACATTAAGGATGTGGGGGTGATTTCTTGAGAAAATTGGTATATCTGCTACTACATTTAAACTAGTATATGAAAGTTAATGCCAGAGGAAAAGTTTATAACTTTAAAATATGCCCTATATGATGTAAGTTAACTCTTAGATAAAGCCTTACTTGAATTGCATGTATGCTGCTATTATGCATGACACACTAACAAAATCAGTTCTGAAGCCTGATGGTCTACTCTTGCACATCTCACACTGCTACAGAGAGTGTGAAATAAAAGTGGCTTACGTTTATTTTGCAGAACTGCATGCAGCTGCTCAGGATGTGAGGTATTGAAACTCCATTGTAGTCTGCTTTTTACTAATTTGCATAAGTAACTAATAATTTTTTTCAATTCAATTTCAATCAAACTTCTATTCACAGTTTTTTACCTTCGAACAATACAAGAAGCTACTGGGATATGTGTCATTGCCACCAGGACTGGTATGTATGGATACAGAGCTTCATGTTCTAATGTAGTCTGTGTCTGCTTCCTCCCATAGCAGCCCAAAATTAAAGGGTCCAGCTCAATCCAGAGTTTTTCAAAACAGACTTGTTTGAAATAAGAATTATCAAAATTGATAAATTACGTTTTATATCAAATAATTCCCTATAATGTCATAACATTTGTTAACATGGATAACGACAGCCACCATGGAAGATTCTGTATACCGCTTGTCATTCTTCATTCTTACAAAATGACAAAAAAGTTGAACATTATCAATATTTATTTATTCATGACATAGTGTCTAGTTTAACACTTCAACCTCAAAGTGCTATTCTCCAAGCCACAGTACAATCATAACAAAAATACAGATCTCAGTCTTATTTTAAAAACTTTATAAAAGAAACATAAATTATTGATAAGAAATTGCTACTTCCTTTGAAGGAAATGGAGAAAATCTCTTGTCCATCAGTGGAGTTAGGAATTCATCTCAAGAAATAACTGGTTTAAAAACAAAACGCAGGGCATATATATATATATACACAGAAATGTTTTAATGCTAAGATGTAGCTTGCATGTGTAATCTGCATTCTCATGTGTAGATCTTGATTTTGCTGTTATGCATTAGGAATAAAGTACTTTTTATAAGAACAACTGCTTCCTGTGGTACAAGAATGTAAAGCATAGTAAATATCTATTTTTCACAATGATGACATCACAATTTTAGGAAACAACTGATCTTTTTAAGGCTGTGCTATAAAGGTTTTGGTAATTTCAAAGTTTCAAAATTTTCAAAATACTCTTTTAAAGAGTATTGCTTCCATTCATATTTTCCTTTAATTGCAGTGAGTGAATGGTCATGGAATTCTATTAACTAGGTTAAAGCAAGTTTCCTCTTCTTAATTATTCCACTGGCCTTATAGCTGTTTGCAGTCTCTCCTACTTTATCTGGTATTTTTCACCAGTTCTCATCCTTAGGTGTATATAAAGAGACTGATACTTGTTCTCTAGCAAGTGGAAAGAACAGAGCTGAAGGTTCTATGGAACCCCAGCACTTTTTGGAGGGAAGAAAAATAGGCTGAAAACTTGTAAACATGCAATAGCTGCCCAAAAGCTGCTCTGATTCATAGAACAGATATAGCAAAGCTTAGAAAAATTAGAAACCCCTCATATTTTTGGTGCAGTACTGTTACTATAGAGGCATTTTTGGTCCTAAAGTAGTGAGGGGAAAAGAAGGCTGAGGGGGATTCTGGTCTAAGCCAGGTAGAATGTTTCTAGGTACCTTAACAGACCTCATATCAAGGCAGTATTTCTTATTAAAAGACAGATGCATACATTAGTGCCATCTTCCTACTGGCTTCAGTCTCATGGTTGATGATGAAATGTTCCCATCTTACTGGAAAAATCAATTTGTTGGTAACACAATCTTCTCCAAAAGCAGCAAGACTGGAGTTTGCCACTACCCTTCTAACTTTCCATTCCTCTCTTTCTTGAGCTCTCAGGAGTCCCTGCTCAAATTCCTCTGTGTTAAGTAAGTTTTTTTTCCAGTATTGTTTTTTCCCTTACTATTGGTTTCTTTGAATTTCAGCAAATGTATTCATTATAATGTATTTTGGTCCTGGGACTGTTTTTTCAGCAGCTATATAGTTTGGGGATGTTAAGTGAAGGCAATAAATGTGTAAGGTGATCATTAAATTTAACCTCTCTGAATTTTCTCAATTGACCTAAATATTTTAATACTATATTTTGTTAAAAACAAATTAAGGTATCTTAAAATGCTGTGCCATAATGGAATATGCAAAGCAAAGCAGGGAATATTTCCTTATCTATGATTGAAATGCCACCAGCTTCTAAGTAAATGGATTTAATTCATCCTTGGATTGAATCCTGACGTTTCCCTGTATGCCACTCATTCCCATACAAACCTTTCTAGGATTGCTTACTAGGTGAACATTCTACTTGTGCAGTTTGCTTAAGTACTGAACTATTTTAGTTTTTTACATGTATTTTTAAGTTAATATGTTAGTGTTATGAGCTTAATGCTCAGTTCAGAGATTTAATTTTTTCCATTTATGCATAACTGCACTTATATTTGTGTTATTATTCAGAGTCCACCCAAAGATAACATGAGGACATTCTTTTTCCACATCTTCCATGTTTGCATAATAATTTGGTACCACATTTTCCCTTCCAGCTGAAAAGAGAATACATGGACATGGAGTGCTATGACATTTTGTTTTGATTGTTTTGGAATATGGTTTATGGCTATTGTCATATTGTCTTCATGAACTGTCAGCATCTAATCAAGGGCTAAAGTTGTTTAGCAATAGAATACTGCTGCATTATTGTAGTTTTGCAGTTTGCATTGTATCCCTCAGTTTCACAATCTGATGTAGAGGAAATTTTACTCCTTAATATTTCATTTTCATTTTAACTTTCCTAGGCATTTGCAGTTGCTGGCTTGGGCTCTGGGTTGACAGAGGCAGTTGTGGTTAACCCATTTGAAGTAGTGAAGGTTACCTTACAGACCAATCAGAATGCCTTTGCAGAGGTAGGAAAACTGCTTCATTCTCTTTTTTCCACTTTATTGGGCATAATGCACGTCAAGGTTCATATTTAGAGCAGAATGTCTGTAATATATTGGTGGATGCAAATGATTTTCCCCACAAGCTTAGCAGAAGCAAAAACGGAAGAGCCCCAACAGACAGTGCCTTCAGGCATGCAGAGATGCCTGCAGTATTGTCAGAGGCATCAGCATCTCCACTGTGAATACTCTGTGCCTGAAATGCACCTTCATCCCTCACAAGCAGCCAGCAACCCAGCACTGTGAGGAATTGTATCCAGGGCTACAAACCTGAGCCCTTGTACACAGCACATTTACCCCAGCAGGCTCCAGATTTCAAGTGAACACTGAAGTTAGCATAAAACACCACGGCCCTGTGCCCTAGACAGAGTCCAGCTGGTATATTTTACACTGTTTCTTGGATGAAACTTTTATTAACACAAACTGGAAAATTGTTATATAACAAGTACATTGATAATTTAAATTCTTGCTTCACTTCAGTTTTGTTATTCAAATATTGTTTCATCCGGAGAATACATTGTGCAAAACATTGTCCATGATTCTGGGTACTGCTGAAAGGGGAAAAAGATTAAACTGGAAAACAGTGATTCATTAAAATCAAGTGTTCTCAGGAATGCACTAACTTCTATTAATTTTAATGCAGAAGGTGTTCCAGGATAAAGTGAGGAAGGCAGTAATACAGTTCCTTTTTTCTTTTTCCTCTTTGAATAAAAATAACAGTTGTCAAATCATCTTTTTCAAAATCTTTTGGGAAATCAGCAGTACCATGGTAGAAGTGCCAAATCACATAAGCATCACATAAAATGGTTGGCTGAATCGCTGGTGGGACATGACTTTTGCATATCCTACTGTTAAGTTTTGACTGAGTTAATACTTGCATGCCTTTTAGCACTCATCTGCAGAAACTGAACACTTTTGGGGGATGCACAGTAAAGAGATTTATGACCTGGGCATTTACGTAATCTGTTTGGGCCAAGCTCCTCAGGTAAATTCTGGAAAAATACAGCTACTGATTCCCAGATGTCATAGAGTAATTGGTACCTACTCCATAACTCATCCAGAAAAGCATTTTCTTCCAGAATAAATTTTAAAATATTTGGTAAACTCCTGTTCAATTCTCAATGCATATGAAAGACATGTTTATTTGCTGCAAGTCTCCAGTCTAGACATTTTTTAAACTTGGGCAGCAAAGTCCCTAAACAGATAAATAATGCAGGGCAAGAGTAAAATGTTTAGGATCCTGGAAGGAGAGAGACTGAAAGTAGGAAAAAGCAATGTGTGAGAGGATCTGTCTGTCAAGAAGATGATGTGATAAAAATTATGAGCTATTACTGGTCCTGCAGTAGTGAACTAAGCAGATATTCTGGGTCTTACTGCTTCATAGTTGTGAAGATGTAATTATCCTAGTTTAAAAATCCCTCTGCTTTTAAATATAAACAAACCACAGTTACATTTTTAACAAACTGTTCCTTATAAAGTTGCAAAAGACCAATGTATTCTTTCACTTCATACATTTTAATTTTTTTCTCTACTGAAAAATTTATAACAGAGTCTGGGGTGGTTTAGCTGGTAAATTTTAGCCAATTACTTCCTTTAGTTACTGCATCCTTTCCTTGGTGACCATCAGAATACAACCATAATCAAACTGTAGCTGTCCAAAAGCATTCTGAGTTGTTCAGGTGAATATTCTCTAATTTAATTTAAATGCAAAATTTCACAAAATAAATAATAATAGTATATTATTATACAAATAAAATTGTGACAGAATGGTATTTAGACTCTGCTAGAAATCCAGTTTATATTGAAAATATTAACTACTTTTTCTAGGGAAAAAAATCCTACGGAAATTAAGTTTTTAAATCATGAAGATTGTTATATCACAGACATATTAATTTTTAATGTATCTTTTTAAAGTGTTAGAGCTTCAAAATTTTCTGTAAATTAGAAAAAAACTACAGTGACTTTATACCTTGACATCAAGTTTTTCATTAAGAAAATGTTGAAAAACATTCCACAATAAAGCATGTAAACTCAAGCCCATTGGAAGAAGCATGTCCAGAGGTTATATTATACAGCATAAGGCATTACCATGCACTGCTTTTCTAAAAGGTTTAAGTGTGTACCTATCCCATTGTGAAGCTTTCATACTACATGATGAAACCTAATGCAGTTCACATATTTCTTTGACTATTGTATAGAAATAATAAATATATCTTGTTTAAAAGGAACAAGGAAGAGCATGAGCACATACACTCACACCCAGACTCCAGCACACCCCCAAAGCAAATATTCACACCCTGCAGTGACAGCTGAATTGTTCTGTGGTAGCAGATCATCTTTCGAGGGTTGATAGATTTAAAGAGGAAAGCCACTAGAAATCACGTATCAGCCCTTTTGTAATGTGGATTGCTGTGGGTAAAAATAATGGTGGCTGTTTGTTAAACTGCAAGCAGTCCAGTGCCATGTTGTTTGGTTTTCCTTTTTTTCTCCTTTTCCCTGTAGCCCTGAGTAGTTCACTGGCTATAGAAGCTGGTATGATGATTAAAATCTTCTCACCTGACATAAGAGTTATGATTAATTAAACCAATACAATTTTCTGCTTTATGATGAGAAGAATCTGGCTCCAGATTCCACTGAGTAGGTCTATATTAAGTAAAAGTCAGCAGCTATGTGAAGTGCATTAACTCCAGGTGTTTGTACAATAAATTCCTCTGTCTAAGGTCCTTCCATCATCCATGATGAACCACAGACCTTCTATGGCTTGATCAGTTGACATGATGACACCTCCTGTGGTAAAAGGGAAGTGCTGCCAAAGAGAGTCCTCTTTGTTGCTAAAAGACTGAAAAGGGAAGTCAGGTGTAGACATTGCAGGTGTCTATATTTGAATTTATTAATCCCATCTCAGGTGTTCAGCAAGTGGCATGCTTCCCCTCTGAATCATGAGTAAATCCATATTCAAGAAAAGGGATACCAAGGGATACCTTAATATTGAAGGTTTCTGTATTGTTTCTTAAAGGTCTAATGTCCATTTTTGGAGCACAAAAAAAGATATTATTGCTAGTATTCAAGTTTAGTATCTCCATTTTAGAATAGATTCTGACTTGAATTCTTGGGAGTAGATAGAAAAGTAAGCTCTAGTAAAATATATGCAGAGCATTAACAGGATAATATTAGTTATGAAATATGAAAAAACAGAATGAAACTTTGTATTAAAGATTAAACTCATCAGTAACCTAAATAAGTAGTCATATGCTGTTTCAGACATAGTAGCATCATTATATAGTATAGCATCATTTGGCTGATGCTGTTCATCTACCACAGTGATATTTTGAAATGGAAAGCTATTAAACAAATAAGTATATTGAAATTAGTGGTATTCACAGTGGTGTAGTCAAAATTCTTTTATATTTTCATGTTTGAACCTCCTAGTGGAAGTCATGTTTTGCCTTTCTAATTATAGATTTGGTTACCCAGAGCTTTTTGGCTTTATGGGTTTTTTTGGCTTTATGCTTTGGAGAAATCCAAACTCTATTCAACAACTTTTTGAAAGTAATGTTTCTATAATGCTGCTAAAAAATGTGAAATATTCAGAAGGGGAATGTGGTTACTGCACTGCAAAGAGAGAGAAAGGACAGCAACACACACGGACCTCTTTAGGGAAAAAAGGCCAACTTTATTGTACGGACAATAAATAAATACCTGTATTTAAAGTGTGTTACGTGCAGCTAGGACAGGACAGTAGCTCGTTGGACAACTTGGAAACACATCCCTGGGACAGTACCTCAGGATGAATCCCACGGGAAAGACACCAGGTGTTAATCTTTATTATGAATTCCACTCTGTTTTTCACCATATTATCACCCTGGGAGACTTCCTCCCTAACTGAAGGTGTAGTCAGCTTGTCAGCCTGGAAATGGACCTGAGAGTCAGGAGAAATCCAGGCCTGAAAAAGAATTTCCAAGCTGTAATTCCCTAGCTCTCTGAATGTGTGTGTCCACAGGGGAATAGCTAATTCTGAATATCACGGTATATTAAAAAAAAGATCAATGTTGCATGTAGTCAGGCAGATTCTGTCTGATATGAGGCAGTTTCTTTCTTTTTGCGTTTTATGAAATGGAAATCTGTTACAGGACTACTCTTTTATGGTACTCAAGTCTGCTTTCATCTTATTCTGCAAACAGAAAAATGAGTAATCTTTTTTTAATTAAAGTTGTGATTTTTATATGGTCACAGGAAAGGGAAAATAACAAACACGGTGATGCTTAATATAAAATTGCAAGAATTTGCAACACTGTGTTTGTCAGCAGGATGGAAATGATGCTATGTTTATTGTTTTCTTTTTGTAAAGCTGATCTCTTCCTTCTTTTGCTTAACTTGTGCAGCAACCATCGAGCTTTGTTCAAGCTCAGCAGATCATTAAAACCGGAGGTCTGGGCTCCCAAGGACTCAACAAAGGCCTTACTGCCACACTGGGCCGTCACGGAGTTTTTAACATGGTTTACTTTGGATTCTACTTCAATGTGAAAAACATTCTTCCAGTCAATAAGGTAAGTTCTTCATATAGAGCAATAGACAATGAGATAAGAAGTTTGACATTTTAATTCACACTCTATTTTTCTGTGCAAAGCTGTGGTACTTAGTGATAAACACTGACTAACCTAGATCTGTTTTGCAGAAATCCATAGTATTTTAATGGAAGCGAATTAAGGACTTGATCTTCTCACTTTTTAAGCAAAACTGAGTGTAGTCATATTTGAATTATGATTTTTGTGAATTTCCCTTTATAGCGTGGTAGCAGTGTGAAAAGGCAGCAAATGACATACAGACATGTTGTGCTTATGTTGAGTATGTATGCACTTTTTTTTGTGTCAAACTGGCTTAGAAGAGAAAAATCAGTTTCTAGAACTTCTGTCAGTATTCACAAAGAGGCCAAGCTTGCAGAGGTGACCGAGCTGCAGTATGTAGGTTTTTCTGGCCAGACACTGGACCTATTTACTCAAAAGAGAGTTCAGCCTAATAGTGAAGGATGACAGGGAAGTTTCATCCTTATGGGAGAGAGACAGTCCAAAACAGGCTGTGAAGGGTCATGTATAGGGACTTTGTATCATTTATAATTAAAGAAAAAAAATCATTATAGCTGTAATTTCACTTAAAGAAATTCTGATTTCTTTATCCTATATCACTTTAAATAACAAAGGAGGCAAGCATTCCCTTTACAACAGAAGGTAATTTTACTAATGAAAACGTAGTAAAATCAGCAACTTTCTAAATGACTGTGAGAAACAATTAATGATTTATTAATGATTCCAGTATGCTACTTATTGAAGTCTGTTTTCACTAATGTGATTTTTAGATGATGACAGTTAAACAGTCACAGGTGTAATATGTAGTGATATACATGTAAGAAGGTGCAATTCACATCAAAAGGGATCGGTTTCTATTCCCAGATGAAGTAACACCTCTTTTTTTTCTGCACTTCTGAATAGCCTGGTATTTTTGTTGGCAGTGTTGTATAAATGGAGAAAAGCTCCACTTCTTATTTGCAGATTATTACAGTAAATTGAATTGTTCAAGAGCAGCTGACCCACAAGTTTCTACAAGTTTCTTACAGTGTATCTAAGCATATTTTACAGTGTACTTTAGTCACACATTCTAAAAACTCAAGGCACAAGCACAGCTTGTTACTAAGATAGGAGTAAACACTTTTGTGTTGATCAAAAGATTTAAAAATTATAATCAGTATGCAGAAAATTCAGGAAAATATGCAGGTAAGGACAGAGACTAGTGTGCAGCTCCTATGGGGATCATGGGAAATATTATTGCATAGGAATTGAATAGTCATAGTATTTGGCATAAGCGTGTTTTCCTAGCCTTTCAGATTTAAAAAATAGGAAACAAGTATTGCATTATTAGAAATATTCAGAGCTTAATGATCTAAAGGAAATTAGTACTTTATACAGATTTTTTTTTATGATGCAGAAAAATTTTAACATCTACAGCATGGATTTAAATATATGCAGAAAACAAAAGGGAAATTACTTCAATGTCAGCCAGTGGCCCAGCTATCCTCAAATATTAGCAAAATCAAGAGGCAATTGAATCAGTGTGGGATTAACTGCAAATAAATGGAGAGGTTTGCCTTGTGCTTGGCCAGTGCTCAGTGCCTTATATGGTGGCTTGCACAGTGGCTACATCTGTGCTAGTAAATGGAGTAGCAGCACTGGAACTCAGCCCTCTGTACTGCTGGACACTCCCTGGCACAGCTTCATCCCTGGCCAGCCAGCACAGTTCCTGGGTGTGGCTTAGGGGCTGGTGAAGGCAAAAAACCCTTCCTAATGGGCTGGTTTCATGCAGCCAGTCTGTTCTGAATGGTGATAGCATTCTGTAGTGCTAATAAAGCCAAGAGGAGTCTCTAAGCCAGCCAGCATTGGTGCCACAGACAGTCTGTACAGAGACATATAGCTAATAATTCTGATCAAACTCCCATTAAAATCAATGCAAAACTAACCCTGAATTTAAGAAGACATAGATCAGGACTCATCTGTCTGGTGCTAGCCAACATTATGGCTCAGGTACTTACATGCATTGAATTTCACTTCAGTGACTGCTAAATGGAAGTATTTGACAATAATTTATGACCTGTAACTTAAACCTCTTCTGTCAGTGGGCAGGTACTAGAGGCTTAGAGTTATCAAACCTGTACAAGGAATTTGGTAGAAGCTGGCTTGCAGTTAGTCTGAAAAATATTAAACTGCTTTTGTGTAGATTTCTCACGTACCTGATTTCATTACAAGATCTATTTTGTTAACTTTGTATATATTGCCAGAAAACAAAGTCTTAAAGCCCGTCTTGTAATATTGACAAATATATAAAAATTATAACATATAAAAATTGTGAAATAAGAATACTACACTTGTGAAATAATTTTGACTATTAACTATATATCTGCTGTCCACCATCTGTAACATAAGTGGAAAATGTATGAAAGCCTCTGAATGAGCCTTTTAGCTGTCAGCTAAACTGTGCATTAAATTTGCATCCCAATTAGGGATGTTTGCTGCCTATTTTGCCAATAACAATAAATTTTGTAGGTTGAGTGGTCAAATTATATCAATGACATATGTGGGTTGTAAATGTCCATAATGAATAATTTTTCATATGTTCAGTCTGCTAAACAGACCATTTACAGCCAACCTTGTGCTCTGTTTACTGAAAATTGAATAAGCCAGATTTCTTTCAGTGGCCACTAGTGTACCAACCATAGAGAATTAGCAGCTATGCCTCTGCCCTAGCAATAAAATTATTTTGCAAATAGTATCTACTTTTATAGTGCATTTTGTAGGTGCCCGGCAGCTTTCGCTTTGCAATTTTTTATCATAATTAGATTTGCTTTTAAACATTACTTTGATTAACGCCTTTGCTCACTACCACCTCCAAGTGGCTGCCACATTTAACAGTGTGAAATTTCCTCACACCTGTTAAAAGCCCCCTTTGAAATGTGGCCAACTGCAAGACTCATTTCAAATTGGGCACAGCCAGCCCCAGCCACTGCAGATGTGCCTTTGGTACATCAGACCCTGGGTGATGAGCTGAGCAGTGCATTGCCTTCTAAGAGAAAGGGGCTCTGAACTTCTAGAGGCAAAGAAGAAACGGGAAACCCAAATGGGCTGTTCAGTTTGTTGAGTAATTAAAATAGCAGACAATAATTTTATTGCAGTAGATTTCAGATCCATGCCAACATAGAAGTTCCATGTAGGAATAGAGAGTGAAAAGTGGATGTAGTGCAATGGACTTGAAGAAATAGTAAGCCAAGGTGATTTCGGTAAAGACTGGATCAGAATGAGTAGTGGAATAACCCCAGAGCCACTAAGCTCTGCTTTTAGAAAAAAAAAATATTTTTGAGTTTTGACACCTAAGTTTATATTGAATTTTTATAGTAGTGAAATTACCCAGATATTACAGTGATTAATATCATTGAAAAACCTTTCCATAAGGTTTATGATAAAAAATCAAGTTATAGCAAAGCTGGTGTTGACTATGGTACATTTGGTTAGAGTTGAGTTTTGTGAATGGGCCAAATGCTTCAAAAGGGGTTTTCTTTTCTTCTCTACATACCAGAAACATTGACTTTATTCTATTTGCCTTTAAATCACTGTATGTACAGAATCAACAGAAATTTTTTGCTAAGATATTTGCTAAAATATGGCTACAGTTCTCATACTATAAGTGATTCTAAATTTTTTTAAGTTATCAGTACATTTCATGTTTTGTAAAATCAAGGTATTGGGTTTTTCTGCAAGTAATAAAGAGATCTGTTGATTTTTTCATTTCTTTCTTAACACCTCTATGGGTTTCGCCCAGTGTATATTATGGAAGTTTTAATTTTTTTTTCTTGTTGCTAATCTGGAAATGAAAACTTCTTTCTTAGTTTCTTTTTCATTTAAAAACATACAAGTTTAGGAAACAAAAAACTGTCTTATTTTAACATTGTGCTGATGTTATAACATGGCAAGATCATTTGTTATTTTAATGATGATTTTCTATAATTAAAGCACCTTCATGACAGAAGTAAGCTGCATATAAGGTATCTGATGTAGCAAAAAAGTGTCCTTCCCTTGAAAACTGATAGCAAAACCAAATTATGTGCATAGGAAATGTTCTGGAACACACTTCCCTGTGACTTCCACTACTTAGAGAAATAGGATTAAACCTGCTCCAAGGGACTTTGACTCCCAGATAAACTCTGGGTTCTTTGATGTCCTAGAAATGCCAAAGTAGGAGGTCTTTCTAAAAGATCAAATAAAACCCAGTTGAACTGTGAACTGTGAGTGAGCGAAGAAGTTTTTAGATGCACTTCTAACCTACTTCTAACTTTTACCGTGTGCATATAGCAGGGTTCAGAAACAATCTGTTGTAAATTCTTCAGCCAATTAGCTGAGTGAATTACCACCGTTTATAATGTGCAGAACGTGGAGGCTCTCTTGCCGTTGTGCCGAGTTGGATTGTTAATAACAGGAAGCTAGCACTTCTCAGTACAGTGGATCAGCTACATGTGAAAATAAATGTAAAAAACCTGGAGGGGAATGGCAGCAGACTGAGATTAGTCTTTATTTAATTTAGCATTTGGGGGTCCAACACACAAATGAGTGTTTTAGTAGGCTTCATGGTGGAAGTTGCTGTCATTTGTAAAATATTCTGGCCAATTAGCTAATAGTGTGCTTGGATTTCTCCTGTTTTGATACAGTAATACTAAGTACATTGTGAAGCCCAATTATACAAATCATCCCCATATGCCGTACCAGTCTTTCTTTATGAACTGTGTTTATAAATCCTGTGTGAGGAAATGTGTACTTCAGCAATTTAGACCATGTGTAAAAACATAGCCAATAGGATTGTCAAGAAAACAAGTTCCAGCATAGGAAATCCTAATGTGTTCCGCTAAAATAACACGAGTGTGTTGTGTGAGTTTTCTGATTAAATGCTTATTACTTTATAGTGCTTAACCTGCACAGGTCTTTCCGTTTCCCTTTTTTATTCTTTCTTTCTCTTTTTTTTTTTTTTTTTCTTTTGTAGGATCCAAATTTGGAGTTTTTGAGGAAATTTGGAATTGGGCTAGTCTCGGGAACAATAGCCTCAATTATTAACATTCCTTTTGATGTTGCAAAAAGTAGGATTCAAGGACCACAGCCAGTTCCTGGAGAGATCAAGTACAGAACCTGTTTTAAAACTATGGCAACAGTCTATAAAGAGGAAGGGTAAAACATTCTTATTTTAATAAATGTCCAGACCTCTGTTTTAGTTCATATGGGTCCATAAAACCACGTTGTTATATTTCGGATTTGACGAGGACCATTAAGCCACCCTGAACTCATATATCAAAACAGCCCAATGCAACATTTTGAAAATTTATTTTAGAATTACAAGGACATATCTTCCTACTATATATGAACTTTTACAAGAGACTTACAAGATGATTATTGCATTGTCAAAATGTATGCTCCCCAAGTAAATACTTCCTATATCTAATGTGTAATTTTTTCAGTTCTTCATTTTATAAAAGGAAAATATGAACAGAAAACAGACTATTTCTCAATTTAATCTGATTGTAATTATGCAGGCCTCTGTACTTTAAAATTATTGCTGAAATAATTAAACTGAGGACAGATCCTTGTGGTAATAACGTTTTCCAACTTTTAAAAATATTTCTCAAGTGGTGACTGAGTTGTGGCTTTGATATTCAATTATATCAGTCATTTTGTCCCTGTATGCAGCTGTTGTTAACAGACTTGTCTTGAAAGTAAACCCATCTCACTGATTAAAGTCATATTTCTGATTGGCTAGGCTCACAACATTGCTTTTGTGACTGAACATTGATTAACTTTTTCTCTTCATCTGATCTGCCTCTGTAAAATGTTAAAATCCAGATACAGCTTGCTATTGAACACGTGTAATTTCAAATAATTGCCTCTAAGTGCTCTGCCAGCATTTTAACAAACATATGCTACAATTCCGTTCTTCTTTTAGAGCAAGAATATTGTTTGAAATGTTGTGTTTGTTATTCTTCTGCTACAGATTTCTGGCTCTGTACAAAGGCTTGCTTCCCAAGATCATGAGGCTGGGTCCAGGTAATTTTCCTTCTGTCATTTCTATTTTGCTTTTGTTCTTGCTTTCTCTTCCCATTTTTTTAATTTTCTTGAGAAAATGTAGTGAATATCAGTCAAATAAATGAATCAAAATATCTTTCACTTTGAACAGTTTATTTTTAAAATAGCATCATCTAGTAGTACCACAGATGGATTTGGCTAAATATGTGTCTAAAAACATCATTTACACATATACATCAGAGAATTGCAGATCCAAGTAATTGCTGGTTTGTGCAATTGTTTTATTTATGGACAAACCAAAGTACATGCAAATGACAGAACTGTAAAACTTTTGGAAGTTTCTTAAAGTTTCCTATTCCTTCTAATGTGATCTTTTGAGTTCATTAGGACTATTCCATACCTATGTGAAGTCAGACTAAAATGTAGGTTAGAGTCTCTCCATAAAATGCACTCAGCTAGTCAAAGCACAGCCCAAGCATATAAAATTCCAGTTATTTTCTTCTTCTATGATCTATGGATGCAGACATTAAAAAGCTGATAGCAGAGCTGGGAAGAGACTTGTATGGCCCTGGAAAACGAAGAGGACAAGGATATCTTAAAACTGGGGTTGTTGTTTGATGCCTTCTTACTAATTGTTACTCTAAATGTGGGAGCACAGTGGTTGAGAGCTGTATCTTCTTTGGCTTTTAGAGTGGTTTTTCTCCTGACTGGTTTTGATTAATCATGAAAGCAAAGCACTGGGCCCTCAGACTTTGTCAGCCCACAAAGGCAGTCTGCGTCAAAAAGAGCAGAAGCCTCAATTTGAACAGTATCCCATTTCCATGAAATTGTATTTCCAGTCGTTCAGGCTGGTTGTTTAATATGCAAGAACACACATAGGTAAAGCAAGTAGGTACAGAGCCTGTTCTGCAGTATAAAGGAGGCATTAGGTTTGTCTGTAAATGTTTGCATATCCAATCCATCTGGCTAAGTACTAGACCGTGCCTGGTTATTGTGCAGGGTGAGGAAGAAGGTGGGGAGGGGAAACAAGGAGCTCTGGAGCTAAAAGCCTTTTCCCTCACACTCCAAAGATACTAGATTACATGCAAGACAAAGAGAAGGCAGTGTTTAGCTTTCCCAGTACCTCTTAGCACAGCAGATTTTGGAATAAAATTTTCCTTCTTACAAATGCCTATGCATTCTGGCCCAAATCCAGTAAGTCAGTTACATGTGAACTTCATTCTAAATACTTTTGTAGTTATATTGGCTAACTAACATATAAGTTTAACTTTCTGATGAAACAATAATAAATCTTTATTGTGACTGGGAAGGTAATTCCTTCTTCCAACATGTGAGTGTTTACAGGAAAAGAGATACACAAACAGATCACACAGTATGAGATTTGGAATCAGCCTTGATTTGAGTTCAAATCACATCTTAGACATTGTGTCTATGATTTGTTTGTTGGTCAAAGCCTTTTGCAAACATCTTCTCTCTCTAGCTGTCTGTGAGTTCCATTTCATAGAGAATTTCAAGTCTGATGATGGTTTCTTAGGATAAATGATGTGGAGAAACTCAAGTAGGAATTCTGTGTGCCTAGTTGTCTTAGCCTATCCCTAGAAAGGTGAGCCCAGTTCAGCAGAAGCCTCGTTTGTCAGAGGTGCCACTCCAAGCCACCAACTGAACCAACAGGCAAAGGCAAGAAGATACTTATGCCCCAGTGCTGGCGCCCACAAATAATATATTTTTACTCCTGAGGCCTGATTCTCTTTATCCATGTTCTCCACCTAGAAGCTTGTCTATGTGTTTAGTTATATATATACCCTCTGAAATATTCCTTTTTTTTATCTCATACTGTAATTACAGCCCAGTTACAGTCTGGCTTCACTAACAATAAAGATATTTTATGGCTTTCAAGCTGGGATTTTATACTGTTACCAATTCTAGCAAATAATGCCATTTCATTAAATCAAAACTTTGCCTGTGGATTTTTAGCCAGGAAAGATTATACTCACTTCCATACCATTCTTTTCTGCTTTAGACATGGTAAGAATACAGGTGAAAACCTCTCTTGACTCTTACCTGGAAGTGTTTTTGTCATCCTGGAGATTAATTTTTGTCATTCCACCAGTCAAGTTGTTCTTTCATGGCCAAATCTAATTAAATAGGCACACGAATATATATACATATACTCATATTTAAAGTTTCACTTTTAGGAGAACAAAAAAAAAAATTATTCTTGGAAAAGTATTAGGAAAGATCACACTGAGGGTGAATTTGATATACAAGCTATTTTCGTCAACTTTATGATCTACTATTGAGTAAAATTGGTATGGTGTATGAACTGGTGAATTTTTAGTGGACTTAGGAAATAGTAGAATTATCTATTTTGTAAATAAGGCTTTGCCATATTCTTGTTTATATTACACATTAGAAATGCTGTATAAAATCTTGAAAATACTGGATTTTCTATGTAGTAAAATAATATCTTTTCTTCCAGGTGGTGCAGTGATGCTTTTGGTTTACGAATACGTTTATGCGTGGCTTCAGGACACAGTTACTCACAAGTAGCACTTCTGAAAAATGTACTCTTTAAAATTACATGCATTCTAAAATACACTATAATAAAGCAAATGTGATTCTTATTCTTTATAATGTTGAATGCCATCAGACTGCACTCATGTTAATACAGTTCCAAACAAATATGGTCTCTAGGTCCTGATCCAAGAAAACATTTAAGTACATGCTTTTCTGCAAGGGCATAATTAAATAGCACTTGACATTTGTAATTGTTTTGCTGGACCAAGACAAAATATAAAGCAGACATAAGACAGATGGACAGAAGGACAAGATGAAATTTCTTGACACAGAATCATCCTATGTAGTCATATACTTTTTTAAAAGTTTCAGCTGAAATGGCAAGAGAAAAACTTTCAGAGTATTTTAAAGGAGAAAAATGAATAATTCTAAAGGGGCAGATACTAAGCTAATGTAAACTGGCAGCTGCTTGACTCCACGTAAAGAAAATGATCCGTACTCTGCAACTCTTCAGCCAAGTCTTGGGTCCAGTTTCAGTTCAGCCCAGTATGATTTCAGCATTCATGGAAGAGCTTTTCAAGTTCTTGGGAGTTTGGATAAAAAAGGACAGCACAAGTAGCCACAACCTTAAAAACATGCACACGGCTAAATATCCTATCTGTTCTTAGCCACGTATATGATATAAATCTCCTTCGGATCGTAGAAGATACTGAAATAAATTAGTATGCATCAAATTACATAAAAATGCAAACCAACATGGGATTCATAGAAGAAATTAGTAAATAAATTAACAGAAAAAGGTAATTTTAGGCATATGAGATTTTACTGCAAATTTTTTATCCACTTTGATACACTATCCCAAAAGAGCTGTCGTGTGATAAAAATGCTCAGTGCATCCTGACTGCCCATTTAGCCTTTCATGTCCACCATGGAATGGTGAAACAAGGTTGTAGGCTGATAGTACATCTGCAGTTGTAATTAGACAGCCATACACCTCAAAGAAAAGCACCTTTCTGTAGATAAAAAAAAACATTGCTCTGAAGCTAAAATTTTTGTTTATTCTGTCACTGAAAATATAAATATTCCAGGGATGTACTTGAGTTTTTAATAGACATTCCAACTGGGTGAAATACAGTAAATTCTTCTATGCTGACGAAAGATACAGTTTCTGTTCATTTTCTTTTGAAAAACTCTTTAAATAATTTAAAATCACACACTATTCAGTTATAAAAATGTCTGCATTTTCTAACTTGGTTTGTTGTCCAATGAACATATATCTTGCAATTGCTGAAAGTTTCAGTATCTCCCTATACTACATTCACTCATACTCACATTCATTAATAATGTTCTTCCTCTGAAGGAGACACAAACATTTTCCTTAGCAATCCTAAAGTATCTTTCTGCATTGTTATTTGAAAATTACAATTCACGTGTGAAGTTCATCTCACAAGTGTTTTTAATGCATTGCAAAAGCAAAAAATAGAAAAAATAAAAATGGAAAAAAATTAAAATTAAAATCTAAAAATAGAAATGTGTTTTCAGCGCTTTCAAGGATGCCTGTATTAACATGCTTAGTAAGCCTCTCTTTTGTCTGAATTTGGCAATGGTGGCTTTTCATACCTATGCTATTTCGTAGCTAAAATCAATAAAACTAGCTCTGTTAAAGTTTATGGTTTTAAAGCAACTGTTCCTCATTGTTGCATTTTATCATCAGTACTTGGCCAAAGAGAAGACACTACTAAGATAATTTCAAAAACTAAAGCAAAATGCTTTATAATTTGTCTTTTATTAATTTAGAGCATTCAAAATATAAAAATAAAATGCTTTAAACATACTGTATATACATATATAGCCTTCGGTTTTACATCCTTTCCAACATGATTTTTTTCAGTTAATATCTGAGCCTGATATCAGATAAAAGGAGAAACATTCAAAAACAGAAAACAGCATGGTATGGGAAAACAAACCTATGAATGTGCCAGCCCAATGCCCCATTACTCCTTGTATAATGTGGGCTGAAATTCAGTTTCACATCAAAGATCTTCTGAACTGGGACCATGCAAACACAGTTCAGTTGAAGGGAGTATTATTAGGCTTCGCTGATTTCTTTGGAAACAGTTAACACTCGGGGAATGAAGTGTAGACTTTTTGATCAAAAAAAATTAAAAATTTAATTCTGCACCCACATATACTGAATAAATCCCAAATGCATTCTTTCACCTCAGTGGGTTCATTCCAGATTTATACCCTTGTACTTGACAGCAGCAGTTAACCCTTATCTCTTATTTTTTAGGAAACAATTCCCTTTTCCTTTTTAATTTAATGTAAAATGGTTTAGAGTTGTGTGGTTAATAAGTGAACATGTTGCAGTTTTCAGTTTACCCGTGAGTATAAGCAGTGAAATAGTCCTTGGGCAAAGGAGTATTCTACATTGTAGGCTTACATTTTAGAAAGAAGTTTGTGAAACTTCACACCCAAAAAATCCACCACAGGCAATTCACCAAGAGCCAAGGTCAGGCACTTTTTGCGCACTCTGAGCAACAGTGTGTGCACGCAGCCCCGCTGGCTTCCCACTCAGGGGTAAGGTATCATGTACAGCAGGCAGATGCACGGAGAGCTGTACCTAAACAAACACAAAACAAAAATGGTTTATGATGGTGTATCCCATGGGAGGAATCATTTACATAATGTCCTGTCCTTAATATGAAAATAATAATGATAATGAAAATAACTGATAGAAGCTAAGGATCTGTCTCTCTGTCTCCCAAAATACACTAATTCCTCATTGGAGTCTCAGGAAAGACAACTTTTATTACAGGAATGACCTCATGTTGCTCAAGGAAATTTGGAAAACTTTTAACACAGGCACACTATGTCACAAGCTTGAGAAGTCTTGAAGTTCGAAAAAGCTGTGCTTTGAAAAGTTTCTCTTCCTTTTTTTTTTTTTGTTTTCTTTTCCCTTTGGTGCCCCTGGTTTGAGTTCTATGGAAAACAATAGGTAGACTCACTCAATAATTCTGTAATCCAGTAGAACAACTAAGTGAAAGCTAAAATCCTCTTGCCAACTTAATCACTTATCTACTTGATCTTTTTCTTATCTTTTTTTTTCCCATTTTATCTTTAGTGAAGGGCTTGTCTAGTATTAAAGTGATTTCTTTTTTATGGTGTTAAGGCTCATCTTATTTCAGCTGTAACAGCATAAAGGCAGAATAACATCCATCATGTCACTAACAGTGTGGCAGAGTGAAAATGCACTTGTGTGCACTTTACCTTTAGTGGTTTCAAAGAAGCATTTTTGAAAAAGTGTTCTGCTTTTTCAAGGGTTTCAGCATCTCATTAAAGCTAAACAGCTGTTGACTACCTTTGAGGCTTAAGAACATGAATCACATCCAAGATCAGATCTTTGTTTCCTTGGGCCAAAATACAATATTTGTGTTCTTTACAGAAATGTAGTTCTGTTAACTCTTTTTTAGTGCAAGAAGCAAAGGTGGCAGCAGCCAGTAGAGTCCATCCATATTTCAGTGGGCATACTGTACATAACATAAATACTGATTACTTCGATTTTTGTGAAAATTTACCCACAGCTGCTTTGGTGACGAAAGCTGGAAATCCACGAGAGCTATATTTTAAGAGGGAGCTGTATTTTACTTTCCGACTGAATTAGTGTTTAATATGGGATGCAGATGGAACAATATATGAAGAATGGTATTTTGTCCTTTTCTTTAACTATGTCTACAGTAATTTAAATTATTGCAAAACACTTTTAAAAATACACAATATATTAATAGTCTATGATGGATATGAAATGTCACACCAGGCTTTTTTCTTTTTCCACATTCATATTCTGAACATACCTACAGCATGGGAAAAGCATAATAATAGTCAGAACTTTATTATTGCCCAAGGAAAACAGGTAAATTTTCAAAAATCAGAATGTTATATCTCTTGGTATTAAAGTTTAAAGCAAAATAACTGGCATGGAGTACTTGCCACTGCATACAGAAATGTAGAAAGGAAATTTGCTAATATTAAATAATATCTCTGTTTGTAGTACCACCACCAGTATACCTATAAGGGGAAAAAATGCTTCAGAACAACAATGTAAACTTTACCAAGAGCCATACTTTACATTCATTAAAGCAGAAATTAAAGACAAGGTCCTCTTTTAAAAATTACAACATAGTCTGGACACAAGTGAGCTGAGGATGATGGTACAATTCTGTTTCTCAGTGGGGTTTTTGACTGATAGGGCTTTTTAAGCATTTCTGCACAGGTTGCACACTAACAGCATTTTCCTCTATGGTTTTCCATTTTGTTCTGGTATTTTCCACCCATTTCTGTTTGTACACTTCATCTTAATGTTATGTTTTATGAATCTGGGAGGCTGGGTATACCTGTTGAAAGTTGCTTAGATAGATTTCTGCCTTTGCCTCTTCTGCCAAAGAGATAATTATTTCATAAGATGTTGAAGCCTCCACTGCAGGCACAAAAACATGACAAAAACCCCCTACCTAAACCTCACCTATCACCCCACCATACAAAGACATAGAAAATAACTAGAAATCATCTTCTTAACTTAAAAAAAAAAAAAAAAAAAGTAAGAAATGTACTGGAAGGTGAAAACAAATGCTGTCAAAAGCCTCTATTTACAAATGGATAAAATCACAAAGATCTTACTACTGCCTGATGATGGCAACATGCCAGAAGAATCTGAAAGCCACCTATTGCCTTCATTCTATATTTGATTACTAAAACCCAATAAAACAACAATTAAGGACCTCTTAATAACAGTGGATTGTATAACGTCATCAATTAAAGGGATGTTCTCTAGGCAATTGGCAAACACTTCCCATTCAGCCACCTTTGCTGATTCAAGGCATAGCAGAATTTTCTGTGGTGATTTTTCTTTATTGATTTTTGCACAAATCTTAGTAACAATTGCACATTTAGAAAGTTCGTGATGATTAAGAATAAATATGTGTGGTTTGACCAGGAGAGAGTGGAACAAGGCTCCAGGAGCCCTTTGAGGGACACGAAGTCTTTAAGAGCACAACACCACACTTCTCTCAGTTTCTGATGTTGTCTTCAGCTCTTTCAATCCCAAAAGCCCCACGGGAGACAAGTCACGAGGAGAAATGCTGAGTGTGGCCAGCGTGAGGAGAGCAGTCCTTGAGCCAGGCTCAGCAGCAAGGAGCCAGCGAGCCCGAGGTGCTCCTGGACCATCAGAGCGCGGAGGCCGTGACGGAGTGGCTGCCCTCCCTGGCTGTCTGCATGCCCTTGAATGCCAGCGAGGCGGGGATGTCACAGCTGTGAGGGGACAGCGGGGTGCCCCCGGCGTGCTGCCAGCCGTGGCTCGCCATGTAGCCGGATGGAGCGGCGCTGTACGTCATGTAAGGTGACACTTGGGCTGGCGTGGCGTAGGGAGGCATGGCTGGTGCGGACACGAAGCTGCTGACGGCTGGGAGGCCATTGGGTGTCTGAAAGGAAAGGGAAAAGAATTTCTAAGAGAGTAAGACACATTGGATCTGGCATAACATAAGCTGCCCTCAGATGCTGCTGGGGCTTTGTACCAAAACTAGGGCCAGCAGGAACACCAAGAGAGAAATCCATAACCATTCCCTTAAATTTCAGGGGCTCAGTGGCCCCTTCTGCTTTGTTTTTAAGACCAGTTACCCTACTGTGATCAGTGGGGCCACCAGCAGATGTTGAGGAACACACAGCAAGAGCAGGACAGGAACTGCTGAGCCCACTGTACACCTGCCTACCTTCCTGTTGTTCATGGGCTCCTAAAAGCCCATGGTTGCACCTAATCACAACACTTGAAAGCTACTGGAGGGATTTGTAATGAGTCTCTCCCTTCTCTCTCACTGAGCACCTTAATGCACTTGGCAATGATTTCCAGAGGTTGGAGTAAATGAACTGCAACATTTACCTGCTTTTCCCAAATTTCGCACAGGGTGTTGGTCGCTGTTGCAAACCCCGCTGGGTAGTGCTGGGTGTGCAGTGGCCACAGCCATCCCAGCAGCAGGAGAGACAGACCCATCCCTGTGCCTCACCTCTCCTGGCCCCAAAGGAGGGTGGGCTCAGCCTGAGCTGCCATGGGCAGGTGTAGGCACAAATCTGAAAGCAACCCTCCCCGGAGTGAAGAGGTAACAGCGGCTGGGGGAGCTGGAACATCTTGAACTTTTTGGTAACTGTTTGTTCAGAGCATGAGTCAGAACTATAGTAGTAGTATTATTGATGGTGTCTTTTAAAAATTTGTTTTCTAGATGCTTGGGATAAAAAATTTGCAAATGTTCTTTGCTCATAGCTTCTCCTGCTTTCAATAGAGCTTCTGTGCACAAAACAATTGCTGGGCTGGGTCCTTTCCTGCAAGCTGTTTTCCTAGGTCCTTCTGTAGGCTGGAGAGAAGGGTTTCTATTTAAATAGAGAAGGGAGAGTCCTTCAGTCAGCTATGGTATGATTTCACAATTAATGACTCCTTATTTAACTAAAAAGTGTTTGGTGGTTTATTTCACACCCATAAATGTTTCTTCAGCACAGCAGGTACAAACCAAGATCATTTATCTTGCTCAAGTTTCAATTTGTGTAGTGTTTGTTTTAGGATTTGGGGTGGCATTTTTTCTCAAAAATGTTTTCTATCTGGGTATGAAAGAGGAGTATTCATTCAGAAAGTCCTGTAGCATCATCACATGGTACAACTGGACCCAAGCTGAACAGTGCAAAGTTAAGAAATTAAACACATTTGTTTCTTCTAAAAATTCACGTTCTTAACATTTCACTTGTTCAATTTCTGCCTGGATTGCACCTTCCTGATTTCCGGTATTTACCCTCATAAAGGGCACTGGCCTATTTTCAGGCTCATGAGTTTCCTATCCATGTAGCTCACAGTTCCACTGTCTAGACTATCCTCTCATTGTTATTTGGGAAACAAAGCAGTAATTCTGCTGAATTCAGTCTATATAAACCTGTACAGAAATCTAAAGCAGCAGGAGACAGCAGTAGGATCCTGGCCACAAGCTTCCAATAGGAATATTAATTAGTACAAACATACAGCTGCAGCAGCAACATAATTGTCATTCAAAATCCGTAAATACTTTGTTGAAGCTGAACTTGCCTTATTCTTTTGAGAATGCAAATATGTGATCTGACCAGTAACTTCTATTACGTACCCCCTGCTATGACTCAGAATTATGCTTTAGCCTCAGCTCTAAATACCAGTGTTTGCAAGAATACTAATTAATACAAACCTGCAAATAACTGCACTGCAAATCAGTACAATTCTTGAACTGCATGGAAAATTATTTCATTGAATTTACTGGAAATAAATAGTGCAGCCCTAAAAATCTGCTTTTCCAATGTGCAAACATAACACAAGAATGAGCATCTCTGTTTTTTGTAACAAGCACCAACAAAAAGCTTTGCACAGGGGTAGTGGAGCCATTGAAGCCAGGTTGTGACACTGGGATATCAAGAGCCACAACCCAAACATACTCTGCACAGAGAAGCACAGAAACCCTGAAGGGGTGGGTGCTGGAAGGAGAAAATATATGGGACAAGTCCCTGAAGTCTCATAGCCATTGAGACAGCACAAACCTTCAGCTTCTAGACCTCAAAAGAGGTTTCTTGGACTCTGTGAATCCTCAGGCTCTCCCACTCCCAAGGAGGCTGGTACCAAGCAGTGGGCTCAAGGCTGTGTCTGGAAGCCTCATTTTAAGTAGGATTCCTCATTATGAGTGCTCATGTTCTGTGAACCCTTAGCTGTGCTTTGGGAAGGATGTTTTAGTAGGTACAGGGTAGATCTGTGCCAGGCAATGTGCCAACAAGGCATCTCCCTCCTAGTCCACCGGTGTTCAAGCCCATGTCCTGGACTCCTGCATCTCCTACAGACAAAGCCACCAGGGGTTCCTTAGCAACCATAAGCAGATGACTTTGCATGATCTGAGGCAAATCTGAGCTCCTGAACACCTCACATTAATGCAGACATTGTTGATAAATATTTTATCAACAGGCTTGCTGATAAATATTTGATCCAATCACACATATATGTTCTGTGGCCTTATGGCACGAAGACTGGACTATAATTTGTGGAGAAGCCCAGGTTTCCTATTGAAGTGTACTGTGTGTCCCACTTGGGTTGTTGTTGATAAAACGATGGAAATTGACTAAAGAGTCACTATTTTCTGTAAAAGCTTAATTTAAAAGAATACCTATACAGATTTATAGCAGCCAGAACAACCCTTTTATGCACACACACACACAGAATTATTCAAAATACAGCTGTGAAAACTGTTGTTTTTATAGTCTGTTCTGAATGTCAGAAAGATCTTGCCCCAACTACTGAGGGCAGGATGTGGAGACAGTTGTGTAGGGACCACCAGCTGCAACCTGTCAGAGGCCACCAATGCTGTCTGTCATCACTGGCTCACTGAATTGGTGAATCATTCTTATTTTTGTTGCACTGCTACAAAGCTTTACCACTCAAAACCATGATTCTGTGGATGCCACAGATGCCCTTAGCCAAGCAGGCAGCACTGGGATGGGTAGGAACTGGCCCAGCACTGAGTACAATTCTGCCTCAGGGGAGGCTTGAGCCATACCCACAAAGCAGTCAGAGGCTTCCTCTGACCTGAATTAAAAGATGAGGGGATAGAGAAAATCTCACTCTATATGATTTAAAACTACGCTTCTTGGAAAAGAAAAAAAAAATAAAACAACCTAATTTTCATCTCTGACTTTCATCTGTGAAAGACTTGACCTAATAGTCTTGACATGAGAGTTTTTACTTCCAAACAGCCGTAGATACAAAGTGTAGGTTATCAGAAGGGTTGAATCTTGTCTGTCAATCTGGCACTTTTTACAAACATGACGTTCACTTAAAATAAATGGAGGGGATTAAATTCCAGGATCCTGTATATACTGGAAGAATAATTCATCCTGCAGTATTTCAATCAGATGAAATGAACACCAGAATCTAAACATTTGTAATTAGTAGTGCAAGAACCCCATGGTTTATGGATTTTTAAAACCCTAAGAATTTGTTTTAAGTGCAGAGGTTCTTCGACCTGGTTTTTAAGTTTTATAAATATTTTTTTTCTTAATTTGAACCATCGTTTTTCAAGGGAAATCTAATTTTTTAAAGCAAACAAACAAACATGTAGTTGTCGCTGAACAAGAACGTCTACTGTGTAAGAGATAACGGTTCCCGTTTGAAAGTGACTACTTTCTGGCTTCTACAAAGATCAGAGACAAACTTTTGCTCTCAATTCCTACTTCTATCAATGTTTTGAGACAACTGATGGAATAAGTATTTCCAAATTTTAGAGCTGCATTTGAAACCTAGAGTACATGACCTCCCACCAACTCAGAAATTCATTTAAACATGTTCTTGCAAAGATACCAGCAAAACAAGAGTAATTGGGTCAGGATCACAAGATGGGTCTGATGCCTTTCAGCTAAGTTGCTGCCAGCAACAGTAAATCGAATATTGAGATGAGAAATCAAAACCAGGGTAGACATAAAGGCTTGCTTTAGGTCACACAAAATGGTACTGCTGGAACAAGCAGACTGCACATATTTTCACCAGTAAAGGAGTTGGTTGAGTAGTTTTAACAGATGGAATCTTTGGTTTTGGTCCCTTTAAATACAATACTAACAAGAGACAACTTTTTTTGTCATTGTTTTCAGGGTGTTTGTGATTTGCCACACAGAGGGAGTGGGTGGATGAAAAGTAAGTCTAGAACCAAGCTAATGTGAGAATGTCATTGGAATAAGTAATTTCCATTAATTGCTTGGACTCTTAAAAGTCAGAGCAATTCTTCCCCAAACCAGAGGTAACCACCACACACACCTTGACATCTGTTTTGGAGGTTATGCTTGTGTAATGTGTTACAGAGCTTCAGCCTCCTCTCTCCATCATGGTAAGAAGACACAAGGGTACAAGCTTTCTGGACAAACTTCCCAGTCAATCCATGTCAGACAAACTACCTGATGCACCTTTGGTTTTTTCTGCCTTGGTCACAGAGAACCAGAGAAATATGCAATATAGATTTCAGCTTCAGTCCTCATGGTAAAAATTCTAATTATATATTGTACTAAATTTATAATATTTCGTTTCATTCCCTTCCCTACTTTTCCTTCTCTGACTTTTACTTGCTAGATATGTGTTCTCTCAGGATCAAAATTAGATCTCCTATGTTCTCTTCCCATGTTGTTTCTTAAATGTTTCAGAAAATTACCCAGAATTGTAACATTCAAAATCACAGACCTGTATTTATGTTAGCTATCATTAATGGCAATAAGGGATCTCATTTCAGTTTTATGTGAATACGAACGAGAAGATTTGGTGCCACAGGTGGATGCCAGTTCAATTTTATGGTCTAACTCTAAAGTGAATGTCCAAAAGAATGCAAATTATTATTTTTATTGCTATTATTTACAATTATTTAAATTACTTGGCCATTGTAATCTAATTGTTACAATATTTAATTAAATAGTTCATGTATTGCATAGACTAAGAATGCAGGCTTTGTAGAAGTATTCTCAATTACTATTAAAAAAAAAATGTTTCTGGAGAAACAGCGTAGCTTTCGAGTTACCTAATTCAGCAGCCCGAATGAGCTGGGACAGTGACTCAGCCCAAAATCCCCCGCTGCAGTCATCAGAAGTTCAGTCTGTGTCATGGCTTAAGGGACACACCTCTGCAGCAGGTATTGAGGCAGGTATTGAGGCAGGTACTGCAGCAGGGCTTGGGGCAGGTACTGCAGAAGGTATTGCAGCAGGGCTTGGGGCAGGTATTGAGGCAGGTACTGGGGCAGGTATTGCAGCAGGTATTGAGGCAGGTATTGGGGCAGGGCTTGGGGCAGGGCTGCCCAACACGGTGGATGCTGGCAGCAGCTTTCTCTGCAGGGACGCTGCCGCAGCTCCACACACACACTGACACCCTCTCGCGCTGGTTTTCAAAATGAAAACCTTCGAACATTTTCTGGAAATGATTAATCTTTTCCAAATGGCCTGAAAACACAGTCACGAAGAAGCTATTGCAGAAATAGTTATTTCTACAGCAAGAAAAACATAGCAGGAAGCAAAATATCTAGTCCTTCAATCAGAAGAGCAAATTAGCATAAAAATCCAGAGGATATCTCATTTTAGGGACATGCACATAATTAGTAAAAACGATTATGACAAGACGAGGAGCAATCAAACACGAACTGCAAACATCAAGGAAGCAAATATGCTAAATCTCCCTTTATAATTGGAGGTTAAATATGATTTATAAATCAAGCCAACATATGGGATCCCAAGGGAAGAGTAAACAAATTTTCCAAGTAAAACAGGAGCAGCAGGCCTGTGATAGAAGTATCATTTAGGAAAATGGCATTACTAAATAATCTAAGTAATAAAAATGGAGTTTTTTAGTTTTAAAATTGATAAACTTAAGCAATATTTTTATAGAAATTGTAGTTTCTAAATTAGAGCTAAATTCTGAAGCTGCAATTCAGTGCTACAGCATCAACATGAAAAATTACGTGATACCACAAATGTTCATTCAGATCAGCGTTCCACTAAAATTAATGTGCCTACACAGGTAAGTCACAATTACCTAAAGAAGAAGGGTTACAAAAGTGAACACTGAGTAAATTTCCCCAGTTTATGATAATGGATCTTATTAAAAATACTTTTAAGAAAAAATGAGATAAAATTGCTAAGGTGTATCTGAATAATCAAGCCAGGGTCAATCCAAATAACCTAGACAGAGTTAATTCTGCAAATCACAGTTTGCTTTTTATAGTGCTGGAAAATATTCTTGCAAAAATATTTTCGTATTAGACTAAATATCCATATTCTTAGATTAATGAACTTATTTTAATGAACATATTCCTGATTTGATTTTCTATTAATTTCACAGCAATCAGCAGAGAATAAGACTGAAAAATTAGAACACTGACATTAAATAACTTTGATATACAAAAAAATCTTAAACAGAAGAGGCAATATTTTGTACATAGGATATTAATTTGGTATAACATTATAAAATATAATATTTACCTTTATTTTCAAGAAAGAGTGAACAGTGATAATACATTGGAATTGATAAATTTTTAAAAATAATGCATGGACAAGGGGCTTACAGCTGCTCTGTTGCCCAGGTGAACTGAGTTGATTTCCAGAAGACTGTGATTTGAAAAAGGGCAAGAGACCTTTCAAGAATGGAGAATTACACTATTTCTCTTTCACTGTAAGTTGTACAAAGCAATGCTAGTATTCTAGTTGAAATCACAATTAAAACGGACTTATTCACAGGTTGGAGTGCTCTAAGATTTCAAACATAGTTAGCTACTCAATCCTACTCATTATCTCTTAAAAATATGAGATTTTCATTACAGCTATTTCTCCCATTATTAAATTCAATGCCCAACAATGTACTGCATAAGAAAATCACACTACTTCCTTCTAAATTAAAGTGCAGTCCTTTCATAATGAGCAGATCCCATTCCCTGTGTTTAACGTGCTTTTTTATTAAAGTTGTTTCCTTTACTTACAGCCATCCCCAGCTGCAGTGAATAACACAGAAATCAGATAATATCAATTGAATGTTTTAACTGTAGTTGAGATATGCATCAAGATCATTCTAAATTATATTTTCTTATCCAGTTTTAAATCTCAGTCTCTTCAGGGAAAAAAAAAATCCCAGTTTTGGAAATAGTAATAGTAACTTGAATTTACACACCATCACCAATTCTTTCCTGAAGGAGCCAGGGGCATTTTATGTCTTTTCCAAAGCAAACTACAGCAGAAACAAAAGAAAAGAAAGGGAAAAAAGCTGGGGGGGAGAGGAGGGGAAGATAAAAAGGAAAAAGACACCACTCATTCTCTGACACTGAGTAATCTACTACAAAAACAACAGAGGAAACAGAGGTAGGAGAAAAAGGCATGGTGGATAAAAGAAAGACAGAGGTTGCTGTAAAACCCAAGCACATTCTGAGGGAAAAGCAGAGAGCAAGGTTTTCTTCAGAAGCACGATGTGTTTAGACAGCTTTCACAGTGAAATGAGATCTACCACGGCACACCAAGCACACACTAGTATGTCCACCTAAATGTCTCCAAATGCAGATTACAGTTCAAGGTATGCACTATCATTGAATGGTTGCTTCCCTTTCATACACCAGTTAAGAAGGATGATATAAATCCAAGTCACTGCCTTTCCAATGAAGACACTGGATCTTGGGGTACGTCCTACTATTTAACAAACTTCACAACCAGAATATGTCAAATTGGGATGAGCAAAAATTCTGCCTGCTGTAAGCACAAAGCTTGGTTCTGATGACAAAAAAACAAGTCTTCCCTAGACAGATATACTGGGCTTATGAGGACAATAGGAAAGCACAGAAAAAAAAAACCCGTGTCACATAAGCAAACTCCTTTGAGTTGGAATTAACAACAGATTCCCATAGTTTTGCACAATAATTCCCCCTTGGTATTTTGGCAAAATCTGGAATTGGGCAGGGCACACATGGACACTAAACAAGCAAATACACTGGAAGAAATAAACATTTGTTCTTTTCTAGGCTGTTGGTTAATACCATAATGTATTACTGAAAGGTTCTATGAAAAGTGCCTTCTTAATATTATATACTTAGCAATACATTGTAATTTCAAGATGCTGTTATTTAAATGAAGCTGAGGGATGAGACTTATGGACACAGACATTTCAAAGGGATTCTTGATATTTAAAAGCTAGGCAAATATGGGGTCAAACTGGTAAAGTCCCTACCTTGTTCTCTTCAGGGACAGCCAAAACAACAGTCTCCTATATCTAACAAATCTCTGATGCTGCAGAGGCAGTTACTGGGAAGTTGGTTCACTAGGAAAGATGAATCCACAACCCATCAATTGTTGAATGTCTATGGTTGTTATGATTAGGTGTGTGGGCAATTCTTAAAAGCTGATAAATTGCCACAGCAAACAAATTCAAACACACTATACAGTCTTTATATGCTTCCCAATCTACTGCAAGAACCAAGACTGAGCAAGTCAAATCACATTTAATATCTCTGCTCCTGGCACTCTGCTCCCTGGCCATGATAGGTATCTCCCATCACTCCCACTTTACAGTCCCTGGTCCTGTTTGTCATGTTTGTCCTGGTGGGTTGGGGTCCTTTGAGCAGAAGGTGCTTAGAGTGCAGTTTGAGTGTCATCATACCATTCACTCACCTCTCTGACTTTCTTTATTAGTTTCATCCGGGTGGAATGCCCTGAAGCCATGTGGGTTGGTGGACAGGGCACTGTGTTTTGGCCGTGGAAGCAGGTGGCCAGTAAGAGGCAGGTCTCACAAATGGGGTTCGAATTGGGTGCCATCCAGATCACCTGGGAAGGAATCGGGTGCATGTAGTGGGATCAGCTCATCCCCCTCACCCACAACATGCAATGACAAGGATGCCTAGACCTTGAGCAGGCTTAGTGGCAATATTTTGATAGCAGGCCTGGTCTGGAGATCCTAGTGGGAGTGACACAGAACCAGACAGTCTCCAAGGCAAGGTCTGAGCCCCTGCACCAGACTCTGCTAACAATGCTGCTGGATACTACGGCAAGAAAGCAAATAGACACCTCTCCTTCACAGCTTCACCCCCCTCTCCTGCCTGGGTATGACTGAGAAGCAGTAGGTCCAGACCTCTGTCATTGATGGATTTTGCACAGATCCATACCGGGAATCCAACTGCTTGGATCCCGCTTATAAGATGACAAATAAGTAATTTGCAAATTAATTTTTTCAGTAAAGCGTGTGTGTAGGAGGACCTTGTAATTTGCCATAATATTTAAGGCTACGTTTTAATGTTCTCCCCAAAGAAGTTATCCTGTGTTGTGGGTTCTAAGCACTGCAGATACAGCTATGCACGGCCACCAAATATACAGTTCAGTATTCATCTACAAATGAAAGATCAGGAACTAAATGTTTACATTACCTATATTTTCTCTGCAAGTAATTGTCCAGAATTGCACCTACATTTGTAATCACTTGCCCTAAACTGCAGCCTTGCCCTTACGTGCTTGCAGCACACAGAGCTCACGGCCCCTGGCCAGAATGCAGCCCAAGGACGGGGAGTGATGTCCCAGCAATGCTGGAAACCCAAGCCCCTAGCAGCTGATGAAGTTCAGCTGAGACAGACCTGAGGCAGCTGCTGCTTAGAGGTTTGGCCAGCATGTCAGAGGAAGACTTGACTCAAACTCTGTTCACAAGCCCCTGTGACTTAGGAGGAGTGTTTCTGCAGCTCCAGTAGGTTTGGGATTAGGCTCCAAACAGCATACCACTTCCAGGAGCGAGCTTGCTCTTAGACCCCCCCAGTTACAAGCTTTTTCCCATTAATGAGTATCAGCTCCCTTTGGCAATATGCACATCTGCTTCCTGCAATGCACACAGAAAGTCATTCTGGAAAGAAATTATTTCCAAGTTCTTTGCCTCTCAGCAAATCATACAGACACATGTCAGGTCTTCTTCACTCTCATACATGTGTAAATACAGACCACAATTTTTTTTTTCACTTTGAACATCCATGATGTTAGTCCAGCAAGTCACAAGCATCAGATGTCTGAGATCTGCATTTTAAATACAATACATGTTTATTAAGTGTTTTGATTTCAAACGCAGGTTACAAATGTGTTCATATTGCAGTCATTTCAGCTATTTTTTTCTTAATGCAGTAGTCAGTATAAGAAAATACTCAGAATATTCTTCCTTTGTAACAACAGCATAATTATCTGTAGAAGCATCTGAACACCACACAGAATGTGCCTCTCTGCATAAATAATGCAATATAACTGACCTCTGTATGAAATGTGTACAACAAAAAACTGTCAAGCTCTTGGAAAAACCTGTTTTCTTTTTCAGTTTCTCTAATTCACAGTCACTCTGTTTGAAAGCCATATGACAAATCTGTGAGTGTGATACACCAAGGAAATTATGCAATTGCTTACGTATAAATGACAACCTGGGACATCAGGTAATTAAACCTGAATAGAAACTTGACAAGGCATCTTTTGGTTTCCTGTGGAATGCTTTGTACAGAATCACAGCCAGGCTGAGCTTTCAACTCCCAAAACCCAAATATGAACAACATTGCAAACAAAAGCCTCAGGAAATCCAGAATACATAAAATGAAAAATGTTCTACATCCAGAGATTCAGTTTCATGTTAAACTAGTGTGACTGCATATTGTCAAGGCAAAAATGTGAAGACTTATTGCCTTTTTTGTGGGTGAATTCCCACTAATGTGTGGCACAAGGGCTGAAATATAGCCATTGAAACTGATTGGAGAGATCGCCCTTGGCTGCTGTCTGACAAGTCTGGGATGTCAATAAGAGTTTTGTCTACAAAAAGCCTACAGTATCCCGTCTCTTAAAACAAATGTATATCATTTAAAAGAAGTGATCAAATAAATATATTTCAAAAGTACACAAGATCTTGCTCTTTGGTCTCAATTTTTCTGGTCTTTCTCACACAGAGGGATTTTTCCAGGGGATTTCTTGAGAAGGAAAATATTATCTTCCGTGATTAAGGCTGGGGAGCAAGTCCTTCACTTGCCTAGTAGTTATGGAGCTATTTGCAAGCTAAGGACAGGTGAACTTTGGATGTTGGTGATGCTTAAATATGTAAATGATATTCATTGGAAAATGCAGAATTACCTATCACTCACACAAAATCCATTGTTAATATGCTTCAGAGCACATTTCCTCTGCTCCTGTGGTGAAATTGAGAAGCCTAAGTTAAACATCCAGACTTGATTCCCTCCTCTTGTAGGCACCTCTGATTTTGATAATACAGACATAAATCTGGAATATCACAAAACAATCACTTCTCTGGGGGAACTCTGATGTCTGCCTCCTTAAGACCCTTAAGAATATTTGTAATGAGCTTTGCCCAAAAGAGATAGGGAAATAGCATTTACCCCAAAGTACAAAGTCAGAGCCTACTTCACTGCAGTCCTTCTAGCATATTGAGTATGTTTGAGAGTCCCATTTTCCCACCAGATACCCCCTGCTAAATTCACAAATGAACCAACATTCTCTCATGTCCCCTGCCCATCTCTTTACACCCAAACAGTACACATTGCAAGAGACCATGGATCCCACGATGTCAGAGAATTTTGTAAGTCTTTACTGTCACAGGCTGTCACTCCAGACTCACTGCACTTCAGCGAAAAGACAGTAAGTTGGTGCTATGTGCAACAGGAATTTGGTTCATAAACTTCACACTGTCTGGAATAAATATTTTGGCAAAAGAAATGTGGCAAAAAACTGCAAATAAGCACATTTTCCCATCCTTATTTAGCATGATTTTTTAAAACTCATTCTAAATTAGCAAGGCAGTGAACTCGGAACAGACAAAGCAATTAATGCACATTCAAATTAATTATCTGGGTAACAATTCTGAATACAATATGAACAGACAGGTCTATGTGTTAGAACTTTCCAAAGCCAAATTCTGTTTACCTATATTATTACAGAGAAGAAGCCGGGAAGAACCTCCTCTATATTTCCTTTAGAGAGCGGGGTTCTGAATATGGCTTTTCTGCCCTTTGAAACTCTCTGGACAATTTATTTGGATAAATGAATTCCATTTTATTAATAGTAATTTCCTCAAATTTTGAATAGAGCACTATGTTTAAATAACATTTATCAGGTGACCTTTCGGGTTGAACAAAACTTTAAAGTAAAACTGGTATTGACAATAGAACAGTGATATATTATGAAGATGAAATCATAAATATTGAAAGTAAAAAAAAGAAAAAAAAATGAAAAAGTAAAAAATAGTTTCTAAATCAGCATTGAAAATAACCCAATTTATAAAACACTGTTTCTCAACACGCCTGTTGAAGTAAATGAGAGCCATCAGAGGCCATGGTTTATAGCCTATGAACAAGACCCTGTGAATATTTCAGCAGGATTGTGTGCAGAGGGCCCAGCCTGGAACCTAAGACAATGAAGCTACAGTACAGCTGCTCTTACAGAATAGTGACAAGCTATATCTATTATTTTTTAGCAAGACGGTTGATGCTTATTTTAGTCTTTACAGAAAATTTTAGAAGAGGTAGTAACACTAAATCTAAGTCTAGTTCTATCTTTAACCATACAATCATGGCTTACACTATAGCACACATTATTTGTGATATGAAATGAACATAATAAAAATGGGATAATAGAAAAACAAAACAAATAGGGCAGTATTGAGGGTGGTGTATTGTTTAAAAGGCAATATACGTAATGAAGTAGCTGTACGCTGTCGGGATCTACAGTATTTCCCGTTCTTTGCAAGTATTCCCGCAGTTTGTGCTCCGCATCTTGAATGTGAAACTCTGATTCAGCTACTCTCACCACCAAACACGAGCTACAAAAGCGTCCTCTACATGGATCTAAAACTAGACACAGAACTCAGAAAATATGTCCAAAAGCTCTGTCTTTGAACGGAAAAAATGCTAAACAGTGACTGTGGGTTTTCTTCGACTTGGTTCTAAGTACAACAAATGCGCGACCAGCAAGTCAGTGTGTCTGAGAGACCTCTGATGCTTTTTGAAATGTTTCCACCACACGGAAAAAATGTTTTCAAATCTTGTGCTTTCCCAATGAGTAACAGTTGAGCCTTTTATAGCTTTTCTCCTGGCATGGGACTTGATTAGCAAGTACAAAGATTTAGACAGAGATTTATTAAGTAACAGTTATATTGTGTTGTAATTAAAACGTAGGAAATTCGCCGTCTACTTAAGCGTTTAAAAATGCTTAATGTAGGAAGCAATTACACCTCATTTTCAAATTATTCCCCTGACTACAGAGCACGCTGCGGACGGAGTAAAACGCGGCTGTAGGGGCGGAGGCGGCGGCGGGACGCGCCCGCTGGCCCGGCCGGGGCGGGGGTCGGTGGCGGCGGGTCCCGCTGGGCGGGGGCAGCCCCGGCCCGGGTGCGATCGCTGCCGCCCCGCCGGCAGCACGGCGGGATGGGGTGCTGGGCTCCGCGGCGGCCAGGCCGGGGGAGGGAGCGGAGAGAGGAGCGGAGAGAGCCAGGCTTTTTCCCGCCCGTCTTTGCAAACCAAAACCGAGGGAAATCCTGCACCGGCTCCAAACCGAGGACGGTAGCCCGAAGCCGAGCTCAGGAGCCCTGTGCATCACGGCCCGCCCCCCACCTCTCTCTTTACCTGGCTGTACTTGGCCTCCTGCTCAAGGGAGCTCTTCTCCATCCCGTTCACGGCATGCTGGGCCGACGGGTGGAAGCTGTTTCGGCCCAAGCTGCTCCATTCCTCCACCTTAGGGCTGGGGTAAGGCGAAGTGTCATTCACTGCTGGAAAGCAAAGGAGCGGGAGAGGGGGAGTTAGAGGCAAAGGTTGGGATTCGGAGATGGAGGTGGCTTTGCTTCGGGATGGAGACGTCTCCCTCTCCCCATGGGAGGCAGTCTGTGGGGCAGAGCTAAGGGGAAGCCGGTCCCCCGCCCGCCACACCTCGCTGAAGCTCCCGGAAGCTCCTTGAGAGGGTGATTCGTGGGCAGAAGGGAGTCGGCTCCCTCTCTCCGTGGAATCTGTGACAGAAATCTGCAACCGAGCCCAGGGCTGGCTGGCTCGCCCGTCCCCACGTCCCCGCAGTTGCGGGACGGGGCCGCCGCCCGGCACTTGTCCCCCAGGATCTCCTACGGCTATCTCCTATGGGTGTGTATTTGTGAGTCAGAGGAGAAACGATACCCCGTGTTATGAACAGACCTGACACGCCTGCAGAAACTGGGCTCCACTTTTTGGGAGAGAATGAAAACGAAACACAAAAGTAAATAAATAAATATATCTTTTTGAATGGGGAAATAAAAGGAGGAAGATAAAAAAACGGGGAGGAAAAGAGATAACAGTGCTATTATTTACACGCCTATCAGCCGCGCCATGGGCATACCGGGATGTTTTGCAAGCGGATAAATTCCTCGAGCGGCCAAATTCCCGCACCGTGGGGCCAGGGAAGAGCCCTGCCCCGAACCCCCCGCCCGGCAGCACCGGAGTCGCCGTGGGAGGGGGCTTTGCTGCGACATCACCTCGCTCGGCCCCTCGCCGTGCTGGGAAAAGGCACAAATCTGAAGTTGTCTTAAGAAATTGAGCTCCCTCGGTGAGCGCCCTTTTCTGCTGATCTCACACTTTCCCATGAATAGGGGCTTCCTTTCCGTGTCAGCAAGGTCAGTTTACCCTATAAATCAAGGGCGAACAGCCCCCATCTGCGGCACCGGCCACTCCGCAGCCCCGACCCTCTGACGGGAAGGGGAGGGGGGGAGATTTCACACTGCAGAAAGATGTGTGCCGCTGCGGGGGCTGAGGGAGACCGGGCAGATTCCGCGGCACCCGGCAGCACCGTCAGAGGCCTGCCTGCCAATGTGGTGTTAATAAAGGAGGAACTCACAAAAAAACCCAACAAAACAAAACCGAAAACAAAAAAAGCCTAAATTTTTCATGTGATTGCAATGTTCTCATTCTTTTTAGTGTTCATTGCCGACACTACCTCCAGATTGCCTCAGAGATGTCCAGGCATCTGTTTATTAAAGTCTACTCAGAAAAAAGCACATTTGTTTGTGCCGCTGAGGAGGAGGAGGATAAAGTTTATATCATGAAGGGCAAAGAAGAACAAACTTACAATTTTTTGCATGTATACATATAAATAAAACATACTTGTGCGTGCGTGTGTGTTGTTTGAAAAAAAAAAAAAAGATCACCTTTCTGATGAAATAAGAAGAAAATTATTCTGCAATACCTAAAAGATCATTTTGCATCATTTGAAATGCTGCTAGAACTGGATTGCTGCTGTTTAAAAGGCAATGAAAACAGAGATCACAACTCCCACCTCTCCACTAATACTGAGAGAAGAATGGGACACTGAGATAGCTATAGGCAAAGGTTATTTTGGATTGTTGTTTTCAGTGACACTTTGAGTAGCGCTTTCGCTGTTAGTTCACTGGCAGAGACTGAAATGGAAAAAATGTCCCTTGCTAGCGAGCGGCCGGGAGACGCGACGCAGTTTCCAGGCGGAGAAACACAAAGAATGTGAAAGGGATAAAAGAGGCAAAACTTGGGCCTTTGGTTTTCCTAGACTACCGCTTCGGAGGAAAATACAGCATCAGAATGAAAGCAATTAGATGACATTTGAACTTCCTGCCGAAGCAAATTTGGCCTGATTGCGAAAACTACAGAAAATTGACTTCTCAGTAACGTCAAGGCAGCGCCCGTGACCGGAGTGCGACAGGGAGCCTCGGTAGGGATCAGGACAGGGACCGAGCGCGTCCTGGTGCCGCCGCACCCCGGGCCTCTCCCTCCGGCCGAGATCGCCACTTCCCGGGCCAGAGAGACGGAGGTGACGGCCGATGAGTCCTGTTTGCTGGTCCGCCTGCAGCCCACCCAGGCCCTTCGGTCTGCCCACGTTCCGAGACGCATCCTCCAGCAAGCTCACTGCCCGGCCCCTGCTGGGGAAAACGCGAGGGGTTTCCCAAATCAAACAACGAAACCACCTTCCGACCCTCGGAGAGGAAAGAACCCAGGAGCAGGGGACCGAACCCCTCTGGCTCTGTTTGGTGACTCTGTGGCCCCGGCTCCCCCCGACTCCTCACCTTGGTCTGTGATGGACCGGATCCCCAGGATGTCCGTCACCGAGTGAGAGGACGGCCACGTCCTGGGCATGGCCATGGTGCTGGGGATTGCCGGCACCCCTGGAGGGGTGGACACCTTGGCTCCTGCAGCAGCGATGGGGCTGGGATAGGGGTAGATGTGGTTGTAGGGCAGAGCGGGCTGTGGGGGCGGCTGGTGCTGCTTGTAAGACTCGTAGTGACTCTGCTGAGACAGGTTCCCAATTTTGTTCCGGAGGATGCGGCTGATGGAGCTGACCGACGGCACGTTGTACTTGTCACACACGCCATCGGCCAGCAGGCGATCCCGGATCTCCCAGGCGAAGATGCCCGGATCCCTTTGTTTGTAGGTCCGGATATGTTTAACCACCGTAGGAGTGGTGACCCGAGGCTTGCTGCCGCCGATAGCCCCCGGTAGGATGGAGCCGGTCTCGTTGTAGCGAGCCAGGATTTTGCTGACACAGCCGTGAGAAACGCGGAGCTGCCGGCTGATGTCACACGGCCTGATACCTAATTGCGCCAGTTCCACAATCCGCAGCCTGATGGCATTGGGCAGGGGTCTCCCGTTGACAAACACCCCCCCGAGCTGGTTCACTTCCCCGAAGGCAGGTTCTGCAAGCAAATGCACAAACACAGCCGTCGGACACGGCGGACGGCACAGAAGGGGGCGTCTGAGTCTGAGCTGCTCCTCATCACAGACAGATGTCACAGACAGGGATCCCCCCATCCCCGGTCACTCCACGCACGCTTCTTTATAATCGCGGGATGCCCCCGAGACTGAAGGAAGGAAAGGGGGGAGTGAGGAAAACAAGTGAGAGGGTAAAAAAAAAAAAAAAAAAAAAAAGAGAGAGAGCGAGAAATAAAAAAGAAAAGAGAGAAAGAAAGAAAATCTGTGGCAACAAATGTCGGGGCCCTCCGGACCCAGACTGTGCATCAAGCATATTCCCAAAAATAAGCACATTCCAGAGATGAAAAATGAGATCGCCCCAACAGACAAGTCAGCTTTATTGCCACAGGAAAAAGGAACGCGAAGAAAACAAAAAGAAAAGAAAAACATCTTCTAAGACGTGGGGGAGGGGGAGGAAGGAGAAGTAGTTGAGGAAATTCTTTTACATCTTGGGAGAGACGAGGGCAGCGCGGTGCTTCTGAGTCGGGACTAACTTTTTAAAGACCGTTCCTGGTGCTGTTAGCGCCTTTCGCTTAACAGCACGATTACTCTGGGCTGTAAAACAAGCGTGTTAAAATGTTAACTGCTACGATCGGTGTCAGGAATAATATACAACGTGTCACGGGCTCCAGCCATCCGCTCGGCTGCGATCCTGCCTCGCACTCGCCTAATAACAGTAATAACAAGCCGACTAGTCATTAGCTCTCTCTCTCTCCCCTGCTCCTGACCCTCAACATGTTCTTACAACTTGTAGGAACACGAGCAAAGTCAACAAGGGAGCCGTGGCGGTGGCAGATGACTGCGCACGGGTGCTCCCCCTCTCTTGACAGCACTTGAACCCTCCTGCGGCTCCCGGCCACTTACCCATTCCTCTGAGCGGGGCACCTCGAGGCCGGCCCTAAATCCCAACGGATCCCTATGCCCGGGAACCGACTCCCGTCCTCCTGCGCTCCTGGCCGCACTAGCCCCGAGCCTCTCTGATCTCCGCTGAGAAGGGAACAGTAGCGTGAGGAAGAAAAGAACTACAAGGAAATCTACATCTCGACGAGAGAGCCTTGACTTGTGCATTTCAACCTCAGGACAGCGTGGGCAGGGCCGGGCTGGGCAGGGCCCGTGGCCCACCGCCCCTCCGAGCCCGCCCCTGGGGCGGCCCCACCGCCCAGCCGCCCTCCCAGTGGCCAGGGGAGATGACGGACAGCGCGGCTGCGGCGGCCCTTCCGCTCCCGCGCAGCGCTCCGCACCTGGGCCCGCCGCTCCGGGACGGCGGCTCCGCACCTGCGGCGGTGAGTTGCGCGGGAAGCGCCGCCGGCGTCGGGGCGGTGCTGAGCGGGGCTGGTGCTGTGGCCGGGCACTGCTCGGCCGGCGGGGGCCGGGGCATCGGCAGGCAGATCCGCGGGGCCGGGGCACGGCTCGGCGGGCAACGCAGCGCCACCCTTTCTGGCTCTTTTCCGGGAGTATGCAGCCGGAGAGGAGACTTCGAGCCTGGCAGAGCTGTTCCCCCTTTCCCCGAATGAAGCAGAGCAATGCCTTGGCACACACACTCTTTCCCCGCGTTAAGTTTGCGGATGCGGGAGAGAAGTTCTTCGCGGGTTTGGTCGCCTCGTTATAATAAAGCACCTTCTCGCTAACGAATGTTTCGCGGGCGGTGTACGAGAAGACCGTGAGCGATGAGAGTTGAGTCATTTTTGGTGAAAATCACCAACCGACCAGGAAACGAGGTGCATTTTCCCTTGCCTTGGGAGGAGACAGGACGGTGCTTGTAGCGCCCAGCACTGGGATGCTGTGTTCTCCGGCCTCCGCAGACCGGCACCGGGATGCTGGCGCTCGCTGCCCAGCGCAGACCGGCCCCGGTTTTGTTTTCATCCCCGCGCCAACACTGCACCGCGCTTAACCGTAGAATGTCAGTGCCTAGCACTGACTTCAGCTTTATAAAAGGCACTGATACATATTAGCAATCAAAAGAAAAACAGACAAAGCTGGTAGGAATTAAAGAATGTGTGGGTCACGGCATGTATGTGGAAGAATTGTTTGGTTTGGCGGTGTATGGATCCTGAGCTGATCTTTTGTGTGTGCGACTTACGCCCTACGTTACATCAAGTTGCACACAGAGATCACGGACTCTCAGCTCCAGCTAAGGATTTGTCTTGTTGGGTTTTTTTGTTTGGGTTGGCTTTTTTTCTGTATTATTCTCCTAAGGTACTGCTTCGTCGTTTATTGCTTTTCTTTTTTTTTTTTTTTTTAATAGAGTATCAAAGGTACAGACACCGTAAATTAAATAAAACGTGAAAAGAAGTAAGGCGGATCCTAGTGCACGAAATATCACCAAGTGAACCACAAAATTTAAGTCGCTGGTGTGTATAGTGTATAAACATTGCCTCGATATTATTTTAATTGAAATGTAAGATATTTTTGGAAAAAAAAACATTGAGCGAGACTTCAGAGCCCCTACATATCACAATGAATATTCCTAAATGAAGAAATAAGATGGTGCGAGAGATTTTCTAGAAATTAGCGGCATGTTGTAAACATTTTGTGGTGAAAAGAAGGCTCTTTTGCAGCTACCGCCATTTGATCGAATTATCGGCGGATACTTCTATTTTCGCCGCATGGATTAAAAAACAAAAACAAACCAAAAAAAACCCCCAAACCAAAAGAAAACCAAAAAAACCCTAACAAAACCAAAACACCACAACAGCAACTTTTCTATGGCAGTTTTGTGGTAACTTCAAAAATGCGAGTTGTGCTTTCAGAATACCGCACCTGTAAATTGTGGTTCTTCCTCAACCTGGATAGAATTACCTCTGATAAGGGGAGCACTCCTCACAAGAGCGCAAATGCCACTGTCCGAAAGTTCTGGCATTTTGCGCAGGCAGTACTGGCACATGTTTGCTGAAGCCAGCAGACTTTCTGTGTTCTGAGCGGACCTCCTTTGGCTATTTTTAAGGCAGAAGACATTGAACTAGTGGGACCTGGATCCAGCCTTAATTAAGTTATTTATGTAATTAAACAATGCAAAGAGGTGGGAGTCAGTAAAACTTCCTATCTGCTTTAACAGGGTATTTCTTGTTGAAGCGGAGTTTCTTGTCAGAATCCCCGACAAGGCTGCTCGCCCCACAGCGTGTCTCCCTAGCCCGACGGGGCCTGGGCTCCTCGCCGTCCCGGCCACCCTGATCGACGCTGGTTCCCGTTGCTTTAGCCCGGTCCAGTGGCGTGTGGCCGGGGACCATCTCCGGGCGCACGGGTGGTATAAGCCCGACCCCGCCGCTCCTGGACCCACTCGGCGCCCCTAAAGCTCCCTCAGGATCGCTGAGATGTTCGGGCGTGACCCTGCGCTGCTCTCCTACGCTGCTCGGGCGGCTTCTCTTCCCATCTGTGCCTATTGTGTTCACAGTTGGGTCCTTCTCTCCCCCCTCCGCCGTGTCCTCCAACCTGTCTGTTCCCCCTCCTTCTCTCTCCCACCCTTCCACCCCCGAGCCCGCCTCTGATCTCCTGGATATTTTGTTTCTTTCCCTTTCTCAATGTGTGCTCCTGATGTGGTCCTGTCGGAAAAGCTCGTTTACTCTGCTCGGGTCTCCAGTGGTTTAAGGATAATGTTTATCAGAAGTGAACGTGCTCAACTTGTTTCCATTCAACTGCTGAGTGTGGGCTGAAATACCAAAGGTCAGATCTACAGTGAGTCGGTAGAGGGCAGGGGGAGACGAGAGGTGTATGAAAACATAATATACAACAGCCTGTTGATCGTTTCTGACCTGCCTGGCAAAAAGATTAGTTTTTTCAGGTAGGAAATCATCGTAGAATCGGACGGGAAGAGCGGCAGGGAGAGGAGAGCTGGGGGCGAGGGGTCGGAGCTTCTCCAGCCGGGGAAGGACACGCGTGGCCGGGCACGGGGCTCGCCCCGAGAAGCCGGCGGCTGCCCCGGCACGCACCCGCGCCCTCACCGCGGGGTCCCCCGGCCGGACAAAGCAAAGCGGGAGTAGCCGTAAGAGACTCGAGCCACTGCCAGACAGGAGCAGGGTTTCCCCTCCCATTCCTTTCCCTCCGTGCCGAGAGAGTGACTGAGCGGTGCCGTCACGCACAGCGCGGCCGCAGCCGCGGGCACCGGCAGTCGGTGTCTCTCGGGGCTGGCTGCCCTGTCTGCCTTCTCCCGACACTGCTGCATCGCAGAGGGGAGCCAGAGACGCTCCGTTTCCTTTCCTTCCCTCAAATTCTGCTCTCTCGCCCTCTCTCCTCCACAAAACAGACTCGGCATGAGCTGCCTGCTGCAAATCGCGTGTGCGGTGGCAGCAGCCTCGGTGCGCGGTCGGTATCAGCGAGGAGGCAGCTGGCTGCCCCTGGCTGCCCCCGCCCATGGAGGCCTTCTCCGGCGCTTTCCGGGATCGGGCACTTTCCGGGATCGGGCAGGCCTCAAGACAGTGCCCAGCCTCCCGCAGCTGAGAGCAGAATCTCGAAGCTGCGGTATCCCACTGTTCCGGCAGGGCTCCGCTGCTCCGCCGTGCTCACCTCGGTGTGTCCTGCTCCTTCCTCTCAGAGCCGCCTCCGTGAGGCCTTTCCGTGCCTCGCTCTGCTCCCCAGATGCCTCCGCTCTCCCCTTGTAGGAAGAAACCAGACAAATCCAACGCGGCGCATCCCCCAGCCCCTCTTTGAAGCTGCAGATTTTCATTGATTTTTTTTTTTTTTTTAAGGAAGGAAGGAAGGAAGATAATCCCCTCTCATTCCTCGAGAGGAGTGGGCTACTGAGACGCTATTAAGGCAGAAGGATGCCCACACGGTAACGCATTTCGTAAACAGAAGGCCCCTGAGCCTTCCCAAAGGACACAGTCCCCCGGGCCCTGTATGTAGTTGAGTGGCCATGTTTTCCGAGGTGGCGTGGGGAAGGTCTGAGAGATGGACATGGTGCGGCGGCCGGGGGGACTGTCGTATCTGCTCTGTCTTCCCCGCCCCCAGCTCCTGCCATGCGGCTCTAAGCCGCGAAATCCATCCCCGGAAGAGATGTAGACAGTTTGGTGGGCAAAGAGCATCTTGGAGTCGGAGCAGGAGTGAGTGGATAACGCGGTGGGGGTGTCGGAGGGGATTTTGGATGCCTCTGAAAGGCAGGCAGGGAAAAGCGAGCAGAAGCAGGTGGAAGGTTAGGGACAGCCCAGCGATAACTTCGGGTTATGTCCGAGGGTGACCCATCCCAAGGAGAAGGTGCTGTGTGAAACAGAGAGTGACCCACGGAACTTTGAAACGGGGCTTCCATTATGCACGGAGCTATTCCTACACGTGAGCGTATAAAATCCCACGGAATCTCCAGGGAACATTCCCGTTTTCTGAGTGGAACCAAACGCAGGATGAAGGGTCTCCACGCATCACTGGCTGCCATGTGCATTTCCTTATGCCACAAAATAGCTGAGCGCAGTAGGTTAGCGAGGGCAGCGTGCCTTTGCAGGCAGAGAGAGAGGGTGCGGGGCCGCTCGCGATCCTGGCTGACCTCGCCGCTCCCGCTCGCCCTCCGAGCCTGACAGCCTGAAAATACCCGGCCTGACCCCCCCTCGTAGCCTGGGACAAGAGCACACACACCGCCAAACTCTTGTGCGAAAGCGAAGGGGCATTTTCACAGGAAGACGTCCTTTCCAGCCGGCGCGGCTGCAGATAGGGACCGCTGCCCCTACACCAGCTCCTTAACCCCCTGGCGACCCTCGGCCCCAGCCCTTCTGCAGGGGTTGGCCTTCTTTTCCACTTGGCCTCCCTTCTTCGGGAAAAAAGGCTTTTTGAGAATGTTCCTGGCACAAGTTGCTGATCCGTCGTTGGTAGATTTCGTGTTTCTTGTTACAGCCTGCTATCTTATTTTAACTCTCTAAAAACCACCGGCTTATACATTAGTGTTTGCGTAAACTGCCCGCGTTCATTTACTTGTGATTCCGGAGGGGAGAGGAGGGTATTTTTACCTTAATTTAATTAACGTAGTATTCAAACCTGCACGCAACAATACACGCAACAACTCTGAAACTCTCACAAGCTGGCAGGTAGAGAGGGAGCTGTGACGTGTGACAGTGTGTGATTTCAATTTTAAGAAATTGTTTTAATGTCAAGGACAAGACCGAGAATGGAAATATAACAGGATGAAATTTTGTTTAACAAAGTTTCATCAGATACAAATGAGCCATGTCTGGACATTTCCTGCATATTTATGAAGCAATGATGGGCAAAATACAATTGGGTCTTGGAATCACTTCGGCCGTCACAGACCCAAAATCTGAAGACAATGAAACAGCAAGAAATCGAGACACAAGGCTTTTAGGTGTCCTGCTTTGGGGATAAGGGCGCAACCTCTTGCAAAGCTCTTCTCCCTGGCATGCAGAAGCAGGGAAGCTCAGCTTCAGAGGTCAGGAAATGCCCGCGCGGTGTCGGGCTGTGTCGGGGGTTAGGCTGGAACCCCCGCTCGTTCTCGAGCAGCTTCTCCCGCCGCTCGGAGCCGGCATGTTTCCCGGCTGGCAGGTTCCCTGGCCTGGCCGGGGCTCTCAGTCCCTACGGCACCGCGGGGAGCCGTCCCCTGGCCTGGTGGGAGAAGGGCAGGGTCTCTAGAAACTCAGACGACCCGTGGAGAGTGACTACGGGCATTTGACCCATTCTCAGGAAAAAGGAGGAAACGGACAGACCCGCTTACACTGTCGGGGTTGAGCCCACCATACAGACCCTCTGCAGTGAAGGCATGTGCATGCGCTTCACTGGAACACGCTAAAGACAGGTGAACAGGTGAAATAAATGCACAGTAGTGCTAAACCGGAGAAAGGCCGGGGTTAAGGGCGTCCCTGAGGACCAAGTTTCCCCGGCAAACCCTCCGCTCCTCCCGCTGCTGCCGAGACCCGGGACTGTCCCAGTTCCTCTCCCTAGCGAGGGGAGTTCCACCTGGCCTATGGCATCCATGCCACTGTCATATCCCTTTCACCCTCTCTTGAATATTCAGATCGAGGTTGGGAGGGTTAGGTGGGGTGTCTTAATGATGTGTTAGCTGCTTGGACAGATTTAATAACTTTGCCGCCAACCATACTTAGCAACCCCTCTGGAAACCAGACAGTATCTCATTAGGGCTTTCCTGGTGCAAGCATTTGACTTGAATGAGCCATGTTGAGTTAACTTCTATTTGCACTAGGATCTGTTTAATGACATATAGGGGAATAGACAATTGTCGTAGACCATACCATTAAGCTACAGAGGGCTAGATTTTAAAAGCATATTTTGTTCTAATATATAAATCGGGTTTTCATTTTTCGCATGTAACCATGAATTTAGAGTAAATGAAAAAAAATAACTCTATTGTTCTGCCTTAAATTATAGGAACCAATTGGGAATTACTAGGCAATTTTCTACATTTCTGCCTTCGCTTCTGCAACACCTAGTACCAGTGCCACCTACAGGAATAATTGCATTTTCGAGCTACTTTCAAGTAACCAGAAGCGTTTGAGAGTCCTGGTAGCTCTGTCGTCTTCCTGGACGCACAGCAGCAAGTCTGACTTCGAAAGGCGTTGGTTTTTTTCGTTTGCGATCACGGACTGATGCAGGTTCGTTCCTCTGTGTCGCGGCAGTGGGAGGGACGGAGCCCTTCCCGCGGAAACCCGGGAGACGCACGCAGCAAAGGTGAGGGGCAACACCGTCTGCTTACACCAAGAAGCGTTTCAGGTGTCGCTGGTGATGCCCCGCTCGGTGCCGGGAGGGGGCCAGGCAGAGCATGGGCGGCCGGGAGACCAGCACACCTAAGGATACGAGGAACTTAGGAGCTCTCCTGCACGGCGACTTAAATCAATGCCGGTTTATCTCCTGGCTGTGTTGTTACGAAAGACAGCTATAAGCCAAGCGCGGCTCTGGGGGTCTCCCCTGCACACCTCGCGGCACTACTTCGCTTGACGATTTATAATGATAAATGTCTTACAGTGGAAGAATAATGATCCCCTCCCTCGTCTTTTGGTGGACGAGGCCTTGGCTGCCTGGGAGGTTCTCCTTGAGGCCGTGCAGTCCCACGGAGTGGGGCCGAAGGGGTGCAGGGGGCCGGGAAAAAGGACGGTGAGCAGCGGCACGGGCTGTGCTCCCACAAGTGGCTCCGTCGGGGAGGAAGTTTTCTTGTTTGAATCTGTGTCCTCTAATCCTTTCCCACGGTTGACCCGACTCCCTAAGTATTTGTTTTTGGGACCTAAGGCAGGTTACGATCCTTCCTGACCAAGCTTGGAAGTGCATATTTTCTCTTTCTCGATTCTTTATCTTTAAGGGTTTCCAGTTCCTATAGCTTCACTTGTGCAAAAACACTTTATTCAAAAATGTGTACCCGGATACCTTCACCCTATGCATAAGGCTCGTTTATGCCCTGTTGCTCTGGACCTCTGAGATGACCTGAGGTTCTTCTGCAGGTGAGAACAGCTGTGTCATGCAGTGCACAGAACACAGCTGCCCGTCCAGGTGAAAAAGGGTTGCGTTTTCCTTCAAAACCATGTCTTCTCCTGCATTACAAAGTCACAGAACACCGAAGTGTTTGGGGTTTTTTTCCCCGATAGAGTAGGAAATGAGAAAGAAAAGAAGAGAAACAGAAACTAGCTTTTTGGTCTATGCTGAAAGGTTTGTGGCCATTTTAATGTTTTACTGCCTGTAGAAAACTCGGTCATTACCGCCCTGAGGGTTTTCTTTCGTTGAGACAATAAAACGGGAACCCCTTCCCCCCCCCCCCCCCCCCCCCGGCCTTCAACAAAAACAACAACAAAAGGATACGAGAAAAGAGAGCTGAGCTGCCCTGCCCTTACTCCCTGTCCCACCTCCTCCTGCTTAGCGCGGGTCCTCGGGGGGCCTCAGCGTATACCCCAGAGGTGACATTGATGCGCGTTAAATCAAATTACTTGCGATATGAAATGGCAAAGACCTAACCGGGCGAGGAGTTCACGATCAGTTGCGGATTTTCATAAAGTAAACGAAAATTTCTTCCTCTCTTGCTCAAAGTTTCTGCCATGAAACTCAGTAGGTTTTTTCACACGGCGGATCCGGGGTCGTGCTTTGCCCGCTTACAAATGTGGAAATGAAAGTATTATCCCACCAGCACTGCTGCAAACTGCACTGCGTGCGAGTGCCGTACCGCAGTTATTCCCAGCAGCCCGCGAAGCCGCTTCTCCGCCAGAAGCCCCTCGGCGGCACAGCCCGGGGCGGGAGGCTCCGGCAGGCCGGCGGGACGAGCCAGAGCAGCCCGCGGCCGCCGAAAGCCGCTGCGCCCGGGCTGCCAGGGCAAGGGGGCTGGTTCTCGCCGTCTGGGTTTTGTTTGCTCTATCTTGCAGCTGCGGTGTGATACGAAGAGAGTAAAACCCATCCAGCTCATTTTCAAAGTTGAGGAGCTGCAATATTTAATGTAGAACAGTTCTTAAAATATATAATGTTTTTATTTCCTTTGGAGAAGAACGCTGTTGCGGGAAGATTGCTACCCCTCGCCATTGCCTGCCTAAACGGGACTCGCCTTCCGGGAAGGACAGATGCCCTTCTCAGGGAAGGAATTTTCCCCCTCGGGATTCTGGCAGAGTTAGAAAACGACATTTCAGAGTGACTTCTCCGTGAGTTTTCTCCCAAATGCAGCGATAACGAGTAACCCAGGGACGATGCGGCGCCAGTCGCGGTCCTGAGGGGCATTTTGGCTTTCCCGTGGTGCTTTGACTCTGCCCACATACCCTTTTTCCTGCCCTTGATGATGTCCCTGTCCCAGAGCCTGTAGGTGTCTGACAAAGGTATCTCCCTGACGAGACCCCCATCCAGCCCCGAGGGACTCGTGCAGCCGGGAGGATGAGGAAGACTAGGGGCCCGCAGCCAGCAGCCCCGAAAGTCGGGTCGATCTCTCAGGTGCAGCTCCTCCTGCAGCTGTTCCAAACCCAAATCCCGGATACCGCCCAGGGAAAAGGCGCAGTAGAACCAGTGCCTGGGCTGCAGAAGAGCCCCGCTCCTGGCAACTGAGTCCCGATGGGGGGAATTCCAGGCTAGAGGGCCAGATACCGCCTTTACAGTCATGTGTTGTCCCGAAATGGGTTCTTTCACCCGGTGTGCAAGCAAGAAGGCGATCCACACACACTGCTCTGGGCTCGCTTTCAGCGGTGAAGCCGCAGGAAAGAAGGTGGGGGAATTCTGCTGCGTACAGCGCTGTGCTGAGCACCGAACCAACCTCGGCAGCTATGGGCGGCTCCACGCTCCACAGGGGTCGCTCGCTCTTGACCGCCGCTCAGGCTCCATCGGGACATCCCGGTGCCACCGGCTTGGCCCTGGCATGGGGACCATGTCACAGGCCCTGCTGCTGACCACCTGCCCCTGCCAGTGCCCTAGTCTTACTAGCGTTCTTCTTGAGAGTTTTCCTCCTCTCCAGGGATGAGATCTGAAATATCCCCGTGTGGGAAATCTGTCTTCGGGGCATTTTAATTCATCTCTGAGCTCCTAATGAGGCAGAAAGTGTTCAGCAACAGGGGATGGGAACGTAAGGGCTGTGGGAAGCGTGGGTTTTTCCTGCTGCTTGTAGGACACTTGTGACACTTGTGCTTGTAGGAGACATGGGATGGAGAAAGTTTGCTGGCAAGAGGTCCAAGAACAACAGCTACGAAGGACCCTATGTAGCTCTGCTGGAGATGCTGCATGGCGACTTTGCACAAGCCTGGATCAGGGCTTCTCTCCATGGTAAATGTCGATGTTTACCCTATATCAGGGAAAGTGTCCTCTGCAGGAGGCAGAGCCGGAAGCTTCCCCTCCATGTCCTTGTGACATTACTGAATTTCTCTTGGCGCTCCAGATAGAGATCTGGAACGAAGGCCTAACCCAGGCGAGTGATTCTTTAGCTGCAAAGACCTGCTGCCGCTCACTCTGCAGGGACTGCATGGAGTGGCCGAGGGGGGGCTTGGGTGCAGATTCATTTATTAGTTACCATATTTATGAACTCAGCAGTTCGGGAAATTCATCTCAACTTTCTTGTCAAAACATGCAGATCTTTGTCCGATGTCTCTCTTACTTCATCCAGTGTTCTGTGAACAGCCTCTTAATCTCCGGATATCACAGTATGAGCCACATAGTTTCTATCTCCCTCTTCACATATATACCAACAGCCTTCACTTATAAGATTAAATGTCACGGAAAAAAACAAACAACATCCAGTTGTTCAGCACATTTGAAGGGTTTGTTTGTTCTGTATGCACACAATTTAGAATGAAAGTGGGGGCTTCCATACGATTTGAATAAACTGCCCTTTTTACCTTGTAGTTTTTAACCTTTACCTTCCACTAGTAAATTGTGACTATCAAAAAACCCAATTATTTATGTGCTATAAATCTCACGCCTGCTAAATATAGTTGGAAAACCAAATAATTGCAATGTTCTGAATGGGAAAATAAATTTAAAAGAATTAAATAATTTCAGTTGAATTATTAATATATTTGTGTTGCAAATTTACAATCATTTTGTATTTTCAGAATTACAGCAATGTAGAAGATATAAAAATGCTATCAAGACCAGCTTCTTATATCAATAACTGTATAACTTGCTTTTTAAAAATTGTGGATGTTTTCTTCAAGTTTAAAATTTCTCTGCCTATTACCTTCAGTACTTCTATGCCTATATGCATAAAATGCAGTTTCTCATTTGCAAACAAATCTGAGGATTCCCTTTGGAGAAAAAAAAAAATGAAACGGATAGAATTACACTGGGAATATGCAATTTAAATGATAAAAATATTATTAGTTTGTCTTTCAGGAATGCTTTTATTTAAAGTCAGGTATGGTTTCTGTGCTCGTACTTCCCGGTTTGTATTTTCTTTGAATGTACAGGTGTACATTGAATTTCGTCTCCTTTAGGTGGATATGTCTGGCTATACGCACGCAAGTGCCCACTCGTTGGGTTAAGGGAGAGGTGTTAGGTTGTTAGGACCTACAAATTCATTGGCAGTGAAAGGAATTTACAGGCTCTGTATTTGTGGATCGGCGTGGAAAGGCCGAGCGCAGGGAGTGAATGACGCTCGCTCCAAGCTCCCGGCGGAGTGGTGAAATTGAACATCCGCCGTGACACTGAAGGACGGCACGGGCTCTTCCCAGCAAGAGCATCGTTTGTCAGCCTCCGCAGGTGACACCCGCCCGACGCCAGCTCAAGGCGACCACGTGAAAACTGCGTGAGCCTGTCTCTTGTGCCTCGCTTTCACAGCGGCTATTTCCCTTCTCCCAGTCCCGGGGGCCATACCCGGCCCCCGCGGGACGCAGCCCCTGCTTTTCCTGACCCGCACCCGGAGGAAGGGGACGCAGTGAAGCAATATCGGCTGTGAACGGAGTAAAATTCGCGACCGCTCGGGGTTTTATCACTTCGGAGAAGCCAGCTTTTTGAAAGGAAAGATGCACACCGGGTAGTTTCACGTTGCCCACCCCATCCCTCACCTCCAGCTGGAGCCCCCCTCAGAAAGAGAGGGGTAGCGGGGGTAAGGGAGGCATTGGGACCGTTCTGCCTCGACACCACGCACCACGGTGCGGGTGCTGCGCGTAGCTCGGCTCCGCCGGAAAAGAGAGAGCCCCGGCTGCCGGGGAGCAGAGAGAGCCTCCAGACTGAGAAATGTTCCTTCCCTCTTTCCCGGCGGTAAGGAGACCGGTATGCGACAGCCCTTTCTCATTGCACTATCCATAAATAGTGGCGTATATAAATAATAGAGTTGTGTGTATAAACACAAGCGTATGTGTGCTGTGTGTTTCCAGCATTAGTTGTGCTTTACACGAACCGGGAGGTTTTCTGCGAGCGGGACGAAGTTTCTTTCCCGGGAAATTTGCCGGAATAACCAGAGCAGCCTTTGTCCCGCTCCTGAACAGATGCTCCCTGACTGTGTGCTTAGAGCCAACATGTTTTTTCCTGTTCGTTTATTTTGCTCTTGGTGTGCTTTTGGACTCTCTAAATAAGCTGCCGGTAATATCCCTAAGTCCCTTCTAGCGTTAGAAGCAAACGTAGCATACGCAGGCACTTCTGCCTGTTTTTTTCAATCTCTCCTTGAATTTTTGAGGCGGATGGGAAAGGGGTGTGGCTAGACACTACGATGAACAATGTGAACAGGGAGAGAGAGAGAGAGAGAGAGAAACGTATTTTCTTGAGTCCGGAGAGTGACACTTCTCCCGGCAAGAGCCTGCAGTCCGGGCCCGGCTGCGGGGAGCGCTCCCGGCTCCCCACCGGGACGGGGACAGCCCCCGCTGGCTGGAGGGACAACTCCGCTCCGCGGGTTTGCCAAGGTGTTGCATGCCTGGAGAAGCTATTGTGCTTCTTCTAGAATATTTGTACACACTGCACGGTAGGAAAATGTGGTCTGCGAGAGAAATACTCTGCCCGCACCAGCGGTCTTCAGCGCTGTCTGAATTTGCAGGAACGGAAGGCAGGAGCACTACATCTTTGTTCCTTAGGGAAATCTAGTTTTATTCGCTTTCTAGGCTGATTTTAGGAGTGTTTAGCGATTTGTGCCAATACTTGTCTTTTCCTGTTTATCAGAGATCTCCCTGGGAGCAGCCACCACCCTCCAAAACGTCCCGTGTGTGCCTCTGGCACAGGGGACCCCAGAAGGGCTCAGGGTCGGACCTCGATGCCCCCGGCCGTACCAGAGTAGAGGTGTGACCCCCAGTTGCCGCGGGGTGTTTTTTCACAGGTCTGGGGAAATCACCCCTAGGGCAGAAGGAAACAAGTAATGGAAGCTCCTTCTCCAGGCATTGGATTACGGTCCGTGCGCCTGCCCCATCCAAACCGTGATGCTGCCAGCCTTTGGCCCACCAGGCAGTGCCTGGGTCCCTCCCGGAGCTGGGACAAAGGAGGATCCTATTGTCTAGTGGTGACTGCAGTAACGCCGGGTCCCTAGGGCTCCCGCAGCCGCAGCGGCCGCTTTCCCCGTCCTGTCTGCCAGCCATCCTCTCGAAGTGCGGCTTCGCATTTAAAATTGAGAAGCATCTCAGCAGCCGCTCTCAGACTGCTCTGAGCTGTGGTTAGAATAACCCTTGCTTGGTGAATTGCTGGGGTGAAGGAAAGTCTCTGAGCTTAACTGTGCTGGGAATTTTCCACTTTCGTTTCAGTGACAGAAACTGAGGTTTTTTTCCCTTGGAAAATGTTTCAGGCCTCTGTGTGATTAAATTCATCTGCATCATTTGGGATGGGACATTGCAGTGACAAAGAATGAAACTTTCTTGTGGGTCATGGCAAGGCTGAAGGCATTGTAATGCAGAGAGTATTCATATACCAAAGCGTTCTTTCTCACTCACTTCTGCCCTATCTCCCCTCTGACCGTGAAGAGGATGCATTTACTGGGCTAATGCATTGTTTTTAACTCCTTTATATGCTGGAGTCAATCACAACATATTTGAGAATAACTAGTAAGTTATCAAAGACAGATTCAAGCCTTATTCATCTGGCGTAGAGTGCCATCTGCTTGAAAGAAGGCAAATACTGTGTTGATAGTGGTGATGATGATTCCCTTATTTGCTGTAACACAAGACCAGAGGAAACAAGATCAATATACTTTCAAGAAACGGGTTAGCTCTTGTTGACAGCAAGTTTCTCTTTTTTCATTCTCCCCTCTGCCAGTCCCAGGATTATACTTTTAACTTTATGATTTCCCTCTTTCTCTGGTATTAATATTGCACTTGAATGAGATCCCTTACAACCGAACAAAGCCTTCTCTGCTAATAGTCCGTCCTTGAAGCCCATTTTCACTTTGCCAGTACTTCAATACTATAGAAGTTCTGTAGTCTTTCCTGAGACCCAGTGAGTCACCTCTTAAAGCACTTAAGAAATCTCTTTTTTTCTCATCTTTCTTCAGGTTGTATTTGTCTGCCTGCAAGGATACAAACTTGAAAACCTTTCCACTGATCCACAGGGCAACAGTTCCTTTAAGTTGATCACACTGCATGGAAAGAACAAGTCCTCTCAGACAAACTAATGTGCTAACGCCTCCAAGGTGATCTGCTGGGCCCAGCTGTGGGCAGAAGGGAGCCTTCCCTGCACTGCCAAGTGAGTGTGAAGCTGTCTGCCATTGGCATGCCTGGCATTTCATGCATGGTGCCTAACAATATCACAGCCAAACCCACGCTTCCAGATATGTTCTTTCAGGGCTTAATTTTAACCAGAGCAAATAGTATCTTATTCACAGTGAATTTCACTCAGTCTTAGTAACGGAGATGGAATTGGTCCTACAACAACAACAATAGCTCTTTACCTCGTCCTTTAAAACACTCCTTACGTGGCCTCCCCACCACAATAACAAACAGAAGCTGCCAGAAAGCAGCAGCAAATTCAGAGAGATCTGGCTCCTTACCAGTTTGAATTTTACCAGGTGATATTTGCTTCAAAAACCTTGAGCTATAACAGATCCTTACTACTATTGTACTCCTGATATAAATCCTTCTATGCAATGGAGAACTAAACACTTTAAAATAGACTTATCTAATGGATATCAGTACTGACTTTTGTGCATGAAGCTTTTAACATGAATCCACCTGGCCTCTGCTTTCAGAAACCAAAGATTAAAATGGCTTCATCTTCTAGATAAGAAGTTCCTATATTTGATCACAGGAGTGGATTGCAATCTGTCCCACTCTCCCTGCTATTACCCTTCCTTCTGCTCCTGCACTTAAATCTGGGTGTATATGGACATTGAGGAAGAGGTTTTGTGCCTACCAGAAGCTACAATACTTGAGTGAGTACTTCAGCCTGGTGCAGGGTGATCAAGACAGGTCATGGATTAACAGCTGAATAACTGGGCACAGCACCTCAGTACTGTCTTGCTCTGTGTGCAATGACTCATCTCAGGTTTTTCTGGAATACTTTTCTGACTTTTTATTGTCTTTCATTTAGGTCACATCCAAATCCATATTGCAAGGTTCTCAGTAACAACTTATGATCCCTATCAAGTAATGGCTCCAGGGTTTGTTTACCAACATCCACTGGAGACTCCGGCTTTTCTGTAGAAACAGAAACTGAGCCCAGGCTTATCCAGGTATCAAGCTGTCACATTCCTTGGGGCCTATAGAGCAAACTGGCCTTTGTGAAGAATGTTTACCATGACTGTGAGGCAGCTGTGTTTAGAGAGTCATTTCAAGAAAGTCGAGAAATAGCCAGTAGGATTTCCATAACAGATTTATACCTATTTGTAAGGGAAGAACACTATTCATCAGTGGGAGCTCTGCATCCATCACGGGTAATATAGTGAAATAGCAGTGATGAGACTCAATGTCAGACAAGGATGCAGAGAAGTCCTCAGGGTCAACTCTAGCCCAGGTTCTAATTTATCAATTATTTCAGGATCTGTTCCTGAAACATTAAGAGATAATTGATATAGTTCAGATCTCTGTGCCCATGCAAAGTATTCTCTCCCAGTGGGACTGACATTAGCTTTAGGTTCTTACTGTGTGAGCACTGTGCCTGCAGCTCTCCTGAATTTTTGTAGCTTCCAGCTTATTAGCTGTGGAAAGATATGCTGCCAGATTTAGGATCCAGGAGAGAGCTAGTTGCAGAGGCTTATCCCAGCTTCAGAACAGACGTAAATTTTGCTATAAACAGTATCCTGTGTGTAAGGCATTCTGTCCACCTTCTTCTGAACTGCAACACCTTTCCATCCCAAATTTCTCCTTTTCCATGCCCCCAAGTACCTGATGGAACAAAGCATTGCACATAAAAGAGGACTGAGCAAACCATGAGGAAGCTTATTAAGGATGTGCCTCTTCCAAGAACTGACTGTGGAATATTTTGCTTTAACTCACTCACTTAGATACTATTGCACACAGGCAGGACAGGTCCTTTAATGGACAGACAAATAGATCAGCTATATTTCTGCTTTGCTTGGATTTTTTTTTTCTAAAAATACATTGAAGGAAAATGCCTCCTACAGATTTTGGGGGAACATTTTAAAGCTTCCTTTCAGAGGTGAAACCTTTTTCGTCTCCTGTAATTAAGTCAAAGATTTCCAGACAAAAAGTTGCAGAAATTTTAAGGTGTGAATTCCTAATATTTCTACCAAATCCTTTGATTGTTTCCTTTCATTTGTAACTTGACAATGATGATTCTTGTCTCACTATGACCTTATTTTCTATTTTTGCTCTTGATATATGTTTATAACTAAAACATGAAGTTATTGTTACAGCAAAACTGTTAGAACTGCAAAAAGTATATTTACTACCCAAATGAAATATCAAAATACAATGAAAAATAAATTCAGTAACTGGGATAAAAGACTTATTTACTCTGTAAGAATGCAAAGTGCAATATTTTAGAAGTCGTAGGGCCAAATTTTGCCTTACAATTCACCTGCTGTGGTTCCAGAGAGGGTAGGAGCTACCAAAAGTATGAAAAAGGATTTTTACTGTATAACAGATGATAACTGTCGTGTAAGCTCAAACTCTCGCAACTTATAATTTCACTCTGAAGTTCATTGAGACAGTTAATTGATTTATGAAAGTCCAGTTGATAACGGGCAAACACATACATGCAAAGAAGCCACAGAATCCAGAAGCAGCCAAACACAGGCACCTGAAGGCAGAATTTTGTTCATTAAGTAAAACTGCAAATAATACAATCGTAGTCCCTCACCCCCTCCCACAATGCCCCACCACACTCCTGCTGCTCTTTCCCCTAAGTAACTGCAGTTCAGGATGTGGTGGAAATACTGGAAGGGAGAAAAATCAGCCCACAACTGTTTCTGCAGGGTTTCACTAGGAGGAGCCATCTGATATGTAATGAATGTGCAGAGCTGTTTGCAATTAGTACACATCCGAACTGCTCCCAGGGCAGCATTTTTGCTACTGCCATTTATCTTTGTAATAAATACTTTTCAAATAGATCAGAAGGTAAAATTGACACAAATTACTGTCATCTTTTGGTTTCTTAGTATGCTATTTTTATAGACTTTATTCTGCCACCAAGAGGACAGTAACTCTAATTACCACATCACATACACACCTTAGATAGGACTGTAGTATTTTGTAAAATGATTCTATATCTTCCTCTATATTTACTACAACTGTGAGCACAGCTGGTTATGATCCTACCTGATGATTCACCTTCAGTAGAAACAATTATCAATAATAATATTATGGGGAGTCAAGAGTGAGAGGGTGACTAATCACTTGAGTTCCACAATTCACACCTAGGGAAAGCACAGATGTAAATTTAAAGTACTGAAAATGGCACAGACTAACCCTACTCTGGGTTAGAAAACACGGGTGGAAAAAAGGACTAATATTGAGGGGGACTGCCTTTGGAAGGACATTTACCTTACTGTTACCACCATGTTCCTTCAGGAAGCCCAAAAGTCCATGTAGGCATGTCGGTAGAGAAGACAGCCACAACTCAGCCTCCTGTTTTACTTCTTGGACTGCTGTGTCCCTCTGAGGTGAGCAATGCTGCATGTCTGCTTCCAGGTGCAGGGGTAAAGGTCTAAAACTCCTTCCCACTTCTGATTAGAATTAGAACACTAATCACTTTTCCCAGCCAGTAAACTGAAGGCTGGTGACAATGGGTGGCAGTACCATGTGCAGGAAGTACAGCTGTCAGTATCCCTAACCTGGCAAGGCACATGTCCTCCAGTGTCTGAGAGCCTCAAGGCATCTGTTACACCGTTCAGAGAGTGGAGGGAAACTCTGCTCTTGGAGTGATTCCCAGTGATGGTTCAGGGGCATTTATTTGTGTGAGCTGGAGCTATATGAGTAGCTGACCCTAGGGAGGACCAATAGACATCAACATCAGGAGCCCTTGCTGGGTCACCTTCACCAGCCATAAGGAACCTGGAAGGTCCAGTGAATTACCTACCAGTGTTGTTCTGCATTTTTTATGTTATAAGAACCACAGCTGAACTGTTCAAAATCCCTGAAGTGTTTACTTTTCCATTCTGTACTGTATGAGGGGTCCACACTACATAAAGATGTAAGAGAACAGAAAATAGATATCCCATTTCCACATTTCCAATGCACACAAAAGCATAAAGTTTCTTGCACAACTAGAAAAAGTCACACACGCAATTCTTCGAGTATTTTTTTTAGGAAATAAATTACAGGGCTTTTTTCAAAACTAACACTTATACATTCTCCTAACAGTGAGTTCCTTGTGAATGCAGGCTAGGGGCTTGGATGTCTCCCTCCTTAAACCTACTGTATTAATTCTGTTTTCAGCCAGACTCCATTGAGATCTCTGTGAAATGACTGATATGACTTACCAGTATCATACAAGCTGTTCCAAGAATATGAGCAAGGCACTGCAATATGGCAGGGGTACTGGAGACTTCTTTCCTGAGAAAGTTTTACCCAATGATGGAAAATATATTTGTGTTATTACTTTAGCACAAGTGTCTTCTATAATGCTAAGGTTTGCTTTCAAATAAAACATAAATTGCACATCTGGTTGGAAGAAATAAATGCAATACTGCTTCAAAGACTATCTGTCAGGCTTAAAAAGCAAAGAGATGAGGATTTATTGGTGTTTTTATTATTAACATAAAAGCCTGGGGATCTCAAAATAGACCAGGGTTATAGGTAAATATGGGTTCTATTTTCTTCTTTGTTCACCTTAACATATTATTAGCATCAAGCTAAAAAAAGATCATCTGAATGCTAATATGTTTACTGTGTGCACATGGATGTTAGCTTAATGAATACATAGATGTAAAAGATTGTAGAGAAAAGTGTGCACTACAAGTGCATTCATCATCTTAAACATTTCAGACAGTATCTTCATTCTGGAGATACTATTTGCTTAAGAAACACCAGTCTTGTACTTTTCCAGTCTTTTAAGACCTTTGTGAAGCAGCAGTAGGCTGCTTCTGTACAAAGGCTTGGAATGGACATCTATTTGCGAATGAACAAGCTATGAAGGAAGTGGGAGTTTCTAAAATAGATTACTTATCAAATTATAATTTGAGGAAGCTGGGTTAAAAATAACATCTCCAAATCAGCAAGTATTGGGTGGCTTGAAGACATACACATTAGATTTCCTGCCTGAGCTGCTGGAGACTTCAGCCTCCACTCCAGGAGAAAATTATCCTATGCAATGCTGGTTAAGGCCTTGCATGAGTCAGTCGGAGGTGTTGGAGGGGCTGTACAAATCCTGGTCTCCACTTTCTCCTAAAAATTATCTGGAGGTTCAATTTTGCTGTGTCAGGATCAGGTTGAATCTTTCATGGGATTTAAATTAAATCCTTGGCACCCACTTGTCTGATTTTATAACAAAATCTGACCTATGTGTTAAAGTGAGGACATTGTTTTGCTGGGTTACTGCTTAATTACTAAATGAAGAAATATTAAGTACAAATTTAATGACTCATACAACATTTCCACATGACATGTACTATAAAGTCTCATTTCCATCTACCACACTGGTGTTTAACTGACTTTCCATTATTCCTGAGGCTATTAATGTCAGTAATTACAGCAGGTAACATGTCTAATATTGAGTGTATTGTGGAATAAAGCAATGTTGAGCTCCTGGAGTGTGTTTTATATTAAGTACAAAAAGCTTCTGATACAGTTAATGTAACTATAAATCTTAACTCAAATGCTTATATGTCTCGTTTATGACCTGAATAAACTCTGAGGCAGAAGCAGGGCAGCTGAATAGCCACTCGCTGCCAAACCGCATATTCAGCAGAATATGCACTTACAATATCCTTTTCATATTGAATAATAACTGGAAGACAGAAAATAGGCTGCGTATTTTCTCTAAATTAAATTTGGTTCTTTTTTCCAGAACACTGAGTTTGATGGTAAAATAAAAAAAAATCCTTAAATACACACAAACTTTAAAATCATAAATGTATAAATAGAACATAAAACTCAAAATAGCGTGGGGGATTTTTTCCCAGTGGAAAACAAACCTGTGCTTATGATAAGAGCTGCTCTATAGGTTTTGATGTGTTAAATATTCACCACCCTGCCACTTGGAGAATGCATATTACTCTGCCCCTTTGGGGAGGCTGCTGGATTGGCCTGAGTGTGGAGGTGGCCAGAAATCAGAGTCACCTGTGGAAGAGCTGGCATTCACTGTCTGTGTGAGCTGCCAAAAGAAAACCGGGTTGTGAGAGCAAACCTATGGAAGGAAGCTTTTGGAAGGCTGTGCTGTACACGACTGATGAGTTGCTCTGTGGCTGCACTCACTTGCACTCACTGTGAGAACCCCTGAGCAGGAACAGTGTGTGCTGAGAACAAGGCAAGCACCAGTCAAAGTCCTGTCAGGGCTCTGACTTCCTGTGCCAGCCCCGCTGTGCTGTGTCACCCGTGTGTCCCCAAACATCAGCACACACTTGGTGAGATTTCAGCCCAGGTGCCTGCAGTGAGAGGGTGGTTATGGCATGGGAGCCTGCAGGATGAACTAGGGAGTGAAATAATTTGATCCACAAAAAATAAGACTTGCAAGTTGCACTGGAGATCACAAAATCAGGCTCAGAGAGAGATCAACGACTGGAAAGCAGAAAGCCCTGCTTCAATTACTTTCCACTGAAATCAATTCCTTTGGATGGGAAGTTCTCCTTAAAACCTTGAGTACAGTATGACCCTTTAATATTAAGCATGTCAACATTTAAATTGATGATGCTATTTTTTTAGAGATATTTACAAGGGGAGTATTTCCCTCTGAATTTGTAATAAATCATGCAAGACATCTTTTCATTCCATTTCCCTTTAGAAAGAAATATTTGGTAGTTTAAAATATTTAATGTAGTGGAAAATCCAAAGGGAAAAATAAAGCATCAATAGACTATTTCTGCAGCAGAAACCATTTGGGACCTGCTTAACCACCTAAGCTCTTCTCCAAATTTATTTGGAAAGGGCCATATAAAGAGCTCATCACCTTCCATCTCCATTTTCATATGTGTAGCATATGCAATAGTTTAGCTTTGTACTCACACTCTGAGATGATCTTGATGGTGAGCTGGAGTAATTTGAGATCACCATTTCTTTCTCCTTATGACAGTTCTGGAACATTTGGTTGACTAATTACCTTGTTACTAGTTATATTTTTTTTTCAGTATTTGACTTTATTTATGAAAGTACATGCACAAGAAGGGTAGGAGCCACACACACAGGGTACCATTTTAAAACAGAGGATTATTACACCACCATGCTTTCCCTGTGCTTGTGATAGGAAAATTACACAGGTAAGATAAAATTTTACTCAGGTCCAGTACTTCACCCTGTCTATTGCTCAGTACAGACCAAACTCAAAGACTGACATGAAGGCGTGATCAAGATCTTCCTCTTTTAAGTGCAAATCTTCCCCTTATTTCAAGGATTGATGGTTGAAACTTGAAAGCATGGAGATTATGAAGAATAAGGCCCATATTATGGGCTGTGTCTGCTTCTGTATCGGTGTCTTTGTACAGATATATACATAGATGTATAATATATACATATTTACTTATCTTTTGTGATGAAGATAAAAGTTTTTTGCTGTACCCAAACAATAAAACATTACTTTTAAAAACTGAATCCCATAAGCAGAAGCATGTACTTTCTCCCCATACCCTTATTTCTATTTATTTTCAGCAGCATCTGGCTTAGCAGAGCCTTGCATTCTTCAGAGCTCAAAAGGAAATCCAGGCAGTGACCCCACCTCTCAGCCCTCTACTGCAAACCCCTGCTGAAATCCTGGTAAAAAGCTACACAGCACTGAATCACAGCGTTAGTATCAACACTACATACATACGTATTTATTCAGCCAGAGAAAATTATGTTCCCTGAAAAACTGACGAATAGCTTCTATAGGGCTGAGTCACATTAGTCTGACAGACTCCTTCCAGAAAGAGCAGCAGAGCTATCAGGATGAAAAATGTCTCATTTACAGTAGAAGTGTAAGTGGACATCCTGAAGGGATGTAATTAAAAGAAAAAAAAAGTAGCTGAAGTAAGGAGGGGAGACATGCTAGATGATGACAGGTGGTTTTATCCCAGTGGAAGGTAATTTACTTCAGCACTTCTTGGGGGCTCTGTGGCTGCAGGAGGACTGAAGTAGAAGAGGATGATGAGAGAGAAATACAGACTAGGTATCAAAAGCAGCGAGGAAACATGGATAAGGCTTTAAAACTCCACACATAGTTAGAAACCTGGAGCTAAGAAGCAGAATTCAGGAGGTGGAAAGATGAGTGTGGAGACCCAGTGGGATTGGGACTTAATAGCCAGATGGGAGAGACCAGCACCTTCAGTTAAGAAGCTAACAGAGAAAAAGAATTCGCAATAGAGACTGGCTGGGACACAGGAACAGCAGTGGCTGAACCAAGCAGCCAGATATGAGGAAGTAACAGGAATGGGACCCAGATGGTTAGAGGGGATAAGACTGAGCTGGAGGAGGAAACACTTTTTAGACACTATAGCCCACTCACTGGTCATTGCAGAAAATGGATGATGAGCACCCTGGGTCATGATGCTGCTCTGGTCTCAGCCCGCAGGAAAGGTGTCCTTTGTTCCACAGAGAAGCTGGAAACTCATTATTACTACAAATTACCCCGTTAACTCAGAGGACAGAAGTCCATATGGAGAAGCCAAGAGTTAACCCCAATAGCGTGAGGCATAAAGGTGTTAATATGATGCCACATAATAGGATTTTTGTTTTCCACTTTGCTTCATTAAGAACCTAGGAAATTACCTACAAACACTCTCTTAAGAGAAGTGTGTGAGCTGCCAAAGCAAATATGCAAAGTTAGCAAGTGCCAGAGCTGAAGTTATCTGGGCATTTTTTCCCCTTTCACACCAATGCACTGGCAATAGAGGATGTGTCAGCCTCATTCAGGCTGCTCAAGATAAGTCAGGGCTGCGTAAAGAGAGGTGCTCAGCCCCTTAATCATTTGTTTCAGAGGGAATGCTGTGTTTTAAATGAAATTCAGGATTGTGGAAAACAATGAACCCAATCTTGTTTTAAGTTACTGGACATCAGTCTGTAGCATGGCATGCATGCCTGCCTGCTTGTGCCACATATCTCTTGTACAGCATCAATAAGTTCTTACACCAAATTTTGCACTATGGTCACTAATTACATGTTCCCAGTTATGTGGATACCCGACTTGAGACCCCAGGGTCTGGTTTGGAAAAGAGCTGAGTACTCACAGCTGCAGCAGGACTCAGTGGGAGCTCTGCTCTGAATATCTAAAAAATTACATAATGGTAAGTACCCTGATAAATTAGCAGTCTTAAACTGAGCACAAAATCACATCACTTCTCTGTTCTTCTATTTTCCAGCTGTAAAATTAGGATAATAATAGGGGTGATCCGAAAATAAATACACATTTGTGAACTGCTTAGAGACTACAGTCATCAAAACCAAGGGAAACAAATTAAATTAAAACTCTTTCTTTAGATCAAGATCAACTGGTCAGTAGTTAATTGGGGTTAGGCCACATGTTAAACACATGGAGAAAGCAAAATATCTAATGGCCTTTTTATAAATGAATGACACCCACCCTGAGCAGTGAATGAACTAGGGATCTTATGGGGAAGGCACAAAGTATGTAAAGGTGACATCACAAAAATGCATATGGAGAGAGCATATACAGTCTCCTAAGGATGGCTATTCAAACTTCTGCACAATTAATATCACAGTAAAAATTATTAGTATGATATATGTGTATATGGGATTAGGGATAATAGATATAGATGCTTTAGAATTGTCTTTTCTTTTGGGAGATTTTGTGATTGAAATAAAGCTAAATATTAAATGTATGTGGTATTAGCCAACCCTAATCCAGCTCAAAAAAATAACAACAAGAAAACCAAACCAAACCAAACCAAACCAAAAAACCCCCCAAAAACAAAAAACAAAACAAAACAAAAACCAAACCAAACCAAAACAACACAACAACAAAAAAACCCCCCAAAAATAAAAAAAAGAAACAAAAAACCCAAACAAGACAAACCAAACCAAACAAACAAACAAGCAAACAAAACCCATAAAAAACCCCAACAAACTCAACAGTTTGTGTATATGCTGTTATAAAAAACTAATAGCAACTGGGTGACTGCCATATATTACCTGGCACACTGAAACTGTAAAGTCTGCTTTCACCATCAGAGTGTGACTTATCATCTGGAAATGATTTAGTTGTGCAGTTACCTTTGGACTGCTGGGGTTTTTTGGCTCTTTACTAGCAAGCAAATAATGATGGCGAATAAGACTTTAGCACTATCAAGTAAACAAATAATTGGACTGGAGATTTCAAAACCAGAGGTGAGAAGTGATTTCGAAGCTAATCAAAACTCTCTAGTTTTTATCCTCGATGGTTGTTATTAAAAGTAGCACTGAAATCCAGATCTCTGCTTTCCCTCACTCCCCAGCCTCCTTTTCCCTTTACTACATGGTATGCAGGGAGCACTGATTGAAATATACTGCTGCTCAGCTCTGCACAGTCCATGTCCATAAACCGAGTTTGTTTTCTGAAGTAATTTGCACAGTATAGATCTGTATTCTCCTCTAAATGTACACACCTGTAATTTCCATCAACATCACTAAGAGCTACTTGTATATAATGAAGGAGAAATATGTGCTACACTGGGCACTTCACACGAGAATCTCCGAATGGGTTCATGTTACCTCCATCTGACTGAAAAACCATGAAAAGCACCTCCGATAAATTTCTTATGGCTGGTTCACATGGCAGGTGGCCTTCCATTAGAAATAGAATAGTTATACCTGACTTCTCCAATATTTATGAACTGAGGACAGAAATTTCAAGAACATATCAGCCCAAAGGCATCATTGTGTGTGGGATCACAGCTTTCATATGTACTGCATCCCAAAATGCTTTTGCAGAGTTATCAGGCACTGTTAGTTTAGCAATAAGTAAATGCAGAAGAAAGCAGAAATTAGAAAGTGATGACAACTGAGAAGATATTTACTCATAGTAAAGGTTGAATTAAGTTTCAGATGCAGGAGCTCTAGGGATTTTACACAATAACAGCAGAGGTGAGAGTGTAGAAAGGACCAAAGGGGATGCCTCAGCCTCATTCACAGGAAGAAGGGAATGAAGAGTGGAGAGCACGACAAACAGGTGAGGTTAAGAGTTGAACTGATTTTTTTACTGTTTTTGTAACAAAAGCTGTGTGACCAACAGGACCAGGGCAGTGATTGCCCTCTGTATTCGGCACTGGTGAGGCCACATCTCAATTCCTGCATCCAGTTCTGAGCCCCTCACTACAAGAAAGACACTGAGGTCCTGGTGTGCATCCAGAGAAGGGCAATGGACATGGTGAAGGGTCTGGAGAGTCATATGAGGAGTGGCTGAGGGAGCTGGGGTTGTTTAGTCTGGCGAAAAGGAGGCTCAGGGGTTGAGACTTTATTGCTCTCTACAATTATTGCTCTTCTCTCTGAAAGGAGTCTGTCTCTTCTCCCAGGCAGCTGATGACAGAATGAGATGACAATAGCCTGAAGCTGCAGAATTTCTTCACAGAAGGGGTCGTTCAGGGCATTCCCAAGGACTGCCCAGGGGGATGTTCAGGAGTCACAATCACCATCCCTGGAGGTGTTCAGGTAATGACTTAACCTGGCACTTGGTGCTATGGTCTAAGTTGGCAAGGTGGTGTTCGGTCAAAGGCTGGACTTGATGATCTTAGAGCTATTTTCCAACATAAATATTTCTGTGATTATTCTAAATGTCACTTAGCACATATTATTTTGTGACTTATAAACTCCCATTCTCATGTATTAATTAGGAATTGTGTGGAATGGACTTCTATGACCTCTGGGGGGGAAAAGCACAAATATGTAAAACTTGAAAGATCTTACAGACGTAACATGCTGACCTCACATTTTCTGAAAGTGTTTTCAGTTATTCAGTTGGAGAAAAAATACATCTCTTGTTCAGATCATATTTTAAAGAAAATTCTTTCTTAGGAGAGTAGCACAGTACTGGAAGTCATTACTCGCATTATAAATTTTTTGTCCAAGAAAGGTTTTAAGGCTGAACTAGAGATGTGGCTGGCCTTGTCTGCTGTTTGGAATGGTGGGAAGTACAGGGCAAATCTTGCAGTCCCCAATTTCCCAAAACCACCAGCAGCAAGGGAAATGGGCACCCTGCATTTTCTCTGTGGAGACACCTCTCTGTCTCTGACACCATCAATCAACAGAAAAAAATTACACTGAAATATGAGCTGTGAGAAAGCATCACAGGGGACACAAAAAGAGTTTAATAAATTTTAGATAATGTTTCATATTTGCTTCAAAAGGTATAGCTTATGAGTGAGATGAAGAATAGCTCCCAAATCATCAAAGAGATTTAGTTTTGAAAGTCTTTAAAATAGTTATAGCATTAATGAGGAGTCCCTGAGAATGGCAGCCCTAGGAGCAGTAATGCTGCCTCATGCCTGAAAGAGGTCAGGAATGCCAGGGAAGACTGGTGAAAGGATGCTTGTTCTATGAATCCCATGAGACTTACATGGGAGCTGCTTCCTTACAGAAAAGATTTCAGCTACTCCCCACATGCCCAGCAAGAGAAGCGTGGGTGTGCAGGGAAAGGGGCACCTTCAGGGTCAGGTACCAGCTGTGAGGAATGGAGCTGCGTGCTGTGAAAGTCAGTGGTATGGGCTGCTGGACACAGGACTCACACGGGCAGAAATGCACTTACACACTTTGAGCCTTGCTTAAATTCTGCTCTGCAAAGTCAAGAAATATTAATCTGTTCTGGGACAATTTTTCATAAGACACTGCCATCCATGTATGTGTTAATGCCTCCAATATCCTGGGAAACACTTTTTTAACTAGCTGCACCAATTCCTCTAGGGGGAATGGGTGTGGGACACAACAGCAGGTTTTGCTCAGCAATTATGCAACTGATATAGTTTCCTAACCAACAATCAAACAATAGCTGAGATTATGCCCAGAGGAACCAGACCAGAATCAGACCCACAGTGTGTGATGTGGTGTCCTGATAAATCCCATACCGTTAGCAAAAGAATGAATCACAGCAATAGTGCATTCAGAACAGTTTCACAAAAGGACCAAGAGAATCAGTGGTCTGGATTTCTGTTGCCTCTCTGGAGACATTCAGAAAGCTCATGCTTCCTTTATTCCTCAACAGCTGGTCCCACTCCTCTGGCCATGAGGCCCAGTATGGTAGCACAGCCCTGCAGTCCCCTCCACCTCCGACCTTTACTGTCCAGCACAGTCCAGAGCCAGGGAATCATTATGGCATGGTGAGCCCAGCATGTGCAGGGCTGTGGAGAGCTGGCACAAGCTGAGCCCAACACTTTCACATTCAGAATGCAATCTCTGTTCTGTGCATCCGTGACAGTCAGGACAAAGAGGTTTTTGCTTCCTTTTTTTTTTTTTCAGTCTCTCCAAAACAGGGTAGGCAGTAAGTCAGATTTATGACCAGTCTTGGATATAGGTAGTTGCACAGATTAAAATACTGAGTAACAAGTGACGTCCTCTCAGCTGGGCTGCTGTAGCTGACTGCATGAGTGCTCTTAGCACACTCCAGATGCAAGGGATGGTGTATTAGGTGTTAAAGAACTCTCATGGGTATGTACAGGGCTTCAGTAGCAAACAAAGAGACAGAAATTCTTCCATCCTTCCTCCCTGCCTTAGAGAAGGGAGATTTGCAATTACAATTATGACTAATTTACTAATTGAATTATAACGGGATTTACTTTACTGTCCAGATCTAGGGAAGAGTAAAGTGGTATAAAATATCACACTTGCTCCTCATCCAGAGGTACAATTATTTTAAGGTGTTTTTCTTAGTTAAAGTGCTATAATTGGCTGTTTGGTTAAGTGTCTTGAAAGACTTACAGAACTAGCAATATTGGGTTAGTTATTTCTTGGGAAAAATTGTCCAAGTTTGGTGCAATGCAGACATTCTTAACTCTGTCATGTGCTTCTTACATCTATGTAAGATATTTGGCCAAGATACCAAGAGTAGCTTTTTGATTAAGACAATATATTTAAATATACAGAAAGGGATCAAAAAGGGATCATGCCACAGATTCCCTTTGTTGTATTAATATTTTAGGGCAAACCGGATACTTAAAATATTTGCCCTAACTTGCCTGAAGCAACAGAACTACATGAAGCAGTGTGTAAGGTTATGTAGAAAACACCTCTTCAGAAAAACTTGTAACACTAAAACAGTTCCCTGCAGCAAGCAGGCACTGGCTGATACCTCAAGAACACCTGTGTGTTGCCAGCTTCTGAACTTCTAGTGACCAGTGAAACTTCCAGACACGTTCTTTCTGCACTTTTTTATTGGTTAAGTTCACAGAAACCCCACTTAATTATTGCATAATGCCTTCATGAATCAAGTTTTTACTGTGCAATTCTACTTGCAGTAAAATAAGTGTGCTTCATATGTTAACAATTACAAGCTAGATTTATAAAACATCACACAATGTTTGCATTGGCTTTTCTAGCTGCTTTATTCACAAAACAGTGATAACATACCTAAAATAAATTCACTTTCCTTCTGAAACTCATTAAACTCTTGTGTGTCTGCACAGATAACTCTTTAGTCTCCATGCACTCTAGGAATGTACCACATAAAATAAAGATGCTATGTTCCTGCTACTCTGTTTTCCTGTTCAACCAGGCAGATGTGTTAGACATGGCTGGAGGCAGGTTTAAGCTGCATTTCACTGGGTTTGAAGTTGCAGGCAGATCATCTGCGACTGACTCAGTCCTAGAGAGCAAAGGGAATTACAGCAAGGATATATTCCGCTATAAAAGAACACCAAGAAGAACTTTGCTTTGAAATTCTAATCTATGCTGCAAGTTCAAGTTTGCTCTGCTTCCACTGGCTTCAATGAATGTCATCTGTACTCACACAGCTGTAAAATGTTATTTATGTCTACAAGTTTAGTGGGGTCAGAGCTCCACAGCAATGGTGTAAGAGAAGAAGCCAGAGTTGTGTTCCTGCAAGTGGAGGACTGTCCACAATACAAGGCAGGTCCGTAGTAACAGAATTTTTGTTTTGCAAATCATGTTTCATCTAGATAGAAACTCAAATTATATTTATTTTGTAAGAAATATTTCATTTCCTATGTAATACTATCTGGTCTTTTAAAAGTAACTTCCAGTTTTATAGTATAAGACAAAATAATTTCCTTTCAAATTCATTTTTTGCAAAGTTTGGCTTGTTTCTGTTGGTTTTTTTTTTTTTTAATATGGACACACATATAAATTTATTTAGCATTGTGTGGAACACGATTTATAAAAGAGACTGCAAGGAAGAAATTGTTGATGGAGAGGACTCTGCATAAGCAGGATATCACTGTTTTTCTTAGGTTGTAGAAATCATAGCAGTTTTACCAAAAGCCAAGTGAATTTCCTGATTGGAACATGTGATCAGCTTGGAAAAAGTGTGGCTTTGTGCAATCTGTTTCCTGCCCAACTACAATTTTGCCTTTGGCTAGACTAGCACCACAAGTCATAATCAATTAAAGTTCCTGTTTTTCCTTTTGGAACCAGGCATTCAAGCTTTTTTGTGAAAGTCTTAATAGTGCGTATTTGTGTAAGTGTGAATGTTTTCCTATGTCATTCATATTAATGAAGGCTTGCAGGTGTATTTGTAACACATTTTCTGAAGTAACTTGCAGAAAATATTTTTTCTTTTCCTTCTCTTTATGGAGACAGGCCCCCTCCAGCATCTGCATATAAAATCAAATCTTGTGGTAAATCTGACATTCCACACTCCCAATCAAACCATGAACTTGTACCAAGTTTAATCTCTTCTCTGGAAAAATGGTCTAGGAAAAGACTCAAACTATTCTCCATTACAGAAGAAATACACTACTAATGAGGCACAGAAATATTCCTTCAGATTGACCTAATCAAAACAAATTTGTTTCTTCTTCCATCACTTGAGTAATAGATGTTGACAAAGTCACTGAATAATTTGGCTTCAAGTCTAGTGGTGAGCATGAGATAAATGTTACAGATGTGGCTCAGCCCTAGCAGCAAACAGAGGATTTCCTTGTAATAGGTGATATAGCAGTCACTCTTGTTACCCCAGGGTTCTGAGGTTTTCTGAAACAAAAGCACAGAAGTCTGCTAGGAAGACACACAGTATTTGCCAGAATGTGTAATCCCAGAGAACTCACCAAGCCTGATGAAATATTTTCCTCTTTTCTCTGGAATTTGTGTCAGTGTTCATATTTTCCCACAATAAGTGCGATTCAAAGCCTAAAGCTCTTCCTGGACTGCTAGGAAATCTTAGACCAGGAATTTAGAGGGATAACCCAAGAGTGCTCACCTAGTGAGACTCTTCTTCAGAGCATTTATAATCAATAACCATAATAAGATTGCCTGTGTTTAAAACTCAGAGATTAACAAGGAATCAAGTTACAGTCAGAAGAAAAACATCATAACTAACCTCCCTCAGAAAAGCTCTTTTGTCTGATGTGATATCTTGTATTTATAATGACCATAGTTTGCTACATAAGAAGGATTTTATAGATTCAAACTGAGCTTTTATAAATAACTTGTGCAGGAACAACAGCACGAAGGACTCTTATCTCACATATACAGTGAACTCCTAACTAACATATACAGTGTTAGCACAGGAGAGACAGATATATGATATGTCAGATCCTCCCCTTTCTCTGGAAACAACTTTTTCCTTGCAGTATTTTGCCTCAAGAATGACTTATAGAGGTAAAAGCAACATCAGCATCCTCTGCTTCATCTTAACAGTGCAACAGGAAATTCCATTTAAACATAAGGAAAAAGAAATTGCACTGAGTGAAGCAAAAAATGGGAACAAGTTGCCTGTAGAGAGCGTGGTTTCTTTATAATGGAGATATCCAAACCCAGACAGACACTGCCCTGAGTAGCTGACCCTGCTCTGAGGGGTGGGATTGGCCTAGGTTTGGACTAGATGATCCCCAGATGTGCTTTCCAGCATCAACTACTCTCTAATTCTGTGGCCTTGCAAAACAAAAGAACTAAAAAATGGGACACATACTGGAGTCTATTACCTTCTCCCAGTTAATTTCAAACTTTCTGACCCTCATGTTAGGTAAAGCCCTCTGAGCCATGCTCACAGACCTACACATTTTGATTATGCATCCATTAAAGATTTCTTGCATCATCCGGGCAATATGTATGATGTAACTGAAGACTTGCACCAGAATATTTTCAAAGAAAGTGTACCCTTATACATTTGTGATTGCATATTTGTACTTTGTGAATCAAATTTACAGATGATGCATCTTCTTTTAAAGTCTTTCTCTCCTTCCAGTTAGAACAGCCCTGTCTGTGTCCACCAAAATAATTTCATGCCTTAATATCATAGCTGTGCTTATTTACTTCTTCTTATCCTGCTCTTGACACAAAGCAAAGCTCACCTTGACTTCTGAAGGCTTAAGTACTGCATCAGCAGAACCTTCTGACAAAATAAAACTCCAAAAACTTAAATTCAAGACCATGGTGTCTTTTCGCCGTACCAGTTTTGATACAATAGTGTGATTTTTGCATTGCATAACTACACATGTTTAAGGGATGGTACATTTACAGTTTCTTGTGCCTGGTAATGTTTTCCAGCCCACCAGCTTCAGGTGAATCAGATGGATTTGCATCTGTCATGCAAAAAAAGTCATGCTACGTATTTCCACATGTACATTGGTAAATCTGAGGTGTCTGTGCATAATAATTGTGATACCTGCAGGTTTCTGTGCCAGCCCAGGGTTCTATGAGATTCTGGTTCTGTTTGGAAGGGTAGAGCTCAGAGATGGTCAAATAGAGGAGCTATATATATATATTTACATATACAGACAGACACACAGACACACACGTATATGTATATGTACATATATATGTACTACCTTTCTTAGGCACTTTTCAGTCTTGTGATTAACATGCAAAAATCCCAAATACTCCTTCTTCCAAATATTTCTTTGAGACACAGCAATGACTGTGTGATTCAGACTGAACTAAAGAAGGCAAAATATTAAGAAATACTTAGACCCACCGCAATATGCGCTGGATTATTTTTGCTGTGCACTAAACACTGAGTCAGAAAAACTGATTTCTCTGCTACCTTTCCTGGCTTTTTAGACCTGAGCAGAGGTCTGTACTTTGCAATCTCACTGAACCGGTGGTGGGTTTGTGCCCACTGTGGACCAACACACAGGATTTCTGTGGATGGGAAACGGGGGAGATGTTGAGTAAGAAACACAGGCTGAGTCACTCGGTGTAGCGGTGGTGTGCCAGCCGGCAGAGCCTGAGCTGGTGCCGCAGCTCTGCTCGGGAGGCGATGCTCCGCGGCGTTTCCTCTAGAGGGGAGTAGATACCTGTGTACTGCTGCCAGCGCCGCCGCCCGCTCCGCCCCTGCCTCCGCTCGCTGCCAAAACTCCCGGCAAACGGCACCGAATCCCTGCAAAGCATCGCTGCTGATGGGCTTGGAGGCGCTGGCCCGTGGGAAGCCTTGAGCAATCCTTGCTCTGATACCACACGGGGACTCACCTGTGGCATCACCTGAAGTTCTGCCTAAAGCACAGCCACAGGCTGTGGAACTGGGCAGAGCCGGACAGGGGCACAGGGAGCCGTCCACATGCCCTGCCCACTTATAAATACTCCTGGGCTGTCTTCAGAGCCCTCCTCCACTGCGGCCTGAAGACATCTAGTGCTCGCCTGTCACACCCTGGAGGACAAGGCAAAAAAAAAAAAAAAAAAAAAAAGGTTAAGACCTAATTAGATTTAAGACCTAATTAATTTAAGACTTAAGAGTGTCTGCTTGCCTCATGGGCACTCTGGGAATGAAGTTTTGAGATAGAAATTTGGTAAGCAGAGGACATGTTGCTCCTGTGGAAAAATATCTGTCTTGTAGTTCCACAAAAGTCCTGAGCATCAGTAATGCAAAATGTTGTAAACATGAAGAATATAAACGAAATAATGAATATAAATAATTCATCTTGACCTCCTCATTCTTGCCAGTCATTCAAGAGATAGATGAACAGAATAACAGCTATATTGTATACAAATGACCTCCAGATAGAAAAGGATTGTCGCCACTTACTTGGAGTTTCCAGAAGTTTGGAAGACCCAGACACCTCCCAAGTGCACATTAAGAGCACAGCCCATGTATGAGGTGTCTGGAGATGCTGAGCAGCTCTGCTGTGCCCTTGCCTTGTGCACATGCACTGGATGTACCTGCAGTGTGCTGAGTGCACGGTGCCCAGGCTGCCCATGGATGCCCCAGCTGCTCTGCTTGGAGCTGCTCCACCCTGCAAGTGCAGGAGCCAGGAGCCCCCAGTGCACAGCACAAGCATCCACAGGGATGCTTTTGAACAGGGATTTCCCCAGAAGGAGAAGATGTCTTCCCTGTGCAGGCATTGGAACTAGCAGATCTTTTTGGGGCCTGCTTTGGTTTAGGGGAACATTTCCAGCTTGTATTTTCTTGAGATCCAAGTTGAACCACGGGTAATTGGTGATACTAGACAATATCCAAAACTAGAGATCTTCAGAAGATAGGATACTGACAAAAATTTTCACCTTTTCCCTGTCCTGGAAAAAAATTAGAAATATTGAGGGTTTTTTTCAATAAAGTTGGGTTTTTTTCCTCTTCAATACTGAAAGTAGATTAGGTATAATTTAGTTAGAATTTAGAAACTCCTGCAAAATAAAATTTTCAAATAAATAAATATTACAAAATGTAAAACATCATGGTACCATGGAAAGACTGCATGTGAAGGCACAACAATTATTTTTATATTGACTTATATCTACATTAAGGAAAATCTTACACTGCAAAATAGAAAATTTAGACTCAGTCTCTAAACCTTGTGAGCTTACAAATATAATATTGCAAAATAGATGCAATATTATTAAATTCTGTAATACTGTTTTGTAGAACAGAATTACAGCAAAATACCATCAATTTAACTTTAAATTTGAAAGATCAAGATCTGTGTGAGAAAAAGTCCTTTCCTTTTTTTTTCTTTTTAATTTTCAATGTTCATTGTATATTGGGTAATTTTAATATTCAGCGTGAAAATGTTGCTGGGCCATATTGTTTGGACTGTGCCTTTGACAAAAAAATGTTGGACTAGATGATGCTTGAGTTCTCCTTCCAACTTGCTATTCTGTGATAATATGAAACTATTCCCTTTCCATGATCAGAGCAAGGTCCTCTTGCTGGCAATCAGGGATTTCTGCCCTTGTGAGAATGTGAAGCTAACATAATATATATGTCATTTAGAATTAATATTTCAAAATTCCTTCTTCAGGGTATTTTTATGTTTTTACTGATCCTCTTCCCGCTCCATTTTTTCTGCTGGATCTTTCGGAATCAATGAGAGAGTTTTACAGCTTTACATTGATTTCATTAAGACATGAGCAGAACCAAGGAACTCAATTATCTTTCTAGTGAGAGTTTAATATTTAGTAGTTCTCTGACCTGTGTGGTACTTTGGCTGCTTTTGGACATAGTAACATTTCAAAGCAATGATTTTTATCCACAACACAAAGATTTCCCTCCTTAATCTCTGTACCTGACTCTTCAGCTGATTCCTCTTTCAAAGATCATCAATTATCTTGCAGAAAACAGAGCAGACCTTTGGCTACATTCACTCCCTTGATCCTGATCTGCTAGGCTGAAAATCTCAGTTACAGAGAATGAGAGGGCTGTTGAGTTGCAGAAACTTACAATATCCCTCTTATATTTGCTTTTGTGATCTTGAAAGGCCAAGAAGACACATTGTAGTCAACAAGAGCAAAAATTCCTAGCCTTACTAAAATTCTTCCTAGGAAGCAAAATAATCACAGCATTTCTGAGTACTCCCTGGTTTACTTTAGAATTGATGCCTTTTGACCATATGCAGTTGTTGGGATGTGAAAAGTGACTTGAGGTAAACAGAAATCAAATAAAGGTGGTCCAATTTATTATAATTACTGCTGGTTCCATAGAACCTATAATTGTAGTTAAGGTTTTAAAGTATTTTACTTTATATAGCTTGTTGGATTGAATCATAATGAAGTTAGAAGAGGGTAGAACAGCTGAGGAAAACCATACACGTTTTTTCACTCCCATGCACTTCTCTGAATGAGCTGCAGTCAACCTCTCAGCTTCACATAATAGATTCTCTTCAGTTACTAGCTGCTTGTTGGAACAATTTAATTTTTCCAGAGAGAAAAGTCTAGAAAAATGCTGGCATATTCATGAGCTGTAAGACAAAGCTGGTGGTCTGCATGATTCGTCTATGTAGCTTAGCTCATTTGAGGACAAAAACCAAATTAAATATCTGCTTTGGTTCTGAAGTAGTTTATGGAATACAGGGATGCCATGAGTTCCTTGCCAACAGCTAATTTCACATGAGTCTATTCCAATGTCTTAGACCCTTCTGGGATAGAAGTCACATCCCTGAATGTGGTTGGGTCTGACTCCTGTGCATACTCTCGAGCTCTGTGCTTATCCTGCTGATTACCAAAACCCTTTGGGTGCCAGGCACGGATGCCACAGCTCAGCCAGTCCCCCAGCCTGGCTCTGTATGCCCCACCTGGGGCTTGGGAGGAGAGGTGACCTGGCAGGCTCACACACTGGCCTCATGGCATGGACAGCAGCAAGGGCAGTGTGACGGGGACACGGCTAAAACAGAGGGGAAAAACATTCCCTTGGTTCTGGGAGGTTCCCTGTGGTTTGGGGATCCTGTGGCCAGCTGGGAAGGGAGAGGAGCAACAAGATCCTCATGTTTAAAACCCAAGAGAAGTGTGGGCAGGCAAGGGAAAATTCAAATTTCCATGTTGTTTAAAATCAAAGGTATATTGACTATGGAGAACAGCTCTTCTACAGAACCCTGTCAATCTACATATCATGCTATAGTCAGTGATAATCAAAAGACTAAATTCTGGGGGAAGTAATCATATTTTTGGTATGAGTAACCAGTGCTTGGACAATAACTATTTTTATTAGGACAGAACAAAATTTGTAATTTCTGTTTCAAATTTTTGTGGAACTTATTTTCCCTTAAAAAGAAATAAATTATTGCTTAAAATCAGAATAAAAATGTCAAAATTGCTCACAACACGAAATACTTTAAAAAGACACCCACAACAAACTTCAATCTTTTTGCATTGATTTCAGTGCTTATGGTTTAGGCTATTTTGTTATTTTGCTAAAGTCAAAATATTACTGCTGTATTGAAGTGCTTTGACCATAGAAAAACAGAGTACTTCAAGCTGATGAAATGAAATATTCTGATATTTTTCCACTGAGCAACTTAGGTAAACTGTTTATCTTAGTGAGTCTTCAGAACCCATAGAACTAGCAGCAGGCTGCAGAAGGATGCAAGAAGGAAGATCACATTGTGGAGCCAGAGAAATAAATGGAGTGGAAGGTTGACAAGAGCTTTTTACTCACCAGTTTTAAAGGACTTTGCGTGGGAAGGAAAGACACTTTGAAAATAAGAATTGCTAGGTTTCCCTTTCTGTGCTGTCTTTATGCTGCCATGAAATATTTCAGGTTATAACAAAGAAGGGAATGCAGGAAGGGGGGAAACAGACTGTTTTCTTCTCATGTTCAGGTCCCAGCAGTTTCCTTGTCCTACTTTCAAGCCTCTATGTGATTTTTACTGTTTATGCTGGTTGGCTACCCTAGAGACAGCAGTGTAACACCTACACACATAAAAACCTGGTACGTTTCCACAAGTTTCAGTTCTCCAAGCCCTTTGCTGACTTCCAGTGTATTAGTCAGTGGCATACAAGCCACTGGCTCCAGCATGCACTGGGCCATTAATACTCCACTTGCTGGGGAAAGAACTGTTTCCATCCACTCATTTTCCTGCAGAACTAAGAGGTGCAATGTTCAGTTTGGGATCACTGTTAGAGCACACACTGATCTCCTTCATCCCACTTGCAATGGGACTGAGTATCAGAAGACTGCCAGTGAGCTTCATTCCCTGCAGGATTTAATGCTGCTGCTGTACAATTAAGCCTGGAGACTTAGCAATAGTTGATATTTTTCTCAACGCATGGTTTAAAGGCCTTAAAAACACCAGCTCAGTTTGTCTTTCTATCCTCCTGAACAGGACCAAATAGCCATGTTGCAGGAAAACCTCTGACAATTTTTTCCTCCCTAAGGTCATATATATCTATTAAAAATCACTGTCTCTCATGGCATTTAGGGCTTAATAAATATTTTTCATTCTCCACTACCTTTTAACTTGATGCCCGAACAATGTTAATTCTTCAAGATTACAGTGTGATACATCATTACTGTAAAAAATAGAAGTGAAGCTTGTTATTTAAACTAAGAGCCTCACTCTGCCAATAAATATCAAAGTATGTTAAAGCAGATACAAACACAATGCAGATGCCCTGGAAAGGCATTTTGTATTGTCAGAGGAATGGGATGGTCTTTGTAGGGCCAATGAGTCTTAGAGATTTATAGTAATTTGATTTTTTCCTTCAAAGCCCCAAGTCCTTACATCATATGAACGTAAAAGAAACAGCCTTCAAAGAAGGTTAATTTCTAGCTTTTGTCTATACCGGATATCATTTTTCAAAAGGATCTTAGAACCAGGTTGCCTATTACAATATGATTATAATTAGCTCATTTTAGGGGCAACATTGCAGCATGTTTTTTTCATATTATATCTGAAAAAACCTCTGTTGAAAATACTTGAAAATATTTACTTGTATAGTGAACTTAAGAAAGATTACAATGGGGGTAATACACTGTTTTTTATGTAAATATAACATTTTGAACTGTATAACTCCTCTAAAATATTGATGCTGAATGTTAATTATAGTGATTCTTTTTTTGGTAGCCTAATGTATGTCTCACATTATATCCCAGGAAAAAAGCTGGAGAGGAAGACAAGTTTAAACCCAGAGATGGAGAAACCATACTGCTTACTTGCTATTTACAGCTTTCCAGCAGAAAAAAAAATGGCAAGCAATTCTGAAAGGTCAAAAAGTAGTTAGGAAAAAAGCAGAAGCCGTGGCATTGTCCTTTCCACTGGCTGAAGGGACACAGGCTGATGCCAATACTCCCTGGAAGTAAAATCCTACCAGAGGTGGCCAGACTGTAGCCTCTAGTATGTTGTTACAAACTATGCCTTTTCCATCTCAAGTATATTCATAGCTGCCTAATAAAAAGTGTGTCTTTAAACAGCTCTGTAGAAATGGACAAAGGAGGTAGATTTTCAATAAAAGTTTATGGACCTGTATTATAGCAGAATACAGAGGCTGTGCCAGCTGTCATTCCATGATATAATTATATATGACACTGTATGGAGGAAGAAAACAAAAAGGAAAAAGAAGAAAAAAGGAAAAAAAATAAAGAAAAAAGAAATAAAGAAAAAGGAAGCGAGGGAGTTTTCTGGACTCTGGATAAAATCTCTATTTAGTGCAATCCTTTCTCGAAAATGCTGTGAAGTCTGGAAGCTGTGCTGCCTGATTCTCTTCTCTTCTCTGTTATTCCTATTTGTATGATGCAATTTTCTGGCCAGACAAGCCTGACTTGGGCATCCAGCTGGGCTGGGAGTGGACAGTCCGTGCTGGAGTGCTGCTGGACGCAAAGGAATAAGCATTAGCTCTTACCTACCCTGCTGTTTCTTGGCATGCAGCCTGTTCCCAAGACATTATCTGAAGCTGGTTGTGGAGATTTATGGTTTATTTTTATAGCAATATTTTCAGGCCATTATCTTCCAACGTGTAGCTGTAGGCCTCTATACTCTCAGTCAAGCAAAGACTCAGTTCTGTAAATCCACTTGTTTAAGATTTCCCTCATGTGTGCACACTAAACACATTGTTAACCTTGACAAGCAGTTAAACACTTAACCAGTGCTGCAAAATTTCAGTTCATTTTCAAGTGTTGTAAGCCTTCATTTCTCCTGTCTGTTCTGAAAGCCTGGAATGGTAAGGCAATAAAGGAAGGAATAAAATAGGCAGAGCTAGCAACTCAACTGGTTTATACCAAGGTAGCTCCACCAAGTCAGTGGGGCAATAGAGATATACAATGAAAATCTGGCTTTATGTAAAAAAACCTCAGTATTCACTGGTGTTCATAAGTCTACCTGCATTTTGTTTCTCTTTTATTGTTTTTCTGAGTGTGTTTATTTAAGGGTATTGAGAGCTTATTAGTCAATATTGATTTGAATGTGCTTGAGCTGGCATAGCTGCCTTGAATAAATGAGAGTATCTTAGACTAAGACTCATGTCAGTGAGTGTTACATCTTCACAATGGACTGAAAATCCAGGCTCTGATTCTGTATTGCACTATTATGTTTTATAGTTAGGGTAATTCAAATTATAGGGTTAGAGATGCAGAAGAATAATCTGATGTTCTGAGCCAGGCCTCCCTTCACTGGGTGTGGTACATAAAATGTAACATGCATTTCACATGCTAGTCATAGGCAGATTCTGTAGCCTAAGTTTTTGGATCTGGAAGAGGAAAAGGGAAAATGTTGCTGTAGTGGTTACTGCACAAGTGAAACACCAAACAGAGCATATGAGGATCAAAAATGAGCAGGAAGAACACAAACACTCTGCGTACAAAGATTAATTACATAAAATAAAAGCTGGAAAAAATAAAAGAACCAAACGAGGCAGTGCAGGAAATTTCTAAAAATGTTGCTGTTGACACTAAAGAAAGACAGAATATTTTGCCTGCAGCTGCAACACAGCTGTCACATCCAAACAAATTAAAACCCTCTGAGGACCAAAAACCACAATAAACTGTAACATTATTTAAGTGAAACAGCATCTTTTATCTGCATCCCAAGCCAAATGCTTATTTAAGGTGCAAAAAGGCATCCTGGAAGCACTCAGTGGCACAAAATACCATTCTAGGTGCAGGAAAGCTTAAGTACTGATTTTGTGGATGTTAAAATACATCTCCTTGCTGTCTTGCTGCCACTGTAAGAATGCCGTGGTTTTCCATCTCCATTCCAAAAGTCCTGATGGCATATTCTGAGGCTGCTGATTTTGGTGGCCTAAGCCATCAGAGGATGCAGATGTACACTTTTAAACGGAGAGCTGCAATACTGCCTAGCAGCCTGGCTTGTTTGCTGCACGGCACTTCAGACAGTACAGTACAAAAAGAGCAGCTGTGCTCTGCATGCTGCGAGAGGTCTGCTCCTAGGAATGCCCCAGCCTCCCAATCCCATCTCAGTTGCACTTGGTTACCGAGAAAGTTTTTGCATTCATTATAAGGTGCTTATCCTGATTTACAAAGCCATTGAAGAACAGAGCCCAAGTTACCTTTCTGAGTTAGTGACTCTTTACTCTGCTGGTCACAGGCTGAGGTCAACTGATACAGGTCTCTGTGCATCCTCAATATGAGCTGCTCCACTTTGGGTGGTCGCCCTTTGAGCCATTGTGCACGTGGCCCCTGCAGCTCCTGGCAGCACCAGCGCTGTCACCTTCCCTGCAGTCAGGCTCTGCACGCAAGGCACCGTTGGCTGGGTGCTAATCGTTGTGATTTCTGAAGAATCATTGCTAACACTGTTTTTTCAATCATTTTCCTTTAGTGTTTTGAGATGTGTCTGCGAGACAGGCACTAAAAAGAATGTTTGCTTTTTTTCCCCTCTGCCATTCCATTTTTATTTTCTGTTTGCAAATGTAATTCCCCCCTGTGGTACAGCAGGAAAGCATGCATAATGTAACTATGTGAGCACAGCTGAACTTCTCCCTACTCTAAAGAAAACATTTATTATGGATCGAAGCACAGAATAGCTTTACAGAGTACTTCTTTGATTAAATACATAAAATAAACCGGCTGCCGCTGTAAAGAAACATAAAATATTTATCAGATTAAATGTGGATGGTGCAATCTTATGTTGACTGTTTAACCTTAAATGCTTACTAAATCAATGCAACAGATCAGAATTCACAGAAGAAGTCATCCTTCTGAGGCCATTATTATTAATCATTACTTTAAGTTCTGTAAATCTGTTTGATGTCAGCCATAATACACATGATTGTGTGAGGTGGAATTTCAGCTGTATTGTTAATCAATAGATGTTTTTGCTGACTGGATAAAAAAAAACAGGGAAAGGAAACACATTAGGGAAGAAAAAGAAAAAAGAAAAAAAAAATTAATATGTCTGCTCCAAAACCAGTAAAAGTAGTTTTTTTTCTCTGATATAAGAAATTCTATAAAGTGTAAACCATTATACAAAGGTTACTCATTATTAAAGGTATGTTACAAAATGTCATGGCAATAGAGTGTTGTCATGGGATAAATATATCTCACTTTGAAATACTCTCCATAAATTCCACAGTCACCACAACTTCCATTTAGCTGCAGAAGGCTGGCAGGAATGTTTTGTTTTAAAATTAATCATCCACTGTTCTTCCTTCCTGTCACTAGGCTTAAGCACTGCAATATGAGGGAGAAAATCTTGGAAATGTTTTTTATATTCACTCAGTGCCCAAGCCTGGAGGCAGAAATGGATAGTCACAAACCTGATTTGGGGAATATCATAATTTTGAGAATTTCTGTGAAAGCTCTCACTTAGCTGCAGTATCCAAAAAGTAAGCTGCTCTAACTCATGCAGGACTGACAATTTGGCTTTTCAAGTGGTTAGTAAGTGACCTGAAAAAAATTGCAAAAATATTATCACGAACAAGGGCCCAAGCATAATTAATTCCACATATTTTAATTTAAGAAGGTTGTCAGCACACAATCAGAGAAGTTATCAGATGATTCAGTTGAGTTTAAAATTGTAGTGTGGAGCTGACTGCACACTCCTAAAGAAAACAGCTGATGTACAACCTTACCCTGGGATCAGCTTGAAAAAGAGGGCAGAGATGGGGAGGGTCAGCAGTCATTTATTCACTATTAGTTATTGTGTGTTCTTTCAGCCCCTTGGCTTTTTGTACCCCTTGTTTCCTGAACCTGTGTGTTCAGGATTTGTCTGATGCCTCAGATGCTTTCTTTCTGACAAACCTGCCAGAGGATTTTGCCGGCTGTTTTTGTAGGGCATGAAGCAGAGTCAGATTCTGCCCTGTTTCTACACCCACAAGGATTAAATTGCTCTGCAGCTCACACTGCCCCTGCCCACAGTAACCTCAAGGGGTGTACATAACTCTGCAACATCATCCAAGTCCACTCAAGGTCAAAAAAACCCAAAAAGCACGTCTGTGAGTATTCATAGAGATTAATTTCTCACAAGGCAGCAGGTTGTGTGCTCAGCAGTTGAGCAGTGCCATGAAGTTGTGCTGGGAGAAGAACATGATGACAAGTGGGGGGTGAAGTGGTGTGAAAGCAAACTGGATTTACCTACATTGTTAATTGCTGCCCATAAGTAAAAATTAGTTTTTCCTTTTTTAACAGTGCTAGTGCCTGGTTGGAAGCTTTATGAGCAATTGCTCCTGGTTTTTTAATGGGAGCTCCAGCAGTCACATTTTGGAAGCTGTTACTTAATATGATGTCACTGGGTTTGCAGGTGAGTAAAACACCCAAATAACTTTTCTTTTGAAATGTTCTTGCAGCAGCTGTTTCAACACATGAATCATAACTTCTCTGCCTTGATAACTGCAACCATTTGAATAGCTTCACTGAACAAAAGCATGACACACAAATCCAGAATGGAACACAAATGCTTCCACGAAATACCTGTTTCCACAAACTCATACGAGTGCTTGTTTAGAATTTTTTAAGGTATTTTATGTAGTTAATGCACTATGTAGATACCCAACAATCACAACACATACAACTACATCAGCTCTTAGAGAAAGCTGATTTAGTAGAATCTGACCCTATTTTAAAGTCAAGGAAATAGATCAGGAAGCACAAAGCCATATGGAATAAAAGTGGCACAACCAAATTACATTTCAGATCTTCCTCCATCCTCATCTAGCACACCTCCTTTAGATCATGTTACTTTATTACTCAAGCTGGACTTTGACAATTGCTATGCAAATAAAGCTTTGAGAAAATAACATGAGGGGATACTATGTGCAAAGTCTCACTACCTGTAAAGTAGCCACATGAACTGATTTTCTTTTTTCAATTAAATGACTACATTTCTGCTTCTGACCCAAACTAGACCTGCCTCATTGAAGCCCTAAATTGCCCTTTGGGGCTACGTTTATATAATATGACAGCAAAATGAGGACCAGATATTTTAAAGCTTGGCTGCTCAGTTTTGATTATTTAGGTTGGAAAAGACCTCTGATGTCATCGAATCCAACAATTACTCCAGCACTGCCAAGTCCACAATTAAACTGTGTCTCTAAGTGCTGTATCT